>NW_025333796.1:2541666-3163333 GCF_019186645.2 Phyllostomus hastatus
ACGTGGGCACACTCCGCCGGCCCCAGAGCCCCCAGGGGTGCGGCCCGGGACTCGGGTCCGTCTGCGTGGTGACAGAACGCAGAGGCTCAGGCGCGGGGCGGGGCTGGGGAGGGAAGGAGCGGACGGGACAGTGCGTTTCGGTGGCTCCGCGACTCTTTCCCTGAATAGCAGCAGCGTGAGTCACGGCCGGGGAGGGTTCTGGGGTGACTCAGACCAAGTCACCCTCGGCCTTTCTTCTCCAGGCAGGACGGGGCCTGACCTGCAGTCAGGGACCTCGCTGACGGCTCCGGGCCAGGAATTTTATTTGTCTTCATGCCGGGGGTGGTGGGGGGAGCAGGCGGCGGATCTGACCCCCACCACGTCGGGAAAGCGCCGTTCCAGCGCAGGTGCACAGCCGGGGACGCTTCCGCGCCAACCCGGGAAAACCACCTCCCGGCGGCTGCTCTGCGGGCGGTCACGGTGCCACCCCCGCCCGGCTGTGCACCCCAGGGCCCCGGGCTCTGCCCTCGGCCTCCGCTCGCTGTCACCCCTGTCCCTGGGAGCCTGTGACAAACCACGGGGACCCGGTGACTCACAGGAAGGCGGACGCCCACCGCCCCGCCCCAGGAACCACGTGGACACCGGAGTGGTGTCGCAGCTGGTCATCGGAGGCTAGAGCCCGGGACCTCTGGTCCCTAGTTCTGCGTTCGCTTCTTTTTTTGTTTTTTTTCAAGGCCAGAGTGCTGAGATCCTGGCTGTAAACTCCCAAACATCCGTGCGCACCCATTCGTGTCCACCAACATCTGCTGAGGGTCTCCCGCCCCTCGGCCCTCGCCCCTGACCCCTGACCTCTCACCCCTCGCCGGCTGCCTTCGCCACCGACTCAGCGTCCACCGTGGTGTCGTGTCCCTCGGATGGTCACCGCCGTTCCTCGTGGGGGCTCGGCTGGTGACACGCCGCGCCGGGACCCTCCGGGCTTCCCAAACGGCGGGGGTCTCTCGGGGCCTGGCCGGGGCCTCATGCCAATTTCCACGCGTCAGTCACCGACTCCAGGGGCCGTGGCGGGGAATGCAAACGGGTGGGCGCCCCTCTCCCGTGGGGGCCGGTCTCTGTAGGGAGACGGGGAGCTTTGGGGAGGTGGTGCCACGGCCCAGACGATGACGGTATTTACGCGGGGCCCCCCGTGCCGCGTCCACGGCGTGGGCTCCTGAGCAGCACTGTTGGGGTTCCAGTCCCCACACCCCGCCCACAAGGGGGGACCCCGGTTCCCTGCCCTGGAACACGGGGAAGACCCAACAGCGGCCTCACTGCGTGCTCGTGAGGAGAACGGGGTGCTACCCACTGCGCGCTCCAATGGCACCGACTTACATCGAGGGCCCAGTGGTGGCCGGCGTGTGGCCGGTGTGCCCCGAGGGGCCCTGGTGGGGACCGGGGGCCGAGGGGACGGCTTTGGTCGGTGGCCTTTGGGGGGAGCCCCCTTGCACAGTCTCCCCACCTACCCACCGGACCGGCTGGGGCCCCAGCGCCCCCCAGGGAGCGAGGCTGGGCCTGTCTCTGGGTGCTTCTCCTGAACGCCGGGCCTCCGCTCCCCACCGCGGCACGGACCCCACTGACCGCTGTGACCTCTGCGGCCAGCAGGAGGTGGCCTGACCGCTCCCGGGACGTGACCCCCCACTGTCGGGCGGCTCTGCACGGGGACCAGGAGGGAGGCACCGCCCAGTGGCAGGGACAGCCCTGGCCGTCACAGCGTCACCGCCACCCAGACCCGTGGCGGGGGCTCACCGCTGCGCCCCGTCTTTCCTGGGGTGGGTGCTGGGTGGCGCGTTTCCGGACGGACCCGAGTGGGTCCCCAGAGAGCGACGTCGCAGGCTGGGCGGCCACCATTGCATTCCAGCGCCCCCGAGGGCTCCCGGGGACCGCCCCCCCCCTCGAGAGCGGGGCCTGCGCCTCGCCCGGCGGCCCTGGCACCCGGCCAGCACGTGTTCAGCAGCTGCGCCGCCTCGTTTGTTGTGGTGAGCCTGCGGGCCGCACACCGGCCCCCCCGCCCCGGGCGCGAGCGCGCAGCCCCGCGGGGTCGCACCCGCTCACAGTGCGGCGTGACCGTCACCTCCATTTACACCCCGGCCTCTCCATCTTCCCGTCGTCGGCCGGAGCCGCGCACATGGCCGCCTGCCGCCCCTCCGCTGCCCCGCTCGGCACCCCGGGGCCGCCTCCCGTCCCCAGGGCCCTGTCGGCGCCCGCCTCTCGGACGGGCCTTCGCGTGTGCAGGCCGTCCCAGACCCAGAGAGCGGAGCTCACGCCAGGCTGAAGAAGTGGGACGGACGGACGGCGTCTGGAACGGCGAGGTGGCCCTGTCCGCGCTCGGGGCCAGCTCTGCGTGTGTTGGCCTGCACAACTCGACGGTGGGCGGGCGCACCTGTGCGCCTCGGGCAGTGCCGGGCCGCGTCGCGTGCCGTGAAAGTGCGGTGTGACCGGTCTCATCCCGTCCCCACGCACACGACCCCGCCAGGGGTGGGGGGGAGGCTTGCGGGCGGGTCGCCGAGTCCTCACTTCTCCATTTTCGGGCTCCGGCCAGAGAGCGTGCGCAGTGTGAACCCACCGCCGCTGCTGGGGGCGGGTCTCCTCTCGGCGACCGGCAGGGGGGCTCCCAGAGCGTGTGTGGGGGTGGGGGGCCTCCAGAGTACGGGACCCTCCTCGGATTTCACGAGGACGGCGGCCTCCCTTCCGGGGGTCGAGAGCCGGCGCAGGGTCAGCGGAGCCCAGGATGCAGCAGGGTCCAGCGCCTCTGACCAGCGTCGTCTTTAAAGAGCTGTGGCTGCTGTGGAAGCGCCGCCTTGAGAAAGGTGACCGGTGGAGCCCCGGTGGGGCCCCTCCCTCCCCAGGCGATGACGACGGCCCTGCTTTCCTGCAGGCCACCCGGGCCGTGGGGGACTGTCCCCAGTCCCCCGGGGGCCTGCAGCTCCTCCCGCCAGGTGGTGGCTCCAGGACCCCCGGGTGAGGATGAGGGTGCTTGTGGGGAGGGACAAAGGGGCGGCGGACGCCGTGTGACCTTCGGACCCTTGGGCGGGCGGGTGGATCGGGGCTTCGTGGCCTCAGGCACGAGGCAGGGACGTCTGCCTCCCCAGGACGAACCCCTCAGGGCGCCGCCGGCCCCAGGGTTTGGGCCGCACAGCCCTGGTGTTTTCTCCTGGAGCGCCACCTCGTGGGCAACCTCGCCCCGACCTCTGCGGCTGCCACTCCGGGTTTCATGGCCGAGGCCTGGGTGACATTTGCCTCCCCTCACCTGCCACCCGTCCCACGAATCTTATCTGGGCTGCAGGCGAGTGACAGGTGCTGTGGAATAAATGTTTGCCTCCCTCGCGGTTCCCCGGCCCTCGGTCCCTCCCACGCATCTGTGCCCCCCCCACTCACGGGCTGCATGACGGGGGCGCCACGTGCTCACGTCGGAGGCCTCCTGTGGGGACGAGACCCCCGGCGGTGGCGGCCCCCAAGGGGGACCCTTGTCTGGGGGACTGCGCAGGCCCCACGCTCGGGCACGGCCGCAGCGGGGGTGGCCTCTCCGCCTGGCTGGGCCGCGTCACGGACGGGGAGTCTAACCTCTGCAGACGGGAGTCGCACACCTGCCAGGGGACGGGCAGGGCGGGGCAGGCCAGCAGGCGGCCATGTCAAGAGCTCGGTGGCGTTCAGTGGTCCCTTGTGCCCCCACAGACGGTGACACGGCTCCTCAGTGGGGCCCTGCGGTTCTCACAGACGCAGCCCTGTCCTCGCTGGCTCCCAACGGTCCCCTCGCTGAGTGCGTTTGCCAGCCCGTCCCCGTGTCCCCAAGGGAGGCCATTGGCCGACACAGAAGGGAGGTGACAGAGTCCCTGGCAGGGACAGGCCGGTGTCGGGTTCGTGCCGTCCTCATCCCAGTGGGGGGGAGCAGCCCAGATCTGCCCGGCCCTCAGAAGCTCTCTGGTGCCCCGGTCATGCTCCACAGCCGGGGGGGGGGGGGGGGGGGGCGTGGCCCACTGGGTCCCCGTTCATCCAGGCGCCGCCACGTGCAGAGGCGAAGGCAGCCACACACCGTGTCCCGGGAAGCGCCCCGAGGAGCAGCAGCAGCAGCGAGGACGTCCCTGTCCTGTCTGCGGCTTCTCAGGCCGCCCCCTTGGCCGTTCCCCTGGGGAAGGTTTTCGCCGGAACACGTGCCCCTTAGTCCTTCCAGCAGGAAGTGCGCCCTCCCCTCCCCCGCCCCGCCCCAGCGAGCTGCTCAGGGCCCGCGGAGGGGGTGCCCCTCGTGGGAGAGCGTGCGAGCGGAGCTGACCTGCCGGCCGACCCTCTCGGGGCGGGGGGCCGCTCCCTGCTCCTCGCAGGCACCGGGGTTTCCCCTCCCTCGCCCTTATCAGGGGTTGTTCTGGGAAAAGATGACTATCAGTCATTTCCCTGCTAGTGTGAGCGAGCTCCAGTGGACACGTCCCTGACTCACTCAGTAAATATTAACCGAGGGCCTCGGAGTCCCAGGGGCTGGGGCGCCGGGAGCCGTTCCCCTGAGCTGCGAGGGAGAGAGACGCAGGCCCTCGGGAGTCTGGGTGGGGAGGGTGGTGTCGTTCGGGGGCAGTCGTGGGGGCGTGGCAGCTGCTTGGCGTGAGCAGGCGCTGGTCAAGGAAAGCTTCTGGGGGGAGGTGACGGCTGGACTGAGCCTTGAGGAAGAGGGGAGGCGGGAGGAGGGGCGTGGGGGGGTCAGGCAGAGGGGTGGGTGCAGCGGCCACACCCCAGGCCACAGGCTGGAGAGTTCTGGGGGTTCGGTGTCCTGGGGGCCGGGCCCTTCCGGGGGCGGGTGGCTCAGCCCCCGAGCGAGGTGCAGGGTTCGGAGCAGGAAGTCCGCATGGGCCTCTCGGGTGGGTGTTCGAGGGCTGAACCAAAGGGCATCGCCGGTGGTCAGCCTGTAGGGCCCACAGGAGTCTCGGTTTCGCAGGGGCCACCCCGATAGACACAGTGCTTGGTGGGGGGGCTCTGCATAGGGCGGGCGAGAGAGGGCTTCCGGGGGCCGCCGGGGGGGGGCCTGGGATGGGTCCGGGGAGGCGGGAGAGGGGCCAGCGTTGAGGAGGTAAAACTGGCAAAGCCGGACGGACTGGGTGCCCGGTTTGACCCAGGCTGGGGGAGGGGGGTGCAACCAGGAGAAGGGATGGACCCAGACAGAGGTCGGAGGGCAGGGGCTCGGGGAGGCTGTGACGAGTCACTTAGATGAGTTCAGGTGACAGTGCAAAAAAAACCTCACGTGTAGCCTGACAGAGGAATGAAGCTATAATGGTGGGGTTTTATTTTTTAAACAGTTTTTTAAAAAAATTTACTGATCTGCCCTGGCTGGCGTAGCTCAGTGGATTGAGCGCGGGCTGCGAACCAAAGTGTCGCAGGTTCGATTCCCAGCCAGGGTACATGCCTGGGTTGCAGGCCACGACCCTCAGCAACCGCACATGGATGTATCTCTCTCTCTCTCCCTCCCTTCCCTCTCTAAAAATAAATAAATAAAATCTTTTAAAAAATTTACTGATCTGAGAGAGAGAGAGGGAGAGAGAGAGTTGTTCCACTTACTGATGCGCTCATCAGTTGATTCTTGCGTGTGCCCCAACCAGGGATTGAACCCGCAGCCCCGGCGCAGCAGGAGGACGCTCCAGCCCACCGAGCGGCCCGGCCAGGGCCCGGAAGGGTGTGTTTTAGAGGTGGAGAGGGCGATTCAGGAGGAAGCGCCTGGCCAGTCACGGGCCGCTCTCATGTCACAGTTCGCAGGGCCGGCCGTGGTCACACTTACAGACGACTGTGCGCCCCCCCAGCGCTGCACCTGGACAGAGGGAGACCTCACTGACTCTCCGGCATCCGCTCGGGCAGAGCCGTCGAGGCCGGGGCTTCACGGGGGTCCAGGGTCAGGGCAGGGCGGGACTTGCTCAGGGCCGCCGGCTCAGAGGAGGAGGAGCCGGCCGTGGTGGCGGCGCTGGCAGGCTCTGGTCTCAGTGGCTCACGCGCGCTGACTCTCCAGTCCTCGGGCTCACCAACCTGGTGGGCGGGTCCTTCCTCGCCCCCAGTTCGCGGACGCGGATGCGGAGGCGCAGCGGCCGGTCGGGGCGGGAAGGAGGCAGCGGTGAGCTCGTGCTGCCGGGGCAGCAGGGACAGCGGGGGTGGCCCTGCACCAAGGGAACCGAGTGGGGAGCTTGGGCTGAGGCCAGCAGACGGACGGACGGACGGACAGAGGGGCTTCAGAGCTTCGGAGGAAGGGCGCAGAAGGGCGAGCGGGGCGCCGGGGGAAGAGGGCCCAGGGCGACGGGCGACGGGACACGGGGCTGCTTGAGCGGCCAGGGTGTGGGAGCGCGCGCCAGGACGCCCCCTGGAAGTCTGGCTAAGTTCAGAAAGCATTACGGCCGCAGACCACCTGAAAACTACGCAGAACTAGCTGAACCGATGGCAAAAGACGAAGGAGAAACCGCTGCACTGAACAGAACGAAATTCACGAGGGGCGCGGATGCCCACGCCCCCTCGGCTGTAAATGGCTCCAAACTCTCAGCGAGCCCCGACAACGTCTGTGCTGTCGCTCGGGGTGATGCCCGCCGTCTGACACGCACGCTCGGCGAGAACAGTGTAGCCATCTGGCGGGAGGAACCCGATGCGTCGTGTCCGCTGCATTGTTGCAGGGAGCCGGTCCTGGAGTTGATTGCCTCTCCGCAGATTTGGAAACAGCCCCTTCGGAGGCGGTGGGCGGGGCCTCGCCGCGGCGCCCTCGGTGGGGGCGGAGCCTGAGTGTGGCCACGCCCCTCTGAGCTCGTCCTGCTGCAGGCGGTGGACCTAGTGCGGTGTGAACTTGGGGGTTTATTTAGTGGTAATGTTAAAAAAAAAGGCCTTTAAAAATAAAAAAAGTGATAAAAAAGACATGACATGAAATGTGCCATCTTAACCATTTTTAAGGGTATACGCATTAAATGTGTTCACGGCAGACCTTGGGAATTTTTTCATATTGCAAAACTGAAACTCCGTCCCCATTGAACACTAACTCCGACCCCCACTCCCAGCCCCCGGGGCCGCCGTTACACTCTCTGCTGCTGTGAATGTGATGTCTCGAGGGACCTCATGTGCTCGGGGTCACCCAGTGTCTGTCCTTACTGGGACTGGCTGGTTTTACGTGGCGTGATGTCCGCAAGGTTCACCCATGTTGCAGCCTGTGGCCAAATTCCTTTCTTTTATTAAAAAGAAGCTTCATCCAAGGGTATGTTTTCATTGATCGGAGAGGGGGGGCGAGAGAGACAGTCATAGATGTGAGAGAGAAACACCAGTCAGTTGCCTCCTGTACGCACCCTGACCGGGGATCGAACCCGCAACCTGTTGGTGAACGGAACGAGACCCCAACCCACTGAGCCCCCTGGCCAGGACAGGCATCTCTCCCTCTTCGAGGCTGGATCGTAATACCCCGCAGCTCGGGCAGACCACGCTGTCTGTGTTCGTCCATGCGCCCATCGGTGGACACCTGGGCTGGTCTCCCCTCTCGGCTCTTGCGAACAGAGCGGCTCCCGGGCTGGACTTTCTGGACACGTGGTGATTCCGTGTTTGACTTCGGAAGCGCCGAAACGTCATTCCTGTGACAGCAGATTTTAAACCCTGCGGTAACCTCTGGCCAGACAGAGTCCGAGGGTGAACCCTCACTCGGGGAAGGTTGCTCAGAAGCCGCTGACGTTCCTCCCCTCCCCTTGCCGCTGGAAATACAGTCTCGGTGTGGCAGTGACAGTGAGGGCTGCGGCGGAGGGGGAAGGCGGTACTGTGGGTGTCGGGTGGTGCCCTTCCGATCCTGGCTCCGTGCCATTGTCTCGGATCCGGCACGGCTCTGAGCAGATCAGCTGGCTTGTTGGAGGAGCTGTGACCCTTCCGTGTTCCGGGACGGCAGCCGCAGCCCCGGGCTCTCCTCTGTCCGGCCCGGGTGGACAGGGGTCTCTGGGCAGAGTCCGCTGACGTGCGCTGTGCTGGTCGGATCTCAGACAATCACCGTCACTCGGTGATACCTTGTTTCTGGAAGACCTCCTCACGACACATCGGAGATGCATGAGCTATCTTGAGGAAAGTCCTTCCACTCTCCGCCGGCCTGAAATCATCGGTGCTCTCCCGTGTTGCCGGGAATGCCTCTGCCTGGGACCTGAACGCCGAGCGGTCACGGAATTAGGCTGCCGGAGCCGGCGGTTGGAGGGAGGCTCGAAAGATGCTCTTCCTCCGCGATTCGTGTGTCCGGGCGGTTTCTTATTAGAAGTTCATCCCAGCAACTTTCTGCTTGCTGGCGTGCGGGAAGCTATCACTGAATATGAATAAGGAAAACAGAAAGGGAATGAAGCAAAAACAAAGAGGGAGGGGAAAAAAGCAAACGATCCTTTAACATGCAGGCCGAATTTAAGCAAATTACTAGCTGGTCGCAGACTTTCTGTATGGACCCATTTACGGGGAATACAATCAGCCGACGGAACACACACCAGGGCTTCCGCGTTGGGCTCGCGAATCCCAGGCGGAGTGCGTGTCGGCGTCGGGCCGGCGTACCCTCAATGCCCGAGCAGTTCGGGAGTCATTGACTCCACGGATGATAACAAGGTCCTCTGGGGGGTTTCTGTGTCCCCAGAGACGTCTCAATAAACGCCAATTAGCCTGGCCCGGGCTGCAGCGGCGGATGAACGTGATCTCCCTTGGCCCTTCCGTTCGGTGGAATTTCGGGTAAATCGAGCTGACGGCACTGAGCCGGCACAGGGGCGCCCTCGCCCCAGGGGGCGCGCTCTGTTCTAATTGTCTCGGCCACTTCCAGTTGGAAGGGTCTCGCCACAGACTCTGCCTCTTCCGGTGGGACTTTCTAGAAAACGCCAGCCGGAGCCGCAGGCCTCCCTGGCAGAGGTTTCTCCCAACTCGCCGTCTCTGCACCGGCTGGCGTCTGAGTTACGGATTCCCGGCAGGGACGACGGCTGCACTTCTGAGGCAGTCACCCCCGCTCGGGCCACACGCCCTTTCCCTTTAAACCCACGGGAAGGTCCTCCTCTAAGAGGGGACGTTTCTGGGGCCTGGACCTTGGACTTGTTGGGGTCTCAGGGTCAGGAGCTCCTGAGACCCGGGCACAGAGCATGTCAGCATTGGGATGGGGCCCTCAGGGGTCTCCGGGTCACCCCCCAGTCTTCTCAGGGCCTGGGGGCGGGGGGGGTGGGCCAGTGGGGCTGTGCAGAGGACACCTGCGGACCGCCCTTGGGGACGGGGGACACATGGCCTGGGGCCGGGTCACCGCGTGGTCCGTGTTTGTGACCTCCTCTCCCAGGGGGCCTGTCCGGCTGGACTCCGTGCCATGTACCCCGCTTTGAGGACGGACGGAACCCTCGGCCTGGCCGGCGTGGGGTGAGGGGCGCAGGCCGGAGGCCAGAACCGCATCAATTTCCCTGATTAATTCTGACTCACGGTCTTTTCTCAGAAAGGCACCTTAGTTTCAGAAAGCTTGGCAGGGCCGCAGCCACCTGAGCCTTCGGGAGCCGCTGGTGAGAGGCCTCCGGCCGCTCCTCCTGGCCGCCCCTCTGCCTGGCCCGCTCGGCCGCCACCTGCTCGCCGGAAAGAGCTCTGTCTGCTGGCGGGTCCTGCGCAGGGTCCCCGCGGGGCGCGGGCGGGTGCAGACGGAGGTCCGTCCGTCTGTCCATCCGTCTGTCCGTCAGTCAGCACCCTGAGGTCATCCCGGGCTTTGGGAGCAGGAGCTGAGACGGTTCGTCTCGGGCCCCCAGGGTGGACTCCAGCCGCCTCCCGAGGGGAGGGGGCGGTGGGTGCCAAGGCAGCGGGACCCCCGGCGGGACCAGCAGCCTCGGCAGATGCTGAGAGAGGAGGCGGGGGCGCCCGCCCCGCCGCGCGGGGGCCACACCGGACTCCACAGGCAGCGCCGTGTCAGCCCCCGCGGGAGGGACCCGGTCCCCGAGCAGCCGGTGTGAGACGAGCCGTGTTCCAGGAGGCAGGGTGCGAAGCAGCCCAAAACACAGGGTGTCCCCTCTGGGGGGGGACTGGGGGGCTTGGGCGGGTGGGACATCGTGAAGGGACGCACAGAGGGCTCAGCGCCACCACCGTCCGTCGTCGAGACACCCGCGGCCCCCACAGCTCAGCCCTCGGGTTCTGCTTCCTCGCCAACGGCCCTGAGACTTGCCCAGTAATGGGGGCGCCCCCCCGGGTCCCCACACAAGCGGCCCCCGCCCTGCCCGGCTCCCTCTGAACACCCACTTCAGCCTTCAGATCCATCCGCTGGGTCCTGCGCTGCCCTGGGCCAACGGAGACGTCGGCTGTGACCATCAGTAATTATTTCCCCATTCGAGTGGAGACCTCATTCCCGTCTCTCTGCCAGCCTGGGAGAAAGAAATCTTCCAATTATCTTCACTCTCAAGGCTCCTTTTT
Source organism: Phyllostomus hastatus (assembly GCF_019186645.2). Classification (NCBI taxonomy): domain Eukaryota; kingdom Metazoa; phylum Chordata; class Mammalia; order Chiroptera; family Phyllostomidae; genus Phyllostomus; species Phyllostomus hastatus. The sequence goes on from NW_025333796.1 coordinate 2,552,050, forward strand.
TTTTCCCTCCCCCTTCAAAATATCTCTAATTATCACTCTCGCTACAAGTATAATCAAGTTGCATAAATTAGGTTCTATTCTTAGCCCGGGCTCCGCTCTGCCCCCACCGTGTTTCTAGCGCGCTGTGTGTTATGGTGACAGTCTCTAAGCCGACACATCCGTTCGGCGGGCAGCCCGGACGGGAAGGACCGGCCTGGGCTCACGCTCTTCCCGAGACTCGGGCTCAGGAGAGTGGACATGGGTGGAACCGTCCCTGACACGACACTGTCCCCCCCCGCCCCCGCTACTGGGGCTGCGCCCACGGCCCTGCCCAGCTGTGCCATAGTCACGGACCCAGCAGCTTACGGACGGCGCAGACGCCGGGTCCGGCGGGCCTTTTGGAGTGGCCTGGGGCGACAGGGCCCCACCTTTGGGGGATGTGGCCTCTGTCCTGGATAAGGGGCCAGCCCCTGTGGGCCCCGGCCCATCCCCCTGGCCAGTGGCCCTATCTCTGCCTCCCCAGAACGCCGCTGAGATCTGCTTACGGCTGCCAGTGGCCCTGGGGGGCCTGCTGAGAGGACCTGGTTCCATCTGCCCGGCGGTCGGACGGAACCGAACCACCGCCCTCTGACCCTTGTTCTCAGCCGTCCTTGGGGGCCCAACGCAGACACCCCTGTGGAGAGACCGCACCAGGCACCGGCCGAGCGCTCGGTGGGCAGGAGTGTCCTCCCGCGCACCAGAAGACCGTGGGTTCGGTCGTCGGTCTGGGAGCGGGCGAGAGGCCACGGGTCGATGTTTCTCCCCGCCGTCCCCTCCTCCCTCTGACCCCGATCAACGTGGTCTCAGGTGAGTTTAAAAAGGGGAAGGAAAAGAAATACCTGCACTGGGACTGGCCTGCTGGATGGACACACGAGGACCCGGACCGACAGTCCCCTTGCCCAGCCCCACCACAGACGCAGCGTCCGTCTGTCCTTCTGGCCACCTCGGACGGGGATGTCTCCCTGTCTGTCATGCACCAGGTGGTGGGGACCTTGGGGCCCTTGGGAGAGTGGGGCTGGCTTAACTCAGGCCAGCCCCACTCTGTCCTGCGGTCATGATGCCGCCCTGTCCTGGCCGGCTCGGGCTCCGCCGGGCCCATCCGCTTGCTGGGCTGGGCTCCCGGCGACGTCCCGGCCACTGGAGCCACCTCTGGTGTTTGGCCTGGGGGGACACCGTGACAGGCGGAGGCCCCCGTGCAGCCGGGAGACATCGCCGCCCCGCAGTGGCTGTCCCTCCAGCAGGCTGCCCCGGGGTGCGGGGCACTCAGTCCCCCCTCCAGGCGTCTGCAAGGGGTCAGGTCACCGCCACGGAAGGGCTCCGCGGCCTCCGCTCTGAAACGGCTTTAAGTGTGAGCCCTGCCCCGGGCCGGAAGTGGGGGGGCAGTGGCCTCGGCCTGCAAGGCCCTCCGTCCTTGGACCCCAGCTCGCTCTCCACGGGGGTCAGGAGTCTGGTTTCCATGGCGACAGTCCCTGCAGGCTCTCCCGGGTTCTCGCCGAGGTCGCATCCTCGCTGACGCGGGAGGGCACGCAGGGAAGCGCTGGGCGGCATCACAGACCCCGCATGCCCGGGCGGGGGAGGGGCAGGTGGCCGGAACCACAGACAGACACGGGCTCACAGCCCGGGGCAGAGGCTGGGGTCCCGGCGACCGCCGGGCGGGCTCCCCCCATGGGCGTGAGTGAGGGCCTGTTCCCGGCCTGCGTCCTCCCCTGGTCCCCGGCCGTCTTCCCCTTCCCACAGCGTCTGCCCTGCGTGTCTGTGTGTCTGTCTGCCCTTCTCCTTCGTGAGACCCCGGGCACACGGGGTTAGGGTCCACCTTGGTGACCTGTTATTTTCCTGCCTTTTTAAAAGGTTATGTTTATTTATGTTTAGAGAGAGGGGAAGGGAGGGAGAAAGAGGGAGAGAATCATCAATGGGTGGTTGCCTCTCATGTGCCCCCTGTTGGGGACCTGGCCCACAACCCGGGCATGTGCCCTCACTGGGAATTGAACCGGCGACCCTGTGGTTCACAGGCCGGCCCTCAATCCACTGAGCCACAGCAGCCGGGTGCCTTCTTAACGAAGGACACCTGCAACCTCCCTCGTTCCAGACGTGGCCACGTTCTGGGCTGCCGGGGTCAGGACTTGAGCATGAGAACGTGGGGACAGAAGCCAACCCCGACGGGCCCCAAGGCGGACTGCCATGTCTGGCGGCTCGGGGAGGTGTGTCGGGAGGACGTCTGGAGCATCTCCTCCCGAGGGAGGCCACCTCGAGGTGTCCGCTGTGCCCTGCCTTTTTCTCCCGACCCTCGGCTAGGTGCGTAGGTCGGACAGGGACCTGCTCCCTGCCTGTCCCCCTGGACGGGTGGCTCCTCCTCTCCCTGTCCGTACCCCCTCACCCTGCCCTCCGGCCCTGTCCCCGCCTCCACGCCACCTTTCCCCCTCTGTCCCCGCATTTGCCGCCTGCTCCCTGAGCCCGATGCCTGGACCCCCCCCAAATCAATGAAAAATAAAAGAGAAAAGCTTCCTTCTGGCTCATGGACACACCAAAAATGTGTGCAAAACAAGGGGAAAGGGATGAGAGGAGGAGAAAGCCAAATGCAGATGAAACCAGGGGTGGTGGGACCCCACTGAGGGGTCCAGAGCTCCCGGCCAGCCGGCTGGCCCTATCCCGGCCACTCCGCACAAGTGTGCGTCACGCTCCCAGCCCAGCGCAGCACGGTCCGTGCGTGTGAGGCTGAGGCCGTGACAGCACGCCCAGGGTCAGACAGAGCACTGGCTTGTTGTTGCACTTATATATTCATCCACTCTTCGGTTGCTTCTTCTAGGTGCCCTGACCAGGGATCGAACCTGCAACCTCGGGGCATTGGGACGATGCTCCCGCCCACTGAGCTGCCCAGCAGGGTCGGGAAGCCTTTCTCAGCACAGGAGGGAGGGAAGAGGGCCAGGGCCGTTCCAGGTCTCCCTCCCGCCGCGGCTCAGGGTCCTCTGGGCTGGGCCCCTCACAGACCCAGGGCTGCGTCCTTGCCTCCTTCAAGTCTGGGGACGGGAGCGCAGCTCTGTGTGTGCGCCTCTCAGAGCTCCGCCTGCAGGTGCTGCTCCCCATCCCGACCCTCGCGCCATCCCTGAGGACTCCGGTCACGGTCCCTCCTCGAATTCGCGTCCAGGGGAAAGTTCTTCTCTTCTCTTCTCTTCCCTTCTCTTCTCTTCTCTTCTCTTCTCTTCTCTTCTCTTCTCTTCTCTTCTCTTCTCTTCTCTGTCTTTTCTTTTCTTTTTTCTTTTCTTTTCTGTCTCGAGACGTTTTCTTTTTGTTGGAAGATGGAAATCACGGCCCCGGGCCAGTCACCGGGTAGCCCTCGCTGCGGGCGGATCCAGTGCCAGTTCTGGAGCCCCAAGCCCGCCTGGTGCCGCTCCCGCTGGGTTCCGTCCGGGGTCCGCGGCCTGGCGGCGGGCGGGTCGTGGCGTCCCGGGGGGCAGGAGGAGGGGAGAGCGGTCCGAGCTAACGCGATGGACCCCGGGCCTCCCCCAGGAGGACGTTTGCTCTCAGCCCCTCCCCCACTCTCATCTCCAACGCGCACGAGTTTCGGCGGACTTTCATCTGACGCCGCGGGAGTGGACCATCCTCTGTAAACACGAAACTGGCTCAGTATGTTTCTGCTTTTACAGCGCAGCAGAGTTTTAAAAAAAGAGAGAGATCGGTGGGATCCAGGGCTTAGACACTGAAATCCTATGCAAATAATTACGGCGAACATATGAATCAGAAAAATGCGCCTTGAGCCGGGCTGGCCGCTCCTTTCAGAGTCGCCTTTTATTTGAAAATCGGCAAACAGAAGAGGAATTACACGTGTTTGCTTTTTCTGCGGGACATTTTAATGGTCTGCTCTGTCTGAGAAAAGCCTGATGTTTAGCCCCAGCTGACAGAAACCACAGGCCGGCGTGTCAAAACAGGCCGGGGAACGTTACTTTTGATGTGTTTTATTGAGATATGCACGGTACTTTCCAATCACTCGATGCCAAGAAAGGTCGTTCTTTGCAAAAAAAAGAAAGAAAAGATTCCTTTTGAAAACCACCCGTGTGACTCGCTACATCCCAGGCACCGCTGACACCGGTGGCCGCCGCCGTGGTCCCGGCTGCGGGGAGAGGGCAGGAGGCTGGGTGCTGCCTCGGAGGGACGTTGGGGGGGCTGCCCCCCGCCCTGCCCTCTGCCTGCCAGGGGACCCGGAAGCCGCAGCTTCCTGGGCGGGCGTCCGGGGAGGAGCCGGCAGGCTTTGCCCTGCCCCCCAGGGAAGGCCCGAGCTGGCGTGGGGCCCGAGGCCCCCGGGCCGTGGGAACGAAGAGCTCACGCTCGCTCGGGGGCCTGGGGGCCGTGAACGTCCGGGGTGGGTGGCAGCGGGCGTGTGGGGAGACCCGGCTCGCACGGGGCGGTCGGCCAGGCCCGGTGCGGGTGCTGGTGGGGCAGCTCCGGCTGGGACGCCGACCCCCGGCCCGCAGGGCGGCCCCGGCCGGGCAGACGGGCTGCTGCGTGCGCGCCGGGGACGTCGGGGACTCCGCGAGGCACCAGGGTTCTCGGAAGGTGCCTGGAGGAGCGGGCCGCCAGCACAAAGACCGCGGGGAGGAGGTGTGTTCAGATTAGCCGGAAACCACATGAAAGGGGCCGTGGAGAAGGAGGAGGTTTGAACTTGACTCAGCGGTGGGTGGGGTGAGCTCCGGAAGCTGGTGGGCCGCCCTGGAGCCCGGGCCCCTGCCCGGCCTGGGATCCCCAGGGACCCTGGGGAGCGGACCTCCGAGGGCTTGGGTGGGCCTTGCTGGGGGGGCTCTGCCCGGGGAATACAGGCCCGGGGAATACAGGCCCGGGGAGGTGCCCGAGGCCGCAGGAGGGTGTGTCCCGCCCTGTCCCCTTGGGGCCCAGGCCCCGGGTTTCTCTGCTGGCCACCCGAGCTGTGCCGTCCTTCACACCCACAGGGATGGACACAGTGGACACAAGGACAGTGTTGTTTCCTCACGGCAAATGCTTCACTCGAGCACGGCACGGCCCAGAGGGCGGTACAGACCACGACATGGCGAGGCCACCGTCTGCCCCCTGGACGCCCCGCACAGGGAGCCGCCCGCCCGTCACGGCGGGAGCTGGACAGACCTGGCCTCGCCGAGGTCACGGGGGACACGGTTCCCGGCACGTGGCCCCGGCAGCTGGAGCTCACGCTCTCCTCCCACCGAGTGGGGAGCCCACAGTGTCGCTGAGCCGATCATGTCCCCTGTCCTGCAGCGTCCTGTGGTGGCCGGTGCATGTCCTCTGGGAGCGACGCTGAGCCTCCCGCCCCGTCTCCCCTCCTCCCCCCGTTTGTGCCCCGTGAGGAGGAGGAGGAGGCTCCCGGTCCGGGGCCTGCCCTTGGGTCCCTGCGGGTGGGTCCCCAAGGCTGCGGCGGCCCCGGCTCTGTCTGTCCCCATCCCTGCAGCCCCAGCCAGGGAGACTCAGGCAGGGTCACCCCCAGGCTAGTTTCTGCTGGGGGCCGGGGGGCTCCCCCCTAAGAGGCTTCAGCAAGCTGCAGCCACACCGTGCTGCACCTGGGCCGGGGCAGTGGAGGCAGTGAGTCTGGGGAGAAGGTTGGCTTCCGACCTCCGCCTGGAGCTCAGACCAGCAGAGCGGGGAGGGGGTGGGGGGGAGCAGCAGAGTGGAGAGCAGGTTTGGGGTGTCCAGGCGGCTGTGTCCTCAGGGGCCCTGGGAAGGGCCCCAGGCTGGCCTGGGGCCGACGTGGGAGGAGCTGGGGGGAGAGGAAGAACAGCAGGTGTTCGGGGCCCGCATGGGCGCCGTCCGGTCTGCCTGAGACACTGGGGGGGGTGGGGGGGGGGAGGCCACACTGGGCCGGTGACGGGGGACCCGTGCGCGCTGAGCCTGGGCCTGCCTGGTTGCATTCGAGAAGCGCACTATGCGTGATTTTGTTATTTTCTTTCTTTTTTTAAAAAAATGATTTTATTTATCTTTAGAGAGGGGAAGAGAGGGAGAAAGAGAGGGAGAGAAATATCCATGTGTGGTTGCCTTTTGCACGCCCCCTACTGGGCACCTGGCCCACAACCCAGGCCTGTGCCCTGACTGCGAATTGAACCGGCGACCCTTTGGTTCACAGGCCAGTGCTCAACCCACCGAGCCACACCAGCCAGGGCTGTTTTGGGGGGGTGTTAGGGTGCAGCCATCGCCGAAGCTACGACCCGCAGGGGAGGGTTGCACAGGTCCTCCATCTGAGCTGAGGGCCCTGCAGTTTGTCATCGATGCCACCCATGAGCTCAGGCTTCCGTCTCCTCTGGCCCCGCCCCAGCCGGCTGGTTTCCCCTTGGGGTTCCCGGGTCTCACTGGGGGCTGTCGGCCACGGCCCTGCCCCCCCCTCCGTGTCAGCGACCCCGTGCTTCTCCCCCAGCGCCAGGCCGTGGTTCACAAGTGCCCAGCGGACCCCACGCCCACGCCTGGATGTCCCTCGGCGCCCTGAGGTCCCACACAACGCCACGCCCCTTTGTGCACACCTGTTCTCCTCCGGGGGGGGGTCCCACTCTCAGCTCAGGGCACGGGCAGCTGCCAAGCTGAGCCCGGTCAGCGTCCAGCTGACCTTGACACTTGCCTGCATTCCTTCTGTCCTGTCGCTTCCGAGTCGGCCCTGCACCTGGTGCCGCTAGGCCTGGCCTTTTCCGGGAGCTTCCTGTCCGCCTCCCTGGGCGGGGGCTCCCACTCCGTCCCCGTCCCCGTCCCCAGAAGGGCCTTGACTGCTGCCACCTGTCTGACCCCGGGGACTGTGGGCGGGCCCCGTGTGTGTGCGTGTTTACCAGTGCTCGCATGCATGTGTGTGTGTGTGTGTGATGTGCGTGCCAGGGCCGGGGCTGGGACTTGCGGCCTGGCCCGCGCGCCCGTGCGAGGTCAGGGCGGGGCCCCTGCAGCGCGCCGCCCGTCGTCCGCAAGTCCAGCAAGGAAGTGCAGTCAAGTCCGGGCCTGACCATGCGCCTCGAGTGCGTGGGCCTCGAGCCCTGGCTCTGGGGACAGGGAGGGCGACACGCAGGGAGAACAGGCGGGAGCTCGGAGCCATCTCCCTGTGCCCGAGGCCCCTCTGCGGGGCCGGCTGCTGCTCGGCCCGACCTCAGACGCCCGCCCGCCCGCCCCAGGGCATCACAGGGAGTCACGGCCCGAAGGGTGAGCCCGGTGGACAGCTCACTGAGCACTGGGTCCTCGGGCCGCCCGTCTGCTCCCGTCCAGATCAAAGGGAGGGGCTTCTGCCTCCCTTGTCCCCCCGCCCTCCTGTGCCTGTCCCACTGCTGCCCGGCTGGAGCCAGCCCTGCGTCCGGGGGGGTGGGGGGGGACAGGGACTGGGAGGGCAGGCTGGGGGGGGCCCAGGGCTTGGGGTGCCATGCAGCAGCTCCCCCCCAGGGCTGGCCCCAGACTCCCCGTCCTCAGCCTGCGATGCAGCTGAGTCCCCAGCGTCCCAGCGTCCCAGCCGTGACCCCCAAGTGCATCAACGACGCCCTCCTTCTCCGCCCCCACCTGCCAGGGTCCTGCCCCCAGCTCTGCCGCAGGAGCCGGCCTGGAGGAGCGTGAGGGGTCCCGCGAGGGGCGGGTGCGTCCGTCCGACCGCGAGGCCCGGCTCCCGGCCCCCCTGGGCACTGGCCCCCCCGAAGGAGCCCCGGCCTCTGGGGCTGCAGCCCGTGGCCCCGAGGACGCTGTGTGGACGGACCCACCCCACAGGCCCTGAGCGGGGGGCTTCCGTCCGTCCCTTCGTCGAGTGCGAGGGCGGCCGGCCCCTCTTCCCCGCCGAAGGGCGTCCTGTCCGGCTCCCGCCCTCGGCCGCTCCCGGTGCACGCAGCTGCGTGGACCTTCACGGACAGGCGTGTGCACTCGAGTGAGGCGTGTGAGCACGGGTTTCAGCAGCACGGGGTCTCCGTGCTCACCCACGGAAACCACGGTCCCCGCGGGCCGCGCGTCTGCAGGGCCGGCGCGGCCCCCACGGGGAAGGCCCCGGCTGTCGCGAGCCCCGCTGACCTGGGTTCGGGTCTCGGCTGGGCCCCATCCGGGGCGGGGGACCTGCTGCGACTCTCGGACCCGCGGGAGGGGGCTGCAGTGACAGCAGGAGCCCTCGGGCCGCTGGTGGAGGCGGAGCCACAGCCCCAGGGGAGGCAGCCCCCTCCCGCCCCTCCCCGCTGCCCAGCGGGTCCTGAATGTGGGGGCGGGAGCGGGGTCCTCCCACCTGCTCTGGCCCTGCCTCCTCGGTCTCCGCCCACCTGTGCTGGGCACCCCTACCCCACTGGGCACCCCACCCCACTGGGCCCCTCCTGCCGCCCGCACCCCCCCCACACCTCCCAGCTGACCTCGCGGACAAGCTTCCGGGGCCTATAAAACGTGTCCTTCCTTATTTGACGGCTGTTCTTATCGAGGAGCCCTTCCCACGAACCTCCCTTCCCACGCAGGGCGGCCCCTTTCCCTTCCCAAAGCAGAGGTCGCGCCCCGCCCAGGCGAGGACGTTTTTACGGCGCCTCCGAGCCCCAGAGTGTCCCTTCGATTGACGAGAGACACTCCCGGCGCCGAGGCCCGAGGTGGGGGGCGTGATTCATGGGCGGGCCCGCCCAGACCCCGGGGCTCGTCCTGGTCCCCGGCCACCCCGCACGTGGGGGCGCAGGGCCGTCGAGGGGCCGCTCCAGGTGGGTCCAGGCGCGGCCTGGATGTGCGGGGGCCAGGCTGTCCCCGGGCGGGTGTCCCAGGGCCTATCTGGGCCATGAGCAGTGTGGCTGACTCGGGCCTCAGGCCCCAGAGCGACCCCGGGAGGTCGGCCCCTCTCCGCGGCAGCAGCCTGGGGGCTTGTCCTCCGGGAAGATTCCCCAAAACGGGGACAGCCCGTCGTCCTCCACACTGGGCTTCTGTCCCCGCACTGGGATTTGCCAGGGAAGGGGGACACGGCGGGGTGCCTGCAGGCGGCACACCTGTCTTTCCCTGTGCAGGCTGTTTCTCCGTGAGTCGGCGCACCTGGGCGGCAGGCAGCTTTCAGGGTGAGGGGGGCGACGTGAAGGCACTTTGGCCCCACCCCCGCCCAGCGGCTGCCACACCCGGTCAGAGAGGGTGCCGACCCCCGCAGGAGGGGGGCGGGGGGCCAGCAAGGTGGGGACTTCGGAGTCCCCGCACCTTCAACAGACGGGTGCTGGGAGGAAAGACATGCTTTTCGGGGTGCAGGCCCACACAGGTAGGTGATTCCGGTCACTGCCCAGTGCCTGTCCTCCCTCCTGCCCCTCCCAGGGCCTGCCAGGGGAGCGAGGCTCTGGGGACGGACAGGGACGTGCTCTGGTCCCCCGAGGCCCCCTCCTCCGGGAGATGGAGACCAGTGGGGGCTGCCCGTCCGGGTCCCGGGGACCCAGCAGGGCCGAGGGACAGCCCCCACCTCAGCCCAGGCCCGGCTGCCCCCCGGTTCACCACAGGACATCCGCCCGGACACCTGGTGGCAGAGGGGGCCATCTCTGCGAGGGTGGTGCCCCCCGTGGTGGCTGCGTGGGGTGAGGAGCCACCAGCCCCTGGAAAGGCCGGGCCGGGCGGTGAAAGGCTGTCCTCCACCCCGGGGCCCCGAGGACCACCCGGCAAGCCGGATGCGAGTCCCCGGTCAGCTCCCGCTGGTCTCCCCAGCCTTCGCCTCTCCCGCTGGTCGCCCACGACGACAGAGCGACAGCCCAGCCCCCTGCTGGGGCGCCTGGGGTCCCCTCTCCTCTCCTCTCCGGCCCCCCAGCTGCTCTGCGGGCAGAAGCTGGGTCTCTGCGGATGGCGCTGTGTCTTCCGTGTGTTGGAGACGAAACATGAAAAAAAAATCAAGACGTGGACTAATTCATTTAAAAACAACAATTAGAAATCCGTCACACCAATCACACGCTTTTAATCGAAATGGCTGTTTTCTCCCCAACGGCAGCGTTTCCGGGAGCAGGGGGTATTGATCGGTTCCCATCGACTGACGCCCGGCTTCAGAGGTCGCTGGTCCTCGCACGGGCGGCGTGGGCGTGTCGTCTTTTTCTGTCTCGAAAGAGGAAAACCGCTTCAGTGGGGCGTGAGTCACAGCCCGTACGGTGCACGGCCCCACGCCCGGAGTCTGTTCAGAACCGCGTGGCCGCCGCCACAGCCGGTCATAGGCCGTTTTCACCGTCCCCCGCCCAAGACACCATCCCCGTTTGCCCCGCCCACCGAGGGCGACCGGGGGCGACTGCCGACGCCCGTCCTGTCCGTGCAGACGGTCCCACTGGCGCTGGCCACAGAGCCCCGGCGCGTGGGGCCCTGGAGCTCGCCTCTTCCCCTCTGCACGACGTCCCCCGAGTTCCCCGTGCTGCTTCTTTCCTTTACCGCGGGCAACGTGTTCCCGTGTGGGCGCGCCGCACTCTGTGTGTTGGCGTGTCAGCCGCTGGCCGGGTGGGCCTTCGCGCTGGAGAGCTGGCGTGTGCCATGGCGCTCCGCCATCCATGTACACGCGTGTGCGGCCACACATGTTCACTCCCCTTGGTTGTAGGTAACCGGGGGTGGGGGGCGTGCACGGGGACCGAGACCTACAGTCGCCGTGGGTGACATTTCCGGAGCTGCGGAGAACCGCCGGCCGCGTGGGGGGGTGGGGAGTTCGCCGCGTCCCTGTCCGTGCGCCCTCACCGTGGCCGCTGTGGGCGGGGCCCGGCCAGCGGGGCCGACTCACCCCCCACCGCAGGCTGGGCGGGCAGGGAGGGGGGCCCCTTCGACCGAGTGCTCGGCGGAGACACGCCCGCGCAGACTCCTCCCCCCGCCTGAGCCAGACTGCCCCGGCGCCAGGGCACTGCCAGGGGTTCCGGAGAGTGGACTCAGAGCACATGCGGGGCCCGCCGGTGGTCCCTCTCGTCCCACGGACCACCTTCCCGCTCTCTCCAGGGTGTTCCGGGACCCCCGGGGCGTCCCGTTTCCGTGGCATCCAGACTGCTGTGTCCCGGGCTGCTGTCTGAGGACGCGTTCCCTGCTCCAGCTCGTGAGCGTGAGCGTCTGCGGTTGCGGCCTCCTCCTCCTCCGAGCGAGTGTCACCGTTTGGCCTTCGCGATGACGTGCGCGTCGATCCGGAGCGGGGTTCCGTGCGCGGTGTGACGCCGGGGCCCAAGGCCGTTCCTTCCAGCACGCGGACGTCCAGCCGCCCAGCTGCCCAGCGCCCTTTGCTGGAAGGACTGTTCTCCCCCGTTGAGTTGCCCCCCGGGTCCCCATCAAAAGTCAGTGGACCACGGACGTGACCTCTGGTTTCCGGGCACTCGGTTCCAGGCCCCTGATCGTCCGTGCGTCTGTCCTTGGGCCCGTCCCACGCTCCCCGCGTCACTGCGGCTGGGTCGTCGGTTTCCACGCAGGGAGTGTGAGTCTTCCAACTTCATCCCTTGTCAAGACGGTGTGGCCTGTTGCGGGTCCCTTTCGGCTCCGCACGAATGTGAGAAGGAGCCTGTCGGTTTCCCGGAAAGGCGGCTGGGATGTTTGTTGGCAGGAGCAGGGCGCGATCGGTCCACTAACGTGGAGGATGTTGTCACCTGAACCGCGTTAAGCCTTCCGACCCGTGAACGTGGATGACTTTGCATTTATTTAAGTCGTCAATGTTTTGTTTTTTGTTTTTTACCAGTGGGGTGTAGTTCGGGGGTTACAAGGTTTGTACTTATTTTCTTCACTTGATCCCCAAGAATTTTACTCTTTTAATGCTCTTATAAGGGAGATCGGTTTTTAAATCTCACGTTTTGATTTGCTCATGGATAACATGCACAACTACAATGGACTTGGGTGTGCTGAGTCTGTGCTTTGCAACGTGGCTGAACTTATTAGTTCCGACTCACTTTGAGTGGCATCGCCAAGTTTTCTACACACAAGACCACGTCATCTGTGACAAAGAGATAGTTTGACGTTCTTTCTGATCTGGATTCCTTTTTATTTTTATTTTTATTTTTATTTTTTTGCCTGGTTGCTCCAGCTGGAAACCCCCGTACTGTGCTGAAGAGACACCGTGAGTGGGGACACCTTCCTAGTCTCGCTCCTGATTTTACCGGAGAGGCTCCTGGCCTTTCCCCACTGAGCGTGACGCCCGCTGGGAGTCCAGATGTCCCATGTCGGCGCGAGCAGGTCCCCTGTGTTTCCACTGCGTTGTCCACCGAGTTATCCTGAAGGGGCGTTGAACTTTGTCTCCTGCTGTCTCTGGGCCCAGGGAGACAGTCGTGCGGTCCGTTTCCTGTGAACATGGAGTGTGACGTCGGCTGCGGGCACATGCTGGGCCAACTGTAACCCCCAGGGTGAGTCCCACGGGGCCCTGAGGTACCATTGTTTTTTCTAAGTCATTGGATTCTGTTTGCTAGTATTTTGATGAGGATTTTCCCGTTCACCTCAAAGTACTTCCTCATTTCCTTTGGAATTTTTTTTCTCTTACTCATTTGTTGTTCAGGATTCTATTGTTTCATAGCTACATATTTTTAAACGTTCCAAATTTCTTTCTGCTATCGGTATTGGATTTCGTTGCAGTAACATTTGAGAACATGCTTTGTGTGACGCATGCCCTTTAACACTTACTTGGGCCTGCGTTACGGCCTCGTAGGTGGTCTGTCTGGGGGAATATTCCGCGTGAGCCCGACAAGGAATGTTGAGGGGGAAGTCTGCAGATTTCTGTGAGTTCCACTCTGCAGTGTGGTTCCTTCCAGCTCACCTGTGGGTCCGCCTGGTCCTGCCCATTCTTGAAAGTGGAGTACCGGGAGTCTCCGGCTGCTATGGTGGCATTGTCTATTTTTTGCTTCAGTTCTGCTGGGTTTTGTTTCATGTATTTTGGGGCATAAAAGTTGATAACTTCCATATGTCCCAATGGACTGACCTTTTCATCATTATAAAGTGTCCCTTGCATGTCTAGTAACTTTTTTGTTTTTGTTTATTTGATCTGATGTTAGTAAAATCACTCGGGATTTTCGTGATTGTTGTTTGCATGGTGTTTGGGTTTCCACCCTTATTCTTAGCCCATTGGCACCTTGGGATCTGACGTTTTCTCCTGTGGGCGGGACGGTTCGCTGTTGGTTTGAATCCAGCTGGACGGTCGCAGTGTTTTGACGAGACTGTTAATCCATTCACACTTAGTGTTAGTTTTGATGTGGGTAGATTTTGGTTGTTTTCCATGTGCTTGGGCCCTTTTTCTCCCTGAGTTTCCCCCTCACTGCTTTCTTTTGCACCGAGTGGATGTTTGCTCGTCTCCCACTATAATTTCTGTAGTGATTTTTTTCAACATACATTTCTAAACTGTGTCCTTAGTGGACGCTCTAGGCTTACCGTACGCACACTAACTGAGAATCCACTTCATGTATACACCCCAGATTCAGCGAGATGTTACTCTCCTTTTTGTGCTGTTATTATTATACATATTTATATAGGTTACACATCCGATCCTACATTGTTATAATTATTGTTATAGAATTGTGCATCTTTTAAAGCAGCTGATGAAGAAAGAAGCAAAGTATGTATTTCTTTAAATTTTTATTTATTTTTTAGAGAGAGGGAAAGGGAAGGAAAAAGTAGGGAGAGAAATATCAATGTGCAAACAAAAATATTGATCGGTTGCCTCTTGCACACCCCCTCCTAGGGACCTGGCCCACAACCCAGGCCTGTGCCTTGACTGGGAATCGAACCGGCGACGTTTCAGTTCACTGGCCAGCCCTCAGTCCACTGAGCCACACCAGCGTGTAAGTGTGTACAAAGGTACACACTTACGTGTGTATCTTTGATGTTTGTTGTGTCCGTCTTACTTACCGTTTCTCATTCTCTCGCTATGTTCAAGTTACGACTCAGTGTTGTTTTCTCGTTCCAACATCGGTGCACCCCCACTCGCCTCCTTCACGCTGCCGTTGTTAAATATTTTTCACTTCCAGGTTATAGGCCCAACAGTCCAATTCTATAAATATTTTACATGATTGCCTTTTAAGTTATGTAAGACAGGAGAAGATACACGCAACTATACGGTCTTATATAATTACTTACATAATTATCTTTACCAACAGTCTTTTTTTTAAATGTGAATGCGAATGACCATCTGGAATCGTTTGCTTCTCGTCTGAAGAACTCTCCTTAGCCTTTCTTGTAAGATGGGTCTACCAGCAACAACTCCTTCTGCTTCTGTTTATCTGGAAATGTCTGTTTCTCCTTTCTGCCCAAGTTTGCCAGAGAGCCTCTCAGTGAGGAGTTATTTCCTTTCAGGGTTTGGGATCTGCCACCCACTGCCTTCTGGCCTCCATCGTTTCTGCCGAGAAGTCCGCTGTTAGTCTGGCTGGAGGTCCCGGGTTCTCTCGCTGATTCCGAGGCTCTCTGCCTCCCAGTGCTTCTGCTGTGATGTGTCTGCTGTGGCTGTCTTTGCATTTACCCTACCTGGAGGTTGTGGAGATGGCCGAGTTCTTAGGTGTGCAGACGAACCTTTTTCTGTTGACTTGGGGAAGTTTTCAGCCATTGTTTTTTGAATCTTTTTCTGCTCCTTCCTCCTCTCTCCCTTGTACCCCCACAATGCACGTGTGGGCAGAGTGGACGTGACCTGAATTTCTGAGCCATCATCCATTGTCTTGGTTCTTTTCTCTTTAGAGTACGTGACTATTTCGAACCTGCCTTCCAGTTCTTCCTTCTGCCAGCTCCAATCTACTACGGAAATCCCTCAGTGAATTTTCTAGTTTGGTCATTGTTCTTTTCCACTCCAGATTTTCCATTTTTTTTAAAATAATTTTTATTTCTTTATGGACATTCTCTATCCAGTAAGAGACTGTCGTGGTGCATGCCTCTATTTCACTGTGGGTTCCTTTCGCTCTCTGAGCGTGCTTACAGTGGCTGCTTTGAAGTCTTTGTTGGGTCCGACATCTGAGCCCTTCCCGCGGCAGTTTCTGTGCCTGGTTTTCCCCTGCATGTGGGTCACACCTTCCTGTTTCCTTTTTTGGCGAACACCGGACATGTTAGACAATACATCGTAGCAGCCGTGGATGCTGGTTCTTCCGTCTGCAGGGCTGGGCATTGTTGGCTTATTGACTGCTTGGGTGACGTGGCTGAGGTCACTCCCAGGCATGTGACATGGGTCTCGTCACCCTGAGGGGACGGTGGCTGTCCCAGGGCTCTCTCTCTGGCTGGCTCTTTCCCGGTCTCTCTATGACATCGTCTTCTTCTGCTGTTACCACACTCAGCTGCAGCTCCCTCTGATGCCGGCTCAGTGCCCTATCGCTCTTTGACAAAGCTCCTGGGCGTGAGTGGCTCCCTGGTCACATTCAGTCACCTTCCTGCCCTTCTGCACTGTGAGCCCTCGGGGCTGTCTCTGAGTGTCACCCCGAGCCCAGGAAGCCTCCCAGGTGTCTCCGTCACTGCTTCTCTCTGCTAAGCTACAAGCTGGTCTCCAGGTCAGCTCGCTGGATTCACGAGCCACCAGCCTCCTCTGAATTAATGTTTTTCACCACAAAAGTCTCCATTGTTTTTGACAGCACCCTTGGGTGGAACTTCCTCGTGCCCTGTTCCAAATAAAGTCAGTTCTGCCCTGGCCGGGTGGCTCTGTGGGTTGGAACATTGTCCTGTACACCAAAAGGTTGCAGGTTCGATTCCTATCTCTTCCTCTCTCTCTCTCTCTCTCTCTCACTCTTTTTCTCTCTCCCTTCCTTTTCTCAAAAATAAAAAAAAAAAACCCAAAAAACAAAACCAACCCATGTCCTCAGGTGAGGATAAAAACAAAAACAAAAACGAAGTCAGTTTCCTTGGGAGGACCTACTGAGCCCTCTGTTCCCGAGGGCCCATCTCTTCCTCCAGGGCAAAACCTCTGCACACCCTGTCCCCCTCTGATGAGGAGGGGCAGCAGCTCACTCCTCTCCCTGGGGAGGGAGGCCGGGAACCCTCCAGGCATGGGGTCTCCGCCCCGCTCGCGTGCTGGGGGCAGGGGGCTGGGCTCCGGGGCTCCCCCTGCCCTCTGAGGCTGTTTCCATGCCGTGAGCAGGGCCTGGGTGTGAGGGGCCCCCAGTCCCGTGGGGACCGCAGCCCCACAGCGCGGAGCCGGAGGAGAGGCGAAGGTGGCCCGGTCACACACGGGGGCCCGTGCCACTGCTAACCCAGGGTCTGCCGAGTGCCTCGGGGTCACCGCCCTAACCCCACCCTCCGCCCAGTGCCGGCACGTGCGAGTCTCCACAGACAGACACGGGTGACAACGCGTGGCCCACGGACAGACACGGGTGACAACACGTGGCTCAGAACGACCCGGTTGCTGGTGCTGGTCCGGCCGACTGGGAACCGTCTCTTGCGGAGTGGGGTGGGAGAGTGACCAGCTGCCCCGGCTGGAGTACTTACGTGGAGTCCGGGGGTTATGTGCCCGGCGGGGGGGGGGTGTCCTGCTGGCTGAGAGGGTGGCCTCCCGGACCCCCGGGCGAGGAGATGCCCTCAGTCTGAGGCCGTCCATGTGGAGCCGGCCACACGCACACCGCTGGCCCCTCTGGGGCGTTGGGCGGAAAGGGGGTTCTCCTTGGGCTGCACCCCCCTCGGGTGTCCCGCGTGGAAGGCGTTTTGCTAATGGGAGGGCCGTGCTGGTGTTGGGAAGGCGGCAGCCGTGACCTTACTTGACCTCTCCCCACCGGAAGCCTAGCGAACGCCCGTGAGCCTGGGGCGCTGCCGGAGCCACGGGATGGCGTCTCTGAGCCCCGCTCCCCAGCTTGCTGCTCCCGCGGCGTGGACACCCCGTCCACCCCACACAGTTCCCCCTCCCACCGGCACCCTGCACTCCCCGCCGTGGGTTGTCTCCCTGGGAAGGGGAGCTGGGACTCCCCAAGGACGAGGACGGGAGCGGCCTGTTTGGGGAAATGAGGAAGGATGAGCCGGACCGGGCTCACTGGCGGCCCCCCCCCCGCCCCGCTGAGCCCCGAACCACCCCCACCTTCCCAACTTCCTTGCACCCATGCTTCCAGAAGTATTTTTGTTGACATAGCTTGTTACCGCTAAGATTAATGCCTGGCGTAAGAAAAGACTTCCTGTCCTAAAAAAAAATTGCATTAGAATTTGCAAGTGTCTTTTTTTGCTCTGCTTGCCTCAGACTTCCCACCGCCACAGGCCCCGGCCCCCCAGGGGCCGTCTCCCCCATCCGGACCCAGCGCGTTCCGGAGACACGAACGCGCCCCCGCCGGTAAATCCGTCCGCACATGCCCGCGGCCCGCCGCGTCTCCGCTCTCTCCCCACGCGGCCAGAGAGAGCGGGGAGGAGACCCGGGGCTCCGGTGCAGAACACCCTCCTCATCTCCTATCGGGTCTCCCGCCTGGGTTTAAAGGGTCAGCACTGGGGCGTGTGGACCACTGTCCAGGGCGGGCCGGGGGTTCTCTGGAACCCAAACCTGTGGTCTCCTGGTCACAGGCGCTGGGGAAGCACGAGTGGCTTTTTGAGACGAATGATCGCCGTGATTAATGAGCGCGTCTTGGATCCTAATGAATGAGTCAGCCCATGAGACGCCGGCGGCCCCCGAGAATGTGGTGAAGGTGTAATGTGGCTTTGGGCGGGGAGGGTCCGGGTGTCTGTGGGTTCCGGAATGCTGGCAGGCCGGGGCTTCCGGGCCGAGGGGAGGGCATCCGTGGGCAGACCCTGGAGCCGTGGTCTGCTGGGAGAGACGGGGAGAGAGCCCCCCCCCGCCCGCCGTCTCGACCCCGGGGGTCATGGGCACCGTGGGGAGATGCTGGGTGAGGGGCCAGTGCTGGGACCTTTCTGTACCACCTTTGCAACTTTTTCTGTACATCTAAAACTGCTCCAAACTAGGGGGGTTATTTTAAAATAGATCATGGCTGGAGAATCCTCTTAAAGGTAAACGGAAGCCAAGACGGTCTCCGTTCCCAGCAGTGAGCTCTGGACGGTCAGTCACGTGAGCCCCGGACTTGGGGTCCCGCAGCGGGGTCCCCTGGGGTGATGTGGGTGAGTCCGACGCCTCTGGGGCCAACCCTCCCCCACGCCCCGCCCTCTGGGAAAAGCCTGCTACCTAACTCTCTTCAGCGGTGACAAAATTGAGCCCGCTCCGCCCCAGGGAGGAGTGGGAATTAGTCTTCTCCAATCGCTGACCGGGGATGTGGTTGGCCGGACTGAGGGCGGCGTTTTGCTGTTTCCTGAAGGTCGGGACAGGTTCTCCGCCCGGACCCTGAGGCCCTTGAGAGCAGGGAGGAGGGAGGCTTCTGGCTCAAGCCCCGAAGGCTGGGACCCAAGTCCGTCTTCCTGTCCCCAGAGTAACTCAGACGTGCAGCCCCTCCCCTTCCACTGGTGTCGTGGACGTGGGTGTCGTCTGGGGGGAGCCGCTGACCCTGCGACCTCGCCCGTCATCCCTGTGAGGGCGCAGCCAAACCTGCGAGGGAGCGGGGGAGCGGAGGAGCCTCGCCAGGCGCGGAGGGCCCAGAGCGGGCCTGGCCTGGCCGGGGTTGGGGGCGGGGGGAGTGGGGGCGAAGGGCAGGGCTTCGGAGCGGCCCCCGCAGAGGCACCTCCCCGCTGATCCGCTTCCCCGGATAAGGTGATTAGGCCTCCCTAAAAGAGCATCCTGGGGGAACAGAGTTTATTAAGTTATCACTGTCGCGGACGTCCCGAGGTGCCCTGGTCAGCTCCTTCTTGGCGCACCGGCAGTTACCAGGAGGACGCCTGCCCGGGGCCGGGGGCGGGGGGGGAGGGGGAGAAGGAGACAAACAGCGAGGGCTCTGTCCCCCCAGAGCAGGGCCACAGAGTGGGGGGGCCGAGGAGTGGGGGGCCGCGGGGGCTGGGGCGGGGGGCAGGGTTCGTGCGTGTGCCTGCCTGCCTCCCAGTGGGGGGGGTGTCTGTGTGGTCGCTGCGGGCCCTTGGAGTGTGAGCAGAAAGGGTCTGGGAGGACGGGGGGCCCCGGGACACCTTGAGCCCCAGGAAGCGGACCCGGTGCTCACAGGGCAGCCGTGGGCGGAGGGAGACCCCGGGGAGGCTGGGGGGCGGTGCCGGGGTCCAGGCTGGCGTCGCCCTTACACGGGGGCAGTGGCCGTGGCAGTGGCCGTGGCCGTGGCCGTGGCCGTGACTGGGCTGGGGGGAGGGTGGCGAACTCGGGGAACGTGGGAGACGTGAGTGAGATGAGTTCCTGGTGGCCGGGGACCAGGGACCAGGCGGCCCGAGGGCTGGCAGCGTCCTGGTGAGGCCCGGCTCCGGCTGGAGGGTCGGGGTGGGCCCGGGAGGGCTGCAGACCGTGTGGGCCGGTGGCGGGAGGCACGGCTGAAAACCCCAAGGTCCTCGTCTGGGAAGCGAGCAGCGTTTTTTGCTTCCGCAACAGCACTTGGTGCCTATTTTTAGGTCATCGCTTCTCTCGAGCGTCTGGGAAGTGAAGGATTCAAATAGCGGTATTTGCCCTTGAAGGTCGGTTGTCTTCGTGCTTCCAAGCGGAGACGAGTCTAAATGCCAAACAGGAGTCTCGAGCGAACCTTCCTGCCTTTCCGGCCCTGGCCGTCGGGGGGCGCTCTGTGCTGCCGGCTATCCCGTGTAACCGCGAGCAGACGGGCTCCCTGGGGTCCCGGGGAGACGCCGCGGCGTCCTTTGGGTCATTTCGAAATATTCTAGATAACAAACACTGTTTTTTGGTGTACGTAGCCCATGGGATCTTGGGGTCGTGTGAAAAACTTCTCTCTGCCTGAAATTCAGATTTCACGGGGTGTCCTGTGCTCTGTCTGACCGCCCAGGACACGCGGCATCCCTTCCGGGGGCTTCCAGACGTTTCTGTAACGCGGGACCACGGAGGACCCGCTAGAGAACCAGCCGGGAACGGTGGCCCGGGCCGTCGTTAGCGGTTCCCAGAAAAAGGCTTCCCGTTTTCAGGACGGTCCGGCCGCCTCTGTCACCCACACTCGGTGGCATCATCAGTGATGACAGCAGCAAAGCCCACACAGTGACACGTGCCCCCCCAGTCCTGAGGGGCAGCGCCCGCGCCTGCGGGTCCCATCTGCCCCCTCGGCAGGAGCCAGACGGCAGAGAGTTGCTCCTTGTCATGACATCCGGGGCTCTGTCGGCCCGAGCCGACCCCTCAGCGGGCAGTTCTCCCGGGGGGATACATAGGGGCCGATGGTGGGACTTTTTTTTTCTGGAGTTTTTATTGATGTTTTATTGACCGATTTTTAGACAGAGAGGAATGGGGGTGGGGGAGGAAGGGAAAGAGGGGGAGACACTGATCTGTGGTCCCACTCATTCGTGCCTTCGTTGGTCGGTCCTTACAGGGGCCCTGACCTGGGATCGAACCCTGACGTGGGCTCAAGGTGCCCCACGGAGGGGAGGACCCGAGGGTCACGTGGAGCCCTGTGGATCCGGGCTGGCTTTCTGAGGGGCTCTGGGGCAGGGCCACCGAAGGTGTCCTGGTTGCGAGCGAAGCCGGTCCCGAGACCAGGCTCCCGCCCGGCCCTGGGGGCTGGTCAGCTGCACTGTCTCCGGCGTCCCTCCAGGGCCAGGGGCCACCTCTGAGGACCGGCTGGCAGACACCGCCGTGGCGCCCAGTGGAGCGGGGAGTGTTTGGACACAGGACTTCTGCCTCCTCACCCCTCTCGCTGGAAGCAAACCGCTTCTGGAAGTGCAGAGTGACCGCCCTGCGGCCGGAACCCGGTTCCTCCAGGACACCCGGTCTGGCAGCCCTCACGATTCGATCCTCACGACCCCGCTGTGGTCCACAGGCCGGCGCATCACCGCCCTCGACGGCTTGTCAGCCATGCAGAGTGTCAGGCTGCTGGGACCTGCTGAAGGGGACTGAGCTTTTTTTTTTTTAGATTTTATTTATTTATTTTTAGAGAGGGAAGGGAGGGAGAAAGAGAGAGAGAGAAAAAAACATCAATGTGCGGTTGCTGGGGGTCATGGCCTGCAACCCAGGCATGTGCCCTGACTGGGAATCGAGCCGGCGATGCTTTGGTTCGCAGCCCGCGCTCAATCCACTGAGCTATGCCAGCCAGGGCTCTTTTATTTAATTTTAAAGATCTTGCCATGGCTGGTGTGGCTCAGTGGATTGAGCACCAGCCTGCAAGCCAAAGGGTCGCCGGTTTGATTCCCAGTCAGGGCACAGGCCTGGGTTGCGGGCCAGGTCCCCAGTAGGGGGCGCTCTAGAGGCAATCAATTAATGTTTCTCTCTCACACATTGACGTTTCTCTCCCTCTCTTTCTCCCTCCCTTCCCCCCTCTAAAAATAAATAAATAAAATCTTTTAAAAAAGAAAAAAATTTAAAAACTGCAGTACCTGCCTATTCAGTCAGGGGCGCCGACCTCTCTTCCCTGAGTCTGTCCAATAAAACAGACACAGCACAGCCATAGCCGGCGTGAACACTCTAAACTATACCTATTTTTTTTTTATCAGATTGGCAAAAAGTATAAACTTGCTTTCGGTGTGCGGCAGAACCTTAGCCACAAGTTGCTCTGCTACGAGGGGAGAAAGGCAGAAAATCGCCGACCTAGGGCAGAGGCTCCCGAGTGGAGCCCATGGGCCGTGGACGCCCAGGCAACCTCCAGCACAGCTCTGCACGCGGCACCCTTCCCCTGAACGGGGGGCGGGGCCTCATGAGGGGTGGAGCTTCGCGAGGGGCGGGACACTGAACACTTCGGCGGGTGAGGCGGTCGCTATGGAAACTGCGCCGCACTGCACAGCACAGTGAGCGCAGCTGCCGCGGACACCCGACTGGATGCCTGTGGCTGTCCCAATAAAACTTTATTTAAACCACAGGCTGCGGGTTGGATCGGGCCCCGGTAGGGCTGCCTGGTGTAGGAAGGCGGCAGCATCCAGGGCGCCCGCCCAGCTGAGCTTAAATTTCACGGAAACAGGGACGAAACCGGTGAGCCTGGCCCGGATGCCGGGCTCAGTGCGCTGACCCGGGCTGAATCCCACGGGGAACCTCACGGTGTGCAGATCTGGACCCACGGGCATCTCTGCCGAGACCACGAAACCCCTGGGCTGCAGGGGTAGGACTCCACACTCGGGGGGGGGGATTGAAGGGATCTGCCCCAAGTGCCCCCCCTGCACGCCCCCCCCCCGCCACTCCAGCCTCTCGGCCGGAGCTCCAGCTGGACTGGACTTGCCTGAGGCCACCGCTGCCTGCGGGGGCGGGGGCGGGGGCGTCTGTCCCCCGGAGTCCCTCCCGCCCGCCCGCACCGGGACGACCTCCGCGCGCCGGCCTTCCCGGCAAGGCTCTGTGACTCAGCGCGTTTGTCCCCGAGTCTCAAGGAGAAGACGGAGGTCGTTTCTTGGCCGAGGGCCAGAGGCTCATCATGCCGTCATCCGGTGGCTGCGTTCCCGGAGAGGCGCGGGCGACGGGAATCAGGCCCGGCGTTCCTGACCTCTGATGTCCGCCCTCGAACCCCTTCCCGGGGGTATGCACCCACACCCCTGTGTACACACACACACGCACGTACACACGCACACACCAGACGCAGATTAACCTTACACACGTAGAAGGTGTGAACCCACCTCTCTCCCTAGGAGCCGCCAGGGTGCAGGATATTTATTGGGGGCAGGTCCCCTCCTTGCATGGAGCTGAGTGAACGGTGACCCGGGACAAGGGCCCGGTGGGTGGGACCCACGGGGGGTGGGGGGTGAAGGCGGAACCCTGGGCTCTAACCCAGCTCCCACGAGTGCTCGCGGGCTCGCCGGCTCAGGACTCCTACTGCACCTTCTGTAAAAGTGGGCCAGCGACCCGACCGTCACAAAGGACGTGCGGACGGCGCTCAGCACCCAGCCAGCACCGCGCCTGGCCTTCCTCTCCCCTCAGTGCGCCGGGGGGTGCCCGGCAGTGCCCAGCGGCACACGGGCACTAAGCTTCCCCAAGCGCTGGTTTGACCCAGCCCAGCCCAGCCCAGCGGGGGAGATCCCCGCGCCCGCTGAGGCCCCAGGGACCTGCGCAGGACACACGAGTGCCGGCGCCCCGCGCTCGGCCGGGGCGCGGAGGAAGAAACTCCGGCCGAACCTCCCTGCGGGCGGGCCCCGCCCGGGGAGGGCTCCTTGGTCTCCGAGACGGTCTATCGACGGACTTTCTGGCGGAGGAAACACGCTCGGGAAAAGCAGATGATTAGGGCAGCTAACGCTTTTTACAACTGCGCCTGAAGTTTCCTTTCCTTGAGCTGAACGTTGCTCCCCAGTCTCTGGATTGTCCAGTGGGACGCCCCCTCCTGCGGCGTCGGGAAGGCTGCCCCCACCCCGGGGTCCAGGGGGCGGAGAGCACGTTCGGGCTCCTGCCGGCCGCGGGCTTTTCCGTCCCCGTTCCCAGGGAGCTCTGTCCTCGGGCCCGTGTCGCCCCGGGAGTGAGGACCAGCTGCTCCCTGTCTGCTCTCTGCGTCCTGCCCAGCTCCTCCTTCCCAGGCAGTCTCCGCTGGGTGGAGGTCCTGCGCAGGCTCTCCGTGGAGGGCGACCCTCGGGCTGTGCTCTGTGACCTCAGGCCTGCCCACGGCCCGCAGACCGGCAGCGTGCTGTCTGTCTTCCTCCCGGGCGCGGCGCTGCCCCGGGGCGGCGGCCGTCCAGCCGGCGGTGTCCTCTGCAGTGCACACTCCACCAGAGTTCTCAGGGGCAGGGCTGAGCCCCACCCTGCAGAGGGGTCGACACCGTGGTGCCAGGCTCAAGTCGCAGGCTCTCGGGGGTCTCTCCGTAACTGCTGCTTCGCAGAGAGACCGCGGTTCCCGGCAAAAACCGCCCGGCTGACCAGCGAGCTCTTGGCATTAGCTGACTTGCTCTTCCGGTCGCTCTGTCCGGCCCTGGGCCCGAGGCCTGCGGTCGCCCAGCGGCGTCGATTGCATTGCACGTTTGACCGGCTCCCTGCGTCCCGATACCTGGGGGGACCCCAGCTTTCTGAGTGTTGGGGTTCTGAGCAGCTGCAGACATGTGTGTGCACGTTTGTGTGTATGTTTATATGTGCACGTCTGTGCATTCATGTGCATGTGTGGGTGCACATGCACGTGTTCATGCACGTGCCTGTTTGTATGTGTGTGCACACACGCATGCTTATACGTGCATGGTTATGCATGTTTGTGTGTAGGTGTGTACATATCCAGACATGTTCCCCTGTGTGCACATGACTCATACACACGTGTTTTGTGTGTTTAATGCATGTTTGTGTGGGTGTGTCTTGCCGGGGGGGCACAGCTCTGTCATTCCTGCCCCAGCCTCAGGGCAGATGGGCCAGGAGGGGCCCGCCCACACTTTCGGGTACCCAGCTGGCATCACAACGGGGGATCCTTCTGAAACAAGGGTCCCTCCTGAAGCAGCAGGGGACCTAGAGGGACAGGCACCCTCCTGAGGCTCGGTGAAGCCGTTCGGAGCCAGGAAGGGGCCGGCCTCCCACTTCCCTGAGTCACACAGGGGTCCCCCTGGCCCCAGGACACCTCTGTCTGGTTAGGGGACCCGAAGGACTCTGTTGTGATTCGTCTGCACATTTCACGGTTTAACTTTCCAAGAGCATGTTTTTCCCCAGCTCCAGCCCCATCCACTGAAGCAGTGGGATGATTTCACGTTAAATTTAAAAAATTATGCACGTAATGCAGGTGCATTGCAGCAGAACGCAGATAGAAACACGTCTCTGAATCTGCCATCTAGAGAAAACTGTAAGCAAATCCGTTTTAAGTCCCATGAGAGCAAACCCAGGCCTGTCAGCCAGCCTGTCCCTGTCCAGATGCCCCCGCCCCTTCTCGTCACGGCGGGAAGGGGCGCCGTCTCCGTTCGTGGCGTCTTCCACGAGCGCGCGGCGGGACGCAGGAAGCCCCACTCTCCTGCCAACTCACTTCCCGTCCCTCAGCGGTGACAGCGGACTCGCTGCCCTGGGTGCTTGCGTCACCCCACGCCACCCCCTGCGCCCCCTGGGAGGACACGAACGTTTTCCTTCGGAAGTGGAGTTCCCCTCCGATAATCTCCCCCTGCACCCAGGGGCTCCCCGTCCACGTGCCAGGTCCCAGCTCTTGTCACCCCCCTCCCCCCACCCCCCGTATTCTGCCCTCCCTGGTCACCACAGTCCCAGCTTCAGGTCCGTGAACAGAAGGCGGGTCCACGTTCGAGTCTCCAGGTCCGAGCTCGCCGGGGACCCAGCGCTGTGCTGACGTGCACCAGAGCCACCCAGACGCTGCACTGGCTCTGCCCGGTGGTGGCGGGGCCGTGACGCCCCCACAAGGTGAGCGCTGCTGCCCCCCTCGGCTCCCAGGGGCAGGAGCCGGGGTGCAGGCCGCACGGGGAGCTCGGGCAGCAGCGATTGGCCGGAGGGCACCGAGCCAGAGGGGTGTGCCCCGCCCTCAGGCCCCGCCCGCAGTTCAGGGCTCAGGTCGGGTGGGGGGAGGCCTGTGTGAAGACCGGACGGTCCCTCGCCCTGCTCCCCCCCCCGCCCGTGTCCTGTGCCACCGGGGGCACTTGTCCCCTGTCTGCGAGAAGCAGCACGTCCCCCCCCTCCCGGGCGTGGACTGGAAACGGGCAGTGAGGCTTTGTGCAGTGAGGCTCTGCCCAGTTCTGCCCAGGGGACCCGCCGGAGCGGCGTTCACCACGGCAGACCTGCCCCGGGTTGCAGGGGGCACCCGCTGGTGTGTCTCAGAGCGGGCGTCCTCCTCCGGGGCGCAGTCAGGGTCCCGGGCGCAGAGCACGGAATTGGCGCCGACCCCCGCTCACACCTGTTGCCCTGCCGTGGGGTGTGGGCGGGTCGCTCGGCCCCTCCCGGCCCAGGCTTCGGTCTTCGAAGAGCACACAGTCAGGGGCCCCTCCCGGTGGGCTGAGGACCGAGTCAGACGGCTCAGCGCGCAGTCAGGGCGCAGTGACAGGACCCGTCTGTCACCCCTGGCCCACTTCGTTACTGTGTTAACGGGGCTGACATCAAACCCGAAAGCCCCGCTCCAGACGCGAGCGCCGGATCGTCCCCACGTACGGGGGGCGGGGGGGGGCGCGTCCCGCCGTGGTCCTCAGGGACCTCCGCGGGCTCTCCGGCGTTCACGGCACCGCGTCCTCGCCCGAGAGCTTGGCTGCGTGTCCCAGTGAGTCAGAATTAGTGAGGAGGGCCGGCCCCCCCTCGGAGCAGTGGTGGTGCAGGGAAGGGCCAGACGGAGCTCGCACCACGTCACTAGGGGGGACGCACGCAAGCAGGCTCCGAGGGGACGCCAAGTCCTCGCTCCGTGATCAAGGTGACGGCCTCGCTGGGAGGGGGTGGCCGAGCGCCGGCCCCCGTGACGGACGTGTCCCCGAGGAGAAGGTGCCCGGTGGCAGCGGCGGGCCGGGTGGGCCGGGGAGGCTCCCTCCGCCCTCGGCAGCAGCCTGCAATTAGCGCCTGATTTATGTCGCCGGGGCTCATTTCCAGACTAATAGGTTTCACGGGCTGCTAGTCCCCGCCGCGCGCCCGGCCGGCTGCGGGTGGACCTGTCACTTCGCCCTTGTGCTCGCCAGGACGCCTGGGCGTCGGGGGTCTCACCTCCACCGGGAGGAGGTGCGGAGGGCGACCCCGGGGCCAGCCTGGCCTCCAGGACTGCTCGCCTCTGCCACCGGTGACGCCACCTCTGCCTCGGGGACCTGGCCTTGGGATCCGGGGGCCGGGCTCCGTGGGCACTTCTGACCGTGCTCCACTTTGCTGAGGTGTCACTGACAACCATGTGCATCTCGGGCACACGCCTCACGTGCTAAACGTGTGCAAGGTGATTAACACACCCGCCTTCGTTTAGTGTCCACCTTCTTGTTTGTGGTGACGACAGCTCTGCTCCGCTCTCCGAGCGGGTTTCAAGGGCACGCGCGGTGTTGTCCCCCGGCCACGCCGTCCCACAGCAGATCCTCCGGAACCACGCCCCTCCGGGACCACGGCTCTGTGCCCCGGACGGCCACCTCCCCGCATGGAGCTTTACGGCGCAGATGCGATTTCCAGTCCGTGCGCCGCGGGGCCCCGGTGTGCGGCGGGAGTTCTCAGGACATTACACCCCTGACTGTTTGGTGTCCAGTCAAAAAGTGGTGATGGCAGCCAACGCAACCAGAGCCGTCCAGTGTGAATGGATCCTGCTTGTTTTGTCAGATTGGCAAGAAATATATTTTTGGTGTGCCCCCGAATTTTAGTAATTATTTTATGTGTGCCATGAGATGAAAAAGGTTGAAAATTACTGGCATAGATGGATGGGTAGATGGACATGGGTGGATGGATGGATGGATGGATGGTGGACGGGTGAATGATGGGTGGGTGGAAGGATGGATGGGTGGGTGGATGGAAGGGTAGATGGGCGTGGGTGAATGGATAGAAGGATGGATGGATGGATGGACATGGGTGAATGGGCGGAGGATGGGTGGGTGGGTGGATGGATGGAAGGATGGATGGATAGATGGATGGACATGGGTGGATGGGCGGAGGATGGGTGGGTGGGTGGAAGGTGGATAAATGAGGGCGTAGATGTGGGTGGATGCATAAAAGTAAAACAGCTCCCCTGTAGAAAAGTTGGACAGTTGAAATTGAGTTTAAATTCCAGCACTGAAAGGAGGAACCGAGCCAGCCTGGGATCTGCGGCTGGGGGACGGCCGACACCTCCGACCGGTCCCTCCCGCCCGGCTGGTGCAGTGGGGGGGGGGGGCGGGCACCCACCGGTGGACGAGGCCGCGGAGCCGTCTGGTTTCCTGGCCTCCCTTCCTCGGGTGCGTGTTTCCCGCCCGCTGGCCGTGGGCCGGGGCGCCAGTCTCTGCCCCGTCCCAACACCGGGACGTCACACTTTCCAGGTGATGAGTGCACGCTGCTCACTGTGGCCACATAGCACCTCCTTATATCGGGGACCCAGCCCTGCAGGGTCCCCCTCTGAGCCCTGCCAGGGTGCTGCCCCCCCAGCACGGGGACCCTGGGCCCCAAAGGCAGTGGTCGAGGGAAGCAGAGCCACTCAGGACGCACGGCACGCAGGTGGGGTACGCCTGTGGTGGCGCCGGTGACCAGCGCCTGGTGGCGGTCACTGGGCAGAGGCTGCGCCCTGACACCTGGCCTGTGTCAGCCCTCAGAGAGACCACGACTTCTGTCCCTGGATGTCATGGCCACAGGCAGCGGGGGGCTGGAGCCCAGGCTCGGGGAGGAAGCTCGGAGCGGAGGGGCCCACCTGGTGGGGCGCGGCGTGTCCGGTGAGGGAGGGAACCAGTGACGGATGAGGGGGGTGAGCAGGGAGGGGGCCCCCGGGCGGCGTCTCCTGGGGCACCTTTGGGTGGTTCTGGCCCCAGCCGGGAAGCCTGGTGCCGGGGGAACCCCCTCTCTCAGGGCGCTCAGCTCCCGGAGTTCCCCGGCTGCCCTCCCCTGCCCCGGGGCCCTCAGTCCCGGGGAATCCCGGTGCCGGGCCTTTGAAGGCAGACCCCGGGGCCTGCAGGGCCCCCCTGCCCCCATGGCTTCAAAGGCCGGGGACGCAGCCACTGCGCACGGCAGACAGGGGCGAGGGACCGAGCTCCCGGGCACCCTGCAGCGGGAGCCGGGGCTGCAGGGCACAGCCGGCCACCGTCCTGGCCGGGGAGCCCGCGAGTCCGTCCGCGGTGCTGGGTGAGCGCCCGCTGTGTGCCACGAGCTGGGCCCCCTCCCCCCCCCACGACCTGCCTCCTGGGCCTGCGTCCTGGGCCAGGGCTGGGCACCTGGCCATGCAGGATGGGCGCCGTCCAGGGAGTCGGCTGGCCACCTGAGCCTCAGCTCTTCGCCCACAACGACACCTGCCCTCCAGGATGATGGGGGCACTTACGGGGGCCCAGGTCCTGGGCTCCCACCTGGCTCTCCGCTCTGGTGGGCGTGAGGCTGTCCCCGAACCTGGACCCAGAGTGAGGGGGGTGGTCCTGCACATAACCACCCAGGACAGTGCTCGGGCCCCACCCCATGGTCCTTCCCGTCTCCAGGGTTCGGGAACAGCTGCTCACATCAGACACAGCACAGGAGTGTCCTGCCACCACCTCTGTCCCCGAGGAGCTGGTGCCTGCTGCCCTGCGTCCTCTGCAGGGTCACTTTTACTACAGCTGTGGGCTGGGGGCCGCCGGGGGGTTCGACATCCCTGTGGTGGGCTGAGACCAGCAGGGTGGCTGTGAAAGTGAAACAGAGAGAAAAGGCCGGTGGACGTCTCCCCATGGGGGGGAGGGGCCGTCTTTCTGGGTGGGCACCGGCGTCCCGTGGACACATGCCCCTCGGCACCCGGCATGGCCCCTGGGCTCACGGGGGTCAGCGAACGCCAGCCACGCTGGCCACACTGGCTGTTAGACCAGGTTTTCAACGATGAGCTACCCTTCACCCGTGCAGACTGAGTCCGACGTCTTGTGGGATTAGGAGCCTGGTTTCCACAGAGACGGCGGAGGGGTGCTGTCACTCATTCGTTATTCCTTCGCTCACTCACTCATTCCTTCACTCACTCACTCATTCACTCACTCACTCACTCATTCATTCCTTCACTCACTCATTCATTTATTCGCTCACTCATTCGCTAATTCCTTCCTTCGCTCATTCATTCCTTCACTCGGTCACTCATCCATTCACTCGCTCACATGTTCACCCATTGGCTCACTCACTCACTCACTCATGCAGCACGTTCTGGTCTGATGCGGGTACGGACACGGCGCTGAGTTTATTTTCACCGTTTCCCAGGCAAACAAAGGCAGATTGGTTTATCTTCTTGCCAACACCCCCAGAGCCCAGGCCCTGCTTGCGTGCCGGTGTTTTAAAACTACTCCCATTCTCTAGGGGTCAGTGCTAGGTGTCCTGCGGTCCCCACCCGCGGTCTCTCCTGAGGCCGGCCCCATCCTCTCAGCCCCAAGGGCTGCGCTGCCTTCCCAGCTCCCGTGACGACTCGATGATGCTTCTCCCCTTGGTCCTTCCAAGGAGGACAGCGGGACCCCCGTCCCGAGTGTCTCTCGCCCCTCGCCCGGCAGCCGCACGGTGGTCTGCGTTCTGGGCACCCCGACTCCAGATCCACCGAGGGTCTCCTCCTGCAAGCTCAGGGCCTCTTGGTCCTGAGTGAGCTGGTGTTGACGCCGGCCGTGGCGACACTTGGAGCTCGTGGGGTGCCTGCCTGTTGGCTGGGCTCAGAAGGGCCCCCCACTTAGGAGTGACAGGGGGGGATGTTCACCCAAAACCCGGCCCCTCTGGGGGACGGTGCGCCGTGGCCCGACCCAGAAGGGACTTCTCCGTGTCGTCCTGCGTGGGACAGCTCGAGGACACGCAGCTCCCTGGACACGGCGGCTGCTGACCCGGTGAGCGGTACCCGGGGGCGGCCCCCCCCACCCCTACCCTCTCCCGGCTCCCCCCTCTTCGGTCACCTGGTCCCAGATGCAGTGGGGAGAGGACACGGGCCGTCCCCTCGGAGACGCAGGGTCACCGTCCACTGCGCCGGCCACGGCGGTCAGTGCTGCCTCTGCTGGTTCACGGACCCGCTTCTGTGGAACCACAGGGCGCCGACGTCACTGCCCGGGGGCTGGCCGCCTCCTCCCCCAGTGGCGACCCCGTGGGCCGCTGTGGGGACCCCGTCCGCTCGTCACCCGGCCGGCCCCTGACGTCAAGGTTCCCCTCCTCCCGCCCGTGGACCTGCCGGGCCGTCGCCAGGACACTCCAGTCGTGCTGGGCATTGATTCACGCGGGCGGCTCCCAGGCGCGCACGGCAGGAGACGCCCCCGAGCGTGGGCCACAGGACGGCTCCCCCAAGGACGCTAACACCCTCCCTGCACGCCCACGTGCGGGGCTGGCACCTCGGGCTGGGACGTTTGTCGCCGTGGGTCTGGCGGGAAAAGGTATCGAGGCACAGTCACTGCCTCAAACCCGCTCTGGGCCCCAGTGTGTCGGCCTGGGCGGGTGGAGCGGCGGCCTCCCCCGTCTGCGGTGTCCACATGCAGGGCCTTGCTCGGGGCAGGGCGGCCGAACCGGCCCCACGAGCCCCCATCCTGCGGCCCCAGTGCTGCTGCTGCGCCCGCCTTCCTGCCCCTCCTTGCGGAACCTGAGTCTCCCGGTCCCGGCCAAGGCGACCCAGATTCGCCGGCGTCTGTGCCACTTCCCGCAGGTGGACAGCGTCGCCCTCTGCCCCTCGCAGCTGCTGGCCACAGGGCTCCGGCCTGCCGCCCCGCCGGGTGCCGGTTTGCACGGGCATCGCCTGGGGGTGCTGCTGAAACAAAACTGGGCCCAGCAGGCGGGTCTGGGGGACGCAGGGGATGCGCTCCTCGCTGAGGAGGTCAGACGCACGGGGACGCCCAGGCCCGCAGCCCCGGTCGGGCTGAGCACTGGGTGGTTTTCCTTCCCCGTCCTTGAGCGCCCGTCTCCCCACCGGGACAGATGAGTCTGCCTGCTGTCAGGGCGCCCACACGAGACACTTCATCCCCGTGTGGCCTCTCGACGGCCACCTCAGCCCCTCCGTGGGGCGCTCGGCTGGCGTGTGCCCAGGGTACCCTCTGCACCACACACCCAGAGCTGTCGCTGGGTGTTCCGCCGGGGGTCAGGGGCCATGACACCCAGAGCGTCCATGTCCTGGACAGTGAGCCCAGGGCCCACAGAGCGAAGCGGCTGACCGTGTGGGCTGTGCCCCACACTCCGGGCCCACGGAGCCCTCCTCTCCCGGCCGGCCGTGCCACCACCGGGGTGGGGCTCTGCCCTCCCAGGGCTGTGACCCGGGCTCCTGCAGCTGTGGGGGCGGGGGCTGGAGCCTCCCGCGCTGTCCACAGCGGGAGAGGGGTGGGCTCCCTGCGGGGTCCGGGTGTCCACAGGATCTTCGCGGAGCTCTCCCTGCAGGAGCGCCACGGCGGATCTCACGCGGTCCTCGTGAGCACGGCGACACTGACGGGGAAGGAGAGGGGCCGCCTCTCGGCAGGGCTTCCGTCTGAACCCCTGGACCCCACCGGCCGCTCCTGGGTGGCTCCTCGGCCAGCCCGCCGCCGTGTGCAGGGCAGTGGGCCGCACGAGGGTCCGTCCCAGGCCACCTGCCCGCCTCTCAGCCCGACCACCCGATGAGGGGCCGAGGAGAGACCCCACCAGCCCCAGGTCCACCTGGACCCCCACTGCTCACCCACCCGCTGCGTGTCCCCGAGGGCTCGCGCTGGCTCTGTAGCAGACGATGTCCTAATTTCATCATTGTTTCTTCCCTTCTTTTAAAAAAAGACTTTATCCATTTATTCTTAGAGAGGGGGAAAGGAAGCAGAGAGGGAGAGAAGCATCAATCTGTGGTTGCCTCCCGCGTGCCCCACGTGGGAATCGAACCGGAGACCTTTCGGTTCACAGGCCGGCACTCAATCCACGGAGCCACACCAGCCAGGGTTCATCACTGTGTCTCGATACCATAATTTTAATAATAGTAGCACCTCGCTGACCTTCCACGGCCATGATTCTCCGTCCCGGCCGCACGTTGGACTCACCCGCGCTGCTGGGAAAGGTCTCAGGGCGCATCTCTGCGGGGAACCGGGAGGGAGGCTCCCTCTCCAGGGTCGCCACCCCGCGAGTGCAGCCAGGACTGAAACCCACAGCGAGGACGAGCCTGGCACACTCGGCAGAAAAGAAGGAACCGTTCTCGGGCCACAGGGGACCTTAGAACCCGGGCAGTGTCACCCTTTCCTCTCATGGGTCACGGGGCTCGCACCAGGACCCCCGAGGGCACCTGACCCACGACTCGGTGCTCTCTGTCTGACCCCCGAGGCCACCCTCGTCGGAAGGGGACCGGACACAGGGGAGCCACACAGCCCGGGGCCCGGATGCCCCCGGGCACATCTGAGGAGGAAGGGAAAATACCGTGGAAATGCGGAAGGTCATTACGGAGGTTGCGTGAGTGCCGCGCAGACAGTGCCCGCACCCCGGGGCCAAGGTCGTTTCCGCTGGCGCCTGAGAGCTCGAGGGGCTCCCGAGACGGCTGCTGGCCGCCCGGCCCACGGCGCGCCCCCTGCAAGCCCCCGACCACTGGGGACAGCTGTGGAAGCTGTTGCATTCCCATGGGTCGGATGCGAGACCCTTGACCACCCCTAACGGCGTGTGTGGGGCCTGAGGCAGGGCCGCCCCCAGAGGCGGGGTGATCGCATCGGAGCCGCGGCCGCGTCCCGCCCGACCCTGCCCGGTGGGCGCTCCGGCGCTTAGACCAGAGGTTCTCGCCGAACACTTTACATAGAGCAGTGTGTGTGCACATGCCTGTGCATGTTGGTGCATGTGAGCATGCATGTGCATGTGTTCCTGGGCGCATGTGCCAGCATGCACATGTGCTGGTGCGTGTGCATGCATGTGTGTCCGCACACATGCACACACTTTTGTGGAAACATGTGTGCACGTGTGCCTGCATGTGCACATGTGTCTGTGACACGTGCTTGTGTGTGGTGCATGTGCGAGTACGACAGTGTGCGTGTGTGTTCACATCCTCGTGTGTGTGCATGTATGTGCCTACGTGCACACATACATGTGCATGGGTGCGTGCGTGCAGCTGTGTGCATGCACATGCTTGGTGAGCACGTGCACGTGTGGATTTCAGCTGCAGCCCAGCCCCAGCTCCACCCCCAGCTTCTCCGCGTGGACAGTAGAGGGGTTTCCGGGCCCATCTGGCTCTGGCTCAGACCCTCTGAGACGCGTCCCAGGCCCCTGTCCCCCGGGCCAACCCTGCCGTCCCTGCCTCGTGGCCACGGAACACACCTGTGACACGGCAGACGCTCATCACCTGAGCCCCGGGCCGGAGAAGGCAGGGCCCCATCGGCTCTTCTCCTCCGGAAAAAACAACATCCCGTCCCTCCCTCTCTTTCATGTGTGAGGCTCCGCACCGCCTCCGCCCCGCCGCTCCCCCTCCCCCCTCGCCGGTGCGTGTCGGAAAGCAGCGTCTGAGGCGTGGCGACGGAGGCCTCGCTGCTTTACCTGTCCCAGGTGCGGGGGGCGGCGGTGGCGAGGTTTGCTAGTCACCCCAGGAGCTTAAAACAACACATGGGAGAGGGGACCGACCGGACGCCGTCTAAAAGCCGGGAGTGCACGGATTCCTCGCGGAGACAACATCCTCCCGTCCACCGAGGGCGAGAGGCACTTGTCTCCTTAACAACAACAAAAAAGTAAGTGTCCAAAGCGAAACTCGCCCGTGGAACCCGGTCGCAGATTCTTTCATGTCTGACTCACTTAAGCTGGAGCGGTAACCCGACATCAACACGTGCGCCTCTGCGACTGAAGTTGAAAGGCATTCCTTGCAAAGCCCGATGTTTGGCTCGCGATGAAAGGAAGCCAAACAGCTTACTCTCGGTTACATTCAATAATTACATAAGTAACCCTTTAAATACTAGATATGCAAATAATGCGCCATTCTTTCTGTAATTACTCTGTGTACACGGAGCGATAAAGCCCCGAGATTGTAATACATGTTTATGGAGGAGATGAGCAAATACAGCTTCTCTCCGAGCGGAAGACGCGAAGTAGGCATTTAAAGATTTGTGGCCGCGGAGGGAGACTTCGTGGAACCACCGGGGATGAGGGCGCCGGGGGCTTCCGAGGGGGAGGGCGTCCAGGTGCGGCCGGCCCTGTCCCCGTGTGTCCTCCTCCGTCCGGCTCAGCCAAACCCTCCGAGGGTCCCCAGTTTTGCACACACGCGGGCCCCCCCCCCGCCCCTCGCACAAGAACAAACCCCTTTGGGAGATCCTGGCACATCCATCTGGCTGGGCTGGAAACACCTCGGTAGGGGTGGGTGTTTCGGTTCTTGTCTTAACCTAATCCGGGGCAGGGGCCGCGCCTGCACCGCCCCCCCCCCCCCGCCCCGCACAGGCCCCCACGCTGCAGCAGGAGCAGGAAGACTCGGGTGTCCACGGGCGGCCCTCCGCCCTCCGCCCCAGAACGGGCTCCCAGAAACAAACCGTTTTAGGGGTGCCCCCTGTCACCGCACCAAGGGCCGGAGTGGGGGGGGCTCGGAATTTTGCTTTTCCGTCTCTTCCCAAAGAATCCCGTGTCCCAGGAAGCTCTGGCCGACAGTTTGGTGCGGATTCTCCCGGACGTCGACCTGGAAGTGAAAGTGAACCGGGGTGCACAGCCCGCCCCACGCGTGTGCACGGCTGGCGCCGGGTCACAGGGGGATGCGCACTCCGTTCCGGCCGACTGTCCTCCCTCTCAGCCGATCCAGCCCCTCCCCAGCCCCTGGCCCGCGGGACCGGGACCTCTGTCCTCGCCCACGTGGGGACCACGCGTCTGACCCTGAGCCACGGGCCAGTGGGAGCTCATCCTCTTGCCGGAAGGGCTTTCTGGATGCCCGTCGCCGGCCAGACGGCACCCCGGGAACTCGGGGCCCCCTGGGCAAAGGCTCAGCCTCTCAGGAGCTGACGTTCTGGGGCAGGGGGTGGTGGAGCAGACACTGAGTCAGCGCACGTGGAATGGTGGACAGTAGAGAGAGAGGGGGACCGGGAAAGGGGGTGCCGGGGCATGACGGGGGGGGCAGGCAGGCCTGACGGAGAAGGGGACATCGCAGCCAAGGCGGCCGGAGGTGAGGGAGCTGGCGGAGGACACACCTGGGCCAGGTGTGCGAAAGGAGCAGTGGACTCGTCCCGGCAAAGGAGGAGAGGGTGGGGGACGCGGGCCCTTCGGTCCCGTGGGTCCGTGGTGGATTCCCCAGGCCGAGCGGGAGGGGCGGTCGGAGCAGCCTCGAGGCACGGCGCCGGAGTGCAGAGGGGCCCGGTGCGGGCTGTGGGTTCGAAGACAGACCTCGGGGGATGATGGGACGTCGAGATGGGGGAGGGAAGGGGGCGCTGGTGAGCCGGCCCCCCCAGGCGGGAGCAGGGGCGGGGCCTCGGCCGGGAGCGCGTCTTGGAGGCACGGCCCGCGGGACCGCTGGCCGCGTGGACGCCAGTGGGGACGGCAGGGCCTTCGCTGGGACGAGGCCGTTGGACGTGGGGCCTTGGGAAGCGGACCCTCCCCGGACGCCGCCCCCTGCTTTGCCGGGACCTGGACGCGGCCGACCGGCCCCGGAACCGTGAGCGGCCGGCGTGCGCTCTCCCCGAGCCCTGGCCTGTGGTTTGCCTGTGGCGGCCGCCCACGCAGCCTGGGGCAGGGCGCCTCCGGCGCGTGGCCCAGACCTTGGGGACGGACGGCACGGACCTCGGGGCGGTCGTGAGGACGGCCGTGGGGGGGGGGCACCGTCGGGAGCCGCGCGGTGTCGGAGTCCCCGGCCTCTGGGGGCGGGCATCGCGGGGAAGGGAGCTCCCCCTCCCCCTGCATTTCTCGTGGTCGCCGCCCCAGGCCGACCGACCAGGGCTGGAGGGTTAAGTCCAACAAACGCATGAAAACGCGCACGCGGTTGTCAAGTTGTTGGCCCCCTGGGTGACATGCGTGTGTCCCTGGTGCCCCTGCCTGCGATGTCTCCGCTCTCTCCTTGCCGCGCCGGCTGCCCATTTTCTGGGAGTCATCAGCCATCTCCGGTCCGCAGTGGCGCCCCCTGTAGCTCCGTTTCCACGGGAACTTGGGCAGGGGGCCCCTCTGGCGCTGACGGCCCTCCCGGTCAGGGCGCGGCGGAAGCCGGGACTCCGCCCTGGAGACGCGCAGCACAAGGCGGTCCACTGCCGTCCACAGGGGGTGGCAGGGCCCCCGCTGCCCCACTCCAGGCCACGGGCCCGTCCCCCTGAGCAGGCCGCCGACCAGGTCCCAACCTCGGTGGCTTGGGAACTGCGGCCCCTGACCTGCAGGCACAGAACGGGCCGAATCCCGCACTTTCTGGGGCGTCCTCCGGCCATAAACCGAGCGCCCGGATCCCAACATCGTCCGGAGAGCCAGGTCTTCCTGGTCCCGAGTCACACTCAGGTGGCCGTCGCTCCACCTCGTCGCCGCTCTCTGGGCGTCTGGGGCCCGGAGCTAGCTGTCTGCCCTGTCAGCACGAGCGGGGGGCTGGGGGGGGTGGGGTGCTCCCGGCTCTTTGCCTCGGGCCCCCCGCCCTCTGCTCCGGGGCGTTTCATGGGTGGTGACCCAGAACCTGGGTCCGGGCTGTGCTCCGCCCACACCTGGCCGCAGACAAAACAACCCACCGGACGGGGGATTAGCTCCCTGTGACAAACCCGCCCCGGCGCTGGGCGCTGGGTCCGAGGCATCAGTACCTGGTCCCGGCCTTGGGGGTGCCTCTCAGCGCTGAGGGGGCCGGGAAGGGGGTGGTTTCCGGCGTCGAGGGCGCGGGACAGCCCCGGGGGCAGACGCTCGCGGTGGAAGCGCACCCCTGCGGGGCGGCCTGCGGCCCCGGCTCCCGGCACCCTGGCCTGTCCGTTCCCTCCCCTGTCTCCCAGCCCGTCACCCGTGTTCTGGGGCCTGTGTTACCTGCCCGCCCCACAGCGTGTCCCGTGAGGGCACAGACATTCCCGGCCTCAGACCCGTCCCCGTCCCCGCCTGAAACGGGGCTGGTGTGACGCAGGAACGGAAAGTTTACATTTTA
Source organism: Phyllostomus hastatus (assembly GCF_019186645.2). NCBI lineage: Eukaryota > Metazoa > Chordata > Mammalia > Chiroptera > Phyllostomidae > Phyllostomus > Phyllostomus hastatus. The sequence continues at coordinate 2,589,312 of NW_025333796.1, forward strand.
CTCCGCTTAAATGCACTTGAATGTGCGTTTAAACGCTGGCGTGCTGGGTGGGCGGGGCGGGCCCGGCGGCCCGTCCAGGTGGCCGACAGCAGTGGGACTGGGCGCCGGGGACGGGAGGGGCACCTGCCCCAACTCAAGCCGCTGCACTGCTGACCGGTCCCCAGGACCCCTGTGACAGTGCCGCTGACCTCGCTCCCACGCGGAAGGACCGGACACGGGCCCATGTGCGACGAGCACCCGGGGGCGACGTGCCCACCAGGAAGCCGAGGCCCCAGCTCTGCCTGTCGGGAGGAGAAGCACCCGCCTCCCTCCGACCTCCCCCCACGCACCTGGTGCAAATCGCCCTTTCTCACGCGCCAGCGGGACACCTGCCGGAGAGCCACCGGCGCACGCCTGTGCGGCATCCGCCTTCCACGTCCTCCTGCGCCTGGGCGGGGGGCTGCGGGCCCCCCTGGGGGGCGACATCCGGGACCCCAGGACCAGAAGCCGCCTCTGCAGCGGCGCCCCACGGCCCAGCACCAAAGAACACGTTAGACCCGGGAGTCGGGGGACAAGCCGCGCCCCGTTCTTCGAGTTCCGCTGCTGACTGCTCGCAGGTGACACATGCGCTTCTTCTAGAGCGTCGGCCCCAGGGGTGAAATTCAGGGCGGCTGGGGCCCCTTTGACTCTCGGCCACCCTTGGGGCTCTGGACGCGTCAACACGGTGGCTTTTCGGACACACGGAGCGTCCCCACCTCGGTGTCTGTCTCGAGAGACAGTCCCCCGAGAGCGACTCCCTGAACCCCGTGACTCCGGAAGCCCCCGAGCAAGTCAGAACTCGGCTCAGTCCATCCTGTGATTGGGTCCGAGGGGGCTGCTCCTCCCTTAATTCAGCCAGATCCATTCCCACGCTCTCTCGGGGATCCTTGACATGCGGTGCAGGCTGCAGGTGTCACCGGTGAACAGAGTTCCGACCGGGGCCGTCGCTTGGGAACACCCAGCGTCCCCTCTGCCGTGCGGCGAGAAACGAGGACCCCCGGCTTCCGACCGGCCCCTCACGGCTGTGCGGGACCTTTGGGGGCATCTTGTGCATCAGTGTCGCCCTCGACGCCTCTGGCTTCCTCTCACGGCCGGCTCCCTCCTCCCCCTGGTTTCACGCCGCGCGCCGGTCACGCCGCAGCTGCCGCTCCAAGACCCCTCGGAGCAAGTCAGTGTTTTAACGAGTTGGCCGACTCCATCTCGGCGTCAGCCCAAAAGCGGGCCGGGCCGGGGTGGGGCCGGGGGTTGCCCACGCCGCACGCTGCCCGATAATGGAGCTCGCAAATCTCATTTCTGAGAAGAGGCGCGGCCGCCCGTGCGTCACACAGATCTGCAGTGACGGCCCCTCGGGGGCGTGTGCCCTCCCTGCGGCTGCGGGGGCTCGGTGGCTCTCAGCTTCTCTGCCACCTGCGAGCAGCGCCCCTCCCCCCAGCCCCCGATGGAGCGCGACCTGGACGGTTGTCTCCAGTCCCACCTGCCAGGACTGGCCGCCGCGGGTGGCTGGCCACTCGCCGAACCAGGCTGCTGGCCTGCTCGACGTCCCCCCTGTGTCCTCCGCACGCAGGTGAGCCAGTGGCACTGGCCGTGGCCGTGGGAGCGATGACACTCCGCCCCGCGGGCCTTTGAAACCGTGGCCACCGTGAGCCGCGTCTCACCTGGCTCGTCTCTGCACCAACCACCGTTTGGGCTTCGAGAGCCCCACTCGACCCCTGCTCGACCCCCGCTCCCCTCACATGGACCCACCTGGGGGGGGCAGGGGGGCAAACCACGGGCCGTCCAGCTCCCTCCACGAGGCGGCGCCTGGTGCGCCCCTGAAACGCAGGAGCTTCCCTCGGGAACATGTCCCCCGTCCAAAAGACCAGAAACAAAGGCAGGTGCTCACACCCCACCTGTTTCGCTCGAAGGGCCCTTCTGCGGCTCCGCCCGGCCCAGAGCTGGGGCGCCGCGGAGACCCGAACCGCCTCACGCACTCTCGGTTCGGGGTGGGCGCTGGCCGTGGGGGCCTGGCCGCTGTGCCCATGACGGGTGTGGGGCTCGGGGCACAGGGCATCGGCACAGCCGCGTCCTGGAGGGGTCGCAGGGCTTTGCATCTGGACGGGGAGTGGAGGGGCCAGGGCTCTGGGGGGCCAGCGCCGGAGGGGGACCCGGGTCACAGCGGGGCGGGGGGGGGCCGGGACACCCGGCCGAGGGGGCAGGTGGCTGGCATCAAATATCGAGGTAAGAGGTTTATTTTGTGCTCGACCTTCTGGGCCGTGGGAAGTCCGTGGAAGGGGACTCCTGCCATTTAAAAACGTGTCTTGATTCTCCTAGGGCAGGGGGGCCAAACTCCTTTTCACCGGGGGCCCCGTCAGCCTCGCGGTTGCCCTCGAAGGGCCGGGATGATTTCGGACTGTGTACACGTGACTACGCCTTCGCTGTCCAGGAGCTGAAATCACCTCCGGCAGGTTCGCGATCTAGAACACACGCCAGTGAGTGAACGCTCGGCAAACGGAGCCCACGCAGACACGCCCGGTTGGGTCCGTGAAACATGCGTGACAGGAGGTCAAGGCCGCCCTGGGTAAACGGCGTTGTGAGTCCTTCGGGGCAGAAAGACGCGAGAAGAAAACACACACAGAAGGAAATCCGCAGCCGATAAAGGCCCCCAAACACCCTCGGCCTCAGGAGAATCAGAGAAGCGCAGTGAGACAGTACGTCTCTCTTTCCCCCTGTTACACGGGAAAGGAGGAAAGTATTTTGGGTTTGCTGGTCTGTGGCTCCCGGCCGCCTCTGAAAGTTGAATCAACGTTCAAGATGATCTCACGCCCACACAGCGGCCCTTCAGTCTTGACCTGATTCGAACGGGCGTTAATATTAGTGCGACGACCAGGCACCGAGGCCGCCCCGGCTGCGCCCACACGGCTGCCGCGCGGGAAGGACCGGGTGCACTGCCACCGCCGGGATCTCACCCAGCACTGGGATGGAATCCCACCCAGAGCTTTCGCGAGACGACTTCAATGTGATTCATTTCCCCGGCCGACACAGCTGGAGACGTTGTTCAGCGCAACCGCATTACCTCGTGGAGGCTCTGTAGGCTGGAAGCCCCCAGTGCATCGCCACAGCCGCGGTGAGCGTGAGCCACCACGTGTCCGCGCCGGAGGGCCGCCCGGGCGCCAGGCTTCCCAGGTCCCGCCTGCGTCCTCGGTCTCCGGTCCTGGGGCAGAACGCTCTGGCCGTGGAAATACGCCCACTCGTCAAAGCAGAGACGAAGCCCAGCTTCGAGAAGGGGACCTTGCCGCCGGCCGGCAGGAAACGGAGGGTGCCGCCGGGACGCGGGGGGGACCCGACAGGGTCACCACGGGAGCAGGCCCGTCACCGGGCGGTGTGGCCGCGGGCACGGCCACGCTGGTCCCCGCGCCGACCCGAGTTCTGCTCCCTCTCTGCTCCGAGCCCGCGCCTGCCGACCCGGCCTCCTCTCCCACGAAATGAATGAATGCTCCTCCGTGGGGGGCGCCGTGATTTTGGTCCTGGAACACGGTACCCGTGACCAGAATCGGGCCTGTTCTAGAATGGACGGGCCCGGGGCAGGACGGCACTGCCGCGGAGAGAGAGGGTCCCAGAGCGACCAGGGAAGGAGGTTCGGAGAGAGACCAGAACTGCCGCCTGGTGCCGGTCCCAAGGTGGCCGGGGGCACGGACCTGCCCGGCGGGGCCGGGGGGGCTGCGGGCCCAGAGTGGCCACCGTCCTCCATCCTCACCTCCCAATGCCACACATTGTGGCGCCGTCTCTGTCTCCGAAAGTACAGGCTAGGCCCCTGTTGGGTGGCCCAGCTGGTTGGAGCGGTGTTCCGTGCTCTGAAAGGTTGTGGGTTCGACTCCCGGCCAGGGCACACGCTGGGGTGGCGGGCTCGGTCCCAGATCAGGGCGCATACAGAAGGCAGCCGACCGATCGATGTTTTTCTCTCACATCGATGTTTCTCTTTCTCTCTCTTCCTTCCTCCCTCTCTCTCTGAAATTAACAAACACATCCTCAGGCCAGGGTTAAAACAAAGAGAGATAAAGAAAGAAAAACTGAAGTCTGGTGTATAGAGCAGGATTCCCGTTCATGGGGAAACCCCAACGCCCAAGTGGCTGGCCAGTCGGCCGCGTTTCTCCCCTTTCCTTGCGCCCAGTCCTAAACGGGACGGGCGTCCACCGTTGGGAGATGGGCGAGTGGACGCTCTGCGCCGGCCGCTCTGGCCCGGAACCCGCCTTCCTGGGCCTGTCGCCCGAGACCGTCAGCTTTCTCAGTCACCGCGTGGGACCGGGCGTGGTCACGTTCCTCCAGTCTGAGGTCTCCTCCCCGGACTCCTTTACCCGGGGACCGTTTTGGGCAGCCTCCAACCAGGCTCCCTGCCTGGACCTCTTCCCTCCAGATTTCTTTCCTTTTTTAAATTAATTTATTTATTTTTAGAGAGAGGAGAAGGGAGGGAGAAAGAGAGGGAGAGATACATCACTGTGTGGTTGCCCCTCACGCGCCCCCTACTGGGGACCTGGCCCGTGACACAGGCATGTGCCCCGACTGGGAATCGAACCAGCGACACTTAGGTTCACAGGCCCGTGCTCCATCCACTGAGCCACACCAGCCAGGGTTTCCCTCCAGATTTCTGTTGGCAAAACTCCTGCGTCGTGAGCTCAAAATGTATTTGAGTTCCACAGCAAACTGAGCGTGTGTGACTGCCTGCCTTCCATGAGGTTCCGTCAGCGGCCTGTTGTGTTGGAAAAGCGTAACTCAGGACCCCTCGGCTCTGGGGAACCACCCGGCCTCCTCGCTGTACTGGAGATGTCAAGGTTGGTTGAGGGTGTCCGAGATGGAACATGCTCTCTGCCTTGGCGTGAGCCGCACCCGCTGGTGTCACAGGGGGCTGGCTTCACGGGGAGGCCAAACCGATGGCCACACACCTGGAACAACACCAGGATGGTGGCAGAGGAACACCTACCCCTCCAAAGTTCACTGAGGAGTCTCAAAATTTCACCGTGAGAGATTCGTTCCTTTGCTTGTGTCTGCTGTTTTCTTGGAGAAGGACGCTGTTCTGGGGGTAAGTAACACGGTGAGTGTCTTTCTTATTAAGAAATAACGTTCTGTGGGAGGTGGAGCCCTGGGGAAACTTGGGACCCGAAGGACGGTGTCTCGGGGGCGGGCGGGGGGCAGGTCAGGGCAACGAGGAGTGAGAAGGGCCGAGAGGACAGGGAGAGGGAAACAGAAGCAGGTCCCGGGGCGGGGGGTGGGGGGGAGCAGGGGCCTGGGGGAGAGAGAAGTGCAGTGAGACACTCGTCTCTCTGACACGCCCCTGGGGAGCCACGCGCCTGTCCCCTGCGTGGCCTATGGTGTCCCCCTTTCTTCAGTCTCTGCATTCAGGTTACAGCCCAGCGGGAAAACACGCAGTTACGGGCCTGGCTGTGCCCCAGCGGGGTGGCTCAGTGGATGGAGCACCCGTCTGTGCCCCAAAGGGCCGCCGGTTCGATTCCCAGTCAGGGCACAGGCCTGGGTCATGGGCCAGGTCCCCAGTAGGGGGCGCTCAAGAGGCAAGCACACATGAATGTTTCTCTCCCTCTCCTTCTCCCTCCCTTCTCTCTAAAAATAAATAACATCTTTAAAAAAAAAAAGTCTAACGGCGGCCCTGGGGTTCACAAAGTCACCTCCAGTCCGCCGGGCGCTCAGCTCCTTGCCTTCCCTCTGCATCCGGGGCCGCCCCGGGGGATCCCCGTCGGTGGAGTCGGGGTTCCCTGCGAGCAGGAGCGTGAGTCCCTCCTCTGCCCCCAAAGCCCGATTCCTCTTCTCCCCCTGCACGTCGACCCTGTCAGTCAGGGTAATAATAGCAGCGACGTTCGTCAGGCGAGGCCCCCTCCCCCACACCCAGGGCGGGCAGCAGCCTCGTGGCCTAATTGCGTTGGTGCCGTTTCCAGCGACATAGTTCCAGGGATCAGTGCGGCCCGGCCTGCCAGCCACGGACGTACGGGGCCCCCGACGGGTGGTGGGTGTTTTCCTCCCTTTGTGGAGGCCCCCCCACCCCCAGAAGATTAAATCTTTAATTTCGCGAGGTTTCCAGCCACGTCTCCAGAACAAAGTGGGTTTTACCTGCGCAGCACGGAGCTCAGGCGGCTTGGAGGACCCTTGAGAGCTGAGAGGCGGCCGCGCATGGGCTCTGAGGTTTAAGCCGAGGGGAATGCTGAAGGGATTACCGCCGCATTTTCCATGAAACGAGACATGAAAACAGACTTAGGCAATGCATGATCACAGATGCATTCCTGCGGCGACGCGGGGTCCCCTCGCCGCGGCCCTCGGAGGCCAGCCGGCAGGGCGGCCCGGCACGGGCACCCGCACTCCTGTGGGGGTCCACGGGGGCCATTCGCGGTGACGGTCCAGCTGAAAGCTCCGGGGGGGGCTGGCTCTTAGGAGAGGAGGGGTGGGGGGGGGAGAAGAGAACGCCACTCTTCCACGCCCTCTGGTCCCGGGGTGACACAGGCGCACTGTTTTGACATCGTTAAGGTGTCCTTTGTACGGAGGGCCCCTCGCCCCCTGGACCCGGGCTGGGTGATCATCTCTGTGAGTAACAGAGACGCCAGGACAAAACGCTTTCCTGGGACGGGTGGGCCCTGTGGGATGCAAAGAGGGAAGTCGTCCAAAGGCTACAAGACGACGGGGCCCAGTTAGAACCCCAAGGTCCTCCCTAGTCACCCTAGCGACCCTGCCGCGGAGACAGACCACGGGGAGGCATGGGACCGCCCCCGCGAGCAGCCCCGGGGACTCCGGCGAGGTGACTCTCGGTCCCTCCGCGGCCGGTCCAAACCCCGGAGGAAAACCAGAACGGGCTGCAGACGGAACATGGGCTGGGGACCACATCACGCAAACAACAACCAGACCAACCCTGAACGTTCATCTCCGAGTGCGTGTGTGCCTGGCGGTGACGACCCCAGACGGCTCCGGGCCTCTCTCTGCCCGCAGTGTCCGCGTCTGTCGGGGTGTCCCCGGGGCCTGGGCTGAGCCTCGAGCTGAGCGCGTGCTTCCTGGTGCATCACGGTGGGATCTGAGACCACCACAGACGCCGATGCAGGGGTCCCGGGACCCTCGGGGAAAGGCCTGCAGCAAAGCGAGCCTGCAGGGGGCGGGGGCAGCACAGCTCCTGCCCGGGGCGGGTTTGCTGCTGCCCTGCCGTCCGGCGGGATCCGGACTCCGGCCCTGCTGTGTGAAGGACCCCTCCCCCCGGGGGGCTTTGGGGAAGGCGCGCCCACCCACCCACCCATGGGTGCTGAGTCCTTCCTCCCGGCGGAGGCCCAGGCCTCGGTGGTTCCTCTGAGTGAGTGGGTTTCCGGACGGTGCTGCCGTGCGGCCGGAACGGAACCTACCTCTCTGGGTAATGCTCGGGGGACGCCCCCCGAGGCTGCAGGGGGCTGGGCCGGGACCCGAGGCGTGTTCCCACACATGAAAGGGCCCCCCACAATGTCCACAGCAGCTGCCCCTCACCGAGCCCCCAGTGGGCGGGCTCTGATGCGGCGACCCCTGGGGGCGGCTGTGCGTCTGTACAACCGCGTTCTGTTTACGGGTGAGGAGACGAGGTGCCTCACGTCTGAGGGGCCCGCCCGGCACCCCCAGAGCCCCGGCCTCACGGTGGCACCGCCCTTTGGTTTGGTTTGTACAAACGTGCCTGTCGAGCCATCACCTTGAAACGGGCGGCTGGGGCCAGAGGCCCATCGGAGGCGCCGGGATCGCTTTTCAACCCCACGTTCTCAGCGCCCTCCTGGGCCGCCGCGCAGCAGCGTGGAGCCCTGTGCTGGGGGCAGGGCTCAGGGCACGCGGTGTCTGCCGGGGTCAGGGTTTCGGATTTGCCAGTGGCCGAGTCCTGGAGACGTGCTTCACAGCCACGTGAGGGCACCTGGCATCGCTGACCCTGGCACTTAAACATGGCCGAGATGATAAATATTACATGTGTTCCTTTTAACCACCATTTTCCAAAAGATTTTATTTATTTATTTCTAAAGAGAGGGGAAGGGAGGGAGAAAGAGAGGGAGAGAAACATCAAATGGTTGCCTCTCCTGTGCCCTCTACTGGGGACCTGGCCTGCAACCCAGGCACGTGTCCTGACTGGGAGTCAAACCTGCGACCCTTTGGTTTGCAGGCTGGCACTCAATCCACTGAGCCACACCAGCCGGGGCTGACCACTATTTTTTAAAAGAGTTTATTTATTTATGTTTAGAGAGAGGGGAAGGGAAGGGGAAACTAGGGCGAGAAACACCAATGTGTGCTTGCCTCTCCTGCGCCCCCTACTGGGGACCTGGCCTGCAACCCAGGCCTGTGCCCGGACTGGGAATCGAACTGGTGATCCTTTGGTTCGCAGGCTGGTACTCAATCCACTGAGCCACACCAGCCGGGGCTGACCACTATTTTTTACAACAATAAAACACTTGCCGACACGCCCCCCGGCAGCGTTGGGGGTGTGTCCGAGCTGCAGGCGCTCTGGGGACGGACCGAGGGCAGGGCACACTGCTGTCCTAGACACTGGGAGATGCACGGACCACGACGGACTTTCCGTCTGGAACGAGCACGCTGTCCCTCAGGTTTCCCCGCATCATTCGGATCAGCTGGAAACCCCCCGCTCACGGTGCCTGCCAGCCACCCAGGGAGGTGCCGGGATAGACGGAGAGCTGTCCCCTCGGCGCCTCTGCCCCTGCCCTCGGCCTCCACACGCCCGTGGGCCCGTCGGGACTTCTGGGGCCCACACGGTCCCTGCTCCCTGTGCAGTCATGGTTTCCGGGGACCCCGTCTGGTGGGGGACGGAGGGAGACTCAGACTCCCAAGCCGGGAAGCACCTGCTCCCTCTCCTTCTCTCTCTGGTTCTCCAAAGCAGCGATAGTTGACCGACTAGTGGGCGTCTCTGAACTCCTAACACACGGGCCGTTGGTTTGTTTTTCCCAAAAGAAGAAACGGAGAGGCAGGGACATCCCTCGAGTGTCAGCAACCACGAGGAGGGGGTCTCCCTTCACTGAAGGGAGAAGGAGGGCCCACCCAGCCCTGACCGTCCCTCGGGGAGGGGCTGCCCCGCCGGCTGGGCGGACCAGTCTGGGCGCCGCGGCTCTCAGGGTGCAGCACACGGGCCTGTGCGCGGCGGCTGCGTTTCTAGAAAATAGATTAAAGGCATTTTTGTCATTTTTAATGTCTTACTACCGGTGCTTTATGAAAAGTATTTGAGGTAATGTTGACACACGCTTTCCACCAAGATCGGCTCCAGTGCTGTTTAATGGGTCACTTATTAGCCAGGAAGCATTCTCCCGGCTTCGCCCCGTGCGCGGCGGCGGGGCCTCTGAGCGCGCCCGCTGCGGGCGAAGTGGCGTGAGAACGAGGCGGCGATGAGTCCGCGTGATCACCGGCGCTCTGCGGGTGGATCGCGGGCCCCCAGGACCCGCTGTGAGGGGGAGAAGGGAGCCCCGTGGAGGGCGGCCTCCGGGAGCCTCGCCCTCCCGGCGCAGACGCGGGAGAGACGAGCCGGTGCTCCCTGACTCCGAGGCTTGGAGGACTCCTCCGCGCGTTCTCCCGGGATGCACCAGTCGAGGCCGGTCCAGGCCCGCAGTGGGGAACGCTGTGGCCTCCTTGACGCGGTGTCCGCGTCTCAGGGAGGGGAGTGGCCCCTGGCCGCCGGGAAGACGCGGCGCCTGCACTTCCCATGGGCGGAGGCCTCACTCTGGGGAGGCGGCCGTGGTGGGCGGAGCATCTGCGTGGCCTTTCCTCCGCCGCCGCGCGGGCGGCCCCGCGTCTCCCCGGCCAGCCGCTGGGATCCAGGCCGCGCGCTCAGGACGCACGGCACGTTCCAGGGAAGCTGGGGGCCGGCCTGCCCGGCCTTCCTGCTGGGCGGAAACGCAGACCCTCCCTGCAGCGGGGTCCTGGGGCCTCTTCCCTGGGGGGTCCCAGGTCACCAGAGGGTGTCCGCTGCCCCGGGCACTTCAGGTCAGCGGCCAGTACCCACTTCCCGTGAGCTGTGAGACACAGAACTCCGGGGGGCGGGGCCGACACCTGGGACTTTAATGTCCCCGAGAACACGGCAGACCCCTCGGGGGTGGGCCCGGGTGTCCTCAGCTGCAGCCTCTGCCGCACCCTGCACCTGCGAGTGTGTGCCGGTGTGCACAGCGTGGGCGTGGACCCGGCACAGGTGTGCCTGGTGCAGGTGTGCATGGTGCAGGTGTGCACCTGGCACAGGTGTGCACGGTGCAGGGTGTGCACAGAGTGGAAGTGTGACACAGTGCAGGTGTGCACCTGGCACAGGTGTGCACAGTGCAGGGTGTGCACAGAGTGGAAGTGTGATGCAGGGCAGGTGTGCACCTGGCACAGGTGTGCACGGTGCAGGGTGTGCACAGAGTGGAAGTGTGACGCAGGGCAGGTGTGCACCTGGCACAGGTGTGCACGGTGCAGGGTGTGCACAGAGTGGAAGTGTGACACAGTGCAGGTGTGCACCTGGCACAGGTGTGCACAGTGCAGGGTGTGCACAGAGTGGAAGTGTGACACAGTGCAGGTGTGCACCTGGCACAGGTGTGCACGGTGCAGGGTGTGCACAGAGTGAAAGTGTGACACAGTGCAGGTGTGCACCTGGCACAGGTGTGCACGGTGCAGGGTGTGCACAGAGTGGAAGTGTGATGCAGGGCAGGTGTGCACAGCACAGGTCCGCACGGCGCAGGCGTGGACGGTGCGGCGGGGCGGCTGTGGGACTGGATGCCGTGGACCGGCCAGGGCTGGGTCTCAGGCCCCGCCCCCCACCGCGGACAGGGCCGTGACGCGCGTCCGTGGAGATGAGAGGGGTCGGCCCCAGCACCCGTCCCTCCTCGGCCGCAGGACCCCGCTCTCCGGGCGCCCACGCTGAAGCCGGCGCTGCGGGTGCGGCGACGGGGGCGCCCAGCGAGCGCCCGCGGCCCGGCAGGGGCGCGCCGCCGGCAGAGCCCGCGCGGGACGAGCAGGGCTCTCGAGCGCGGAGCCGCAGCGCTCGGCGCGGAGGGTGATTGCCGGGGAGGAGGGCGCAGATGAGTGATTGCCGGGCGGGGAGCCAGACGCGGGGCCAGATGCGGAGAGCCTGCAGATTGCCGATTGTGGATGGGCCTGATTGATGGGGGCGGAGGGAAATCAACTGATTTCTTGAGAGCAGAAACTCTAATGGATGCTTAATTTGGACTCCCTGCAAAGCAATTTGCCCCGGGCTCCGGTTCTCACCACCCTGGGGTGCGGCAGCTTGCCGAGGGCTGCTCTCCCCTCCCGGGGCGCTCCGGCCCAGCTGGGCCCCTCGCCCGGGGACCTGGACGCCCGCTGCCCCAGCCCCCTCGGCTCCCCCTCAGGCAGAGCCCCGAGCCAAGCACCGACTCCGAACCCCTCCCCCGCCTGTGCCTGCCGCAGGTCCGGCAGCTTTCTCTCAGGCCGCGCTTGCCTGCTCGCGACCCGAGGAGCTGCTTTCCCGTGCACTGTGGGGTCTGGGGCCCGGGGACCCCCGGACGGTGCCCTCCACACCCCACAGGGAGGGGACAGCCTCCTCCCGCTCCAGAAATGAGACCGTGCCCACTTCTGGCAGCCGCCGTTCCCCGGGTGCCTCCAATTTGCGGGGGGTGGCACCAGGAAGGAGTGGGGAGAAGCCTAGATGTGCCCCGGGGACGTGTCCCCTGTGTGACAGGTGAGGGCCACGCTGACCACGCTGGCCACGCTGGCACCCCCACCCGCCCCACCAGTGCACGCGGGCGTCAGTCCGAAAGCCAAGGGCGCCAGGCCGGGAGCGGGGACAGGAAGAGCAGGTGGCACGGGCCTCTTGGCTGCGCTACAGAGCGGAGGGCGGAGGTCAGCAGGGACTGAAGGGCGGACTGGGCGACTGAGGTGACCACGGCGCGGCTGGGGGAGGGCGGCCTGCGTCTCAAGAGCTCCTGGGAGGGACCCCGTGGAGCTCAGGTGGGCGGCTGCCCACGGACACGGCTTGCTGACCGGCTCACCACAGGGGGCGCAAGCCCTGGTCTCAGGACGAGGTCCAGGGCCGAGACCCACGCACACGGTCGGTCAGTGCCCGGGACCTTTGTCTGAAATGGCCCTGAGGCTGCACCACGCTCGAGGCCCCGAACCACGGGCACTGGGAAACGAGGACCTGGCCCAGGAGTTGCCGAGGCGGCAGGGACCGGATGGCCCGTGGGGGGTGTGGGCGGGGTAGGTGGGAGTGGCGGCCTGTCTGGGAGCCCACTGTCCAGTGCGGGAGCCCCTCTGTGGACAGTTGGGCGCGCGTGCCCTGGACAGGCAGAGGAACGGGGTGCGGGGGTTCTCTCGGAGAAGCACACGGTTGCACTTCAATGCTCAGCTCCGCCCACCTGGCCGCGAGGGGGCAGCGGGCAGCCAGAGTGAGCGGTCAGGGGCTGGCCCGTGGGCACCGCCGCTGCTGTTCCCAGCCGTCCAACATCCGTGTGTGTGTGTGTGTGTGTACACATGTGCGCACACATGTAGGTGTGTGTGTGACAGGAGAGGCACCAGGAAAGGCCACTCCCACGATCTCAGACCCCGCAGCTGTGGGACCGCCCCCACCCCCGTCCCCACCTGTCTCTGTGGTGCTGGGCAGAGTTTCTAGTGCACAGGCCCCTGACGCCCAGTGACGGCTGCCGCCCTGCACACCTGTGTGCACCCGGCTGGGCAGCACTGGGAGCGGGCGAGAGTGGATGGGACAGCACGGGTGGACAGTGCCCACAGGGGTGGGCGGGCCAGGCGGAAGCTCCGGGCCAGGGCAGCGCGTGTGCCCACGACCGGGTGGGGGCGCAGCTCCATTCCGGCCCAGACTGTGGGGTTTCCGTGTTTGCATGAGGAAAGCCCTCGGCCACCGTGTGGGCTGGGCCCGTTTCGTCAGGACAGGCCGGCACCCTTGGGACTTGGCTGCCCAGCCCCTTGGGAAAGCCGGGGGACCTGGCCGACCTCTGGGGGCCGAGGCCGCAGGTCCACGCTCTGCTGTCCAGCACGTGTGACCACGGCTCAGTGTCCACACAGCTGGAACCTGCCGTGGACCCGGGTGGGACCCACGCTCGCCGTGTGGGCAGAGGCCGAGGAGCCACGTGAGGTCCCCGACGCGTGGGCCGCGTCCCCCCCAGTCACCCCTCCTCCGAAGCTCCTTCATTTCCGGGGCTCCTCAGCACCTTGGGGTGTCCCGGGGACCTCGGTCAGGATGCGGCTCCGTGTCACTGGCGTCGGTGACGGGCATGGGGTCTCCAGGAGCAGTGTCCACCCCTCATCTTCTGTGAGAGACGCTCGGATGTCCGTCCCTCCACTCCGGGCCGTGTCCATCCCGGCGGACACAGGTCACCAAGTCCCTGGACTGCAAGGGGGCAGGAACGGCCCCCGTTGGCCCAGAACCCCGCAGGGACCCCAGCCAGCAGCCCGGCCCCGCTCCAGGCCCGGCGGGAGCTGCCAGGAGGGCCCGCAGGACTCAGTGGGCCGCGTCCCGATGTCTCAGCTCGAAGGGGAGGACTTCCCGCCCGACACCACGGCCGCCAGCGCTCACGGCCCGTGCGGTCCTCACCCGGAACCCCGCCCGTCCCCGCGGTGCTGACCCGCCTGGCCTCCCCCCCGAGAAGGGACCGCGGTGACTCGGCCCCGGCTCTGGTGACAGGGACTCTGATAGCTGACCAGACGGCCTGTGCAGTGTCTGTGTCGGAGGACACGCAGCAGGAGTCTGAGTAGTTCCCAGGTGGCCCCTGTCACCTGGTCGGAACCCTTCTAGGCACCGGACCCGGCGCTCCCAGGGATTCGCTGCAAACGCCCGAGCCCCAGAGCGGTGACGCCGCCGCCACTGCCGTGGTGTTTGGGGGGGACCCGCCACTGCGCCGGGTCCCTGCATCTGGGTGGTCCGCCCGCACGCACCCGACCTCCCGCTCCCGCGGTCCCCCCTCCCGACCCCGCCGAGATGATACTTATCTCCCGGGACTTAATTACTGAGTGCGCGGCGCTTTGATACCCGGAGATGAAAGGGCCCGCGGTGTGCAGACCTCGCCCACACCGGCGCGTCTATCATCACAGCCACCGCGGCCGAGTGCGGAGACGGTTATTATGCCGCTAATAATGATCACCGTCGCCGCCCCCCCCCCCCCGAGCGAGGTTGCGGAATCCCGGCAGGTGATCCTGGGCACCTCCGACCCCGGGCTGCGGGGTGAGGGGCCGTGGGGGCCTCGTCTCCCGTGACTTTCCGCAGACCCGCCCGGTGCCGCCGGGCTGGCGGGGGATGTGCGTGTCCCTGGTGCACCGCCAACACACGCGCATCTTCCACCCCGGCCGGAGGTCTTCGGGGGGCCCCAGTGTGTCCGAGAGAAGCCCCACGCTGAAGGGACCTTGGACTTGGGGACATGGGCTGAGCCACTGCCAGGGGCTGGGGGTGTCCCCCGTCGGGGACTCAGTCTGTCCGTCTGTGAAACTGGGACCACGACGCCCACCCTGCATGGTGGCCTGGGACCCAGCAGCAAGCCACGGGCCCTGTTCTGACCGACACGCAGGGACTCGGGCCCAGCCCCGGGGACGGGCTGAGCGGGCTGGGAGCCCCGAGCTGCGGCCTGAGTTCCAGCCGGGCTCCGCCTCCCCGGCGTGAGTGGCAGCGGCCGGCGGTGGGCTGCTCAGAGCCCCCATCCTCCAGCTGCCAGGAGCGACCGTGCAGGCCGCGCGGGAGGAGGTCACGAGCGTGAGAAAGCCGTGCGGGCCCCGACCCGAGCTGAGGACTCTGTAGGTGACGAGGCCACCGCCGCCGCTGCTGCTGCTATTACTGTGACCTTCCGCCGTCCGCGTCACCCGGGCTCAGGGCGAGGCCCGACGGTCCCCGCGAGGCGGGGAGCTGACTGTCGTCCCACGCCCCGCGCTCGGGGGTCCGCGCCAGCCCCCCCCCGCCCCCGGCCTCCAGGCGGCCTCTCCCAGCCGCAGGCTCCCCGCGGAATTTCAGGGCGAGCTGCTGCCGTCCCCGGACCCCAGGTTGTCCCGACTGCGAGGGACACCCGCCCGGCGAGCCCGGCCCTCTTCCCCACGCGCCCCGTGCCCAGCGCCCGCCCCGGGCCTGGCCCTCGCCTGTCCACCCAGCGCTTCTGGCCTCCCGTCCCCACCCTGCTCTCTGGGCCGAGCTCCTGGGACCCCTGACCTCTGCGTCCCCCACGGGGCCGTGAACTGTTGTCAGTGGTGGGTGCCACCCGCCCCCCGACCCGAGGCAAGCCCGCCTGGACCAGTCTGCGTCCCCGCGACACCCAGCGTGCAGAGCGCAGGGCCGGTGGCCAGCGCTCAGGTGCTGCTGCCTGGGACAGACCTGGCCTGCCCTGTCTGCCTGGGAAAGCCTGGCTCTTCCCCGGAATGGCACCTCCTTCCAGAACCTTCCCTGTCCCAGCCACAAGCACCAGCCCATCACCCCCGACCACAGCACCCTGTCTCTGGAGCACCCGAGCCCCATCCGTGGCTGTCTCTGTGGGTGACCCACCCCCGGGCTCTGCACCAGACAGCGAGGGAGGCTGGGGACCACCCGGCTGGGGACTGTGGAGCAGGGACCGAGGGGTGTGACCTCGGCCCCCTTGTGGGCCGTCCAGAGACCCTGATAGAGGAAACACAGCCTGGGGGATCCTGGCGCCGTCACCCCGCCTGTCCCGGCTGGCCTGCGCCTGCAGGGGGTGTGGCCTGCGGTGCGGACCTCGCTCCCCAGCAGGGCACCTCCTCCGGGGCCTGGGCCGCTCCAGTTGGACACCTCGGCCCAGCGACGCGGCGGACGGCGGGGGAGCCGAGGACGGAGCTGGTGCTCACCGGGGCGGCCACGCGGAGGGACTCTCCGTGGCTCTGCCTCCACCGGCACACTGGGGGCGGGGAAGTGAACGGGGTTCTTCCACCAGGAGTTTTTCGCCCAAAGCAGAGTTCTGTCTGTCGGCGAGTGTGTGCCTGACTATCGCTTGCTCGGGGCAAAGAGCGAGCGGCAAACATCTGGTGGCCAGATGCCACCCCCTGAGGACTGCGGGCCCAGGCCCGGGGCTGGCCTGCCTCAGAGTGGCGACCCCCTGGCCACAGGGGCAGAGAGACCGGGCACAGCCTTGAAGCTGTGACGTGCTGCGGTGCACCAGCCCCCTCTCCCCTCCACAGGCTGGTCTGGCCTCCCGTCAGCAGAGCCCGGGGCGGCAGCGCCTGAAAAGCAGCTCCCAGAAGCCCCGGCGGGAGCCGCCGGCCAGTCCTGCGCGGCCCTGTCCTTGGAGGGGTCTGCTGTCGGTGTTGCCCGGCGCCCAAGCCACCCCCCAGGGCCCCTTGGACACCCTGCTTTCACTCCCAGAGCGCGGGCCCTCCCGAGGTCCTGTGGCACCAAGAGGAGACGAGCCTTCCAGAGGGAAGCCAGCGCAGGCCCCGAGAAGCATTTTGCTGGGAAGAGTGATCATCCGCCCGGGGGCTCTGGACTCGGGCGGGTCTCTCGTCAGAGCCCGGGCGGGGGCACAGCGGGAGCTGCCTGTCCTCGGGGTAGACGGTGTCTCCGCCTCCTGCCCAGCGGGGCGCGGGGCGGAGAGGGAGCCCCCACAGACGTGCACGCGTGAGCAGGAGGGGCCAGGCAAGCGAGCGGAGCCCTGGCCTCAGCAGATCCGCCCCGCCCTGCCCTCCCCGGTCCAGTCCCCACACCCCCCCAGGAGGCGGGCGGGCGGCTCTCCCCCGGAGGACGGGCTTGGTGGTGGCTCCTGCTCATCCCGCCACCTCCGGGCTGTGGACTCGGGGACAGGCTGCCTGTCCCCGCACGGCCGTCCTCCCCCGTTTTCTGGTGGGAACGGCCCGCCGTGACCGCTATGGGGAGGACCCGGCCCCGCAGGCCGAGGGCAGCGTCTTCCAGGACAGATGACAGACTCAGGAGGAGGATTCGGGGCCCCCTCCCCCGGCCCCCTGCGGTAGCCCACCCGGTTCCTCGGACCTGCGGGACCCCCGTGGAGCACCTGAGTCAGCCACCGGAGGGGCCCTGCCCGCACCCCGGGGTCACGGCTGCGGGGAAGCGCTCACTCCACACGCACCAAGGTCGTGGGTTCAGTCCCCGGTCAGGGCACCTACAACAATCAACCAACAAATACATCAGTAAGTGGAACAACAAGTCAATGTGTATCTCTCTCTGAATCAAACAATATTTTTCTTTTAAATCGAGGGCGTACCCACCCAGTCCCTGCGTTTGTCTCCTCTGCTCCTGTGTTTGGGCTCCAGGCAGCTGGGGGCACTGCCTCCCCCAGTGGCCTGTCCCCACGGGCCCCGCATGAGCTTCTCCAGCTCGTCCAACAGCACACGGCCACACAGCACACGCATCAGCTGAGGTCCTGGGCAGCGGGCGCACCGTGGCGTCCATGGGACACCTGCTCCCTGTGAGACCCGTGTGGACGGGGGCAGGAGGGGGGGGACGTGCTGGGGACGTGTGTGCTGCCTCTGTGGCAGGGAGCCCCGGCCCCGCCTCAAACTCGGGGACGTTTTAAGCAGCGTCACCGGGAACAGGGAGGCCGCGGGTGTGGGAGAAGCTGCGAGTCCACCTGGGTGTGTGTCGGCCTCACGTTAGTTTAAGTCTAAAAGGAAGACACACTCTTCTGGCTGAGATGGAGACGTAGGTAGACGCACGTAGACGCACTGTGCCTCCTCGCACGACCAAAAGAAGGACAACAAGAAATTTTAAAACAAAAGACAACCAGAACGGCCAGAAAACCAAACTATATGGAAGTCCGACAACCAAGGAGTTGAAGAAGAAACATGCATCCAGACCCCTAGGTAGGAGGGCGGAGACGGGCAGCCAGGCAGAGAGGACTTGTGGCCAGGAGGCCGCTGGAGGACCCGAGAGGGTGAGGTGGCAGCTGGCGGAGCTGGCGGTCTGACACTCACATGTGGATAAACCAGGAGGAACAACTGGGAAGTGAGACAGACTGTACAATCCAGGGTTCCAGCCCGGGAAATAAAGCCTCCAAACCTCTGACTGAAAACACCTGTGAGGGTTGAGGCGGCGGGAGAAACTCCCAGCCTCACAGGAGAGTCCGTTGGAGAGACCCACGGGGTCCTAGAACGTGCACAAACCCACCCAGGAATCAGCACCAGGAGGGCCCCCCTGGCTTGCGGCAAGTGGGGCAGTGACTGAAAGCCCGCAGAGAGCTGAGCAAGCGGCACTGTTCCCTCTGGGACCCCGCCCCCCCAGACAGTGTCACAACCCAGCACCTGGGTTGTCCCGCCCTGGTGAACGCCTAAGGCTCTGACCCTCACTACGTAACAGGTGCGCCAAGACAAAAAAAAAAAAAAGGCCCAAATGAAAGAACACATCAAGGTTCCAGAAAAAATACAACGAGGCGACGCAGAGACAGCCAACCTATCAGATACAGGGTCCAAAACACTGTTGATCAGGATGCTCACAGAATTGGTGGAGTACAGTTGTAAAATAGAGGAAGAAGTGAGATTATGGAAAGTGAATTAAAGGAAAATGTGCAGGGAATCAACAGTGAAGGGAAGGAAACTGGGACTCAAGTCAACAGTTTGGACCAGAAGGAAGAAATAAACATTCAACCAGAACAGAATGAAGAAACAAGAATTAAAAAAAAAAATTAGGAGAGGAGAGGATTAGGAACCTCCAGGATACCTTGAAACATTCCAATATCCAGAGTATAGGGGTACCAGAAGGAGAAGAGGAAGAGCAAGAAACTGAAAACTTATTTGAAAACATAATGAGAGAGAACTTCCCCAATCTGGCAAAGGAAATAGACTTCCAGGAAGTCCAGGAAGCTCAGAGAGTCCCAAAGAAGTTGGACCCAGGAAACACACACTAAGGCACATCATAATTACATTAGCCAAGATTAAAGGTGAGGAGAGAATCTTAAATGCAGCTAGAGATAAGGAGACAGTTACCTACAAAGGAGTTCCCATCAGACTACCAGCTGATTTCTCAAAAGAGATCTTGCAGGCAAGAAGGGGCTGGAAAGAAATATTCCAAGTCATGAAAGGCAAGGACCCACATCCAAGATTGTTCTATCCAGCAAAGCTATCATTTAGAATGGAAGGGCAGATAAAGTATTTCCCAGATAAGGTCAAGTTGAAGGGGTTCATCATCACCAAGCCCTTATTATATGAAATGTTAAAGGGACTTATGTAAGAAAAAGAAGATAAAAAATATGATCAGTAAAATGACAACAAACTCACAACTATCAACAACCAAAACTAAAACAAACGAACAAAAACGAACTAAGCAAACAACTAGAACAGGAACAGAATCCCAGAAATGGAGCTCACCTGGAGGGTTATCAGTGGGGAGGGGTAGGGAGAGAATGGGAGGAAAGGTACAGGGAATAAGAAGCACAAATGGTAGGTAGAGAATAGGGGGAGGTTAAGAACAGTGTAGGAAGTGGAGAAGCCAAAGAAGTTATATGCCCGGCCCATGGACAGGAACTAAGGGGCGAATCCGGATGGGAGGGGGTGTGCAGGGCGGAGGGGAATAAAGGAGGGGAAATGGGACAACTGCAATAGCATAATCCATAAAACATATTTAAAAAAATAAAATAAATGGAAGACACAACAAACTGGGTCTCCGAGTGTCCCGAGGGGGTTCCACAGACAGAGCCCTGACTCCCAGCCGGCCGGGGACTCGGCGTCCACGTGCAGTGACTTGTCCCCGAGACCACGCACAAGGTCACGGGGACCGGGGGGACAGGGCCCCCCTGGTTTTGAGGCTTGGGGGGGAAGCTGGGGTCCAGCTGGACGCGGGAAGCTGGCCGAGGCAGGCCGGGCAGACGGGCGGCCTGGAGGAGCGTGGGTCCAGCTCAGGCGACCGGCAGAGAGGGGCTCTCACCCCGAGCCGGGGGGGGGGGGCCGGGGAGGGGGAGCCCTGTGGTGTGGGGACACCGACCCGACAGGGCGCTTGGGGCCCACCCAGGACGGCTCGTCTTCCTGCCTGTCCCGGGGCCGCGGTCATGGCGGCTCGTGACTCGGGCGCACGATCCACGCCCCAGGTTCCCGAGCGCAGAGAAGCCACGAGCGCGCCCGGCGGGCGTCTGCCCCTGTGGCCCAGCAACCCTGGGACCCCTCCCTCCTCCCGCCACGGAACACAGCACCCCCTCCAAACCCAGGGGTCGCACTGAGGGTGGTGTTTCAGAAGTAAAGTCGCAGGCAGTGGGATTTTGGGGCATCCCCCCCTCCCGAGGCAGCAGGCTGGGGGCATCAGGGCAGGGGAGGGACTGCAGGCCGTGGAGAAGTGTGCACAGGAGTGTTATTGCCTGGGGGGCCGGGGGAGCCATGCCCCCACCCTGGCTGCCCTCTGACCCTGCCCACCCCACCGATGTCCTGGCCGGAGGACCCTCGAAGCAGAAGGGGACCTGGGCAGAGCTGCGGGAGGCTGGCACCTTGAGGCCTGAGAGAGGACCCCACACGCTGTCCTCGCTCCCTTCACGTGGGCCACTTGGGCTCCTCGCTTTGCAGCGGCCGACACACCGGCCCTGGGGGGCGGGGCCTTGGGGCCTCAGGGCCTCGGGGACTCAGGGCCTCGGGGACTCGGGCCGTGGGCGCAGGCCGGCAGGAAGCCTGCCAACCGGGGCTCGGCCCAAAGGCCTGGAGGCGGGGCTGAGCGCAGAAGCCCCAGGAGCCGCGGTTGGAGCTCCGGTTGCGCTGGGACCACGAGGGGCGGGTCTGGCAGGCCACAGAGACACCCTGCCCGGCCACAGCGCTGGGCGGGCGCCAGGGAGCAGGGGGAGGGAGGGGGCTCCTAGGCCCCCCGGAGCCGCCACTGTGGGGGAGCACCAGCCGTGGCAGCGACTGCAGGGGACCGGCCGCTCGGTGGACACGGCGGCAGGGCCCTCGGGGCAGGGACGGGAGGGAGGGTGCGTGTGACAGCCGAAGCGCAAACCCTCGTGAGGGGGACTTCCCGTCCGTGGCGACAGCTGCCCTTCTGCCCTAACTGTCCACAGACGTGACGCTCCAGTCACTGTCCCTGAGGGGTGGCGGTGGGACCGAGGCATCCAGAGGGGTGAACCAATGACTGGCCGCGGACGTGAATGGTGGCCCATCCCCTCGGATGGGCCAGTGGCCCCGGCCACCTCTGGGTCCCTGCGGGTTGGCCCCCGGAGCAGATGGAGCTCTAACGAGGGAGAGATCTCCCCGACACCGTCTGCCGCCGCCACACTGGCACGGACCGGCCACGGGGCACGCACGTAGCCATGAATCTCGGAACAATGGTCGAGGGCCTGCGGCCCCTCGCGCGGCCACCGTCGCCCACCCAGACGGCGAACAAACACCGCCCTTCAGAGCGAACGCCTGGACAGTCCGCCGGAACTCACGGAGAGGGTCTTCCCAGACCGCGCCCGCCCCACGGGAACCCAGTGCCCGTCCCGAGTCGCCCGCGGTGCCGCCAGACAGGCTGGAGGCACCCGTTCTGGGGTCCGCGGGACTCGGGGTCCCCGTCACGGCCGCTGGGCTCCGCGTGGTGGCCGAGGAAGAGCAGGGCAGTGGGTCCGTGTGGCTGTGTCCCGACAACACGTTTTTATAAGAACGGGTGGTGGGAGGCCCCCCAGGGGCTGTCTCCCGACCGCGTCCCCCCTGAGGCGGCCACCGGGGGACCACGGACATGCGGGGCTCTCAGCCCCAGCCCTGCCTCCCCCCGAAGGGCCGTTGGCACTCGGTCCAGCCCTTGCTTTGCTGCTGCATCTCCTCGAGCCACGGGATCAGCCCACGCGGAGGGAGAGCCCGTCCCGTGACCGTGACCAGGCAGGCCGGGTCCTCGTGACCCGGGGGGTGGGACTCGCCCGCCGCCCTCGGGCGGACCGCACCCTCGCTCCGGCTGGAGGCCAGTCCTCGCCCTCAGCCCCCCGAGGGCCCTGCTGGCGTGGGGGCCCCCCACATTCCGATGCAGGAGCTCCCCGTCCCGGAACTTCGGGACGGGGCCGTGTTCAGAGACAGGCCCTCAAAGAGGAGACGAAGGCTCAGAGAGGCCACACGGGGGAGGGGCCCTGGCCCCACGGGATCCCATGTCCTTGCGAGAAGAGGCGGCGAGGACGCAGATGCACACGGAGGGCCGGCCGGCCACACGCCCCGGAGAGCGGCCCGGGAGGAGCCAGGCCCGCCCGCCGCTGGGTCTCGGCCTCCAGCCTCCGGGGCGGGGGGGGGGAGAAACCCGGGCTGCTGAGTAAACCTCCAGTCTCTGCCCCCCCAGACAGGACGACAGCCGGCCGGCAGTGAGGCCCCAGGGCCGAAGGCCCTGCTGAGAGGACGAGGGGCCCCCGAGATGTGAGGCGTCTGGGCAGGAACAGCTCTCTCAGCCCCTTTCCTGACTGTCACTCTCCACTCCCTCCCTGCAAGCTGCGTCCAGACGCAGGCCGGCCGCCAGGTCCCACCTCCCCGCCTGGGTCTCGTCGGAGGGTCCTCGCGGGGGACGGCGCGGCCACGTCTGGGGACCCGGAGCTGTCGCGGGACGAAAGGGCTCGGAGCCCAGCTCGGGGCAGGGAGGGGACCGGGACCCTCACCCTGCGGAGGGGGAGGGGTGCTCGAGGCCCGAGGTGACCGCTGGCTGCGACCTATGTCCAGTCCTCACAAAAAAGAGTCTTCAGCCGCCACCGTGAGGGCCTCGGGGACCCCACGGAGACAACTCCCCTTCGCTGGCCGCGGGCGAGAGCGCCGCCGGCCCCCCGAGAGCTCCGGCACCGGCACCGCGGCGAGCGGTCAGGCCGTCCTTGGAGACGCCCGGCGCTGCCGTTCCCCTGCGTCTCCTGAGGTTACCTTCAGCCGGAGATGAATCGGGAGCGACACCCCTGTGGGTAGCAATTTGCCTCCTCCCTCCGCCCCGCGCCCCCCCTCGGACCCGGACCCAGATGGACCGCGTCTCCCTGGGACGCCAACCCGAAATCTGGCTCTCGTGGTTTTCAAAATAAAAACACGTGATCAGTCCTTTTCTTCCAAAAAAAAAAAAGAAAGAAAAGGAAAAATCTTAGCCAGCCTCGGTGCTCTCAGGGGCGGACTCTGCCCAGGCGGAAAGCCGGGTGGAAATGGGGGTCCGTGTCCTCCCCCCCCCCGCACTGGGGAGAACACGGTCGGCGGGGGCGGGGGGCGGGGGGGCCGGGCCCGGAGGTGCGGGGCCGGTGGGCGCTGGTGCGGCACGGCCCCCCCGGCCACGGCGGACAACACGCTCCCCGGACCCGCCCGGCCCCCGGGCGCCTGTGTCGCAGAGACACCCGCTGCGTGGCCCCGTGCCAGCCCCGGGACAGCTGTGCGGTGCGCCAGACTCCCGGCAGCTGTATTTAAACGAGAAATTAAATCTCCTTTTATTTAATGTGCACAGTCTTTTTAGCGATCAGAAAGGAAACATTAGCAATTAAGGAGTGTGGATGGCATGGCCGGCACTGGCTTCGCTGCTGGGTTGGGGGGGCGGGTGTCGGTGTCTAATTCTGAGACGGGGGGGGTGCTTGGGGTTGGGGGGGGTCGGTGGCCAGGTTTCTGGAAAGAGAAGGAGCGTTTGCTACCTTTTCCTTTGTTCGCAGACAGGGGACTGCAGACCGGGCCTCTCCCCGCTGGGAGAGCGGGTGGGGACGCACGGTCCCCTCCTGCCGCCCGGCTCCAGCTCCGACCTGAAGTGCTGAGGCCGCAGGGGGAGCGGGGGAGGGGGAGGAGAGGGGATGGAGGAGGAGAACGAGGAGAGAGAGCAGAGGAAGGGAGGGTGCGTGTCCTCAGACACCCCGGGCGGGCTGTCTCGGGGACGGCTGCGTCTCCGGGGAAGGAGCGCGGCTTTGGGGCGGCTCTGCCGGCCTCGGCCATCACTCTGCTTCCCTGGGGGCCCCACCAGTGTCCCACGGGCAGAGGGAGTGGGGGGGCAGGGGGACAGCGGGCCGAGGGGGAAAGAGGGGACGCAACACGGAGGGGGTGCCCTCTGCAAAGCTGGTGTTTGAATTCTCAAGCAAACAAACAAACAAACAAGAAAAACAGCAGCCACGGGCGCGTGGCTCCCTCCTTCCTCATCCTCACGTGGCCAGCCTGCTCCTGGCCAGGCGGCAGCCTCCAGCCGGAGCGTCCAGGACACAGCCGCCGCGGGCACAGCCTCCCCCGGTTGCTGTTCCTCACCAGGCGACCGGCATCGCCTCAACACCGGCGTCCGCTCTGCAGCGGGCACTCGGCATCCGTGGCGCGCGGGTCTCCATGGCAACGCAGGAGCAGGCCGGCGCTGGCCCGCACCTGGGTCCACCTGGGAAGCGCGAGAGAGACCTTCCGAGAGCCAGGAACTCACGCAGGGCGGTGCGGCCAGGGGCGCGGGTGGCACCAGGGCACCGAGGCCCACAGGGCGAGTCTCGGGCCTGAGTGACCGCCTTCCCCATGCTCTGCCCTTGTCACCCGGTGGGGGCCCCTCTGAGGGTCCCTGTCAGACGACACCGAGGCCCCCCCAGCCTCACCGGGGCGGGCCCAGCTGCTCCGTCACCGTTCCCATGCAGGGAGGGACGAGGCCGCGCCTGGCGTCTGTCCGTGAGGTGACCGGGGCCGCAGCAGTGGCGGGCTGCCCTCCTGTCCTCCTGCGCCACAGGGGGCGGGAGCAGCACCGAGTCCCCAGCCCCCGGGACGTCGCGGCCGCCCCCTGGGGACAGACGCCGGGCCGGGCAGCCCGAGCAGCGAGGACGGCCCGCGCCCACGGGGACCTGGCGTGTTCGGGACAGCAAGGGCCCCAGGAGGCTCTGCGCTGGGTGCCACCGCGTCCCCACCGGGAGGACGGCCTTCAGGACCATCGTCAGGGACCTGGGTGGCCCGGCCGGGCAGCTCGGCTCCATGGGGCAGGGGCCCAGGTCGTGGGTTCGATCCCTGATCAGGGTACAAACGATTGATCTCTCTCTCTCTCCCCTCCCATATCAATAAAATTATATCCTCAGGAGAGGATTAAAATAATACAATAAAAGTAAAGAAACAGCATTTATAGTCACGTCCTGCATTTAACCCCAAACAGTGCCACCAGCCCGGTCTCCTTCCTCCCTCGTGACCCTTCGCTTTTCCCAAAACCCCCACCCGGGGTCAGAGGTTGGTCCGTGCTGCTGTGAAAACCTCCGCAGGAACGGCCGCCCGTGTGGTACCGCGTCTGGAAGGATGCTCCGGCCCTGCAGCGGCGCGGGGACCAGAGGCCGGCCCCCCAAACAGGCGGGGGGGGGGCCGACACAGATCTCCCTCACACACGCCCCTGAGGCCCCGGTCCCTGTCAGTCACCTTCTGACCCTCCGACCCCCGGCCAGGCCCTGGGTTCGCTCTGGGCGCAAAGGGGGAGTGGCCTCGCCGAGACCGCCCGCCCCCGCACAGGCCCCGCCCCCCCTTCACGCGTCCATGTCCGGTTGTTCGTGGGCCAGGACACCCGTCGTCCCTCGGCCTCAGCAGGGGCGAGACCTGGCCACTGGCGCCTCGTTGGTGGCCCCGACCGTCCGAGGAGGTCACTCATCACAGTGACACCTGACCTCTCTCGGCGGGAGGAACTTTCCCGGCTCCCCCTCCACTCAGAACACACATGTCCAGCCGGAACGTCAGACAGCCGGGCCTGGCCGGGCCGTTCGCCGGGGGCTGGCCTCGAGCGGGCCGGGCGCCGCCCGCGGCCTGGACCGGGAACTGTCATTAGGGGGCGGCGGCGGGCTCGGGGGTGAGCGCCCGGCACTTGGCCCCCACACCGCTGGGCGGAGAGCTGGGGTCGGCGGAACTGGAGACCTGGCCAGGGGCCGGGAGGGAAATGCCGAAGCTGAAATGCCGAATGCCGGCGGGGGCCGCGGGGCGTTTTAATGAAACCACCGCCGGGGGCTGTCGACGGGACAGTCACCAGAACGGCCGCAGACGTTGGACACAGAGCCGGAATAATAACAAACGGCCTTCCTCCCCCAACCCCCTACCCCACCGCCGTCCACAGCGGCTGGCGGAGGCCTAAACGCCCGGCAGCGCCGGCCTGGGGAGCGGGGTTGCCCTCGCAGTGTCTTGGGGGCACCACGGGTTCATTAAAGCACAGGTCGCGCTGGCCCCCAGTTCTGCTTGGTTCTGAGACGGGGTCGGAGGGCGGCCTAACGGGTCCGGAGAGTTCCTTCCCGGAGGACGCCCGGGGCAGAGGCCGGGCAGAGCCGAGGACGGCGGCGGCAGGGCGGTCTGCTCCAGCCGCGGTCTGGGCACAGAACCTGGGAGCCTCCGCCGAGCCCCGCCCCGGGGCTGAATACAGACTTTGGCAGGGGCGTGAGGTTGTCATGGAGGCTGTTGCAGAACAGAGAAAACTCGCTCCATTACGGAGGCAGCCTCCCTTCGAGCAGCGGCACCCAACGGAGGGGATGCAGGAGCCTGGGGACTGGCCGCACTTGACAGCGAGCAGGAGAACCGTAAATAAGACGGTGGCGCAGCGGTAAGAGAAGAGCACGGCAGCGCACGCCGGGCGGAACCCCAGGAGACCCCAGGGCGGGAGGCCGTCCCCGCCGCCTGCCGCACGGGTCCACGTTGGAGAGGGGTCAGCCACACGGCACTAACCGCTATCACAGTCTCTCCGTAAGGTAGAGTGCAGGAAACAATGTGAACGTCGATTAGTCAGCAAAGCCCAAAAGCAAGTATTCTCCTAAATGGTCAACGAGTAAAACTCTTGTACATTTTTTTTATTGATTGATTTTAGAGAGAGAGGGAAGGGAGGGAGGGAAGAGGGGAGAGAGAGAGAGAGAAACATCAACTTGTTGTCTTGCTCACGCACACGCTTTCCCTGGTTGCCCCTTGCAGGTGCCCTGACCGGGGATCAGACCCACAGCCTCGGTGCCCGTGACGATGCTCTCAGCCGCTGAGCCGCCCGGCCTGGGCGGAGATCGTCCAGATTAAAATCGGGAGCTAGAAAGGGACGCCCACGAGGGCGTGTAGCAGAATCTCGGTGAACTTGGGGGGACGAGAGAGGGGACTCACGTGCGCAAACGCCGGGAACATGAAAACAGGGCACGCCAGCCCGCTGAGTGTCGCTCGTCGACCGGGAAGCCGGCGAACCTGCCCTTAAAGACTACGGGAACTTACTGTAAAACTAGCATCTTGGCACATGCATGCAAATGCACAAAAGTTCGTCGCTGTGCCCCACCGAGCGGTAAGAACCGGGCAGTGACAGGGAATAGAGGGGGGGCGGTCGTCACCCCCGTGGCACCCACACGGCCGCACACTGAGGGTCGGCGGCGGGTGAGAAAGGCCCACTGCAGGGCAAGATCCGTAAAACCGTCCGAAACGGCGGAAAACAAAACCCGCCGCAGCGAACCCACCGTCGTGTCCTCAAAGGAGGAGATTCATCGTCCTGAAGGCACGTGAGCACCTCCTGAAACCAGTTCAACGCAGTGCAAAGCCGCTCCAGGTTGGGCGCGACGTTTCCACCCGAACGTCAGAATGACGTCAGAATGACGCCAGAATGACGTTAACGTTTCCACGGAGACCAAGTCGGCCAGGGCAGTCCGGAGGGCTCTGAAGGTCAGATGGGGGGGGGGGCTCTGGACAGCAGCGCCGCGTGACCCCCGAAACGGCCCCCGTGGGTCCAGGTACCGGACGGGAGAGGACAGCGGGGCAGACCGGCAGGAGGCCGGTGCGGGGCGGGGGGGGGGAGGTGCTCGTCCACACCGGCCGGGAGGGAACACCCGCCTGGTAAAGGACGCGGACCCCCGGGCTGTCCCGTGACAGAACCGAGAGAACTCGGTGTTGTCCCCGGTGACAAACACGTTCCTGAAGGACAAGGAAACTAGGTGTAAGAAACAAAACTCCGACACGAAAATCCAGGCCGCGACGTATGAAATGGGCTATTGAGGTTTACGGGACAGAGTGACCGCTCAGAACCTAAAATATATACGTGTCGTCATCAGAAAACAGTGAGCTAATATCGGCAGTTTAAAACGAGCTGCGATATACACATCGTTAAGTCAAAATAAAATTCAAAAGTTAAGTCAGAGATAAAGACCAAGCAATAGAAAAATGTTGAGAGCTATGACCAGGCAATTTACGGAAAAGCCTGTTAAGTGGCCAAAAATTATGAAAAGATACCCAGATTTATTAATGGCTAGAAAATGTTAATTTAAATGACAATAGGTAAGTCTCAGACTTCCGGCCGAGATGGAGGCGTAGGTAGACACACTGTGCCTCCTCGCACAACCAAAAGAAGGAAAACAAGAAATTTAAAAACAAAAAACAACCAGAACTGCCAGAAAACTGAACTGTTTGGAAGCCCGACGACCAAGGAGTTAAAGAATAGACATTCACTCATCAAGACTGGTAGGAGGGGCGGAGACGGGCAGCCGGGCAGAGAGGACTCGTGGTGAGGCGGTGGCTGGCAGAATGGGCGGCCCCATGTTCATGTGCGGATTAACCGGGAGGAAC
The DNA here is from genome assembly GCF_019186645.2 of Phyllostomus hastatus. Classification (NCBI taxonomy): domain Eukaryota; kingdom Metazoa; phylum Chordata; class Mammalia; order Chiroptera; family Phyllostomidae; genus Phyllostomus; species Phyllostomus hastatus. The sequence continues at coordinate 2,617,629 of NW_025333796.1, forward strand.
CACTGGGGAGTGAGAAAGACCGCACAACCCAGGCTCCAGCGCGGGGAAAGTAAAGCCTTAAACCTCTGACTGTACAAACCTCTGGGGGTTGAGGCGGCGGGAGAAACTCCCAGCCTCAGAGGAGAGTTTATTGGAGAGACCCACAGGGTCCTAGAATGTGCACAAGCCCACCCACCTGGGATCAGCACCAGAAGGGCCCAAGTTGCTTGTGGGTAGCGGGGGAAGTGACTGAAAGCCAGCCAAGAGCTGAGCAAGCAGCACTGCTCCCTCTGGGACCCCTCCCCCACAGACAGCATCAGAACGCAGTGATGTAGTTGCCCTTCCCCCCGTGAAAACCTAAGGTTCCACTCCTCATACAAAACAGGTGCGCCAAGACAAAAAAAAAATGGCCCAAATGAAAGCACAGATCAAAGCCCAAGAAAAAATACAACTAAACGATGAAGAGATAGCCAACTTATCAGATGCAAAGTTCACTGGTGATCAGGATGCCCACAGATATGGTCGAGTGTGCTCACAAAATAGAGAAAAAAGTGAGGCTATGAAAAGTGAAATAAAGGAAAATGCAGGAGGAACCAACAGCGAAGGGAAGGAAACCGGGATTCAAATCAATGGTTTGGACCAGAAGGAGAAATAAACATCCAACCAGAACAGATGAAGAAACAAGAATCCAAAAAAAAAAAAATGAGGAGAGGCTTAGGAACCTCCAGGACAACTTTAAACGTTCCAACACCTGAATTATAGGGGTGCCAGAGGGAGAAGAGGAAGAGAAAGAAATTGAAAACTAATTTGAAAACATAATGAAGGAGAATTTCCCCAATCTGGAAAGGAAATAAACTTCCAGGAAGTCCAGGAAGCTCAGAGAGTCCCAAAGAAGTTGGACCCAAGGAAGCACACACCAAAGCACATCATAATTACATTACCCAACATTAAAGATAAAGAAGAAATCTTAAAAGCAGCCAGTGAAAAGGAGACAGTTACCTACAAAGGAGTTCCCATAAGACCATCAGCCGATTTCTCAAAAGAAACTTTGAAGATAAGAAGAGGCTAGAAAGAAGTATTCAAGGTTATGAAAGGCAAGGACCTACATCCAAGATGACTCTATCCAGCAAAGCTATCATTTAGAGTGAAAAAGCAGATAAAGTGCTTCCCAGATAAGATCAAGTTAAAGGAGTTCATCATCACCAAGCCCTTATTATATGAAATGTTAAAGGGACTCATCTAAGAAAAAGAAGATAAAAAATATGAACAGTAAAATGACAACAAACTCCCAACTATCAAAAACCAAACTTATAAACAAACAAACAAACAAACCCAAAAAAACCAGCCCTGACTGATATAGCTCAGTGGATTGAGCATGGGCTGTGAACCAAAGGGTCTCCGGTTCGATTCCCAGTCTAGGGCATATGTCTGAGTGGCACGCCAGGTCCCCAGTAGGAGGCACTTGAGAGGCAACCACAAACGGACATTTCTCTCGCTCTCTTCCCCTCTATCTAAAAATGAATAAATAAAATTGTTTTAAAACAACAACAAACTAGGCAAACAACTAGCACAGAACAGAATCACAGAAATGGAGGTCACATGGAGGGTTATCAGAGGGGAGGGCGTGAGGGGAGAGAGGGGGAAAAGGTACAGAGAATAAGAAGCATAGACAGTAGGGAGAAAACAGACAGTGGTGAGGGTAAGAATAGTACGGGAAATGGAGAAGCCAGAGGACTTCTATGCACGGCCCGTGGACATGAACTAAGGGGGGATGTGTGTGGGGGGGCTGCAGGTGGAGGGGAATAAAGGGGGGAAATGGGACAACTGTAATAAGAGCATAATCTATGAAATATATTTTTAAAATGACAGCAAGTCTTCCTTTACACCCATTAGACTGGCAAAAACTTAGTATCCAGCGGTTGTAAGAGGAAGAGTACTCACAGTCTCAGAGGAATTATGAAGTGTTTCAGATTTGGGGAGAAAGAGGAGGCAATATGGCAACATCTACTAAAGTTGAAAATAGCCCTGGCTGGTGTGGCTCAGTGGATTAAGCTCCGGCCTGTGAACCAAAGGGTCACTGGTTTGATTCCCAGTCAGGGCACTTGCCTGGGTTTCAGGCCAGGTCCCCAGTAGGGGGCGCATGGAAGAGGCAACCACACATGGATGTTTCTCTCCCTCTCTCCCCCCTTCCCCTCTCTCTAAAAATAAATAAAAATAAAACAGTGTTTTTAAAAAAGTTGAAAAGTATCTACTCTTTGGCCCGGAGATCCTCCCTGAAAACCTCCGTGAGCGTGCCCGCCCCACGGGCTCTACGGCAGCGACTCGCTCGGACCCACGAACGCCACGCAAGGCGGCCTGGCAGGGCTTCCGCGAGGAGCCGCTGAGCGGCGGGGGGAAGTCCGGGACGCAGTCCCACCCGCCTGCGCCCGGCCGCAGCCCCCGCTCCGGGCGCCCATCCAGAGACCGGGCGAAGCCGTCAGCCCTGGACGCGGATCAAGAAGCTGCCCTAGGACCCCGGTCAGCGCCACTTTGCTCTGCTCGTGCTCCTCACGCGCCCCGGCTGGGGGTCGGCTGCCCGCGCACCTGCCCGGGAGCGGTCAGTACGGTGGCCTCGTGGGCGGCTCCGGAGAGGTCCCCGCTGACGTGCACCGGGAAACCACGGCACAGCGGCGAGAAGCCCCCCGCCCCCCGGGCCGCCGAAGACCAAAGAGACCCTCCCCGGCCCCCAGGCAGATGGTGGAAGTTGGAACCATCAAGGAAACCACCCTCTTCGGGAGAAACCCCACCAGCAGTCCAGCGTGTAAAGCAGATCCGCTCGGGGCGGACGGAGAGGGGGGGTTCTCAGGACCCCGCCCTGGGGCCCGGTGCCCCCAAGCCCCAGGACATCCCCGCAGCCCCCTAGGACGTGCAGGGATCGTTACTGAGAAGTCCTCCCTTCGCTGCGAAGTGCTCCCAGCGTCGGGTCTTCCGAGTCACGGAGGCTGGAGGTGAAATGGCCGGCTGTGCCCAGGTGCCGTGTTTTGGAAACGGCATCCTTCGGACCGTGTTCGTGGTCGAGCGGGTGGTCACCGGGGAGCGACCGGCTCACTGCTCCTGGGGAGGAGGAAGGGGTTGCTCGCCTGTGCCTCCGCTCAGGCGTCACCTGGGCGGCTCCCCCACCCACCCCCCAGCTGCACCCACCGTGGTCTCCGCCGTGACCTGCACAGTGAGTCCGCGCCGTGCGAGCTGACCGCGTCCCACCGAGCGTCACCCAGCCCCGGACAGAAGCCCGTTCGAGGCCGGGCAGGTCAAATGTTTCAAAACACAGCCGTGGAACCGGGAACCCTGCTCAGATCCGACTGATGAAGGAGAAGACCCACCGTCCCAGAAACGACGTTTCCGGTTCTCCCACAGTGTCGGCACCCTGGGCCGCGGGGCCGACTCGCTGAGGAGCAGGTCGCCCCCCGGGCGGAGGGCAGCCTGCAGCAGCTGGTGGGGGGGGGCTCTGAGGGCGGCTGTTTCGGGGAAAAGGAGGGAGGGGACGCAGTGGGGGGGACCCACAGAGGCCTCGGGTGCTCCCAGGGGGGTGCTGGGTCCCAGAGGGTCCCCGAAGCCCCCCTCCCCCCATCCAGAGCAGAGGGCACCCACTGGGTGGGCCCCCCAGCGGGGCGTGCCCTTGAGTGAGGGGCAGCTGGGCCCGGGGCTGGCAGCTCCCGGAGGGCCGCTCCGCGGTGAGCCCCCCCCCAGCAGCGTCCCGGTTCAGGAGGGCGGGGCCGGGGTCGGGACGGGGTCAGCTGTGGGTGGACGAGGGTGCAGCCTTCTCACACGCCCACTTGTACTGGCTGCGCGGCCCCACGCCAGAGCAGCCCCGAGCCGCCTGCCTGGTCTCTGCTGCCGCCCTGCTCCCGCCCGCCCCTGCCGCCCGCACTCCCGGGTCGCCTGGCCCTGCCCAGCGGCGCTGCTGGCCGGGGCGGTTGTGCCCCGGGGGGAAGCCAGCTCAACCTCCTCGCAGGCGTTTTTCCTCCGAAATGGTCACCCCTGGGCCCCCAGCATCTCCTGTCCACCTGTCCACCTCTGGGGCATCGCCACTGGGCGGGACGGGTGGGCGGGAGTCAGGACACGCACCATCGAGGGTCCAGAGTTGTTTCCCCCTGGGGCGTGATGGTCCTGAGGACGGTCCGGACAGAGTGCCGAGCGCCGTCGTTTTTGAGTGTCGGCGGCGGGCCCTTCGGGGCACGTGGATGCCGCCCTGTCGTCTCTGCGGACGGTCAGCCCCAGCCTCGCTGGGACAGAGCCGGCGGGACGGAGGGATTTCGCAGTTTGGCCACCAGGATGTCAGCAAGGACACCCCACCGGGCGCCCCTGGTGGGTGGTGGGGAGTCCCTGCTTGGGGTGTCACTGGGGACAGCGCAGGGGCACCAAGTGGGGCCGCCGTTGACAGCCACGTTCGGGACCCACGGGCAGACGCGCCCGCCTGTCCCCCAGGTGAGACAGGCCCGGCTGGAGCTGGCCGCCTTGGCAGCGGGCCGCCCACTCCGCGTGTCCACTGGGCCGCACGTCCCAGTGAACTGGACGCTAATCCCTGCCCCCACACGGCCTCCGAGAATCAGATCGCAAGGCGACATAATAAATTCTTTGTGCCGGGAACTTGTTTTAAAGTAATAACGTTTAGGGAAGTAAAGAAAATAAAAAGGCTTCCCACTGAGAGACACTTTGTGAACAAAATTAAATATTATAAAACCGTATTATTAAATTCTGTCAAAAAGGTACTAATCTCGCTCCCTTGGCGCGGAGGCCTCGGGGCCGCCGTGGTCAGGGAGCACCTCGGACTTGACCTCCCGGCGGCCTCGCAGCCAGCGTGGGCCGCGCGGCTGGGAGCGGGGGCGCCGGGGGCCGGAGGGGGGACTCTCTGCAGCACCGACCGCGAGCCCGGCCGGAACCGACGCCTGGGCTCTGCAGAGCGGACTGCGAAGCGTCCGACACCGCAGGGAAGGCAAGCACGCTCCGGCACGCGTGCACACACATACATATGTACCAGTGCATGTGAGCACATGAAACAAACACGCACGTGTAGGTGTGGGTGGTGTGCACGTGCACACGCATGTATGTGCATGCACGTGTGCAGACACACAGACTGTGTTGATATGCACACAGTCACGCCTGCCTATGCATGTGCACACACGTGTGTCAGCACACAGTACATGTGTCGGTGTGTACATGCATGTAACACACACTTATGCGTATGCACACACACAAAACACAAAAGCTGCGCATGTGGGTGCACAGACATGGACCCAAAGGAACCACACAGACGTGACTGTCCGACCTCCCAGCAGCAGCATACGGGGACCTTGGGCCACCCCCACCCCCCACCGGTCTCCAGTGCACCCGTGTCCTCCAGCTCATGCACACGTGTCCCCCGCCTGCCCGCACAGTGGTGGCTGCTGCTTCACTGCACCCCCCAGTCGAGGGAGAGGGCCCACGTGGCGCGTGTCTGCACCCTGGGTGTCGTCCCCTCCTGAAGCTGCCTGTCTGCACTGGGCGAGTCCCCTCCCTTGTGGCCATCGTCCTTCACGTTTCAGGGTCGACGGCAGGCTGCTCCCTTGCTGTCTGTCCCTTTCTGGGCTGCTGCGATGTCATGTGGGCAGAGTCAAGGCCACTGCCGCCTCCCTGGCGAAGACTGAGACAGGGGTGCACCTCCCCTTCCCCTGGCTCTGTCACGGGTCACTACAGCTCGCACACACCTTGTCCGGGTCCTCCCGCTTAGTGACGTCAGGTTCTGACCTCAGACCACGAATCCCATGTATCAGTTTCCTCAGAGGCAAAGTCACCTACAGCTGCCCCTCCCGGGACACCCTTCCAGAAGCCCACAGGGCGCAGGTGTCCCCCGTGTCCCCAGGGCTCTGCCCGGTGACCTGGCCCCTCAGGCGGGGTCTCCGCCGTCCGCTTCTCCCTCCCCCGAGCGTCTCTGGTCTGGGGTTGGCAGCTGGCCCCACGGTGACATTGATTCGACCGGGCATATTTTCATATGCTGGGGAGCCGTGCAGTTATAAATAGAAAGTGGTGGTTTTTCCTTTAACCAACCTAAAATTATGAAGAGGAGAATTTCCTCCAACACAAGACAGTGAGCAGCCCCGGGAAGCTTTCGCCTCGAGGGGCGTTGACCCAGAGCAAGGGCGGGGGTGGGGAAGCCGGAGTGACCCACGCCGGGTCCGAGCAAGAAAACCAGTGTGGGCGGGGGGCGTGGAACCAGGAACGTCAGATTTTTTATTTTTTATTTTTTTAATTTTAATTTTATTTTGATCCTTGTTCAAGTACAGTTTTCTCCCTTTTACTCCCAATCCAGCCCACCACCCAGCCCTCCCCACTTCCCTCCCATTACCACCACCCCCAGTTTTTGTCCATGTGTCCTCCAAATTTGTTCCTGTAAACCCTTCCCCTTTTCCCCTGAAATTCCCTCCCCTCTCCCCTCTGGTCACTGTCAGCCTGTTCTCTATTTCAGTGTCTTTGGTTATATTTTGTTTGTCTGTTTGTTTGTTTTGTTGTTTAGGTTCCTGTTAAAGGTGAGATCATATGGTATTTGTCTTTCACCGCCTGGCTTGTTTCACTCAGCATAATGCTCTCCAGCTCCATCCAAGCTGTTGCAAAGGGTAGGAGCGCCTTCTTTCTTTCTGCTGCACAGAATTCCACTGTGCAAATGTACCACAGTTTTTTGATCCACTCATTGACTGGTGGGCTTCTTGGTTGCTTCCAGATTTTTTATTTTTAAATGCCCCCTTTGACACACCCAGGCGACTTTGGGACACGAATCAGAATTTCTGGCTTTAATTAACTGGGTCTGGTGAACGAAATCAGAGGAGCCGCAAGGATTCTCAGAGAACACCCAGTGGCTCTCCTGGGGTCCTCGCGGCCTCTGGGCCGTAAAGCAAACCTGACGCTGAACCCCGTGCTCTGGGGGGGGGGGGCGTCTCCAGAAGACGCCTGTGAGCTGTCCGAGGCCCAGGAGCAGAGGCAGACGTGGGCGCGTGGGCCCGCCGCCTGCCCGGGGGTCTCGGGGTGCGTCCTCGGGAAGTTGGCTGAGGGCGATGCTGGCCCTTCAGGGGCAAACGGCCGGGCGGTCGTCACCCTGCAGGTTGGCACGTGGGGCCTGAATCATGCCCTCGAGGCGTCACACCGCGGGCGCCGCGGGCGTCAGGAGCAGGCTCAGCCTGAGCTCCACAGCGCCCCTGAGGCTGAGACGTGCGGGCGACCCATTCTCGGGGTGCGGGGGCTGACCTGTGGCTGCGGCCCATGTCTGTGGTGTAAATGCTCCCGGACACTCAACACCACCGGGGGTGGCAAAGCTTCTTCCCACGTCCACTCCTCAGACTCCTCCTCCCCCTCCCCTCTGGCCACGCTGGGGGCTCAGGTGACTCCGGGCAGGTGCTGGGGTCCCAGCGGGATGACTTCCAGTCTCACGGGGGACGCTGAGCGGTGACAGGCCCCTTGAGCGCTGTGTGTGTGCCGGGAGCTGCCGTGGGGGGGTGGGGGGGGTGACGTGCCCTGGACCACCCAGATCCTGGCCGAGGGGCACTCAGATCCCCCCGGCTTCAGCCTTAGGCTCCAGGGGGATGCTGAGGCCTTCCCGAAGGGAAGAGCAAAGACCACAGGGGCTCCGGGGGCGGTGGGGGGAGTTCACGAAAGGTCTGCTCAGCTCCAGGAGACAGAGGGACTGAGGCTTCCTCGCGTCCACGCCGGGACAAGGCACAGTGACTTATGTGTCCCTGCCACATCCGTGCATCACAGTCAGCTTCTGTCCGACTGACGTGTCAGTGACGAGGGCCACCGCAGCCCTCGGGGGTGGGGGGCTGTTGTGGATGTGCTAGAAACACGCGCCGGGCCCCAGAGGGAGGCAGGAACAGGCGCGCGTGGGGCTGCTGCGTGGTCTCCAGCCGGGTGTCACCCACGGAACCCCCCGCATGCACCCACGCGGCAGATGCCAAGTCCCGTCCCTGCGAGGAAGACACAGCTGCGGGCTAGTCCTCGCACTGGAGCCTGTCACCCTGTCCCTTGCGCCCAGAGGGGACTGAGGGGGGAACCTGGGAGAGGGGGGCCGCGCCCAGGTCAGACTCCCGTGTGTCAGACGCACCCCTTGGAGGGGAGAACACAGACGTCCCCCTGGGAAGACAGGGGGGTCCGATACGACGATGTCAAGAAAAAGGAACAGTTTTTCCTTCTAGGGGAAAAGCGCGTCTTTGGAGGAGCAGTTCCCGGTGGTGTTTCGGAGGTCGGCGGGCCACCTGCCGACCCCTCGGGCTCTTAGGGACCTGCGATCCCCCTGGTCTCAGGGCCCCCTCCCCGGCCATCTCCCCGGGACACCCCGCCACCCCCTGACGTCCCTTTTGTCATCGGACCCCTGCCATTGGGGGAACCAGGACCTTCCATGGAGGAAGGCCGGCACAGCCCCCCAAACCGGGGGCGCCCGTGGGTCCTTCAGGACGGGCTGGCCGGGTCCCCGAGTCTCAGACTGGCTCCCCCCGCATTCCATCGCCTCCTTTCCCACCCTGCCCCCCCACCAGCGAAGAGTTCGCTTAATTAGTGTTTTCCGTAGGCGCGTCTCACGGTTCCCAGGCACTCACCGAGCTCCCGCCGCCGAGGAAGAAAATGATTGTTTCGGTTCCCCTGAACCCCTGCCCGTCCTCCAGCGTCTGCGTCCCAGCTCCGGGTCCTGGCGCTTCGCGGATCTCCTGACGGGCGCGCGGAGGGGCGGCCTGCATTCGCGGCGGTCAAATGACTGTTTACCGGGATTACTCCGGGCTGCGACTGCCGCCGTGCCTCCCCGGCGGCCCCGCCGGGGCTCTGTGCTCGGCCAGCCCGGCTCTCAGGAAGGGAAGGCGCGGCCCGCGGCCCTCGGAGATGAAAGGCGGCCGGTGGAAGCCGCAGCCTCAGACGCCGCTGAGCTTGTCTGCGCGCTGATCCCGGGGTTTAAACCCCACTTAGCGCCGGGGGGGGGGGGGGGAAGTGCCCCTGAGTGTGGCGTCAGGGGTTGGCCGTGGGAACGTGTGTGTCCTCGAACCACCTGGGCCGGAGGTGCAGACAGAGGGGACAGGGGCCCCGGGCCGGGGGACGGCGGACTGGCGGGACCTCCAGGGACTCAGGCCTCCTGAGGTCCCGCTCGCAGTGGGAAGCGCCAGGTCATCCCCGGACGGAAAGACAGAGGAGAGTTCTGCCTCGAAGGGAGAGGCTGGCCCCATGAGGACCTTCTCCCAGCTTCCGCCCCAGCCCAGGCCTCATGGGCTGGTCTCGTCTGCGGCCCCCTGGGCCCTTTTGGGGGGGAGGGGCCTGCCTGTGGGAGCTCCCAGTCTCAGAAAGGGGGAGCCCGGGCGGGGCCCGCCCCCCAGGGACGTTGCGTGCAAATGCAGCTGCTGTGCTCGTGGGGAGTCTGCGTGAGCACCGGTGACCTCGGGGGTCTCCTCTCTGCTTCGTGCCCGGGGCCCCGCAGCCAGAAGTCCCCATCGCCTCCAGTGCACCCTCCCAGCCACCCCAACTCCCTCCCACCCACCCTGGCCTCCCCTCCGAGCTCAGGACAGAAGGACGGACAGACGCTAGTTCTCGACTCTCCTTCTTCAGAGACAGGGACGTGGGGAACTTCGACGGGATGAACTGGAGGCCGCGCCGGCCTCGCTGAGATGCTGTCTCTTGTCCGTCGGGCCTTGAACACTCCTTCCTGTCACCGGCCGGCCCGTGCCCACCTCTGGGGTGCTGGAGAAAGCGCCCTTTATCGAGTCCGAGTTCTGCTCTGGGTAACGCTGGAGGGAGGCGCGGAGAACAACGCCTGGCACACAGTAGGCGCTTGTGGTATTTTGCGAGCAAATAAATGAATCGGGGACGCAGGCGGAGTGATGATGGGGGAGGTGTGGGGGCGGGGGGCAGGCGCCCTGCGAGGCTCCGGGTCCGTGTCCCCCGAGGTGCACAGCGCGCTGAGGGAGGGGGTGTCCCCTGTGGGACTGGGGGGAGGGGCGGGGAGGGGGGCCAAGGGGAACATGGCGCCCGCTCACAGGTGGTGACGGGACTTCCATCTGACGGTGATGGGTATTGATTTTCCCTCCGCGTCGAGGCCTGTCCTGCCCTAGATCACTTCCTTTGTGCGACGGCCCCACGCAGCCGCGGCTCCCACTGCGGGGCCTTGAGGGGGCCGGCTCGGGGGTGGGGTGGCCGCCCCCGGAGGGGGAGAGGGCGGGGGAGGGGGAGGGGGCCCAGCCCGGAGGAGCAGATGGTCCCGAGACAGCCCGGTCCTGGGCGGCTTTCTCCATAATGGAGCCCGCATTAGAAACGATATTATCTCCACCGCTAAAAACCCTAATGGATGATGTTTGCGTCTGCGAAACATGTGCCCAACCGGGCCGCGCGCGCGGGATGGGCCCCGCCGCTTCCCAGCACGGACAGCCGCGCGGCGACCTCGCCTCTCCAGCCCGCCAATCCGCAGCAGCGCGGGTGCGGAGGGGCCTCGGGCCGCGGCGGCGGACCCCGCGCGCAGCGGGGGGCGAGGGCCGCGCTGTGATCCGATGTGACAGCGTTGGGACACTTCCTGCCGCTCTCGCCCTCCGCAGAGTGCTCGGATGCGCACCCATCATTTATTCATGGGGGCTGCCCGTTAACCCCCGAGGACCCGGAGCGCCGGCGAGGGCGCGGGGTCCAGGAAGGCTGCTCCCGGGTGGGGGCGGGGCGGGGCGGGGGTGCCCGGTGAGGGCCAGAGAGCACGGGCCGCGCAGCCCAGAGCTCCCTCGTCCTGGGGCGGAAAGCATGGATTCTGAACCAGTTTCTAAGAGCAATGTTTGTTTAGACGCTCGGACGCTGGGTTCTTTTCACGCAGGACTTCCTGCTTTCCAGGGAGCGACCTCACGCGTCACGCGCGGAACTCAGAGCGTCCGCAGCTAGGCAGCGAGTCTGCACCGTCCGAGCGCGGCAGGAGAGGGTGGTGCCCCCGGGGACCCGAGTCCGGGGGCCCACGGTCCGCCGCATCCTGGGAACGCGGGCCGGAGCGAGGCGGGCGCGCCGGCTCCGGCGGGGAGCGCTCCGCCGGGAGCACCGAGGAATGCGGGCAGAGGCGCGGAGTGTTTCCGTCTCCCCGCACCCGGGCAGCCACCGCGGTCCTCCCCCAGTGCAGCCGTGGGCTCCGCGCCCACAGGGGGAGGGAGACAAGAAGCGCTTGCTTGCGGGTGCTGGCCGGCGCGCACAGCCGGGCCGCGCGCTAATAAACGACAAGAGGGGGCACACGCCGCGGGTCAATGACCGAAGTTCCGGTGGCGGAGGGGGTCGGGGCGACCCCGCCCCCCTGGGGTCCCGGGCTAGGGCCCCCGACGGCCACCCCCCCCCGCCACCCCCCACCCCGGCTCCCGGCTCCTGGGCGGGTGTGCGCGCGCGCGCAGTCCTCACGGCCGGCCTCTGCCTGCGGCCGCCTGTTCACGGTACTTGTCATCGGCTGTTGGCAGTGTCACACGCGTGAGGTCCACCCCGTGGTGGCCCTGGGCCCGGACACACCTAACAGTCCTTCCGGGGCTGAAGGTCCCCATCCTCGTCCACAGTCCACAGTGACACGTCACAGACACGCGTGCGGAGCGGTGCCCGGGACCCACACCGGCGACCCCTTCCTCAGCGGCGCCCAGTGCCCTGGTGCCGACCCGTTAGAAGGACCCTCTGGGTCCCGGGGAAAGGGCGGAGGGGTGGGGCGGAGGGGGCGGGGCTCCATTAACTCGGGAGCAGGTTGTGCAGAAAGACTCGGGCTTCCGTCCTGTCACCGGAGTCTCTGGCCTCCGTGAGAATCTGCCACACGGCCGAGTCTCCCCTCGGCCGGTCTGGGTGTGCCCTCCGGCCCAGGCCCGCCTCTCCCGCGGGCGCACCCAGCTCCCTTCGGCTGGCCCCACGCCCCTTTCTGAGCCCCCAGCCGCGAGCAAACACGAGCTGGCAGCGGCCCCTGTTCCAGGAGCCTCTGCCATGGGGACGCAGCGGACATGCGGGCCGGGGACTTCGGCAGGGGCAGATGGACACGTGCGCAGCCGCCCCGCCGCCTCCCCGGAGCCCCGGGCAGCACCCACTGGCCCGAAGGCGCCATCCTGGCGGACTCGGGCAAGACGCTGAAGCTCTGGTTCCGGTCCACACAGGCCCATTGTCCAGCCGTCAGGCAGTGGTCTGCAGCTTCCAGTGCCGCCCTGGAAACAGATGTTTCTAGTTCCAGGGTCCTGCCCAGCCCAGTGAGGCCGGCAGCCCCGAGGGACCAGGCCCAGGGTGGCTGGCAGTGGTGGGGGGACGGGGGGCGGCGGGCCGGGCCGAGCAGCCTGGGAGTGATTATGCGGGCAGGGAGGCAGGGAAGGGGCCCCCGGGCTGGTTTGGGGGTGAGCCCCAGCTCCTCCTCCTCGGGCTTGGAATGGGAGGAGCTGCGGGCGGAGGAGGCGACGCCCTGGTTCCAGCCACCGGCGGGGGCGGGAAAACCTCGGATCCGAATTTCGGGTCTCGTGAGAGGCACCGGCCCGGTTCTGCAGCCAAGATGCTCCTCCGTCTCTGTCGGGGGAGGGGCCCCGTGGGGACCCTGTCGGAAAGCATTTGTTTTGAAAGTAAAAGGCGTTTTGTGATGAAAACTCAGGTGAGACTTAGGGACTCGCACAACGACCTACCTGGGCCCTGGGCGGGGGGCACAGGGACCCGCAGACCGGAACCCTCAAACCCCCACTCGGGCTGGAGCCCCCTCGCTGCGCGGCCGAGGCGCCCCTGGTGTCTCCGCACCTGCCCGGGTTTCTGGTCTGCCGCCGGTCACCACGCACACAGCTGTCGGGTGTCGGGCAGTCCGTGATTGTTGTAGAAGCGCCTGTGAAACGGAAGTGGGTGGGGAAATGCAAGGGGGGGTGGGGGGCGGCACATGCTGCCAGAGCCGGCACCGGGCTGCGGTCCTGACCGGCCTCCGTCTCGCCGGGTGCGCCACAGAGAACAGGCTTTCAAAATATTTTTCTGGAGGATTTAGTTCTCATCGATAACTCCTATTGAGGTCCCAGACCATGAGCATAACATCTCTGGCGGAATAATTTGTCATTACTTTTTCATTTTTCTTTTTCTTTTTTTCTTCTCTTTTTTTAGAGCGAACTTTTCGGATCCTGGGGCAGAACCCTGTGTGGGCACGTGCTCCGTGTCTTCTGCCCCACGGCAGCCATGACCGGGGGCTGCCGGGGCGCGTTGGCAGGCTCCCGGTGCCTGGCGGGCAGCCTGAGGGACAGAACCGTGTCGGCGAGGACGGGGACGCCGCTCCCTCCGTAGCGTGGCGTGCTTTTCTGGGCTCCTGCGCGCCCGTGCTCCCCCTCCGACGCCCGAGCGCACAAGGCAGCACCGGGGCCGCCATCCATCCCTTTCTGCGAGTGCACCGGGACTGGCTCCCATCCCCACACGTGCTCGTGGGAAGGAACCTGCTACTTTGTTTCAGAGACAGGTAACAATGTATCTATGGGGCAGGTGGTGAATCTGCTACTTTGTTTCAGAGACCGATCACAATGTATCTACTGGGCTGCGGTAATCCTAACGGAAGTGCAGTTCACAGCTCCACCCCCCCCACCCCCCCCCCCCCCCCCGCCCCCCCCCCGCCTCTGGTTATTTGCTCAAAGGGAAATTAAGGGGGGCTTTTCAGAGGATCTGGAGGAGATGAAACAGACAACATGTTAGTTTCGTGTCGTTTACCCACTTGGTACTAGGCTCCAGCGGGAGCTCCACGTTCTTTAAAGGGCGGGGTCCTGTGGAAAGCCAGGGCAGCGGCAGACCGAGCCGTCTCCTCGGGGTGTCTCTTCTCTCTCATCCTCAGGTCGCCGGGATGGCGTGCCAGGGAACTCGGTAACCGCCGGCGCAGGGCGGTTCCCCTCCGCCGCCCGCTGGGTCCTTCCGGATGCTCCGGAGGCTGGTACCTGGAGCTGCTGGGGGCGTCCTCCTCAGCGGGAGGTCTCGCGGCTCCTCCTCTGTCCCTGTGGCTTCTCCTCCCCCACAGGGGACCCGAGCGTCCCCCCAGACAGCCTGGGCCCCGGCCAGGGCTGGTCCCCGCGGGAGGCAGGGGCAGGATCGGACCCTGGGCCCTCCTCGTCCTCCCTGGCTCCACTGTGGGGGCGGGCGCCCGGCCCACGGCTGACCCTCTCGCGGGGACCGCTCAGCCCGTCTGCGAAGCCCCCTGGGGGCGCATCTTCCCACGGTTTCTACGGCTACAGCGTGGTTCCCGATCTTCTCCTGGAAATCCTTTCACTTCCATCTTCACCGACTGACCCCCTTCCGTCCACCCTTTTCTCCACAGCAGGGCACCACCGGGTGTCCCGGAGCCCCGGCCACCTCGCACCGGTCGGCCCCCCGCCCCCCACCGGCAGCGCCGTGCCAGGGCCCCGAGGGTCCAGGTCCAACCCAGGGCTGTCCCTCCGCCGCCGCCGCGCGGCCGGGATGGGCTTCCCCTCTGCGCAGCTCCGTGAGCCTCAGCTGGGGCGGTACCGGGGGCGCCCCGTGCCCCTCCCCCCTCCAGCCCCCGGGGCAGCGGCCGCGACTCCTGGCTCGGACCCCAGGGAAGCGGCCCAGCCCTGCTCCGGGCGGTGGGCGAGCAGGGGCAGGGCCGAGGCGCATCACCGCCTGCCGTCCCCTGGCCGAACTCCTCCCGCCGGGCGTCCGGGGCGTCGTGAAGACCGTCCCGGCCGGGAGTCGGGGCTCCGCTGGGCGCTTGGGGAAAGGCGAGGGGACCACATCTCTGCAGCAGGACAGACGGCCGCCCTGGGGCCGTGGGTGCGGAGCCGGTTGGGGTCGGAGCTCAGCACTTCCTGCTGGGCTGAGCCGGTTCCCAAAGTCCTCGGCCGGCCGGCATGGTGTCTGATCTCCAGCGTCTTCTTCCTGGGCCCTGGCCTCCTGCTCCCCCTCCCACGCGGCCTCTCCTGTCGCCCTCCCCCGCCCCCTCTGCGTGCGGACCTCTCTGCCGGGTGCAGGGGGGCTCCGCTCCCGCCACCCGCACTGTGGGGCCCGGCGCCTGCGCTGTGAGCCCGCGGCCATGGACTGGACGACGCCGTGAACAGCGTTAGGATCTGCGCTGCTTCCCCGGGAGCCGAACGCTACCATCGGCGTGTGCTGGGCGGGGTTCCTGGCTGCGGAGAGGGGGTGACACGGAGACCTTTGCCCCCCGGGGGCCTGCATTGGCTGGCTGCCCCTGAGACAGCCCCTCCGACCGGAGCGTCGACCTTGTCAGCCCAGCCTCTCGCACGGCTGGAGAAATCAGGCAAGGTGACCCGGGAGGGACCGGCACACACATGTGTAAGGGCACGCAGGACGTGTGTGACCGGATGCATGCACACACACGCATGTGACATGGGTGGGGACCACGCATCTGAACCGGTCGGGGCGGCCAGGGCACGCTGACACCTCCTACCCGTCAGCAGCCGGCCCGCGGCCCCGGGAAACACATGTTAGTTACACTTTCCCAGGAGCGTGCCCCCTCAAGGCGCAGCGGGGAGCCCGCGGCGCCTGAGAAATCAAGGGCGACTGAGAGCCCCCAGGAGGAGGAGGAGGAGGCCATGGAGGGGCTCAGGGGGCAGGCGGCAGCTCACCGGGCCCCGCGCCCTGGGGAGCCCCCGTGGACGGCACTGCCCGTGGGGACGGCGCCTGTGGCCGTGGGTCCCCTATGCAGCTCTGACACCCCGGGCCAGGCTGGGCCGGGCCACCCCGGAAAGGGCGCAGCTGCGGGGGCCGCCTCCCCCCCCTGACGGGGCTGCTGCCTGCGGCCCACAAATGACAGGCTTGGAGACTGTCATTACTGCGCATCGCGAGCAGATTACACGCCGCCGTAATAGATGTTTTAGCCGGGACTCCGGTTTAGCCGCTCCTCGCGGAGCGGTGCCGGGCCCCGCCAGACCCGCTCATTAAGGCTTTCCGCGGGAAGGCGCCTTGGCTACGAGCGACACCGTCTCCCCCTCTCGGGAGCCCAGGGGGGCCCCTCCTCCGCCGGGGACGGAAGGGCTGCAGCAGCAGGGGCGCTCCCCCCCCAGGCCCCCAAGGGTGCCCGCTCCGTCCCTTCTGGGGTCACAGGGGGACACCGTGAGGTCACACAGTTCCGCTCCCGAGCCACCGCGCGGACGGTGGCCTCTGCCGCAGGGACAGACGGACGAGAGAAAGCTTGTGGCCATAACGAATCGCTAACGTTGCTCAACTCGATTATTTCTCAGAGGAAGGAGCTTCCAGACAGGGGAGCGAGGGGTCGGCAGTCAACACCGACCCCGTTTCCTTGCCTCCAGTCTTGTGGGCTTCCGAGACGGCGCCGGTTCTGTGGCCTGGGAGCCGCTCCGTTCCCCAGAACCTCTGTTTTGCCCGGTGTCACCATGAGGTCGCTCCATGTCTTGTTTACGGAGGCCTGTCCGGAAAACGTCCAGCCACCGTTACTGTAACGAGAACGGTGTGCAGGGCATGGGTGTGACCTGGCGGCCAAGGAGCGTGGACTGGAATGCACATGCGTGAACAATGACGACTTCACTGCACTGGTCAGTGGGGGCGGTAGACACTGTTAAGTGAGCGTGTGCACTGTGTGGCCGTCACATTCAAAGTGACTGAGTGAGCAGAGCAATGAATCTGCATCCGATTTTGTGTTAAGCTTGAACATTCCTCCACAGAAACTATTCAGGTGACTCAGAAGACCGCAGCTGTGGGCAGCTGGTGACAGGCAGCTTCCTCACAACAACACACCTGCTCGTGCATCACGTCTTGTGTAGAGTACTTTTTTGGTGAAACATCAAATCACCCGGGTGACCCAGGTTTGGTGCCCTGTGACTCCCAGCTTTTCCCAAAACTAAAATCACCTGTGAAAGGGAAGAGAGTTCAGGCAGCTGATGAGATTCAGGAAACTACGACGGGGCAGCTGATGGTGACTGGGAGAACCGTGTGAGGCCCCCAGGTGCCTGCTGTGAAGGGGACTGAGGCGTCACTGTCCTGCGTGTGATGTGTCTTATATCTTGTACCTTCTTCAATAAACGTCTCTGTTTTTCATAGCACGCGGCCGGGAACCTTCTGGACAGGCCTCGAACACCACCCGAGTCAAAGCCGGGAGAAGGACTTGCCCGGCTCAAGTGGGGGACTCTGACAAGGGCTCGGGTGTCGGTGCAGAACGCAGTGACCCCGTTTCCTAAGCCGGAGTCCCACTGCCGGGGCCCCTCTGGTCCCACTCAGCGGAGGGGGTGCCCAGCTGGGAGGGAGCCGCAGCAGGGGGGGTCTCGGCCCATTACGCCCACTGAGGTCTGTACCCACACGTCCTGAGCCTCCAGGCCCCACACGGGTCAGGTCTGAGACAGCGGCTTGAAAACAAGACGAAAACAATAGTGATAACAAGGCTTTGGCTTGCTCCCTTGCGGGGGTTCACATCACAGCCACCCCAATAATGTGCACCCTGTGGTCGGCTCAGAGAGAGCAGAGCCAGCGGCCCACCGGTTCCGCAGAAGCTGACTTAGCCAGGCCGTCGCCCGTGACCAGACACTCACACCATGACACAGTGTCACGAGACGCCCAGAGGTTTCAATATTGCCTCTCCTCCTCCTCTTTCTTTCTTTCTTTCTTTCCTTCCTTCCTTCCGTCCTTCCTTCCTTTCCTTTCTTTCTTTCTCTCTTTCTTTCTTTCTCTCTCTTTCTTCTTCTTTCTTTCCTTTCTTTCTTTCTTTCTTTCTTTCTTTCTCTTTCTTTCTTTCTTTTCCTTCCTTCCTTCCTTCCTTCCTTCCTTCCTTCTTTCTTTCTTTCTTCTTTCTTTTTTCTTCCTTATCTCTTTTAACAATGACGACCCTTATCTTGTCTTTCGCCGACCTCCCTCCACAGCCCTGGAGAGGGAGGGCCCCAGGAGGCGAGAGCTACCCGCACACGGGAAGAGCTCCCTGCGGCGGGCTGCCCTCCTGGCTGTTTCCCCCGAAGGCCCTGCCGGCCGAGGTCCGTGCTCTGTCTCTGCGCACTGGGTGGGGCTGGCAGCCCCTGTGTCTGTGGGCGCCCGTGGGTGATACAAATCTGTGCAGAGGAGCTGCTGGGGGAGGTGGGCAGGGAAGGGAGTCTCTGGCGGGGGGGGGGGGGGTGCAGAGCATCACTGGATGCTGACAGAAGCCATGTCTAGAGAGGTGACGGACGCTGGGGGGAGAGGGGGCTGGCTGGGCGCAGGGAGCAGGGACCTGGTGGCAGCAGAGGGGACCGCAGAGGGAAGCAGAGCGTCTCTCCCAGGGGCAGGCACAGGGCGGCTGGGGACGCACGGGCCAGCCCTCGGGGCAGCAGCCACCACCGTGGAGTCGGACCCCCGCAGGAGCCCAGGCTGGGGGGCTCGAGGAGTCCGTGGGAACAGAGTTGTCATGGTGGGACCCCCCCCTGCCCCGGGGCAGTAGGAAGGCGGGGGACGCCCCAGGCGCAGGGAGGGTGGGCACCCCGCTGCCGTGGCCGGGACCGTGGCTGGGCGGCCCCCCCCCCGCCCTCCTCGGCGTGTCTGCGCGCCCCGCGGTCCCCCCACACCGACTCGCCGACCCCTGCTCTTCCCTGCACAGGACGGCCGCCGCCGCTGGGGCCCTTTCCTTCCTGTCGGGCCCCCGGGTGGGTGCTGACACCCCAGGCAGCCCCGGCAGAGACGGGTGTCGGGTGCTGCGCCCACAGCGTCACCCAGGTCCCCTTCATGAGCAGCCCGCAGGGTGGGGGGGGCCCTCGTAGCCTCTTCCTCACTGAGCAGGGGTGCGACAGCTGAGGGACAGGAGACCCCGGGGAGGAGGCACGGCCCCCGCACAGCGGGGAACCGGGGTAGAAACCATGCCCCCCCACCCTCCTGGGTGCCCCCCCTGTCAATGCTGAGCGTTCCCCCTCCCCGTGTGGCCCACAGGCACACTCACACACACTCACACTCACACGCTCACACACTCACACACACTCACACGCTCACACACACTCACACTCACACGCTCACACACACTCACACACTCACACTCACACACTTTTCCCAGTGCCTCCGTGACTGCACCCCTCATCGCGTGTCCTTCCGCGAACAGGGAGGCTCCTGTCCCAGGAGGACCTGAGGACACTCTGGTTCCAGCCTCGTTCTCCGGCTGCGGCCGTGCTGTGAGGGGGGTCGGGCAGGGGCCGGGCCGGGGCGCCCCCGACCCCGGGGACCCGAGCCGCCCCGAGCCCAGGCAGGTGCCCGGCGGCTCAGGTGAGGGAGTGCAGCCAAATCCGAAGGGGCGGCCCCGCGCGGAGGGGGAGCAGGTGCGGGGCCGCGGGAGGCGGCCGTTCCTGCTGAGTCTGGAGAACGCCTTCAAGAGCCGTAATGAGGGGCCTGGCTGATTGCCGACGGCCTCGGAATGCAAACGACGGGGCGCGGGGACCCAGTGCGCGTGGGCGGGGAGCCGGGCAGCAGCACAGCACAGAACAGGGGGACCGGCCGGCCCTTCTCGCACGGGGCCGAGGGGACGGCGGTCGCTGCACGGGCCAGTCTGCAGGGCCCAGGCCCCGTGGGGAGGGGAGGCTGTGGGCAGACCAGCAGGCAGGGAAGCCCAGACTGGTCTGCCAGTGGACGCGGGACCACCACCCTTAGGTCCCCCGGCAGAGGCTGTTTGGGGGCAGGAAAGGCGGGCCCCACGGAGCTCAGAGACGGGCTGGGCGGCGGCGGGGAGGGCCGGGGGTGCTGGATGGAGCGGCGGGCGTCCCAGCAGGGGGGCCGGTGGGTGAGAGGGGCCGCGGGCCCTGGGGTTCGGGGTCCCGTCCTCGGGGGTCCCGCCCACTGCGGCAGTCCCCGGGAGACCCTGGCATCCAGCGCGTGTGACACAGACAGGTGGGATCCCCGGCCCTGCTCTCCCCACCGCCCCCACACCTGAGGCTGCGGCGTGAAGCCAGCACCAGTACTGACAGCACCGCCGCCGCCGCCGCTACCAGAAGTTCCTGCCGCACCGGAGAGACCGGGCCGAGGGTCCGGCGGGTGCCAGAGCCCGGGGGCCGCGGCGGCTGCGACCCTGCCGTGAGCCCGGGACGGGGGAGGGGGTCTCTCCGTCCTGAGAAGGCAGCCACAGGGGCGGGAGCAGGAGCTCCAGGCTGGGGACAGCGGCCACCCCGGGTGGGGGGGAGGGTGACCATCGGGCTTCATCCTGCACTGAGTCCAACCGCTGCCCAGGGAACGGTCTCCGACACCCTGATGGGCCCGCTCCCTCCTCTGTGTGTGTGTGCGTGCGTGTGTGTGTGTGTGTGTGTGTGCTGCACACACATGGGGGGGTTGTGTGTGCGCCGATACGTGTGCTTGGACAAAGGACACGTGTGACGAGGGGCATGGCCCCGACAGCGCCAGGGGACGGCCGGCTGTGGGTGAGACGCGGCCCTGGGGGTGCCGCCCGCCCGCGTCCCGCAGGCCCCCCACCCCGGCCCCGAGCCCCGCGTGGGGAGAGGCCCCGTCCCCCGGTGCCCGAGAGAAGGGTTCACTTGAGGTCGTCCCCGAGACACAGCCGCAGCCGAGGACGCGGGGCTGCGGGCCGGGCCTCTCGCTCGTGATGTAGGTCACAGCTTCCGCAGATTGGCTGTTGCCATGGCAACCAGAGCCTCTGCCTCGCGCGGGGACAGTGGCAGGGCTCCTGTGGGTCCCGGAGCGGCCAGGAGCCCGTGGAAGCTGCGCCCTGCACCCGCTGCCCCCCCCCGGAGGGATGGGGGGCGCAGTCTCCTCTCGCCGGGGCCCCGCCTCCCTGTCCTCGCGACGGGAATGGCAGCGGCCGCCGCCTTCCCGGGGGCTTCAGGGGCCGGACTGACCCCGGGCCGGGGAGGCAGGCGGAGGGGGCACGGCGACCACGGCTCAGAACACCCGGCTCTTCCCGGTGGCTCGCCGCAGCCGCCGGGCGAAGGCCGAGAGGGGGGCGCTCCCACGCTGCCCTGAGGCCTGGGGTCCCTCTGCTCCCACCGCCGGGCGGGGCACCCGGAATTCCCCGGGCCCTGGAGCGGCTGTCGGACTGTGCACACGGACGGGGGTGTCCCCGGGGCGTCACACACCCCAGACGCGCACACAGTCACCCGCAGCAGCCCGACCTCCCCACGGAGACTCCACACGGGCCCCGCTGCCCCCAGAGGGAGCCCCCCCCGGGGGCCGTGAGGCCCAGGCACTGCGGGGACCGGGGGCTGGCTCCGACCCCTGGCCATGTCACAAGCAGGCACAGTCTCGGTCACGTCCGGGCTGGGGGTGCTGTGGCCCTCAGCTCCGCTTCACCGGGGGAGGGGTCAGACCCACTCGAGGCCCCGGAGGGTGCGGCGGTCAGGCCCGAGCCAGCCGAGAGGGGGGAAGGAGCTCTCAGACGGACGGTGTGCGGCCCCTCCCCTCCGGCAGGGGGCCTGGGGCCGTGACGGACCCCCGTCTGGCTGTTGGGCTGTGCCCGGTGCCCCAGGTGGGGGGACGTGCAGCGGTGACGAGGTCTCCCCGCAGGTGACGCTGAGCCCACCCGAGGGGAGGCGGTCAGGCTGGACCCCACCCCGGGGGGGTGCAGGTCTCCCCCAAAGGGCGGGCCGACCAGGTCTCACTCGGCATGAGCCCCGTGGCTACAGCTGTGAGGCAACGAGTTCCTCCGGCTCCCACAGGGGCGTGGGCGAGGGCCCCACCCCCCCACAGTGAGCCTCCCACCTCCCGGAGCCTGGCACCTGGCCAGGCCAAGCCGGACCCGACCCGAGGGGGTCGCTGGCCAGAGGACCGAGGACAGTGATCCCGTGTGCGCCCGCCCCCGACCGGCGTCACTGCGGACTGGATGTCTGGGGCCCACACCAGGGCAGGGGTCTGCGGTCAGGGACGAGGGGCGGGAGGGGAAGGTTGGCTCCCAGCCTCCACGGGGCCTCGGGCCCGCGGTGCCCCCATCTGTACACAGGGAGGGGACCCCTTGGCCTCTGCGGTCCTTCCAGCCGCGAGGCGGTGACAGCCGTGGGCACCGGGCCGGCCAGCAGGAAAGGTCTCCGTGAGGGCAGCCGCGTGCACGCCGGGGTGGGGAGCAGGTTCTGTGAGCGCCTGGCGGGACTGTGTTCCTTCGGGCCACAGCGTCCCCGTGTCCGGTGGACCAGGGTGGACAGTGAGCGGTGGGCAGCTCTGAGAAGGACGTGGGGCGGACACGGCCGCCGCGGGACCCCGCAGCTCACTCCCAGCAGCCTCTGGGAGAGGGCGCACATCCCCGACAGCGGCCGAGGTGCTGCGGCGGGAGGCGGAGGCAGAGGCTGAGCCACGGCCGTGGGCCGCTCTCCCCAGCTGGGATGTCGGCGGGGACCCCCACGGGGACCCCAGGTGTGCGGCGCTTTCAAAGCACCCCAGACGCGTGGGTGGGAATTAAAAGCAGTCGTGTTAGAGGTGGCTGAGCCGGCACGAACCCCTGCTCCTGCTCCCTGCCGGAGTGACCCCAGAGGCAAAGGGGGAGGTGGCAGGGGGACCCCACCACCTGCGTGGTGAGGGGCGGGGTCACAGTGAGTCAGCGCTGCCCCCCTGGCCCGTCGGTCACTCAGGCCGGGGCCCGAGAAGCCAGCTGTTCCCCCGGGGAGCCCGCGGGTCCTGGGGCCGGGCATCTGGGGAAATCCCCACCCTGGGGGCTGGGGCCAGTCTGCCCTCCTCTCCTGCCCTCGCCCCCCGGGGCCGGAGCCCAGCCTCCCTGCCGGGGAAGCGCACCCCTGACCCCTGCGCGCGGCTGCAGAAAGGCTCCCCCAGGTTCAGGTCCGTCCGGCCCACAGCCCGGCCCGACGGTCCCGCCCAGGCCACGGAGGGAGGCGGCGCACTGGAGGGACTCGTCACGCCGGGGGAGGTGCCGGGCTGGCGGCAGAGCCGGACGTGCCCCTCTGGGGAGGAAGGGCGGGCAGGAGGGACGCTGCCGGTGCATGAGCCGAGAGGCCGGGACCAGCACAGTGAGGGGCTCACGAACCGGAGGCTGGCCCCGGCGGCTGGCCCCGGTGGCGGTCCCGGCAGAGGGAAGGGCTGGGGTGTGGGCAGTGGACACGCATGGTCTCAAGGCTCCCAGACAGCGGAGCGGACAACCCGAGGGACGGCGGGAGACGTGCTCCAGCAAACCACACTCGTCACACGGAAGGGCCTGGGCTGCTGGGCGCCGTCACCTCCCCGGCACGACGCGGTGAGCACTCGTGCGGGTCGGCGAGGTCCGGGAAGAGCCGCAGCTCCCGGCAGGAACCAGCCTCCTCGCACAGCTGTGCACAGGGCAGGGCAGACCGATGGGGGACTGGCCGCCGACGGCCTCGACCGGTGGCAGGAAGTGACGTCTTCACCTGTCACCAGAAAAACTGCTCGAAACCTGGAATTTGATATCCCGGCTTAAAATTTGGTGAAAGCACAAGAACGACACGAAGATGCTTTTGGACTCAGACTCCAAATATTGACCAATAAACAACTCTCTCTGAAGGGGCTGGAAGTGAATAAATCCCAGCAAAAATGAAAACAAAAACAGGGGAAAAGGCAGAAGAGACGCAACCCGGAGCAACAAACAGAAGAGCTCAGACCCAGGGAGCTACACTGGATCGATGAGAGCAGAGCTGTTAAGAAGGCATGTTGAAAGGAAAATTACCCCTGGCCGGTGTGGCTCAGTGGGTTGAGCACGGGGCTGCCCGAACAAAGGGTCGCTGGTTCGATTCCCAGTCAGGGCACAGGCCTGGATTGTGGGCCAGGTCCCCAGTAGGGGGCGCTCAAGAGGCAGCCACACATGGATGTTTCTCTCCCTCTCTTTCTCCCTCCCTTCCCCCTCCCTGAAAATAAATCAATAAAATGAAAAAAATAAAAAGAAATTAAATTGCCTGGGTGACATGAATTAATAACATCAGCTAAGGTGTACAATCTCATAACACACCTGCCGTATGGCCTGTTGTGTGCCCGCCACCCAGAGTCCAGTGTGTGTCGCTCACTGTGAACGGGACTCCCGCCCCACCCCCGACCCCCAGAACCCCCAGTGTTGCCTGGTTTACGGGGGTTTCGTTCTGTGTGTTGCTTCTGGTGTCACCTCCCACACGAGCGAAAGCATGTGGTTGCTGGCCTTTCCTGGCTGGTTGGCTGACAGTCTCCAGGTCTGCCTGTGTCGTCACAAACGGTGGTGTCTCCCCCTTTTCAGGGCTGAGGAGTATTCCCGGGCGTGTACGCGCCACGTCAAGGAGTCATTCTGAAACAAGTCCGCGAGTGCTGTGAGCGCGAACCCGAGAGCTGGGCAATCCCGGGGGTCTTTGACACGCGGAGGCCGGCGCGGAACATGAAGAGGAGATCCCACGAGTCTCGAGGAGAGGGTGAGGGGCCACAGGGGGAGCACCCCGAGTCGGCCCGCAAGGCCGGGAGCCAGCAGGGCAGGACCTGGGGGGCTTCACCATCAGAGCAAACGGCGTCCGCTCAGAGAGGTGGCGAGTGAGCGTGAAATGGGGGCGTACTGGGGTGCGCAGGCCCGGGGGCCACCCGCCCTTTCTCAGAGAGGGGCCCGAGGGTGTGCCCCCGGCCCGCACTGCAGGAGTGGAGGCCCAGGAAGGAAGCAAAGCCCACCTCCAGCGGGGGCGCCTGGGATTCTCGGGGTGCTGATGGATGGGAGTTCCGAAGCCGCCGCCGTGCGGGGGACCCAGGGGCGTGACGCCCCCACGGAGCAGGTGACAGAGCGCACCTGCAGGTAAGGGAGCGGACGACGTTCCCGGCACAGTCATCAGGCGGAGGGTGTGACAGCGTGTGGATTCGGGGACAATCCCCCCGGTGTCGGGATTTGCTGTGCTGGACGGCTGCGCTGAAGGGCTGTTCTCCTTCCTTACGATCACGACGTTTCACTCTCGATCACATGTGCACTCGTGGCTTCCGTCCCAGTGAGAATGAAATGACAGACAGGGATCTTGGGAGCAGCACACGAATTCTTCCAGATTAATTCTCTGCACATTAAACATATTTCGGAGACACGCGCCACTACCCGGGCGTGGACGGGTGTGCCCTGGCCGAGTGCAGGCGGCAGAGGCGGGGCGGGGGCGGAAGGGTTTGGAAACAGGGGCAGCCCTAGGGGCTGTGAGCAGAGTCCCTGGGAAGGTCACGGGGGGCGAGGGGGGGGGCAGGTCTCAGGTGGGCGGAGCTGGGGGTCAGCGGTCCCTGCGGCCACGGGGGCTGCCCCAGCAGAGGAGACGCCCTTGGCAGGTGACAAAGTCCTCAGCTCACAGGTGAGGGCCCTGGACACGTGTCATACCGGGCGACCGCGCAGACGGAAGGCACCACGACCGGCTGTCAGTCTTGAAGGAGACGGTTTGTTTTTTAGGAGAGGAGGAAGTCGCGGTTGGACCAGACCGGACGGGCGCGCGACCGCTGGGGCTCGGGGACGGCGGGGGGGCGGGGGGGCGTGCCGGGGAAGAGAGCCCCGAGTTTCAAATGAACTCATCGCGACGAAGAACCAGCGCCTTCCGTCTCCGCAGGACTGGGAGCCTCAGAGACTCCCTCCCCGGAGAGCCCATCTGCCGCCTCGCCTCCTCCACGGCGATCTATTTTTAGGCAACGGCAGGGAAAAAAGAAAGTGACACTACCCGTCTTGACGTTCAGAGGACTTTATTTTTTTTTAATCAGCGGCAGGGGGCACCGCTTCCGGGGTTTTTCCCGGCACCCGTGCTGCTGCCGCCCACTCTGGGCCCCCACGGGCTCTGCCGGCGTGTCTGGAAACCTCTCCGCCCCCGACAGCCTTGTGTTTATGGGAAGAGGGACTTACACGAAAGCAATTGAATTACAGATAAAGCGTGAGGTGAAAGGCACTTTTAATGAGAGGTTTTACTGTACGCAGACACTCCCCATTCGAGGAAGGGCAACTGGACGCCCTCCGGCCGCGACCGTGGAAACGACCCCCACGCGCAGGTGCTCCCTCCGGGGGCTCGGAGCTCGGACGCCGTCCCGCCGCGGCCGGAGGGCAGAGGGTGAGACGGGGTGACCCAGGTCACGGAGGGCCCACCCTGCCCCGAGCCCCGAGTCTGAAAAGCAGGAATAAAATCGAAATTACTTTGCAGGGAGTCTGCTAGTTTTCCAGCTCTACCAGCGAGCAGAGGGCAGGGATCAGGAACCCCTGACACTGTGGACAGCCACACCCTCCTCTGCTCCCCGCTGACCCCCATCCCTGCCACCCCACGTGAACACCCCGGGCCCCCCGAGCCCCGCCGTGCCTGGGTCTTCAAGATGCCGGTCGCGCGGGCCCTTTAGGAGGACACGAACCAGCCCCCGGGACGACGGATTCCGATCCGACCGACCCGCTGATGGGAGTGAGGCGCCCCTACGCCACTGACCCTCCTGGCCACGCAGTGACCCTCTCTGCGCCTCCCCGTTCCCACGGCGACGCGCCTCGGCCGACGAGGGCACCGAGGCCTCGCCAGCGCGGAAGGGCGCGGAGTTCCTGTCGTGACGGTTAGTTACACAGCGCTCCCCGCGCGCCGGCGCAGCGATCATCTCCCCTCCCCTCCCGCCGCTCCTCCTGGTCACGTAGCTCCTGAATTTATTTCCCAACAACGGCCGTTCCGAGGCGGCCGCAGGAACGAGGTCTTGAAACACGCCTGCGCCGTGCGTGGGCCGCGCCGAGGGCCCGTTCTCGGCTGACGCAGATCCCGGGCAGTTCCAAGGCGATTTGCAGCCGAGCACGGCGCTCCCCGGGGAGTGACGGAGACAGTGGTGGGGCTGCTGTTTGCTGCTACGCGGGAGACCCAAGCCCGGGCGGCGTCCGTGGGACGGGGGTCTCTGTCCGCTGCGATCTTCTCGGCCTCGGTTCCCTGCTCTGACCTTTGTCTGAGGTCACACCCTCCGTCCCTGAGCTGCACCTGCGGGGTCCTGGGGCTGGGTCCCCGCACGGGGCAGCCGCGCCGGCACTGACCCGGGGCCGGTGTGGGACGCCGGGCACTGTGAGTGTTCCCGGGCTGTCCGCCTGCTCCGGGTCTCTCCAAGCACCTGCCCCCACCACCCCCGCCCCCGCCGCCCCCCGGCCAGTGCCCAGCACCCGTCTTCTCGCCACCCCCCTGGCCAGCGGCTCCCGAGGGGAGGACCCCGCCCTCCCCCACAGCCGACACAACGGGCTCACAGCTCCAGCAGGTGTTTCCACGGGGTTGTACAGACCTGCATTTTTTTTTATCTCATAGGAAAAAAAAAGATATCTCGATTCAGGAAGAAACAAGGGCATTAACCTGGAACGTGGAGCTTTCCCCGTCGAGGAGAGAGAAAACGCCGGAAAGAGCGAAGCAGCCGCGGCGAGTGCTCCAGGGCGGCTCTCACAGCCCGCGCGATGGGGGCTCGCGGCCACCCCGCTCCCCGCGTGGCGAGCCGGGCCGGGCGCACCGGCCTCGTCTGGGGCTGTCTCCCGCCCCGGACCCCGGAGCCCGGGCCACGGGAGGGCTTGCCTCGTGGGCCTTCTCGTGGCCCAGGGAGCTCCTGAAGGAGACGTGTCCGGAGCCGCCCCGGCACTTACTTAGTCGGTGCCCGGACGGTGTCGGTTCGGCCCCGCTCGCCGCTCACCGGCTGGACCCAGACACAACGTCTCGGGGGGGGGGGGGCGGCAGGCACCTGAGGGGCCGACCGTGCCAGCCGAGCCCCGCGGGGCCGGGACGCCGTCCCAGCCGGTGCAGACCGTACGCAGCGTCCTGGGCGACCTCCTTCCGCGGCGGTTCCAGAGGTTCTGAGACGAGCCGGTGGGCGGACCCCGCGGGGTGTCCGGTCGCATGTGCGAGGGTGTCTGGACGCGTCCCGCCGGATGGCGCTGCCTCTGCCGCGGCGTGTGGCCTGTGCCTGGAGCCGTGTCCCCCGGCCTCCCCGCGGCGGCGGCTGCAGCCGAGACCAGGCAGGCCCGCCCCGGTGGTGGTCGGCCGGGGCCGCGCCCCGGGAGGGGGAGTGCGGGCTGGGCCCCTGGCTCCCCCCCCACCCCACCCCGTCCGCCCCTGCCGCCCCCGTCTCCGCCCACGGCCGTCAGAAGAGCCGAGGGCCCCGCGTCCACCATTTAATTGGGTGTTTAGGCGACCGTGTGTGAAGGCAATTAACAGGGGAAAGCGTTTTGTCCGGTCTCGTCAACGGGTCTTCAAGAGAAATGCCAGCCCGGGGCCACTCTGTGTGGGCCGGGAGGCTGTTGTCCTTTCCCGCGTTCCCACCCCCTTCCCCCTCCCCCCGGCTCCCCCCACCGCCTCCCCACCCTGGCCACCGGGCCAATTACGGCCCGGGAGGGCGGGAGGGGCGCTGGCCGCCGCCCGCCCCGCGTCCCAGGCCCGCGCGGGGAAGAAAGGACGGACCCTCAGAAATATGTGAAGAGGCTGGAGTGGCTCCTCGGCACCTGTGAAGAGTCCCCTCGAAGCAGCTTAGGGGACAATGGCCGGGCGGCCCGGCGGGGCCTTGTTTTGTCCACACGATCCATTTCACACGCACCCGGGCGGCTCCTGAGTGGGGGCGGGGCGCGAGCTGTCCCCCCTCCTGGGCAGGGGGTCTCAAGGCCACCCGGCGGGCCGGCCGGTGGGAACGCGGCACTGAAGGCTCCCCGAGGCCCTTTGTCGTCCGGGGGCCGCACGCACGCACGCGCTGCTGGAGGAGGGGCAGGGACACCCACACACAGCGGGGGTGGGGGCTGTCCCCATGCTCACTGGGTCTCGGGGGTGCCGCTCGCTGGAAACGCCCCCCCCGCCCCCACCCCTCCGTGCTGGAGGCAGGTCTGTGCCGCCCGCATCAGGGCGTGCACTCAACGCGTGCGTCAGAAAACGTCGGGGTCCCCCCCTTCCCCCGCTTTGAGGCCGCTCTGTCCTGACTTTAAATCCAGGGGTCCCGTCCTCACCAGCAGGACAGACCTCAGACCCCCGCCGGTGCTGCGGTGTCTGCAGACCCGGCCCCCCCCCCCCCCGCCCCGAGGCCCTGCCGGTCGGTCTCGGTGACTTTTCCCGCTGGCTACGAACTCGTTCACCGCGCCGGGGGCGGTCCCCACTGGACGCCCAGGAAGGCCGTCCATGCACCCGCCCGCACACGGCGGCAGCGGCTGGGGTCCTGGGGACCCACTGGCCCGGGCGGGGGGCTGGTGTCGGGAGCGCCCGGGGCACGTGAGGGGTAGCCAGACAAGAGTGTCACGTCCCGGGCTCTGGTCTCGCGCAGCCACGCTCACCCCCCCTCCAGCGACGTGAACAGCCCCCTGTTCCCAGGCACGCGGCTCCCGCGTGTGACCCCGGGTGGGGTGGCACGGCTTCCTCCCCCGGCCCTGGCCCTGGCCCAGCGGCGGCCATCAGGCACCGTGGCGATAAGAGAACGATTCCGGAAGGGCGTTTGGGCACGGTGACCCACAGCGACCGACATCGGGCATGTTTGAGGGCGTGACGTTTTGTTTTCACGTAACCCCTCCGGTGTCAGGCACCCAAAGGATGCACGGCAAGCGACTGTTGGGGAAACGGAAAAGGAAAGGAAACGAGGCCCCGGTGTTAGAGACCCGTGGCCCTGGGGGAGGGGAGGGGTGTGCCGAGCGGAAAGCCAGACCCGGCAGGTTTGCGGTAAGCGTCCGACTGCCACTGCGGACGCCCAGGGAAGGGAGCCCCTGCGTCGGCAGGGACATGGGGACCCCGAGGGCCGACGGGGCGCACAGCCGCGGGGACGCAACTGGACGCGGGGACTGGGAGCTGCCCCGTCGGTCTCCACTGGCCGAGGGGCCCGAGGAAGGTGGTGTCCGCGGGCCTCCCCCTCCCCTGCCGTGCCGGGTGAGGGACACGGAGACGGACGCACAAGACAATGGACGAGGCTGCGCTGTGTCGTGGGGTGACGAGGTCGTGGGTGCGGCCACGTGGGGAAAGGAAGACCCGGCCACGGGCCTCAGCGGGACGGAGCACATGGGGTCCCGGGGGCTACATGGACCGAGCCACCCCCAGTTTTCACAGCTCCAGGCGAGATGGCGGCCCGACCAGGATGTAGGGAAACTTTGGGGTGCAGTGCAGGCCTGGTTGGGGGATAAACCCCTTTTGGAAACGTGGAGCTGGTGGCCGGTGGGAAACCCAGGCCGTGGTCAGGGTGGGGCAGACGACAGTCCGGGGTGGGAAGTCAGCCAGGAGGGCCGTGAGGGCGACCAGGACATCAGGGTCCAGCTGGCAGTGACCGGGGCCCTGTGCCTGTCCTCAGACGACGGGACAGCAGCAGGAGGAGGGGGAGGGGAAGGGTCAGGGCCGGGGCCAGGGAGGATGGTGGCCTGGGGCGGCCCCGTCTGGGCCTCAAGAGCCACCACCCTGAGAGGGGCCGGCCGTGGGTGCCCTGGGTCGCTGCCGGACATCCGGGCAGACACAGCCCCCGGGACCGGCCCTCGGCCGCAGGGCTGACCCCCTGGCGTCTGCACGAGTTCCACAGAACCCGGAACAAACAGGGAAACATCCACCTTGGCCTTAAGACGCCCCAAACGCATCATCTTCGGTGAGAAACGTCTGCTCTGGCGTGTGACAGGCCTCTGCCCGGGGCGGCCGCCGTGCCCGACGCGTCGAGTGTCGCGGGCGCGGGAGCGGCCACCCTTTCCAGAGCCAGGCCCGCGCTCAGACCACTCGGGACGAAGACAGACCACATCCCTTCTGCTGACGGAGATGATGCAGAGGCGGGAAAGCAACGCCCGGATTTGTCTGCCGTGAAGACACGTTCCGCTGAACGTTCCGTACGGGCCTGCTGAAGCGCCAGGGGACCGTGGCCACCACCTCCGGCCGCCGGCAGTGACCCTGAGGGGGGTCCGTCCCCTCACCTGCGCAGCTGAGAGGGAGGGACTGAGCAGGGACCCAATCGGGGCCCCACTCCGCGCCCCGGGCAGTGACAGAGGCCCCCGAGGGCACCGTCCCAGGGCAGTTGGTCCCTCGGTGGCGCCACCACAAAGCCGCCAGCCCTGCCAGGGCCACACGCCCTCCAAGGGTCACCCCGTGGCCACCTGGGACTCGAGCGTGGCCCCCAGTGTCAGTGCGCAGAGCAGGCACTGCCCACCCCCCACCGGCTCTGCCGCCTCTGAAACCGCCCTCCCACCTCGCCGCCGCCCCTCCCACCTCCCACCCCACAGCTACCGCCAGGGGCCACCCCAGGGTCACGCCCGGCCGCTGTCCTCCACTCCCCGGACGCTTTTAAACCCCCGTGTCCCCGCCTCCCCTCGGGGCGGTGGGACAGGATGCAGGAGCGGCAGGAGCGGCAGGTGCGGTTTACACAGGGCGTCCCCTGGCGTCAAGGCCACGGGCGTCGTCGACTGCTTCCGAGGGGCCGGGCCGGTGGGGACAGGGTCGGGCGCCCACCGGTGTCCGGGGTGCGCGGGTCCACGGGGCACCTGCGGAGCAGTCGTGACGAAGGCCGTCGCCACAAAGACGCGTCCTCAGTCCGTCTTGCCGGACACACCCATGGGGCGGGGCCGGCCCGCCGAGGGTGTCTCTCTGGCGCAGTCTGAGCGGCTGGGCGCTGGACCGTCTCCAGGCTTTGGAGAGGAACGTGAAAAGGGGCGTGTCTCCGCGACGCACCGGCCGTCAGGAGCGATCTTGAATTGATTAAAGCACGACTTGTCTTAAGCACTGCTGACCTATTTTCCCTCAGGCCTGTGCTCAGTATCTCCAGGACGTGCAATGCGTACGGAGACGGGATGTCGGAGTGGACGCCGGCCGCTTCCTCCTGGGGGGTGACGCCCGTCGCCCAGACCCTCCCGGCCAGGGCCTGGGGCTGACCACCTCCCAGGGAGAGGTGCTCCTCGCCTGGCGGGGAGGCGGGTGGGGGTCTGAGCCCCCGAACTGACCTCAGGTCCTGGGCTTGCGTTTGAAGCGGCATCTGGGGGTGGGGGGTCCCCGAGTCCCACCACGCGGGCCGCCCGGTCCCACCCCGTGTCTGCCTGCACCCCGTCCTCCCGCACTGTCTCCCTGGGTCGTGTTTTACATCCGTGTTGGCCATCGTGGGAAGTGTTTACACTCAGCAAGGGTGTGCTGGGCTGTTCCGCCTGGCCATCACACAGCAGAGGCCTGAGGACAGGCAGCCGGTGCCACGCAGGCCACCGCCGCCGCCGCCGCAGCAGGGCCGGGGCCAGACAGCCCCGTGTGGGTCGGGCCACGAGCCCCAGGGCCGAGCGCGCGGCAGGGCTTGTCCCGGGGGGGGGGGGGGGGTGCAGGCAGGGTCGGAGACACCCGGCGAGGCCGCATCTCCGGCCACAGAGGTGGCATCGTCCTGCCGTGTTCACAGCGGGAGGACCTCGCTGTGTCTACTCGGGACCCATGGGAGACTTGGAGCAGGAGGGGCCCGGGGGACGATGCTGGAGGTCGCTGGGCCACGACGTGGGACTCGGGAAGGCGTGGCAGACCAGGGGCCCTGAGAAACCGTTCCGGGTCCGACATTCAGGGATCGCGCTGATGCAGCCAGACAGCAAAGACGCCCTCCGAGGGGAAACGGAGGGGAGAGACTGAGGGTGCACGGCCTGGGACACTGGGGCTGCAGAGTGTCTCACCCCAAAACAGGGTCCTCCGTGGGCTGGGACCCTGTGGCAAGTGGAAGGAGGAGCCTGTCACAGGGGTATGGGCAGCAGAGGGCACCCGGGGGGGACTCGCAGGTCTGAGGGGCCGCTGCCTGCGGAGGGAGTTCTGGTTCTCAGGCTCAGTGGGGCGGGTTCCAGGAGCCGGCGGGAGAAAGGGCGAGGCCGGGCCTCAGCGGCTCCGCCCCACCTGCCTGCAGGCCCCGCCCCCGGGGCCGAGTGCTGGGCGTGGGCCCTGGCACTGCCTGGAGGTGACTGAACGCCAGGGTCAGCATGACGGCATGGTTTGTGTAATGACAGCGATGCCAGAAACCGTCTCGACGAGTATCACGCCCTTCACTGCCCCCACACCCGGCCATGGTTGTCCCCATTCGCAAACAAGACAATCGGGACGCAGGCTGGTGGGGCCGCTGGGCCAGGGCCACCTGCCGGGGGCGGGGCGTCCCTCTCCTCTTCCGCAGATATTTGGGTGACTCGGACACTGCTCCCCCCGCCCCCCCCCCCGAACGTGCGGCCGGCACCTCCTCAGAGACAGAGCCTCCAGTGTTCTTCACCCGTGTCTTCTGTGCTTCCAGGACTATTTCCATTTTCATGCTTGTTTTGGGTGAACTTTTGATGTTGTGTTTTCCCACGGATTTACTAGTTTCACCTCCTTGTATAAAGTTACGGATATAAAATGAGAATCAACAGTGCCTTTCTTGTTTTGTGAACGTGGGGGGAACCTGGAGACGTGGGTTCTTCACTGCAGGAGCCACTCACTCATTACCCCTTCTCTCTTCTCTGGTCACACGTGCCGCAAGTTTATTAATTATCTTGGTCTTGACAGAGATTCAACTTCTGGCTTCTTGGTCCTTGCTCCTGCACATCTCCAAGTTCATTACGTTTTTAATTTTTACCACCACCTTCCTTTCTTCGGGTTTGACCTGTGGTCATCTTCTAATTACTCGAGATAGATAATTAACGTAGATTTTAAGCCTTTTTTCCCCTTAAAAATGCATCCGAACCCATACATTTGCTCCAGGCAAGGCTCCAGCTGAATTCTGCAGACACACTGCATTTTTGTTACTGAATTAAAAATGTTTTCTAATGTCCACTATGACATATGCTTTGACCCGTAGATTTTTTAAAGCTTCTTTCTTAATTTTCAAATGAATATGTGAAGTTTTTATTTTTTTTTTAGTTATCTATTATTACTGCTTTGTGGTTTAAGTAAGTTATGGTCAAAATATGCACTCTGTTTAACCTGATTTCCATGAAATACGTGGAGACCCTGTTGCTTGATGGCCAGAGCACTGTCAACGTTTATAAATCTTTTTTTCCATGTTCGAAAGTAACGAGTAACTGCAGTTACCCAGAGTCGTGCTTACAATGTATCCACAAGACCAGGTCTGCTGACCGCTGAGCCATTCCAGTCCTTCCGGGTCCAGGAATGAAACGTGTGTGTCTTGCATCACTTTGGAAGTTGTTTTGTAAACAAAGGGGGGGAGCGCGGTTTCAAACCTCCCTGCGAGGCCGGCCGCTGTCCACGCGGTGCTCGTCGGCCCCACCCCCACCCCCGGCTCCGCCCAGGCTGGCTGGCTGGCCAGCCCTCTCACGTCCTGGGGGTGAGTCGAGCCTTTTGTCCTTCTCTCTGGGAAACTCACCTTCCGGGTGTCCCTTTCCCTCTGACACTCATTAAGGGGACCGCGGCCCTTCCACAGCCGGGTGGTTCGGTTCGGGTCCCAGCCTTACGTTTACAGGACACTCTGCCCAACGGCGCGGCACAACTCCCCTCCTGAGTGCTCACTTGCACGCACGCACGCTCGCCCCGCAGGCCCTGCTCTGGGCCGGCGCTCGGGCCCCGTCGGGGGCAGCGGGACCGCAGAGCGGCCGAGTCTCCCTCTGGCTGCAGCGGCAGGGAGCGAAGTGTTAGCGGGTAGATCGAGGGGCATCTGGAAAGATTCGGGAGTGGAAGGGCAGACCTCTGACTACGGGGTGTGTCCAGCAGCACGGCAGGGAGGGTCGGGAAGCGGACCGGAACGAGGGAGAGTGGAAACACGACAATGTGTGCGGCAGAAGCACAGCGATGGCCCGAGGGGGTGGCCAGCACTCCTTGCACCAGTGGTGACCTGCACGCCAGCAGCCAGAGGTGAGAGGCACCCCCCGCACCCCACTGTGCCGGCAGATCCGTCGGGGCCACGGGCCCCTTCGTCGCTTCCACTCCGCTCTGAGCCCGCCAGCCGAGCCCAAGCACCAGCGCAGGACAAAGGAGCCTGTGTGTGTGTGCACTGTGTGGGCACGCACGTGTGTGCACACAGGTCACACGGGTATTGTGTGTGCACGTGTTTCAGCGTGTTCGTCTTTTCTGCATCCATGTGCATGTATGTGTGGCTGCATGTGTGTGTGCATGTGTGTGGTCGTGTGCATGCATGTGGGTGGCTGTGTGTGTGTGGCTGCGTGTGTTTGTGTGTGCACATGCCTGTGCACGCACCTGCACGCGTGTGTCTCTGTGTGCAGCGTGCATGGAGCGCTCTTCAGGTTCCCGGCACAGGGCGCATCTGCGTTGCTCTGGGAGCCGCGGGGGCTGTCTCTGTGTCCCCGTGTCCCTCCTGTGTCTACTCTGAAGCAGCAGCACTGGCCAGGCTCTCCCACTGTCGTCCCTGCCCCCCCAGCTCCCTCCGCCGTGTTCTCCGAGGGAGCCCTCTCCCCCGCCCATCCCTCCCGGCGCCCCGTCCCTCACCGCCCTTCACCGCCTGCGTCCCCGGAAGGGAAAGTGACTTTTATGGGCACATCCATCTCTGCTCCTTTCCACGCTGCCCATTAAGCTGCACTCGCCACCGAGTTGAAGGGGCCATTCCGGCCCCTCTCCCATCTCCTCCTGCCCTGCGTCCGGGTCTCTGGGTCCTCTGCGAGGTGGGTCTTGCTCACAGCGTCCTCCCAGGTCTCCTTCGCTGGTCTCCGACTCCGAGAGCCTTTTCTCTTCTGATCGGTGAGTTTCAACCACGCACACTCGTGTACACACTGTGCTGCCAGGCAGCTTATGTCACCTTCTCCTACGATTTCCGTCGACGGAGATTTCTTTTTAGTTTTTGGTTCTCTTTCTGTCTTGCCTTGGAGACAGACATGCACTTTGCAGGTCTGAACGTTACTTATTCTGGTTTTGTTTTTGCTATTGCCACCTGCAAACGGCTCGGACCTGACGCCAGTTTCCGGCTCGCCGACGCCTCGGTCTCTGCCTCCGCCTGCGCGCCGCGGGAGCTGACACTCGGCGCCCTCCACCCTCTGTGTGGGTGGCCAGCGGCGGTCCGCTGCCGCAGGCAATGCAGCCCCGAGTCCAGCAGACGGACACACCCAGCCCGTCTTGGCCCACAGGACACTCCTTCCCTGGCCGAGCCAGGTGCCTATCTGCGCTAGAGACGCGCCACCCTGCGTCCACTCAGCAGCCAGCGCCCCCACAGGCCACGCCCCGCTCCGGGCCGTGCGTCCACTCAGCGGCGGGCGCCCCCGCAGGCCACGCCCCGCTCCGGGCCGTGCGTCCACTCAGCGGCGGGCGCCCCCGCAGGCCACGCCCCGCTCCGGGCCGTGCGTCCACTCAGCGGCGGGCGCCCCCGCAGGCCACGCCCCTCTCCGGGCTCCGCGGGGTGGGGCTGCCGCGAGCAGTCTCGGACCGGTCTGGGCGTGCAGGTGGTGCACGTCTGTTTTCTCTCGGGCGAGCAGCAGCGACAAGGGCAACGCCCGGAAGTGCGGCGCTTCTGCAAGCGGCCCAGTTATTTTCCGAAGCGAGCCACGCAGCGTCCGCGCCGGCCGTGTGTGCGTGTTCGGGTTCCTTCACACCCCTCCCCCCACGTGGTATGCGGCCGGTGCGGCATCAGATACACTGTCTCCTTGTGGTTTCAATTTGCATCTTCCTGAGGCTTCAGTGCCTCTGAGCATGTTTTTAAAAGCGTATCTATCTGCTGCCCGTACAAATCGTCTGGGGGACGCGCCCGAACCCTCCCCCGCTCTTGCACGTTGGGCCGCACCGTCCGGGAATTCTGAACGGACTCAGGAGACTGGCCCGTCACCAGACACGCGCTTTGCAAAGGCTTTCCCCCCAGCCTGTGATTTCTCTCCACAGTGTCTTTTGGGGGGAAAAACCAACAACAAGCGAACTTTTCTTTTTAGCGAGTCCAGTTTATCGATTTGTCCTTTTATGGATCATTCTTCAGGTGGATTTCTCAGTAGTATTCAACTAGCCCAATAATGCCATGGTCGTCCCTCGTCTCTCTTCTGGCATTTTACACTTTCTAGTTGCACGCCCTCTCGGAGTCACTTTTCGTGCAGGTGTGTGGTGTGGCCGGGTCTTCTCTGGCGTGTCCATCATTCCAGCTCCGTTTGTTGAAGGGTAAGCTTTTCCCTCTGCGTCCCCTTTGACCTTTCACAAAAATTAATCTTCCGTGTACGTGTGGGCTTGCGTGGCAGTCGCTGTTGTCATAGATTGGTCGATCTCCCATCTTTCGTCCAAGACCCCGCTGTTCTGATGACTGCGGTTTTATAATAATTCTTAAGATCACGCAGGATTCATCTCCCAACTGTATGCGGTTTGCCGTTTGGCTATTCTGGGTGTTCTGTGTTTCCATATGAATTTTAAAATTAATTGAGCAATTTCTTCCAAAAAAATTAAAAAGGGATTGGTTGGGATTTTGATCAAAGTCGCACTGAGTCCGCAGGTCAACCTGGAGGAAACAGGATGTTCAGAATATTGAGTCTTCTGATCCACGGGCAAGTGACGTGTCTCCTCCTACTTCAGGCTTGGTCCTGCGCTCGCCGCGTCTCCCCAGCCCCCGCCGTTGGAGACTCTTACTGTTCTCTCCTCGTCGCTGCTTCTGAGCAACTGGAATGTACCTTTCCTCAGTGTGGCACACTTTTATAAATACTGCTCGTGTTTACTGAGCTGCGTGTTTCTCCGGGTTTATAGCTCTTCTCAAGTTCAGAAAAATGTGCCATTATTCATTCAACTGCATCTCCTGCCCCCCACACCCTCAGGGAGCTCAGACGCCGTGTGTCAGGGGCCCGGGCCCGGTCCCCGCCGCCGACCCGCCCCAGTCCCTCTGTCCTCCCCTCGAGAGCCTGGCCGCCACGCCCCGAGGGGCCCTGGCCTCCGGCCTCCCACCTGCTGGGTCTGTTCTGCCCCCCCACCTCCCCCGTCCACATCATCCCAGACACGGTCCTCCCGTCTCCAGAAACCCTCTCTCAGAAGCTCCTGCCTCCCTGTGTCTCTGCTTCTATTTTTACACGTCCGATGTCCTATTTAACTCCCCCAACACCTGGAATGCGTTCTCAGGGACGGCGTCGCTGCCCTTCTCCGCGGCGCCCCGCCGTACGGGCCTGGTTCTCCGGCGTCTGCGCGCACCTGCTGATTCTGACGGGATGCCAAACGTGGAATTCTCCCTCGCTGGTCGCTGGCGTTGGGGTGTTCCCACAAATCCCCCCGAGCTTTGTTCTGGGATGCAGCGAGCTTACTCGGGGATAGTCTGAGCCCGCTGCTTCACGGTTTTGCGGGGCGGTTTGGACCGCAGCCCAGGGGGCAGAGACCCCCCTCCCGAGGTTTCCCCGACGGCAGCGCGTCTCTGCAGTGCGGCTGGGGGGCGGCATCGGCCCGGGAGCCCCGTGCGTGCACCAGGGGGCCGTTCCCCCACCCCCAGCATTCCCGCATGCAGCTCTCTGTCGGGGACCAGGCCGTTTTGTTGCCTGACTGCTACCCAGGGCCTCTGCCCAGCCCTCCCCTCGGGCGACTGTCCTGGGGCCTCCAGCCACCTCGTCGCCACGGACTCCGGCTCCTTCTCCGCGGCTCAGGCAGGCTGTGGGCACCCCCTCGCCCCCTCCACCCCCCTCCGTGTGGTGCCCAGACACTGTCCCCCACCGGCAAGCTCAGCAGCCCCAGGGCTCGCCCTTTATTTCCCGTCTCTCGGGGCTCCGTCCTACTTGCTGAGGTCTAGCTTCCGGAAACCCATGGTTTCAGTGTGTCGTCCGTTTTTTTTCTTTTTGGGGGGCAGGAAGTTAACCCCCCCCACCTCCCTCAGCCACAGTGGAGGCCCCCAGTTTTTACGCCCAGACACTGGCTCACTCCCAGCGCCCGCGCCCTCCCCTCACAGCGCCCTCCACCACCAGGGCCTGCCCGCCCCTGCGCATCGCCGCCCTGCTGGAGGACTCCCACTTCTCCACACAGGCGGCCGCCGTCGCCCTCGCGGTCGCTGCCTGTCGCACACACCTCCCGCCACCCCCCAGGCCCCACGTACTCTCCGTCCCCACCGGACAGCGGGGAGAGGAGGGAATCCAGGCTGACCAGCGGGCGGACAGGAGGGCTTGGGCCCGAGCCCCTGGTTCCACCAGCCTGGGTGCATCCACCCTCAAGAGCCCTCGGGGGTCAGGTCTGATGGGCGCCCCGTGGGCTGCCCTGCCTACCGCTGCCCCGGACTCGCGGTGGACAAGGGGGTGGAGGGACGCCCGGGCCGGGCCGGCCAGTGGCCGTTTCCTGCAGCCTGCTCCACCCACGGCCGGGCACACGCCGCCCCGGTGGGGCTTCTCCCCGGTGCAGTGTCCCCGGAAGTCACAGCGGAGCCGGGCGGGGGCGGGGAGGGCCACCAGAGGGACGGTCGGGGCGCACCCCCCACCCCGACCAACACCTGGGGCCGAGTCCCCGCACACCGGGCCCTCCCACGCACGCCAACCCCAGCCGGAGCCCCGCCCGCTGTGGGCGTCTCCGGGGCCGTCCCACCAGGTGCCACCCCGGCACCGCCGGCCCCACCCCATCACAGCCCGGGGCCGGCCGGCGAGAGGGCGCATGGCCCCCCGTTTCTTCCTCTCCCCCGGACCCGCTCTCTCCGTCAGAGATAACTTAATCATTCCACTGCGTGCTTCCCTGGAATCGTGATTCCGAACGTTTATTCACGACTCCTGCCTCCAGTTGGCAATCGGCAGAGAGAAAGTGCTCCACTTAGCAGGATCAAATTAATTCTTTTTTTAAATAAGGAGGGAAAGCTACTTATTCTAGACTCCTGGGAAGCAGAAATTAGGTGGAATTCTTAAAATGAAAGGGACAATTATATCTCCCTCATTTATTTCATCTTCTCTTTTTCCCCCCGTGTTCTCCGCTCCCCGAGGCCCAGGGAATTACGGGGTGGGGGGCGGGAAGGGGGGGTCACCGTTCCTCGTGTCACAGCCCCGACGGGCGCTCTGCCGTGGCCGCCTCCCTGGCGCGGCGCCCGGGTGCACGGAGGAAGTCCAGGGCGTTGGGGCCCCGGCCCTGGGCATTCGGGGGGCTGCCGGCGGTGCCCTCCCCTTTACTCCTCCCCTCAGGTGCGGTCTGATTAAATGCTTCACGTCCGCCACCCCACTTTCCTGCGTCCCACGACACGCCTCGTTCTAAACACGGGTTTTCCTGGGTCAGTCCGCGTTGACTGCACCGGACTGCGTTTAAGGAGCACCCCGCGATTCTTCCCACAGACGAGCAACTGGAAAGCCCGTGGGGAGCTGTGACCAGTTCCCTCGAGACCTCCCGAGACCCAGGGGTCGGGGTCTCCCTCTTCAGGACTGAGCTCAGAAACAGGAGCCGCCGCCGGGGGGGCGGGCGGGGGGCAGGCGAAGACTCCGATCCCCCAGCTGCACCCACGGGTGCGCGGGGAACGTCCTCGGAGAGGGGTCTCGCCGGGGACCGCCAACGTCATTAACTGCCTCGTCGGCCTCTCTCCCGCCGCCCTCACTGCCCCGGCCCGCCGGCCGCCCCCCCCCCCCCGGGGCTGACGCTGCCCGGTCATCGCCGTGCTGGCGAGCGTCCGTGGTCTTGAGTCAGGCCCGGAGGCTGACACAACGGTCCCGTCCAACGCCCGACAGTTCACCGCCAGGGGCCGCGTGCGCAGCGAACTGCGTTTCACAAGCACAGCAAGTCCTGAGTCAGCGTTCCCCTGGGAAGGCGTCCTCTGAGCCGCGGTTCGGACGGCCTGGCCCCCGAGGACCCCGGGCCGCCCTGGTCTCCAGGACCTGGTGGCCCGGCCGTCAGCCCAGGCGGCTTCGGTAGCGTCCGTAAAACCTCAGCAGGGCGTCCACCGACAGGAAGGACGGGACGGGATGGGACAGCGGCTGCAGGCCTGGGGCACGGCCTGGCCAGGAGGCCACGGCGCTCCCCCCCCCACCTGCCCGCCGGCCCCAGGACCACCTCTGGGTGGAGCTCAGCGGGTGCCGGGAGCTGGGGTCCCCTGACCGTGCGGACGGCAGAGGTCCGTGTGAGCCGAAGAATGGGAAACGGACGGAGGGCGAGGTGCCCGCACCCGGCACGGGACAGGCCGCCGGCCCGCCCGCCTGCAGCGCCGACCCAGACCCACCGGGGAGGCCGAGGGCGCAAGGTCTCTGCTCCCAGCGCCGAGCGAGCGGAGAACGGCCGTCCACATGCACCTCCTCTCCCGAGGGTCCGCCGACGCGTCAGGAACCCCCACGGCGGCACCACCACCTCGGCGTGAGAATGGGGCCTGCTCTCCGGAGCTCCACGGGGACGACCCGGTCCCCGGTCCCTGGTCCCCGGTCCCAGGCTCTGTCCCAGGCTCTGTCACTCGCAGTCCGGGGGACGAAGCCGGAGTTTCCGTCCTGCACACACGGCCGAGGCCCCGCAGTCGGAGTTGCCCGGGCGCCCTCCAACCAGGATCCGCGTGCTTTCCACCTTCGCCTGCCACCTCTCAGCCCCGACGACACACTTTGGGGGCCCCGGTCCCCCCTCCCGGCTAACCTGCCCCCACAGCGCCCCCGGGGCCGACTGGCCCAAGTGTCGCCCCCCATGCCTGTGCACGCCACCTCTGGGGCACGTTTCTGGCCGGACCTGGGCTGCTGGCCGGAGTCCCCTCCCCGGAGGCCAGCGGCGGCTGGGCCCCTCGTGAGGGCAGGGCGTGCTTCCCTCTCCCCTGAGCGCCTCACTGGCCCCCTGTCCTGAGGGCCCCACGGCCGCCAGCCGCCCCGGGAATGAGGCTCCGGGACCGACCGGCCCCAGGGGTCTCCCGCCCGCAGCGCGGCGGCCGCAGCCGACCTCTCACACCGGGACTCGGGGGGAGGTCTGGGGGTGGGTGCTCCCGTCACAGAAAGGTGCTCGTGGTAGAGACAGGAAGGAGGGAAGCTTGGAGGGACGGTGGGTTTGCGGCATCGCCGCACGCCGGCCTTCTCCGCCGGACTCGCATCCCAAGCCCCTCGGATTATGTTCATGAAACGTGCGCAGGGTTTACAGGTCGGCGACGCCTCGAAAGAGCCTTGTTGCTGCTGCTGCTGCTGCTGTTGCTGTTTTAAACATACTTGTCAGTTTTAGAAAGCGACGGGGGGGAAAGAGAGAAAGAAAGGTCGATCGGCTGCCTCCCATACACGCCCTGAGTGGGGATCGAACCCTCAGCCCAGGGATGTGCCCTGACCAGGGAATCAAACCCGCAACCTTCTGGTGTCGGAGACGACGCTGCAACCCGCTGAGCCACCCGGCCAGGGCTCTTGGTGTGCGGTTTCCTTTT
Source organism: Phyllostomus hastatus (assembly GCF_019186645.2). Classification (NCBI taxonomy): domain Eukaryota; kingdom Metazoa; phylum Chordata; class Mammalia; order Chiroptera; family Phyllostomidae; genus Phyllostomus; species Phyllostomus hastatus. Next base: position 2,659,503 of record NW_025333796.1, read on the forward strand.
AAGAAATGGATTTTTTCCGGGTTTTTATCGGAAGCTCACGGCAGCAGTCACAGGGGACGGGGCTGCCGAGGAAACGCAAGGGCGCCGAGAAGGTGGCGGCCACGCGACCCCGAGGGCTGGGGCCCGGCCAGTGAGCCTCACAGAGTCCCTGGCGGGTACGAGGAAGACCCGGATGAAAACGCCCGCCCCCCGAGGTGGGAGCCAACCCCGTCCCACTACACCTGCCCCTGCCCCCCCACCGCCGGTCCGGAGCATCGGGGACACGCCCAGACCGGACCAGGACGTTTGCGTCGGTGACGGGTTCCACTGATCTGTTCAGGTGGCCAGCTGGCCGGCTATGTGGGGCCACAGCCCCCCCGAGAACCGGACGAGGTGCTGCGCTGTCTCTGGAGAAACGCCGGCGTGCACACCCACACACACGGGTGCACACGCACACACATGTGCACACAGAGGCAGTCACCCCCACTGAGAATGGGGAGCACACATCCAGGCAGAGCTTCCCGGTTCCCAAAGGGCGTCGGGCCTCTTCCTCCCTCCCCCTGACCCTCCCCTGTACCCAGGCAGGAGACAGGCAGCCGCCCAGACCAGAAGCCCCGCCTGCTGGGGGTCTCAGCATCCCCCCCCCACCCCGAGGAGGACTGCTCGGCCCGAGGGCCTGCAGGAGACGCCGCGGGACCACCCTCAGAGGCCTCCTCCCTTCCCGCGGTGCGAGCGTCCAGCCTGGCCTCAGGGAACGTGGGCAGAGACACGGGGCGGGGGTGGGGGGGGGCGTCGCCGACCTGCGGACACTGAGAGTCTGGGAGGGAACAGAGGTTTCGAGAAGAAAGTGGGAAGCCCCCTTATTCCCCAGGGGAACCCGGCCGGGGGCCAGTAACCCCCCCCCCCGGAGGAAGGGCAGCCCCTCGGGCGACAGGCCGAGGGCAATCACAGGGCGATGGTGAGGAGCTCCGGGGGGTGACGGAGGACTCCTCTCCTGTCGGGGCATCAGCACAATTTACTTCCAGACCAGCGGCGAGGCACGGAGGCGGGGCGGCCGGACGCGGAGCGGGCCGTGTGGCGGCCCCTGTTCTGGAAGCAGCCACCCCGGGAAACGGGGCCCCTTCCTGACGCCTGGCCGAAGGGGACCCCGATTGTCTGTCCGTCAGGCCTGCGAGCTCCGGAGTCCTCGCCGGGCACCTGAGCGGCCGGGCCGCCTTCCCAGCGTTCACAGGTTTCTCTCTTTGTTCCCCCCACCGACGCCCTTTGCTCTGCAAGGTCAGAACCCCTGTTTTCTGCCACTTTGGGGAGGAAACGGTGGACTCTGTCCAGCGGCCCCTGCCGCCCAGAGCCGGCCTCCAGCAGAACTGCAGCCCTGAGAGGCCAGGAGGGTCCCTGGGCGGACGGCCACCCCTGGGAGGCCCAGCACCCCGGGGGCGCTGGCCGGCCTCTGGGGAGCAGCCGGGCAGGCGGGGCCTGCCGTGGAACCCCCCTTCCCCAGGGCGCCGCCCACGGACTGATGGGAAAGAGCAGGAAGGGGCTTGCTTCTCGGGGTGGGGGGGGGAGGACACGTCTCTGTGCCGTGACTTGACCCCGGAACGTGAAGCAAGGGGACCTGAACAGGCCCCCGGGGCCAGGGGCCCCTTCTGCAGGCGCCTCTGTGGCTCAGCCCGGAGCCACACCTCCGGGTGGCGGCATCGCTAGCGAGGGTCTCTGCCCCTCCAGGGGTGGGGGGCGGGCCCGTGTGAGGGCAGCCCCGAGACGGGGTGCGGGCACGTCCCCTCGGGCCCCCCCCCCGCCAGCTGCCCGATGCCCCCATTCGTTCCCCCAACCCCACTGGACGCTCTCGCTGCGCCCCGGGGCCGCGGTGAGCCCTGAGCCGGACTCCGCACCCCCCACCCCTGCCCGGAAACCTGGGGCAGAGCTGCTGGGAGGACGACGCGGGGGCCGGGGGAGAGGCGCCCGGCGTCGTGAAGGTCGCCAGCGCACAGTGCGGCCGTGGGTCCGCCGGGAGGCGCCCCGGCGGCCTGAGCTCCCTGTTTGCTGACCGGCCGGGCTGCACCGGCTCTGGCGGGAAGCCGCACGGACACGGTTTCTGGGGAGAAAGCGCCTCTCTCTCCAGGGCACAGACCGAAAACCCCGCCACCCGCTTTCTCCCCAGCGACCCCCCCCCCCAGGCAGTGTGCAAGGGCTGTCTCTGGTTGTCTCGGGCGCCTGGGAGGGCGGCGCGACCTTGGCCTCCAGGGAAGACGCCGCCTGAGGCTCGGACAGACGCAGGAGCCGTGTCCTCTGCGGCTCACTGCCCGCTGTCCCGGGCGGAGCCCCGTCGCAAAACTCTCTCGTCCACGCCAGGGACCCCCGGCCTGTGGGGCGGAAGTCGAGGTCCACGGCAGGCCGCGGGCTGTGGCTGGGCAGCTGGCCGCTGTGGGCAGCGACCCCAGTGCCCGCGGGACGGCGGCTGCCTCACGCCCGGAGGGGACAGGAGGCGGGTGCCGGCGCCTGGGGCCCGAGGGGGGAGCTTGCCCGGGGAGCTGTGCCCACCCGCACCGCCGTGCAGAGCCGGGGGTGAAGGACACGGACGATCAGTGAGAGGCCAGCGGAGACGTGAACACGTAGACACGGTAGCTCTCCCCGCCGGGGCGGAGGCTGTGAGCTCGTGTTCTGGGGGAGTTCAGGCCCCAACATGGACATCCGGCCCCGTATGGGCCGACCGACCAGCCGGCCTTTATGCGTTTGGCCTGACAACTGGCCGGACCCCTCCTCCCACGGCCCACGGGGGACGCCAGGGTCTGGGGGTCGGCTTTCTCTCCGACTGACCCGGAAAGAGAACCGCAGGGCGACGCCTGGGCCCACACGTGTCTGTCATGGGAAACACGTGGACCGACACACTCGCTTCCCTCTGCGTGTGCGTGCCTCCGAGCGGCTCGGTCCACTGCCGACCGAGGGGCGTGTGGGGCCCGGCCGCGGCCTCCGGAGATGTGTGCCCCGCCCCCCAGCTCGCTCCGGCCCTCGCTGGGATCCGGCCCGGGGCCGGGAAGCACCTGCACGGAGCGAACACCCCAGAGACGGCCAGCCGCCATTGAAGGCGATGTTGGCACAGGTGTGCGGGGACTTTGATCTCGGGCCCTTTCAGAGCATCGGAGACAAAGCGCGTCTCCCCGTCGGAGGGAGAAGCACAGGAGGCTCTGCTCAGCCGGGCCCTGCCCTGCCGCCGAGGTCCCAGGGACACAGTGGAGGAGACACAATGGAGGGAGTTAGCCGCCTGGCGCAGGCACCGGCTCCTCTTCCTCCTCCTCCTCCTGCCCGCGGGAGGGGCCGGGCGGGAGCCCCACGTGGAGAGAAAGCCCAGCCAGGTGGCTCCTGGGCGCCAGGCACGAGGGTCTGAAAACAGAGGTTTGGGGGGGCCCAGGAGGGGAGTGGCGGCTGTTCCTGGAGGGTCCCCCGTGGCCTGGAGGCGACACTCCCAGAACCCGCGGCATCAGGAGTTCAGCGTGGCCCCCGAGGAAGAGGCCACCGTGGGCGCCTCGCACGTCCTGGGGGGTCACGGACGGGGTCGGGGACAGCCTCCGCCCGAGGGTGTCCAAACATGGAGGCTGGGGACACAGGGAGCAAGGCCCACGAGGGAGGGGGCCGAGAGAAACCGCACAGACCACAGACACGGGGGGGCATGCTCCAGGCCCCACAGCTGGCACCCCGAGTCCCGGCTCTGGGGCCCAGGCTCCTCCCGGGGCCTGGGGGCAGCCGCCGGTCTCCGGGGCCGGCCCCCATCTCCACAGCCGCGGTCACATCGGCCCTGGTCCCCGAGAACGCCCCTGCCAGGTCCTTCAACAAGGACTGGGGCGTCGCCCCGTGCGTGGGCCGCCCCGGTAACCGGGCCGGTCCCAGACGGGAGGGTGGCCGGCCGGAGCAGCGGAGCAGCCTGTGCCCCTGCGGCCCCGCCCCCGAGGTGCCTTGTGAAAACACGGGGGCCCGTCCCGCGGCCCGGTCGGCGGTAGAAAGGGCCGCCGCGGCGCGGGATTAGGGACCAGCAATTAGAGCAAAGCCTCAAAGCTGACCGGCCTCTTCAGAGGCCGCGCTCGCGGCTCCAGCAGCTCCTCCCGGCGTAGGTGCCACTTTTCACATAAGCCCCGAACCTCCCCTGAGCAAACAAAAGCTAAAGAAAAATACAGGGGCCTCCCTGGACTGGGGATGGACCCCCACCCGCGGGGGGAGCATGGTGATGAAAGCTGGTTGGAGTGGGCGCCCGGCCCCCGCCCCCGGGGCCCCCCCGCGCCCGGCACACAGACAGACAGGTAAACAGGCAGCTTCGCGCCACAATCCCTTCGGTCAACGTGGCGGGGACGCCACTTTTCACACCGTCCCCCGGAAACCGGGCCTGAAAGCGCTCTTTACCGTCTTGAAAGCAAGAAGCAAATTGAAGAAATAGCTGAAGACACTCTGATGGGCGCGGAGCTGCTGGGGGGACTGGGAGGGCAGCCCCGAGCCGGGGAGAAAAGCCTCCTGTGGCCGGCGGGGGCCCCGGGCGGGGCTGTGCGGCCGCCGCCCGGTCTCAGGGACACCGAGGGCCCCCGGGAGCAGTGCCGGCCTGCCCGCCCGCCCGTTATTAAATGTCCGCAGCAATCAGCCGTGGTTTGAATCAGTCCTTGCCTCTTCCTGGCTCGGGGACGTGAGAACAAGCGATCCCATTGTTGGGGAAGCTGGGGTTTCGGCACGGTTTCCCCTGTCACTCACCCTGGCAGGGTTAAACTCGTCCTGCTCTGGGATTGAGGGGATGGCTGGGGAGGATGGTAAAGCGAACGCAGCAGCAGCGATAAACAACTCAATGTGTGTCCACACACGCGGAGGGAGGGAGGCAGGGGGGCTGCCCGGGACACTGTGGACCCCGCAGACGCGGGCTGGACGGACGGACGGCGTGCAGGGCACTTCCCGGGCACGTGGCGGGCGCTGCCGCCGGACCTGTCGAGGCACGGCCCGACCCCGGTCCCGCGGGGGCATGCGGACGGTGTTTCCAAGGAGGCGTGAGGGTTCTCCCGGTTTTCCAAGCCCCAGACGCCCCTGCCCTCGCCCTCCCTGGGTCTGCGGCCCCAGGCCTCCCTCCCTGTGGGCAGCTGTGCTGACCCCCGACCTTCCAGCTCAGGCAAACGCCCCTCCTGACCCCCAATAGGTGAGCGGTCTGGGCTCCGTTTCCCCCGCCGCCTCTGCTGAGACAGCTCCTGGGTCTGGCTCCGTCCTTCTCACAGCGCCCCTCCCTCCAGGCCAGAGGCTCCGGCCCCTGGCCCGGACCTCCACGGGCAGGGCAGCTCTGGGGGCTCTCTGCCCCGAACCCCCATCCCTGGGCTGGGACGGTCTGGACTCCTCCTCGTCCCAAGGGAATCCTCTGCCGTCAGCTGACTGACGAGGAAGCTTCAGGCACTGTGAGCCCCGAGGGCCTCCGACGGGACACTGGATGTGGCAGGACCGGGACCCTCGGCCGAGATGGGGGCTGGCGGCCTGACGGCCCACTGGACAGCCCGGCATCTGGACGCACACACCCTGACGGGGGTGCAGCTCAGGGAGCCAAGGGCCACCCCTCCTCTGGTCCCCGAATGCTGAGAGCCTCGCCCCGCCGCGGAGCCGCTGGTCTGAACACGGGCGAGAGGCCCCTGCCGGGTCCCGACGAGGGGCCAGGCGTCGGCGGAGGGCAGGTCAGCCGAGCTGACCTCGCCACCGCGGAGTCGCAGGAGGCGGGGACAGGCTTGCTGGCCCGGGGGGGAGGGGGGGTCGGGGGGAGCAACGCTCCGGCCGCTTCCACCAGGAGCCCTCGCTGGGCAGGAGTTCCATTCTGCTCCACCACTGCTTTCACCTCCACGTCTCTGTGAACCCAGGGGCGGCGGCCACCCCCCCGCTGGGCCCCAGCGGTCGGAGAGGGCGTCCCAGCCCACGGGGACCCACACGGCCCAGTCCCCGGGGCACTCGGGGAGCGCGGGACGCCAGCCCAGGGTCCGAGGACACGTCGGGGAGGGGTCGACACTCCGGGCTGCAGGCGAGTCACGGTGGGCGGGGCCGCAGAGAAACGAGGCGCCCGGCGCAGAGCCTGACGGGCAGCCGCGTCCTGGAGGGGTCAGGCGCTCGGACAGGACGGAGGACACTCGCACGGGGCAGGGACTCGGCCTGGGGGCTGCGCTGGGCGAGGTCGTCCACTGCTGCCCACAGGGCCCCAGGGACTCCCGCTGTCAAACCGAAACTGCGGACGGCTGGGCCTGGCCACCCACAGACGCCGGGCTCTATACCGGCGCCGAGTGCAGGGCTGCAGCCCCGGGAGGCACAGGGCCGGGTTTCCACCGCCGATCCACCTGGAACTGTGTCCGCATTCGCTCGGTGAAAGACGCCAGTCACGGACACCGAGCGAATCCCACCGGACACGCACGGATTTCTCCGGCGGCACCTCACCGCCTCTGCTACCTGCCAAGTCTGAGCGGCACCTCAGCACGGCACCTGCGGCCGCTCCAGCAGCAAAAACACCAAGAAAAAGAGCAGAAACGCAAAGGCGTGGCCCTGGGAAGGGCCGCTGCCCAGGGCGAGGCCGGAGGCCAGGGGACACGGGTCCTGCTGCCGGGCACGCGCCCCCAGTGACCGGGAGGCTCCCGCGCCTGGACTCGAGGTGCAGGTGCACTGCAGGGCGCCGGCGGGCTCACACCCGCAGGGTCTCTGCTCACGGTGGCTCAGTGAGTCTGGCTGTCCTTCACGCTGCTTTTCTCATTTAAAAAAAGACGCATCCGTTGAGAAACAATTTTGAACAACTAAAAGCATGAAAAAGAAACTATATAAAAATAGACCCTCCCCTTTCATTTCAACTCGGCCCTGGGCGTACGTGTCCACCCGCGAGTTACAGGAAAGAGGGTTTCTAGTGCCCGTGCAAGTTCTTCCTGCATTTTTCACTTTTTTGTCAGGAACTTGTCACCATTAGATTTTTTAAAGCATTTTTTTTAAGATTTTTATTTACTTTTAGACAGAAGGGAAGGGAGGCAGAAAGAGAGGGAGAGAAACATCCATGTGCAGTTGCCTCTCGAGCGCCCCCTACTGGGGACCTGGTCCGCAACCCAGGCATGTGCCCTGACTGGGAATTGAACCCGTGACCATTTGGTTCTCAGTCTGGCTCTCAATCCACTGAGCTGCACCAGCCAGGGCTAAGCAGTTAAATTTTTTAAATGATACTCAATAACACCCTTGCAGTGAGGACTCAGCACTCCATAGGGTCCCGGCCTTGGGGAAAGAGAGCTCGCTGAGGGAAGTGAAGAAACGCCGAGTCAGACAACAGCGGGGGTCCGTGGCGGTCGCCAGCACCTGCTCCCTGAAACGCGGCCCTAGAAAAGACCAGGGGCAGCGGCCAAGGGGGCGAGGGCATCTGCAAACCCATCCGATGGACACACAGTCTGTGGGCAGCGCCCCCCTTGGTGACGGTGTCTCCCCTCACCTCATCTCTTGCCAGACGGGGCGAAGGGTCTGACCAGACACCTCCCCAGTGGGGCCGGGCAGGTGGCACAGGAACCCGAGGGAAGAAAGCTCGACACCAGGTGTCACTAGCCAAGCACAGGGAAAACCAGAGGGAGCCGCCATGCACCCCCCTGGGGCCCAGACGCGGAGCCAGGCAGGCAGTGGCCGCGGCACTGAGGGGGCCGAGGGGACCGAGGGAGGGCAGGGCCCCCGCCAGCTCCTGTCAGCCAGCGGGGGACACGCCCGGGGACGGGACGGGGCGGGGCGGGACGTTCTGCAGCAGAAGGTGGTACCCGCCTTCCCCGGGCATGAGTGCGTCTCAGGGCCGGAGGGGAGGGGAAGCGAGGCGGCCCGGACCGAGGCCCCCGGAAAAGCCCACTTCTCTAGTGGGTACTGAAGCCCACTAGAGAACCACTGGCATCTCCGCACGTCCCCGACTTGCTCTAGCACGGAAGCTTGTTGATGACGGGTGCAAACGCGTCCAACACGCGGCTCCTCCCTTCGCCACCCGGCGCTGTGGGTGATCCCGGTGCCAAACTCGGAGAACGCGGTGCCGTTACCTAAAAACCGCAAGGGAAAGTGGGAGTCTCTTCAGGCCGCCTTCAGAATTCTTAAAAAAAACAACAACAACCCACCCTTTAATTTGGACATCACCACACGTAAGTACCACACACAGGTAAGGCTGCAGATCATTCTCAGCTCCTGTTCCATACGCGAGGAGACTGGGTCTCAGGGGAAAGTATGAAATTGGCTCCAGAGGGTTAGGTCACGGGCAACGCCAACACCGACACCCAGGCTCCCTGATGTCCAGTGCTTTCGTCCGCCCGGCGCTGACCGCTGACAACTGAGACCCCAGGCCCCAGAGCTCAGGCCCCCGTGGCTCAGGAGCACCTGGCCTGCCCCCCCCCCCACCGCACCCAGCACCAGGCAGGCAGGCTCTGTCCCCACTCGGGGTGGTACGGGGCTGCAGGAAGCTGTGGTCCATTTAGGGCACTTTCTACTTTCTGTGGTCCACCCCGGAGTTTCTGGGGGCGGGGGGGTGCACGTGGGGAACAGCCCGGCTGGAAGGGCCACCCATGCCCTGGCTGGTTTCAGGAAAGGCCACCCAGCACACTGAGACCCGGGGCCACGAGGCCGTGCTGGGCGGACGTGGTTAGAGGATGACCCCTAGACCACGGAGGACAGCGCACACCAGGATCCCACAGCGGGGCAGGCCGCAAGGACGCCTGGGAGAGCACGGGACGCACACGCAGCCTCCGTCCCGGGGCCGGGACCCGGGTTCCCGGCGCTGGTGGCTCCACCCCGAGTCCGCACAGGGCAAACCAGCAGGTGACGCAGCTCCTCTTGGGTGTGAAGAAAACGCCTGAAGCCAGAGCTGAGGCTGAAAATGGGACGTTTTCGGAGTTCCCACCTGCAGGCCCCGAGCCGGGCGGAGCTCCCAGCTCTGACGGGAGGCCGGGCCCCGCCTACAAGGCCCCTAAGTCACAGCCGCGCTCGGGGACGGTGTGGGCGTCCAACTCTCCCAGGCTCTCCCGAGGTCTGGGACCTCCCGGCCGAGCTGGGGACTGCCGGTCTGCCCACGGAGAGGCTCCTCGGGAAGGCGGCCCGGAAGCAGACGCAGGGTCTCCAGGACCAGGCCAAGGCCGGGGTCAGGTGGGCCGTCGCCGGGTCTGGTCGCCGGGGCAGAGAGACGCCCCGCCCCGCCCAGCATTTGCGGAAGGAGGGTCTCCCAGCCTGCCCCACGCCGGCCCGGGCTGCCGGGCAGCCAGATTCCGGGCACGCACACACACACACTCCCACAGAGTCCCACTGAAACACACTCATGTCTCACGGGCACACTCAGGCCCTCTCTGTCACACACTCACACCAGCCCCTCGGGGGAAGAGCCGTGCCCTGCGGGGCCTCTGCGTCCACGGGTGGGTCCCGGGAGCCGCACAGATGCCGGTGTCGGCCGTCACAGGCAAGGACGGCAGCCCTGGCGCTCACCCACCGTTTGGCTCCTACAGACAGACAGACAGACAGACTCGAAGCCCAGAGGCTGTGGGAGAAGCGGGTGGACCCGAGCGTCAGAGGCCCCTCCTGGGGCTGCAGCCGCCTCCCCCTCCACTGTCTCCGAGGCCACACGGCCCGAGGGGGTGTCTCTCGCTGTCGCCCTCGGTGCGTGTGGTTCACACTCGAGGAGGCAGGAGAAGAGGCGGCCGAGAGAGAGCCCGTCCCTCCTGCTCAGGGCGTGGGCCTTCCCGGCCCGGCGCACAGCGGGCGGCAGGGAGCCCGGAACGCGTGGACATGCGGGTTTTCTGTACCCCCCCATTCGATTCCCCCACGGTGAGGCCATGGGACCGTGACACGTCACACTTGCCCTCTCCTGCGACCTCGGTGCTACCGGGACTCTCACACAGCCCACGTTCCCAGCATCAGCCCCCATCTCGTCCTCCCCCCACCCGAAGATGAGCTCCCCGTCAGGGCAAGCAAGCAAGGAGGAGGGTGGAGAAAGAGCCCGGCCGGCCCAGCGACGGGACCCGACACTGCAGGGGAGGCTGGCTCTCTGGAGTGTGGGGGGACGCGCCCCCTTCCTCCAGGCCTGAGCCCAGGAGCAAGACCCACTTGAACCGTCTTGCACCGAGCCGGGGAGTGCACCTCAAAGGGTGTTGTGGGAGCTTAATTAATTAATGTTTGGAGAGCGCTCTGGGCTGCCGGGATGAAAGGGTGCGCGCGGGGCGCACCGTGTTATTACCACCGCCGCGCGCTGGCAGCCGGGCCAGATGCCGGCTGCCGACGGGCCCCGATAAAAGATGGACCACAAAAGAAGAGACGTTAATAAGGATGTTTCGGCGTGCTGCTAATCGCCTCCCCGAAATTACTCCTCTCTCCTGTGATGATGATCTGGGGCAGAGATAGGGTCTTAACTGCTCGCGGAACCAAAGGGTATTTCCACGGGTTCTGAGGGCTCGGAGACGGCGCAAACAACACCCCCGCCCCCGCCCCCGCCCCGCCCCGCCCGGCCCTGCTGCGCCCCGCCAACGCCAACGCCAACGCGGCCATCTGGGGGCCGTGGCGGCCGCTCTGCGACCGCCTTGGTATGCTCAGGTGATTAAAAAGTGTTTAATAGGTGAGGGGCCTCCGTTCGGGGAGCCGCGCGCCGGCGTTGGAAGGCCACGGGAGAGGGCAGGGAACGGCGAGGAGCTGCAGGCGCGGGGGGCGGGCGCGGGAGGGGAGGGAAAATCCCCGGCCCCGGTCGCCGGCCGGCCCCGCGTCCCCGGCTGCACTCAGAGGCGGCGCCGAGCAAGTCTCAACATGCAGGCCTTTATATTAAATCTTTTCAAACACAGAAGCGCCCTGTGTCCTGTCCTGCAACGCTCTGGGCGTGCAAGCGGGCCGCAGCCGAGAGAGCGCGGTCCGGAAAGGCCCGGCACGCAGTCCGCCACATGGGGGGACGCACGCACGCAGTCAGTCACACGGGACGCACGCACGCACGCACGCACGCCTGCGTCTGTCCCGGGGAGGGGACAGGGGGGAGGCCCGGCCGGGGCCCGGTGCCGCCTGTGCGCCCGGTGAGGCCGCGGCCTGTGCGGAGCCGGCTGCTCCCGCTGCTCTGGTCCCGGACTCGGCCGGGCCGGGCGTCTCCCGGGGGCGTTTTCAAAGGAAGAGACGGGCGGGGGAGAGAAGGGCCCTCAGCCAGGGGCGCCCCTCTGGTCGGTGGCGGAACTGCACCCCTCCGGGAGGCTGCCGAGGGCTCCCAAACCCAACTCCAAGGAAGGCCTCTGGGCTCCGGCGGCTCCCGATAGCCGGGCGTCCAGCAGGCCGAGTGTTGCCAGTGGTGACCGTCACCCGGGGCCGTCCTTCCGCTGACCTTGACTGACGGTGGGGGGGACAAGGTTCCACTCCCCTCGCCCGGCTGGTCGCCCAGCAGCACCGCCTCCACGTGCCGGACGGGCTGAGGATGGACCCTTGATGGCACCTCCTGGGGTCCGGGCCAGGGTCGGCTGCTGGGGGGACCGAGTGTCTGTCCCCGCGGCCTGCTTGTTCCCGGCACGACGGCCGTCCCCCTCCCCGGCTGCGACTCACAGTGACCGCTCCCCACCCCCCCCCCACGGCTCTGCACGGATGTCCCTGCGTGCTCGCACATGTATCCTGGCACCAGAGGGAGCTGGTGCTGGCCCTGGAACACAGCACGGACGTGGGGGGCACTGGGGGGGGAGTAAGTGTCGCCGAAACTGGGTCACCGATAAACCTCCACGCACAGAGGTCAGAGAGGGGCCTGGGGTTTCCCGGTATGGGCCGGGCCAGGCCACACGGACGGACACCGGCGGTCAGCGGCAGTGGGTCTGTGGCAGGTGCAAGGCCAGGACTCGTGTGTCCAGACACTGAGCTGCTGTCCTCCAGGGTCAGCTGGGGACCGACGCGTGTCCCTCGGACACGTCGAGGTTAAAGACGTGGGCATGGAAACCGAGCTCCCGGTGGGCCTCTCGCTGACCAGGCAAACCAGCACGAAAGGCCCGCCTCTTGCCTCTCCGCACTGGGAGGGCCCCCGGCACAGGACACTGGCCCAGGCCCGTCCAGCCCACCCTGCTCTCACCCCGGACGGATGGCAGGCCCCCTGGTATCTGGCCAGTGGGACTTGGAAAACCCCTGGCCCAGTCTCAAAGCCAAGGTCAAGCTCAAGGTCAGTGGGAGTTATGAATGATGCAGATTTGGAAGGACGCATCTCTCACCGGATGGACATGTGCTTCCGAAGACGCAGGGGCCATGTGTGTGTGGTGAACGCCCCCCTCCCCCTCCCCCCCCATGCAACGCTGCTGCAGAACATGACACACGACCGCCACTCGAGTGTCGTACAGGGGACGGTGCTCAGGACACCGCCACCGAGGTCGCACGGTCCTGGCCGCCACCCCTGGAGACGCCGCGGCACTGCAGGGCCTGCACCAGGAAGACCGTGGACGCTGGGCTCCGACCCGAGCCCCGCAGGACGATGGCCCGGCCGTCCCAGTGTCTGCCTGCCCGGTGCACTCTGAGCCCCCTCGCCGACCCCCCTGCGACAGTTTGCCGGGACTCCGACGGGCTCTCTGACTCCACAGACCACAGTGGGACCCTCTGACGCCGGGACGACTGGGTGTCTCCTCCGATTCGGTCTCTCGCCGGAAAGGGTGCCTGTGATTTGGTCAAACCTGAAGCCCCTTTCACTCCGGGAGGATCCTGTGGCTCAGACGGGAAGGAAGCCAGAAAAATGCAGACTTTCACCTGAGAACCGAGGAGATCTGGCCGTCAGTAAACACTTGAACTGAAAAACTTCCTTCGTCTCGTACAAAACCCTCGCCGTTCTGCATATTTATGCTCAATTTCTGAATGCATGCTAATTCATTTCCAAATTAGCCTGTTATCAATTTTGAGTATGAAATTAATGTAATTTGCATTGATTTTAAGGTTATTAAGCTAGAATAATGACGATTTCATAATTATTGTATATTTAATACTAATGATTAATACATTACTTAAGTCAACGCGTTGAATGACTGTTACAGTATTACTTCGTCAATTCCTAAATTTATGCCGGTTTCTGAGAAGCTCTGCTGAAGGGTGCTCGCCACCCTGACCCCCCCGGGCCCTCTGGCTGTGCCTGTCCCGCCGGGGGCTGGCGTTCCGGGACCCTGCGTGGTCTCTCAGCCACCGGGAGGGGCCGCCTCGGGCTTCAGGGGAGCCCACAGCCAGCTCTCACCCCCTCGGGGGGCGTCTCCCCAGGGGAACAGGGCTCTGCTCCTCTGGCCCTGCGGACTCCTACCCCCCCCCCGGGACCCCATCAGTCGGGTGACAAACGCAGGCCCCCACGGGTCCGCTGCTGCGTGTCAGTGGCCGGATGACAGCTGTGGCGGAAGCCAGACAGCTCATCAGAGGCAGGGGCAGTGCCTGGTCTTTGGAAACGGACTCACCGTGTTGTTTCGCCGCTGCAGGAATGAGGGGCGCCCGTCCTGGAGAAGAGCTGGCACCGGCCACCAAAGGGACCCAGCGGTGCCTGCACCCCAACCCAAGCGGTCCAGGCCGGCCACAAACGCCCACAGGGGTGCCCGGCCAGCCGCGCATGAGCGGGGGCCAGGCAGGGCCAGGGAGCCACTGTTCACGGCGTTAGGTGGCCCCGAGACGCACTCAGGAGTCGTCGGGGGCAAGCTGCCACCGGGTCGGAAAGCGCAGAGGTGGCCGCGCAGACAAACTGCGCGGGAAACAGGGAGATGTTTTCTCAGGCGCAGCTCCGAGGGGTTTCCGCACTCTCGTCCTTCTCTCTCGTTTCCTGTGCGTTTGGGGCCTCTCGTGATTGACACCCCGAGTCCACTGCACGAAGACGGGGAGGCCTGCATGTGTCCCCCGGCCGTGGGCAGCCACGGGGAGGCCGGTCCAGACGCCGAATGTGGCTGCGGACCCGAGGGCACCGGGAAACGGCCGACTCGCGCGTGCGCTTTCAGATGGGGTTCTAGTCCTGCTTGGATTGGCCGTGCCGGTCAGGGCCGGGGGCCAGTGCTGGGGAGGGACCCGCAGGGCTCCTGTGCAGGAGGGGAGGTCAGCGCCCTGCCCATCGAGGGCGTCCCGGCGACCCAGCACCGCGCCTGCTCCCGGTCTCCGACACCCGCCTCCGGCTGCCGCGCAGAGGGACCCCTAGTCCACTCTCTCCTGGCTTCAGTAGACGCGCGGCCCGGCCCTCTGTCATTACAAACGAGGAACCAGGGACCGGGTACCCCCTCCCCCGCCCCGTCTGAGCGCCCCTCACGGTGTCCATCAGAAGGACGATGGGACACCCCACGACCTCGTCAGCTCCCTGGAGAAGACCGTCCTTCCCAGCGTCCTGGCCCTGCTGCCTCACACCCCCACCCCCGACTCTGGCTCAGGGACCTGAGTCCTGCCTCCCGATGGGCCGAGTGTCCCCTGAGCCCCCCTCCCCTTTGTCACACAGGCGCGCGCACCCCGCTCCCTCGCCCCGGTGACCTTGCCCTCGCCCCCGGAGGGCACACGGCAGGCTTTCCCGGGGTCCTTCCCGCCGCCCCCCCACCGTGGCCCCGGGGGCCATCTCTGTCCCGTGTGCTCGAGTGGGAAGTTCAGCCCCGCCCCTGGAGCACGGCCGCTTCCCCCACCCCCATCCCAGGTCGGCACCGGGGTGGGGGGACAGCGGGCCCTAACGGAACCCAAGGAAACGACGCCCGAGGAGAGTTTCCATGGAAACGGTGTCAGGGCACCTGAGGAACAGGCAGATTTCACTGTGGCTCGCAGGCAGAGCGGGAGAGCCCTTCCGCTCAGGACCCGCCCCCCCGCCCCGCGAGCTCTTCGTGATCTTGAAGGTCTTCTCGACCTCGTGGCACTGGTTTCCCGGGACCCCCAGGTGTCGGACGTTGAGCAAGCCCCGTGGGCTTGAGGGGGCCCCCCCGAAACCATTACATGCAGCGGCCGCAGACTCCACCGGGTCCGGTCTTCCACCCCCACCGGTGCTCTCACAGCCTCCGCGTGGGGCGCTCGCTGCCCCTTGGGGGGCAAACGGCAAGAGGACGGGTGTGTCGAGGGGCTGATCTCCCCACCGACACCGAGAGGACCCCCGTCCCGCCCCGGACGCCGCAGCCCGCACCCCTCCTCGCCCGGGGCTGGCGGGCTCCCTCGTCGGAGGCGCCGTCTCCTCACTGGCTTGGCTTCAGTGCGGGCCGTGCGGGGCCGACCCCAGATCCTGGCGCTTCCCGAGGGCGGTCTCTCCCCGCCCGCCAGGGGCCGCGGGGGCGTCGGAAATACCGAGAACGGGTCATTCCGTGGTTCTGGGGCCTCTCTGGGTGTCCTTCTGCCCGCCCTTTGGAAACCGCCGCCGCAGTTCACAGTGGGGGGGCGGCGTGCTGTTTGCCAGAGGTGCCCGAGGAACGGTCGAAACCTTTTTAAGTGACTTTTCTGCGCGCGCTTGACCGCGTGCGTCTGGTTGTAGGGCCTGTCCGCCACGCGCTCGGCGGCGGCGGCGGCGGCGGCTTCTCTGCGGCTCAGACAGACGCCGCCCTCCCTCTGCGCCGGCAGCCCCGCTGGGCTTCGGGAACGGGGGCCAGGGCTCCGTGCTGAGCCCTTTCAGTGCCGCCCATTTATTTTTAATTCTCGCAGGCCAACAATATTGGTAACAGGGCCACACAGGTGGAAATACATGGAATAAAATTCTACGGCATGAGGTTTCATATGTACATGGAAAGGCAAGGATTTTAAAATAGGCCTGGTGTGCCTGAATTATTTTTTTTTTTGAAGTTCAGGACAGTATTATATTTTTTAAAAAGATTTTACTTATTTATTTTTAGAGAGAGGAGAAGGGAGGGAGGAAGGAATGAAAGAAACATCCGTGTGTGGTTGCCTCTCTCGCGCCCCCTACTGGAGACCTGGCCCACAACCCAGGCCTGTGCCCCGACTGGGAATCGAACCGGTGACTCTTTGGTTCACAGGCTGGTGCTCAATTCCCTGAGCCACCCCAGCCACACCCGCTATATTTTACTCTTTAATCGCAGTGTGTGTGTGTGTGTGTGTGTGTGGTGTGTGACATGATTTAACACACACAGTGACGTGATTACTAAGCGAAGCTAATTAACCTGCCCTCCCCTGCTGTTACCTGTGCGCGTGTCTGCGTGTGGGAGGCGGGGACCCCTGGCGGCGACTCTCTCCGCAGACGCCCGGCACCCACACTGCGCGGCTCACCGCGGCCGCCCCGCTGCGCCCAGCGCTCTGGACTCCTCCGCCCGTTTTCCCGCTGCGCCCTGTCGCCCCGCCCCCAGCTCCTGGCAACCGCCGTCCGCCCCCACGCGGGGGACCTTCTTTTCTGTAAAGAGTCCACACGTAAACGAGAGCGCCCCGCGTCCGTCTTTCTCGTTTCACTCGCCCCCGGTGCCCGGGCGGCCCCTGACCGCCCGCTCTGGGGCCGGGCCGCCTCCCAGCCAGCAGCGGGGGCCGCGCTCTGCCCCGCCAGGCCGCTCTGGCCCCTGCGTGCAAACAGCCTGCACCCGGGGGTGGGGGTCCGCGCGGGTGAACGTGCAGGTGTGAACCGCCTTGGGCAGGCGACACACTTCTTTGGGGGCGTATCCACGAGATGGGGGCCCCTCTCCTTAAGCTGCTGCGCCCTAAGCCAGCCAGAGGCACGCACGGGGGCGGAGTGTCCAGGCGCGCTGGCGTTCACGCGCTCAGGAGCAAGGTCAAGCCGCTGAGGTCTCCCAGAGGCGAGTGAGTTCTCCCGCGGCCGCACCTGCGCCGCCTCCGGTTGACACGGGGTCAATTCTCAGGGGTCCCCGCTGTGTGGGCCGCCCGCCCAGAGTGGGCCCGGCCGGGCAGCGCCGCCTGCAACCTGAGCCCCCTCCCGGCCCCGCCGCCCTCGCAGGCCGGGCGCAGCGGCCTCTCAGCGCCCGCTAAATGGACCTCTTGGCCCGGGAAACGGCACCGTCAGCAGCAGTGGCGGCACGGTGGATGGTGCAGAACAGCGATCCGCGGGGGCCGGAGGCCGGGAAGCCGCGCTCGGGCCCGTGGGCGCTCCCAGCAGGCTCCGGGGCCACCCGGGAGTGCCCCGCTGCGCTGCCCTGTCCTCGAGGTTGCGGTCCGAGTGGCCCGGTTCTCACGGATAGTGTGGGAGGCGATTTCCCCGGTGCCAGACGTCTCACTAAGTCTGGGGCGATTTTAACTATTTAAGGAATTTCGAGAAAATGCCGGCACCTCTGTGACTTAGAGTACTTGACATTCTCTCTGATAAAAACCGGTTTGTTGAAGGGTTTACAGCTCGGGCGGCTTGCGGCGCCAAGCAGCGTCCGTCTGGAGGAGCCGCCGTTCGGCGGATGCGGGCTGCGTCTCCGAGTCACAGCTGCGGAAAAGAGGGACGTTTTCTACTGAATTTGATTCGCACAGAAGATGATCACACCCTCTTATATTTCTTTTTTCTTTTTCTAAAGATTTTATTTGCTTATCTTTAGAGAGAGGGGAAGGGAGGGAGAAAGAAAGGGAGAGAAACATCAGTGTGTGGCTGCCTCTTGTGCGCCCCCTGCTGGGGACCTGGCCCACAACCCAGGCCTGTGCCCTGAGTGGGAATCGAACCCCCCACCCTCTGGTTTGCAGGCCGGTGCTCAATCCACTGAGCCACACCAGCTGGGACCGCATCCTTTTGTATTTATGAAGATTTCGAAATAGTGACTGAAATAGTTCGGGGACCTGTAATGGAGGACAGTAAAAGCTCTAACTAGCCAACTAAAGTTTTTACCCCGAAGTGCTCAGGAAAAGTCTCTTTACCCCTCTGCGTCTCTGCTCAGCGACCAGGACTGGGCGAGGGGGTTTGGAGGGGCTTTCCTGAAGGAGACGGTGGCCAGACTCGGGCCGCTGTCCCGGAACGCAGGGTCCTCGGACCGTGTCTCAGGCGCCAACCCCCGCGCAGCCTGCCTCAGGGACCCGGGACACGCAGACCAGGCGGCGGCCGTCCCCTGCACCAGCCCTCCTGTACCCCTTTGCTCTTTGATTTAAAAGGGAATGTGTCGTTCGAAGGGGTCCCCCATCCATGAAAGTGTTAACAGCAGATGGAAGAGAACCGAAAAGGCAAATTCGTCCGGGAGCAGTGAAAACGACAGTAGAGTCCGCCTCCGTCCTCGGGGAGGGAGGACTCTCCCGCCCAGCTCCTTAAAGGCGTCGTCGACACCCTGTGCCTTACGACTCTCCAGGAGGAAACCGACCACCGTGCGTGACGGGGTCAAGAATCCGTAGGCACCCCTATGACGTCGCTGGCGGTGTTTAACACCAGGCCGAGGCCCAGCAGTGGCTGAGACCAGGGGCGTGCCAGCCGGCGTCTGGGTTCCGATCCGGCACCCCCATGTCCTGGTCTGCAACTGGGGGAGCGTGCCTGAGCTCCTCCCAGCTCCTGTCCCCCCACCTGTGAGCCGCAGGGCCTGCAGGCAATACCTGGGTTGCTATGGCGATCGCTATGGCAATCGGGCGGCATCCCTCCGCACACTGCTCTCCGCAGGTGTTTGCTGCCACCGCTGCCACTGGCACCCTGCGCCCAGGTGTGCGGCGCGTCTGTGCGACTCCCTCCGCCACCGCGGGGCGTCGGGCGTGAGGGACACAAGGGTCTTCAGAGGGGCCTTCGTTTGTCTGGGCGGCCGCCGCGTTCTGAAGGGCGCCTAGGTGTGGGTTGTTCTGCAGGACGGCGGCGTGCGGCCGGATTTGGCATTAATCAATGTTCTATTTTCGCATTTCTGCGAACTGACTCAGTAAAGAAACAGATCCCACGACCTTGGCTGGAGACCAGCCCTCCTCCGGGCTGGAAGGGCATGTCCTTCTGCTGAGCCCGGCGGCGGGGACAGAGGCGGGGCGCTGTCTCCTCGACCCCCGACACCCCCGACCGCACAGGGTGGTGTCTCCTCACCTCTGTTTATCTGGCGGGCGCAGGGCCGGGACCCCACCGGCTGCCCGCTAGAGTGTTTGCCAGGACCAGTTACCCACAGAGCCTGTTCCCGTGCGGGTAAGGTCAGCGATTTCTGCGGATTATTTTAATAAAGAGAAACAGCGTTTCTTCTCGGGAGTTGCGCCTCCCCCTTTTAGCCTGTTCTCGGGCCTAAGACTCGATCCGGGCCCCGCCCTGTCCCGAGGGTCGGCCACCGTCTTCCTTGAGGGGGACTCTCGCTGATCTCGGGTCCCGTCTCCTCTCTGGGGGGGCGGGCACGGTCAGCCCCTCGCAGGCACGTCCGCAGGACGGGAGGGCTTGGCAGGTGGCCCGCGGGGCTGAGCCAGGAGGACCCCAGGGAGCAGGCGAGCAGACGGCCCGGCTGTGTGCTTGGCCGGGGTCCCTGGGAAGGACGCGTGTGAACGCACGACGAGGCCTGAGCGAGACGGACCCCCACCCGGCGATCGGCTGCCCCTTCTTCGACGTCCCCACCCTCCCCGCGTCAGTGGCAGCAGAGGGCGGGTCCTCTGTCTCCCTGTCTCCTCGATGGGGAGGGCAGCGGGCTCCTGGTCCCCTGCACGGCACACCCGCCCGGCGGCCCCCCCTCCCCGGAGCGCAGACGGGGTTAACTCCGGGCGGGATGGAGGAAGCGGCTCTCCCCGCTCACTCTGCATTAACGCCTCGATTCTTCCCCGGAGATCCCGGGGGAGCCCGCGGGCACCTTCCGTCACGGTAAAATATGGTTATGGGACGTATTTAATGACCCTCCGGCGCAATGAATCCCGAGATCCGAAAATGGAGGGCTTAGCGCCCTAAGTGGCTGCTCGTCACCATCCGGGGGCTCGGTGACGGATGTGTCTCCTCGTCACCCGCGCTGAGGCCCACTTAGGACGGACGCTGGGAGGAGAAGCCGGCGGGTGCGCACCACCCAGGGGGCTGAGGGGCCGCCTCGGGCGCTGGGTGTCGGGGACGCAGGAGGAGCCGCCCCCGAGTGGAGTCGCTGGCACCTGCTCAACAGACGGCGGCGTAGACAGACTCACTTCGCGTGTCCAGCTCTTCGTTGGGGTTGACTGGGTGCCCGACGCTGTCCTGGCTTCCGCTCCGCGTGGACGGAAGGGAGGCCCTGGTCCTTGTGCAGGGGGCGGGCAGGAGGGCAGGACACGGGACCAGCTCCGGTGAGCGTGGTGACTGCTGTGACAGAGAAGGGGCCGCCTCCGCGTGGGCGGCGAGGGAAGGAAGGGCCGAGGACGTGGCCATGCGGGGACACCCTCTTGGGGGGCTTGTGGCTGCTGCACCTGCAGGGACCCACCTGCCATCCTGGGTTTACGGAGCAGAGACGAGAGCCGAAACCCAGGCTGAGGTGGAGCCTCCTTCTGTGCCCACGCTGCCTCCCCTCCAGCCGGGAGGGGGAGGGGGAGGGCCCCCCCCTGCACTGCACGGGGTAGGGGGGCCCTTGTTCCCAGCGCTGAGAGGGAAGGGGAGGCAGGAGGCTCGGAGATGGGACTTGGGCAGCCTGGTGGACCGGCCTCATCTGGAGGGGGCAGAGGAGACCCACGCAGGCTCCCAGGGCCCATGGGTGACGAGGGTGGGAGGGAGGCCGGGTCCAACAGGGGGTGACTGAGAAACGCCCCCCCCAGGAGCACAGTACACAGAACTCCGTCGGATAGAGGCCCCCACCACTGACACACCCGTGGGGGGTCCCACCGGGAGGGGTGCCACAGTCAAACCCCCACAGCGGGAGACACTGGGGGCGTGGTGTCGAGTGACCAGGGGGTCCAGGGAGCGTCGGAGGATGAACCAGCCCGGCGGCTAGAGGCGGAGGAACATCCAGCCGCTGCGCCCACCCCAGGCGGCTTCACCGAGCCGCCCGCAGGCCCGGAGGTGGGGCAGGCGCGGCTGAGGCCCCAGGGGGCGTAACCAGGGGACGGAAGCTGCTGCAGTCCCTCCGCCCACACCGGGGTCTGGGGGCCCTGCGACTGCAGCCGGGGAGTCGGAGAGGGCAGCGCCACCCCACGGAGGCAGCCGCTACCGCTCGAGGCTAACAGCTGCGCCCAGGCCCGGAGGCGGAGACTGCGTAGAAACCCGACGGCTCCTGAGTCGTTACCTCCCTCTGGAAAAGCTGCGACTGAGCGGCCTGCTCCCCAGGGCCGCGCCCTCCCCCACGGGCGCCATCGGGCGTGTTCGTGCCTCAGACACGTCCTCCCCGGCCTCGGGCTCCGCGATCTTTCCGAGCCCAGGGGAGACCCCGCTGGAGAAGGGGCACTTGGGGCACTTGGGAGTTCAGGGGCCAAGGGACGAGAACCTCCGGGAAACCTCAGGCTTTGGGCGCAACTGTGCCGATTGCACGCAAACCTTTCCCTCTTCGTAATACAAGAAAACCTTTATTTTTTATAATTCTTTCTTAAAAAGCCCTCTTCTCAGCCTCTCAGGCGTCGCTGGGAGACGCGGTGGGCGGCCTGGGCGGCCGGGCACAGGGGACGGGCGTGGGGAGGGCGATCCGCGTCAGGCGGTCCTGTCCGTCGCGCCCCGGTTCCGCCCTCCCCGGCAGGCGGCCCTCCGCCGCTTTCTCCGGCCAAGACGGGCGCCGCGGTTGGGAAAGCAGCCCGTCTCCCCGTGGGTGACGCCGCCAGGCGGCGGGACTCAGGGAGAAAGGTCCCCGACCCCGAGGACGGAGGGGGCGTGGCGGCGCGACGGCTCCCGCCGGACGCCGCTGCCCGGGGCGGACGGAGCCTCCCGCCAGACCCAGCTCCGCTTTCGCTCCCGCAGCGAATCCTGATCCGCCCGCACTCGGGTTTCCAGCCGCTTACCCCCCCCACCCCCCGTGTGTGAACCTGCGCGTCCCGACGTCGCTCACGGACACGCTGCGGCCACTTGGGACAGGCGCCCGCAGCACGGGCCGCTCGGCCTCGAGGAGCAGCCACGCGCGCGCGCGGTCAGCCCAGGCCGGCCAGGGCGCACGCCGCCTGCCGCCCTGCGCGCCGCCCGCCCCCATGAGCGCGTCCACCCGTCAGTAACGGGCAGCTGCGGGGCCCCACGCCCCGCCCGGCCCCACTCCGGGCGTTGTTCACGGCACACCGGAGAGGACGCCCGAGGAGTGTGCCACCCCTGCGAGGAGTCACGGCTTCCAGCCTGAGGAACTCGGGGCCCGACGTCGGACAGAGGAGGAGGAGGAGGAGTTCCGGAGGAGAGACGAGGACGTGGCTGAGGGGCGTGGGGGGGCGTGGTGCGGGGGTGGGCGAGGCTGGAGCTGCTCTGAGGTGTGAGACGGGTGTCACTCAGGAGAAGGGGGGGCACTGCAGGCGCCGGGGGCCGCGCCGGGGAGCAGCGGGGCTGTGGCTCGGGCAAGGGCGCGCCTGGTTCAGAGGCCGCTCCAGGTGCGTCCGGCTCCAGGGACCAGCGAGGACGTGAGCCAGGACCCGCTCCCCGTGCGTCCGGGCGGCCACAGACCCAGGCGCAGGTCCGCTCTCCACCCCTGCACCCGCGGATGGCAGGCGGCCGCTCGCGCCTGGGCTGCTGGGGGCGACGCCGCCGGGTCCTCGAGTGCGGACGTCACTCAGACCGGCCGTGCTTGGGGCCCGAGGTGCGCCTGCTGGGTTGCGGGGCCGCCGTGCCGACCCTCCCCCCGCCCCGCCCCCGCAGGCCGGCCGCCTGGGCCCGGTGGCCGCACCCCTGCGTCCCTCCCAGGCTCCCCTGCGTGGCGTCTGTGCTCCTGTCTGGGGAGGCAAGCCGCCCCGTGAAGCTTTAACGTCCGCACCGGCCCGTGTGGCCCCAGCGCCGCTCGGCCGTGACGTCCGCGGCCTTGGTGCCGGGGTTTTCCACCGGTCGAGGACACTTCTGCCCACGCGCCGCGGGAGGCCGCTGCCGGAGGCAGGACGCCCGAGGTGGACATGTGAGTGGACGGGACCCTCTGGCGTCCAGGGCTGTCTGGGCCGGTCTGTCCCCAAGGCCACACGCAGGTCCGGCCCTGACAGCGGCGGCATGGAGGCCGGCCACTCCGGGGCGCAGTTTCCCTCTAGGGAGACCCGCCCACACACACGGACGGACGGACCGAGGGACAGACGGGTTTTCCTTTTCTACAAGTCTGGTTCACTGCACAGTCCCTCGGTGCTCCTTGAGACCTGATGCCGCCTGCACCCGGGGTCGCTGGCCGCCGGCCCTCGCCACACACGAGCGGCGGCACTGTCCCTGAGGGAGGGGGCGGCCCCCGCGGGCCCCCGGCTGACCTTCCCTGTCCTTGGCAGCCTCCCCTCTAGATTGTGTTTCAGGCGGGCAGATGTCTCCTGACTCCGTGCGAGGACGCCGCCTGCGTCTCCCTCCTCGGTCCTCGAGCCGCTCTGGGGCGGTGTTCAAGGGCGGGTGGGAGCTGCCGTCGTCCCAGGGAAAATTCTGAACTGGACTCTGGACTTCCCTGCAGAGCGGGGAGAGGGTCCCGGGTGCCCGCCCGAGGTCTGGGGCCACCGGGGCCACCGGGAGCACCCCACGGAGACTTGGGGCTGGGCCTGGACCGGGGACCAGATGCCTGGTAGGGGGGGCATCTCCCCGGGGATGCCGCCGAGGGCCCTGCAGCTCGGAGCGATCGAGTGCGGCCCCCTGGGGTTTCACAGCGATGATGTCACCCCGGAAACCGAACACGCGGCCGCCACGGGGACCGAGCCTGAGTGCCACCGGGAGCCTGTGCCGGTGCCGCCACGGGGGCAGCTCGGGGAGTGCCCCCCACACCCGGGGAACTGCCCCCACACCCAGGGGCACCCCCACACCCAGGGAGTACCCCCACACCCGGGGGCACCCCCACACCCAGGGAGCACCGGGAGGGCAGCAGGGAACCACGGCTGAGGTTAGCTCTCAGGAAGCCCGCCCAGAGGTAACCGACACCTGCTCTCCGGGGGTAAAGGAAACCACCGCTCTCTGCTTCATCCCGTCCACAGTCAGGCGGACGGGACAGGGTGAAGGGCAGGGGTGACCGCGTCCAGGAACAAGCAGAAAGGCGCTCAGAGGGGCGTGTGTGCCTCTGTGTGCACACACCTGTGCGCACTCGCCCGTGGGAGATGGGCGGGTGAGAGGAAGGACCGCCCACCTGCCCGCACCGCTGTCCCTCCGCCTCGCGGGGTGCAGCCCCTGCGCCCACTGGCCCGGCCCGGCAGGTGGGGTCGGCCCGCCGCTCGGGAAGGGGAAGGCTCGTTTGGGGGAACAGACGCATCTCCGTCCAGGGTGCAGCGGGAAGAAGGGGTCGGGCTGGAAGCGAAGCGTCTTGGGTGCCAGGCGGGGGGTGGGGGAGCCCAGAAGGGCTCCCAGGGACCGGCCCCCCAGAGCCACCCAATTCCTCGACCTCTCCGACTCCCCCTGGACGTCCCGTCAGCACCCTCCGCCCGGGGCGAGCACACCGAGGCCAGGGGTCGGCACCGCCCACGGCGACCCCGGGCTGGGGGACCGCACCCTTGCTCCCCCGCTCGCTGGCCCGTCGGAGCCCCCCCCACCCCAGCCATACGCCCCTGCTGCATAATTAATGCGGGAGATGCCCAACTCCATTTTCTGCCATTTCTGATTACCAGATGGCTCGGTAATGAACTTGCTCTTCCAGAGGAAACGCCCGTCTCCGGGAGGGAGAGGGTCCGGACGGGCAGCCGGGCCCCTCGGGTGGCGCCGAGGCGAGGACGGGGCCCTCGGGGCAGACTTCCCAGTGGGGGGGGGGCGCAGGGTGAGAGGCCAGCACTGGAGAGCCCCGTGGGTGCCGGTGGGCACCGCGCTCCTGCACATGCCCGCCCCCTGGGACCACGGCCCGAGGGTCTCGTGAGGACGGCGACACAGGCCAGCCTCCCCGGGTCCCGCGTCCCGTCGCCGGGAGCCCTGTGCTCCATTCCCGGGACCAAACCCCCCCTGCACCCCGAACGACTCGCCAACGGCAGATCGGGGGTCCTGTCTGAGGCCCCGCAGACAGTGCCCTTCAGGGTCAGCGTGTCACACGGCAGCACTGGGGACACAGAGACGATGACAGAGAAAACCGCAACCGGCCCCCTGCTCACAACACGCACCCGCGTGAGTTCCCGGGGCGGCTGAGCCCTGGTGACCAGCAGGCCCGTGGCCAGGTTGGCACCAGTGTGGAGCCGTTTGCCCGCCTGAGGCCTGTTTGGCCATCGTGGGGAAGGGGACGGGGACACCGTCAGGGACGTGACTGTGTCGCAGTCTTCCAAGGTTCGGAAGCCCAAGTCCGTGAGACCGAGCAGGAGGCTCCGACCTCGGGCTCCGCGCGGGCCTGCGCTCCTGGGGGTGGGGAGGGCGGTGTGCGGCCGCGCACGGCCGTTTCCATGGAGAGCAGCTGCCTGTCATCATCTCCCTCCGATTCATCTCGGGGCTGGGCCGCCCTCCCCGCCGGCTGGGCCCCGCGCACAGCAGGTGCTGATTGTAACGACAAGGAGCCGCGTTTATCAGGTGCCAAGACCTAACGGGCTTCTGCAGAATCGGAACGGCTCTGTGGCTCCCGGCCGAGGGGCCGGGCGTCCGTCGGAGCTGGAAGGCGCACGCGGCCACCCGGGCTCCGGTGCTGCGTCGGCCGAGCAGAGACGGGGCCCGGGCGGGGCTGCCCCTGGCGGGCTGCGGTCGGGCAGGACCGCGGTGAGGGCCGGGGCTGTGGGAGGACTCGGGGACGTCCCGGTGCGTTGGGATCCCGGGGGGGGAGCGGGCGGCAGCGGCTGTGCCAGGTGCCGAGTTCAAGCCCAGAGTGCTTCGAGAGGGAATGACCTGCTTCCTTTCCCTTCACGTGTGTGTGTGTGTGTGTGTGTGTGTGTGTGCGTGCGTATGTCACGCAGGTCGGAGCGGGAAGGGCGGCCGAGCGTCGGGCCCGCCCCCCAGGGGCGCGGCACTGGTTTAACACGGGCCCGCGTGCCGCCCAAGGGCGGGCGAGGAGCTACTCTTCCTGATCAAACGAGGTCCTCGCGCGCGGGGCTTCTCCTGCGCGGCCCGCACGAGGACGAGGAGAGCGGGAAGGCCGGACGGGGAGCCCGCGGCCGCCCAGGGCCCGCCCCCTGCAGGGGAGGCGGGGCGAGAGCGGGACGCAGGGCGCCCCCCGCAGGGCCCGGGGACGGGTGGACGCGGGGCGGTGGGCCGGGTCTCGGCCACGTGATTAGAGAGCAGCGGGGGGGTGGGGGGGACGCTGTGGCAGACACCAAGGGTCGGGGGAGGGGGGCGGCGGGCACGGCCCTTGGACCTGCGTGCCCCGGAGGGGGGGGGGCAGGGCAGTGCAGTCACACAGGGACACCCCCACCCCTCCCGCCGTGAGGGGGGCCGGCCTGCCCTCCCCAGGGGAGAAGCGAGCGCAGCGCAGGGAGCTCGGAGCCACGGGGGGGGAGGGGGGGGCGGGGTCAAGTGCCTGATGCGGGGGCGCTTCGTCAGCGCACAGACGTCCGACCACTGCGCTGTGCGCCGGAGCCTGGTCCGGTGGCAACCGTCATTGGAAAATAAAAAACAAAAAAGTCTCCTGACTGTCACGCCTGGGGTGCGTGCCCAGAGAGATGTCCCGCTTACGGAAGCGAGAGCCCCCCCCCACACACACACACACCGCCCACACACACCCCGGGGAAACACAGGAGGGTGGTCGGCTTCCAGCTTTACCGCTCCTCCCGGCACCTCCAGGGCAGCCCCTCCAGCCCCACGCCGTTCGCTCCGGTCAGTGGCAGAGTTTGCCTGGACAGAGGAAACAAGACGGACAGAATCCCACGCGACGTCCTGACCGGCCGTGGGAGCCCCGCAGGGGACACGCCTCGGGGGCCCAGGACGCCTGGGGGGGGGCCGCCTGTGCCACGTGGGCGGGTCTGACCCCAGGCCCTCCGGCCGCAGCGCCAGCCCTGCGGTGGCGTCACCAGGGAGCGCGGGGACGTCCCAGCAGGGGTATAAGGTGACCGGGGAGCTCCGGACTGAAACCAAAAAAAGCTCAGCCCGAACCGGCGACGGGCACTCTGGCACCAGGGCGGGTCCCATGATGCCCCTGAAATCCAATTGCAAACTCGGAAATCAAATCAGAGGCAGGTCCGAGGCGACCACAGTGGACAGAGGGTGGGGCCAGACGGAGAGGCGGAGGGGGTACGCTGTCTGATCGGCGGGCCCAGCGCAGCATGAGATCGGGGTGCGGCCAGTCCCTCCCACCCCGGCTCCAGCCCCCCTGCACCCCACGTCCCCGAGAGCGCGAGGCACACACCAGCAGGTGCCCCACCCACTTCGGGCTGCTGGCCGCACACAGGTGCGGGTCAAGTGTGTGGTGTGTGTGCCCAGCTGGACAGACCTGTTTGCACAAACGTCGATGCACAGCCCTGTCCAGGCCGAACGGGGCGCCCACCACGTGCCCGCCCCGCAGTCTCCCCGCCGAGGCGATCTGGGGGGGCCTCAGGCTTCCTGGAGGTTCTGGTCTCGGAAGGGCATGAACAGGTGGGGGCTCACCCCGTCCCATGTGGGGGGGGGGTGCACAGGGCAGCAGCCGGGGTCCCTGCTGCCACCCCTGCCCCAGCTCCCGCACACACAGCACCCCACCGCCTGGGTCTCGGGGGACAGAGGCCTGTTGGGGGGGCGATCGTGTGAACGGAATGACAGGTGTGGCGTGCCGTGAGCCAGGACCCATCGGCGAACAAAACGACCCCAGGGGGTCACCGCAGCCGGCCGCAGCAGCTCGGCCCTTCAAACCGGGCTCCTCCCTGACCCCTGACGGTGGGACCCAGGCCGGTTTCCCTCCCCGCGTCCACTCCCCATTCCTGAGCGGGTCACAGGGCGGGCGGGGCACGGGGAGGGGGGGCGCAGACCCTGTCAGAGCGGAAGCCCACGCCTAGGGCCGCTCCCCAGCCGGCAAGGGTCCGCTGGGCACCTCCGCCTCGTCTGACACCAGTGCCGTCCGGGTGGCCACCCGTGGGGGCACCCCCCGCCCTGGACACTGAGGCGGCTGTGCTGGGCTCTGCTCTGCGTCTGTCTGTCGCTCCCGGTTCGACACAGGCCGTGGTGATGGACTCCGAGCCCTCCTGTTCCCTTCGCCCGTCCCGAGAGAGAGAGCACTTCCCCTCTAGAGCGCACAATGGGATCATTTCCATAAACGCCTCTCCCCGGAGGGTCACGTGCACCCTCCCTGCTCTGCGGCGGCACCGGGAGAGGCGCAGCCGGGCCCTGATCATGCACCGCACCCTCGCCCGGCCCCCTCCGAGCCGCGCAGCGGGGGCCGATGAGCATCTGTTGATTAATGGGGCTCGAGCCGGAGAGACGGCCCTCTTCGGGGAGCCGCGCGGCCTCAAGTGGGCCAATTAGCCAGTCGGCCCCCCGTGGGCGCTGATGGGGCATTGTGAGCCCCGCGGGCCGACAATCAGCGGAGGCGGGCGCTCATCACGCTGAACAGCTCTCCTGGCGCCGGGCGCCCACCGGGAGCCGGGCAGGGCGCCCTCGCCCACGGGGGGCCGAGCAGCCGGCCGTGGGGCGGGCTCGCCCCACACGCTGGTCGCTGCGGGAGAGCATGGGTGCGCAGAGACGGCCTGGGCACGGCTGGGCTGCGGCCAGGGCACCGGCTCTCAGACTGTGCCCAACGTGACCTGACGGCCTCGCGCGCAGACGACCCTCGAGGCTGGCCCCAGAGCCCCCGCAGCGCGGGCGGGGCCGGGGGTCAGTCTGGAGGGGAAACCTGCAGCCCCACCGACGCGGCGAGTATGACCACTCAGCTGCCCTCTCCCCTGACTCCCCAAACACCCAGGGGAGCCCCCTGCCCCGCCCCGGCACCCGTGAGGCGTGGAGGACGGACTCCAGAGACTCAGGCGCCCCGGCGGCTGCAGCCCGGCACGGAGGGACATGGGAAAGACGTCGTTTCTGGAGGAGAGACAGCCCTGCTCTGGTCACACGGATCGTCAGCTGTTGCCACGGACACCGAAACGGGCCACTGGTGCAGCATTTAGGCCCCTTGAAACGCACTCACTCAAAGGTTCCCTGCTGAGCACAGAAAGAACGCATCGACCACGGTTTCCTGCCTTTCCGCCCTGGGGCCTCAGGCTTCTCCCCGTGAGGGTGCTCAGCAGTACGCGAGTGATGAGCAGACCCCTAGACGGGGGAAAGGGCGTGACGACTGGGGGTGGCTCCGTGGGCCTGAGGCCGTCCACTGGCCTCTCCCCAGGCCAGGCCCAGGCCTGGGGTTCTTTTTCGTTTTTGTTTTAGTATTTTACTTATTTTAGAGAGAGGGGAAGGGAGGGGGAAAGAGAGGGAGAGAAACATCAGTCTGTGGCTGCCTCTCACACGCCCCCTGCTGGGGACCTGGCCTGCAACCCAGGCCTGTGCCCCGACTGGGGATCAAACTGGCGACCCTTTGGTCCGCAGCCTGTATTCAGTCCACTGAGTTGCACCAGCCAGGACCTGAGGTTTTGTGTGTTTTTTTTTAATTTAAATTGGAGGGGGTGGGGCCCAGGCACCCAGAGTTATGGAACTCAGGGAGACGGTAAGCAAAGCAGGGGGAGGGGGATCCTGCGACCCCGGGGGCGGGGCCGGGTGGAGGCCGGCACTGGTACCGCACCCCAGCAGTCCGCGCGTCACCCCACTGTCGGCGCCCCTTCGGGGTGAACGTGCCTCACTCCCAGGGTGTGGGGGGTTTCCGAGGCCTGACGGCAGCCGGGACTCAAGGCCCCTCCTGGCCCCGAGGCTCCCCCAGACCCTGCTGGGCCCCTCGGGCTCGGCCCTGGGCTCCGCTGCTGGACAGCCCACAGCCTCCGGCGAGGTTCCCTTTCCTCCGTGAGCACGGGGGGCCGGGTTGCAGCCCGCAGGCCCGGGCCTCGCCCTCCCCTCCTCCTGCGGAGCCCTGCGTTTGCTCGGGCCCTCGCCCTCCCACATGAGCCTCTCGGTGGGCGGGGCCAGGGCTTCTCGTGCGGGGCTCCATGCACCTCGCCGGCGCCGCAGGTGCGCACCCCGGCCCCCAGCTGGCACACCGGCAGGTTCCGTGACCTCGCAGGACGGCGCCGCCGCCACCCAGCCGGGGCGTGAGCCACCCACAGACGACATCGCCTCCCCGGACCATCGCGGGCATGCACAGGGGAGGGGGGGGGACTCTGGGTCGCCTCCCGAGAGCCAGCCCCGCGGATCCGACTCCCCACATCCAGCCCCCCTGAACCCCCTGACCCCCTGACCCCTCAGCTTCTGCCGCTGCCCCAGCGCCATGCTTCGCTTGGGGGAGGGGGGAGTTTAAAGACGTCGAGATGCCCAGTCCTGACAGACAGACAGACACGCCTGGGAAGCCCATGCCCTCTCGTGACGCCGCGCCTCCTCCGCGCCTGGTCAGAAGGCGGCTCCGCATCCTCCCCGGTCCGTGCGTCCTCCCCGAAGCCGCGGCTGCTGGGACACACGTCGTCACTGAGCGACCGGGGCCCCACGGGCATGTTCCGGGGCCTGGCCTCCCCCCTGAGCCCAACGTGTCGGAGCGTCACCCACGCGGCTGCTGCGAGCAAAGTCCCTGTGCGCACCGGCGTGCGGGCCTCCCCTCTGGGGGTGCGTTTCCTTTCTGCTGCCGTCGTTCGGTGGCCTTGTTCCCATTCCATGACTTTCCAAGCCCAGGAGCGCCCTCCCTGCGCCCAACGCTGAGTGTGGGGTGAATTTTCCGAGAGGCCACCCAGCGCCGTTCCGGAGCGGCCACCCCGCCCCCCACGCCCGGCAGAACCGGCGGCAGCTCCGGCCACCAGGGCCGCTCCTGGCGGTGGCCGTCCTCCCGGTGCGCGGGCCCGCGGCGGCCTCCACGTGGCTCTCGGGAGACCGTGGCGTGGAGCTGGCGTGCGCGCCCTCAGCGACGCGTGAGTCTCCCTCGGTGAAGCGGCTGTTCTGGCCATTCGCCAGTTTTTTCACAAAACTCGTTTCCTCCCCGTTGGGGAGGACGGGCCTTGCGTTCGCGGGCGAGTCCCGCGCCGCCGGTGTGAACTGCATGGACTGAGGACCCTCCCCGTCTGGGTCCGCTCGCTCCCTCGCTCAGCTGCATCTCTGATCAGCAGAAGGAGTGTTTTCTAGTCCGTCTAACCTAGTTGTTCCCTTCTGAAGACCGGTTTTGCGTGTTCCAAAAAACTCTGCCTGCCCCCGTTTCTGGAGATGTCCCCCAATGTTTTATTTTAAGCGCTTTATCGTTTTAGTTTTTACTTTTATGTCCCCGATCCACCTCAAATTAACTTTGGTTTATGATGGGAGGCAGGCCAGGTGCCTTTTTTTCCCCCCCACCTGGGCATCAAGGTGTCTCAGTGACGTTTGTTGAAAAGACATACTTTCCCCCCTGAACTCCTTCAAGGCCTTGGTTAAAAACCAGGCGACCCCGTGAACCCGGGTGCCCGAGCCGCCCCTCTGGCCGCTGCCCCCTCGCACATGGTTAAACCCACACCACACCGTCCCACCACCGTCCTGTCCCGCGAGGCACGAAGGCAGGAGAAACGCGAGTCCGCGTTCCTTGGCCCGTCTGAGTCCCCAGCGCTTCCCTGCTGGTGTCGGGGTCTTCGGTCTTTAGACGCTTTGTGGGATGGAGATCGCGGCTGTGGTGAAAATAGAAGCCAGACTGGAGACAACCGGCCTCCTGGCCACGCGGCGCCTGCCAGCGGCCCGAGAACAGGGTGTCTCCTCGCTGACCGGGCCTTCCCCGCGCCCTGCACCTCTCCGGGCAAAGGTGAGGGTTCCCGGCGTGCACGGTGCGTGCCTTCTGTTACTTTGTTTCTGGGAGTTTCAGCCTCTCGGACGCTGCTGCACGCGACTCTTTGTTTCACGTTTCCGTTGTGGGTTGCTAGCACATAAAAATAATCAATTTTTATTTTCGAATGTTGACCTTTCACCGCACATGTTGTTAAATGCTCGTCTGCCCCGGCGCGCCGCTGCCGCTGTCAATAAGTGAGCATTTTCTGTGTTAATAGTCACACCGTCTGGGCGTGGGGCAGCCTCACGCCCCCACCTCTAACCGGACCGCACTTATTTCTTTTCCTCGTCTTTTTCCAGCTTGTTGATTGAGAGAGAAAGAGAAACAGCGACTTGTTGGGCCCCTTGTCCATGCATCGTGGGCTGGGTCTCGCATGTGCCCTGACTGGGGATCGACCCCGCAACCTCGGTGCATCGGGACGACGCTCCGGCCCCCTGAGCTGCGCAGCCAGGGCCGGGCCCCAGGGCCCGCTGACGGGCAGCGAGGATGGCGGGTGTCCTTGCGTGGTCCCCGTGCCACGGGCACAGCACCCAGCCTCCCACCCTCAGGGGCCACGTCTCACGCGGGTTTCTGTAGCTGCCTTTGCATCAGGCTGAAGACGTTCCAACATCACAGGCTTCCCGAGAAAAGTGTGTGTCTCGCCTGCGTTTTCATGTTCATCCAGTGCTGCTGCTGCGCCTGGACAGGTGGATGGATCGCTGCTTCTTCGTGCCATTACCACAGGGCATTCCGTGGCCTTTCAAACATCAGACCCGCGTCCCCCCCATGGGCCCGAGCCCACCTGAGTGTGCTGCGTCCTCTGACGCATCCTGGGATTCAGCGTGCTGACATGTCCTCAGAGATCCCACCACCTTCGGCGATCCAGGTGGGTAGTTTTCTTTTATTTTTTTAAGACTTTATTTATTTTTATTTTTAGAGAGAGAAGGGAGGGAGAAAGAGAGAGAGAAACATCAATGTGCGGTTGCTGGGGGTCATGGCCTGCAACCCGGGCATGTGCCCTGACTGGGAATCGAACCTGCAACCCTTTGGTTCCCAGCCCGCGCTCAGTCCACTGAGCTACGCCAGCCAGGGCCTGTAATTTTCTTTTACTCGGCCGTGTTCATCAGGTTGGGTGTTCCAGGGTGCTCCCCTCCTAAAAATCCGAGCTGAAAATCTGCCTTTCTCCGTTTTCTAGAAGCACATTGTAGAACTGGGCATGTTTCTTGCTTAGGTGCCTGAAAGAATTCACCAAGGAAGCCATCTAAGCCCGGCCTTCTTTGCAGGAAGCATTTTGACAAAAAATTCAAGGTCCTTGATACAAACCTACTCACATTTTCCCTTTCATCCTGTGTCGTTTTTGATGGTTTTTTTTTTAGGAATTTGTCCACTTTAATCTTGTTTATTGACAGTTTATAATGTTGTTTATTGACAGTTTGTCAATAAATTTATCAAATTTATTGGCGCAAAGTGGGCTATGAAATGTCTTTATTGTCCTTTTGACATCGGTGGGGTCTGACTGATGGCCTCTCTTTCATTACTGATACTGATTTATGTTTTCTTGTTTCTGGATTATTCTTGTTGGGGGGGGCGGTGAGGAATGTTATTAAAATTTCCAAGAGACTCAGTCGGGCATCATTATATTCTCAATTGTTTTTGTCTGTTCCTGCTTCATTTGTTTCTGTTCTGATCTCCATCATTTCCTTCCTTCAGGTCCCTTTGTGTTTAATGTGCTCACTTTTTTCTAGTTTCTTAAAGTGGAAAATTAGATCATTGATTTAAATCACTTCCTTTCTGAAATCAGCGTTTTGGAGTTATAAATTTCCCTGTAAGCACTGCTTTAACTACGTTCCATAAAACTTGATATGTAGTATTTTCATTTTTATTCAGTTTGAATTATTTCTCTTTTCCATTGTGATTTCTCCTTTGATGTATGGGGTTTTTTAAAGTTCATCATTTAACATAAAAATATTTGGGGCTTTTCTGGGGCTCTTATTCTTATTGATTTCAAACGCAATTCCATTGTGGCCACTCGACGTGCCGTGTAATATTTCAGCCCCTGAAATTGATGAAGTGTTGTTTTATGGCTCAGAATATGAATTATCATGATGAGCACCCCACACACGCTGGAGAATAATGTGGATTCTGCAGTATGTGTTGGGTGGAGTTTCCATAAATGCGAATTAAATCATGGAGACCCTATAATCCAGATTTATACTTTAAACGCGTAGATTTATAAATATATGGGTTGATCATCATCATTTATCATTCAGGTTCTGTATCCTTACTGATTTTTTGTCCAGTTGTTTTATAGATGATGGAGAACTGAGTTTTACTATGGCGGCGTATTTCTCTCTCTCGTTCTCCGGCAGAGGCGCCTGGGATCTCTGTTAACGCCGCTTGCGCGAAGCTTCAGCTGTATGACGCCCTTCGTTACCATGGACGTCTTTGTCTGTGGTGCCGGGCTGTGCCTCTGAGTCCATTTGGTCTGGCGCTCCGCAGCCACCCGGGGCTGGGCGGGCCTGTGTGCCATGTGTCCGTGCGCGCGCGTGTCTGGGGGCGGCCTGCACTCCGGGCCTCTGTGTCAGTGTGATGGTTGCGCTGTAGCACCTGTGCAGTAAGAGGGTGCGTGCGTGCACAGGCGGGTTTTTACGCACAGGCTGTCTGTCGTGGACGGACAGTGCTTCTGTTCAGGCAGCAGACTCATGCGGTAGGTCCTGCTCTCTGTGACCCAGGCTGACACCCCTGCCTTTCTTTCCGGGGGTGTTCCAGTCCGTTCGTATTCCCTCCGGTTACTCACGGGGCTGAACGCAGGTCGACCACTTCACCATTTGTTTCCTGTTTGTCCAGACTGCTTCTGTTTCTCAGTTTCTCCTTTCTTGTCCTCTTGAGGTTAATAAGATTTTTTTTGGCATTCTATTTTAATCCCTGTTTGGGCATTTTAGGTGTATACTTTCCATTTTCTTTCGCGGTTGCTCCAGGAATTGCAGCATACGCCTAGAACCCTTGACTGTATTCAGCATTCTGACGTTCCGTGTAAGATACGGGACGTGGGCAACACTGGAGCGCCATCCCCACGTGCTGTCGCTCTCGCAGATTTTCGGTCTGGATCCCGGGTAACACACAGTTTTGTAATTTACAGTCTCAGCGTCTCCGGGTCCTTGAAGCGCCTGAAGCAACTGGGTGTCCGACCCAGTCCAGCACCTTTCCCCATTGGTCCCGCCTCCTCCCGCCCGGGCCGCGGGGAAGGACTGGGTGACGAGGACCATCGCACGGTGTCCGGCCACCGCCCGGACGGGAGTCTCCGGGCCCGGCCTCTGGGCTCGCGTGGGGCCCTGTCCCGACCCAGGGGGTTCTCGGCGCCGCGGGAACTGTCCGAGGGCGTCCACCGAGCGCGCGTGGGACGGAGCGGAGGGGAAGTGGCGCTCGGGGTCACGAATACGGGACACGCGAAACAAAACACCGAAGAGCCAAAGCCGACGCGACACAAAACGTCCCCCACTCCGAAAGCTCGACGGCGGCGTCTAGAGGAACCGGGGACGGCAGTCGGCGCTGAGCAGTAAGAGGTCGGAGTGTCCCGCATGGCGGCCTCCGCACGGGCCCCTCAGAGGCCAGCGTCTCCCATCCGCGGGGCCGGGCCTCTCCCACGCCGTGCCGCGCGGCCGCGGGGTTTCCACCCGGGAGGCCCTGAGCCCCGCAGAACCCGGGCGCGGACCGCGCACCCACCCCCAGCGCAGCCGCAGGAGGGCGCCGCCTCGGGCTGCGCAGGCTCGTCCGGTCCCGACGGGCAGGCCCCCGGGGGGGGGGGGGGGGGGGGGGTGGTGGTGGCGGAACAGAGTCACCCGCTGCGGCTGCGCAGGAAAAGCCCCACCCCCTGCCACTGGCGATGACGTCAGGCCAAACGGGGTGACGTCAGCGCGCCACCGGGAGGACGTCAGACCAAACGGGGTGACATCAGCGTGCCACCGGGAGACGTCAGACGAAACGGGGTGACGTCAGCGCGCCACTGGGAGCACGTCAAATGAAACTGGGCGACGTCAGCACACTGCCGTGTGATGACGTCAAACGAAACGGGGTGACGTCGTGCATCCCCCGGAGCGCAGCTGTCTGGCGAGAGGCGCACCGCCGTGTCCGGGGGAGCGAGGGGCCCAGGACAGACGTGCTGGGGGACGCGGACGAGCCGCCTCTGCGGGCCGGTCGCGCGGGAACCTGCCGCAGGGGTCCTGCCGGCCGCTGGGCTCATCCACGCGCTCCCCAGACACGCGCGGCCTCAGGCCCACCCGCCCCCCCGCAAACAGCAGCGACCCCGGGAGGCCGGTTTGAGACCGTCCGAGCGGTCGCTGCGGTGAAGGCCGGTCCGCCACCCAGGACGCTGCGGCCCCGGACTCGGCCCGGCGGGTTGAGAGGACACACCCACTGCGACAGACAGAACTGGACCCCAGGCCGGGGTGCCGCTTCCTCGTGCACTGCGCGCACACAACGCACACGCTCACCCCGGAAACACACACCCAACCCACACACACCTGCCCCACAAACACACACACAGCCAACACACTCGACCCGTAAACAGCACAGCACCCGCCCACGCGCGCGCGCGCAGGCAGGCCCCGACCGTGGGTGTGCCCGAGCGCGCCGGCCCCACAGAAGCAGAGCTCAGAGAGGCGCGCGGCTGCCTACAAAGCCTTCCCCGCGACCGCGGAAAAGACTCGGGGCGAAACCTGAAAGGGGGAGAGCGGCCTTGTTATGCAACAATGTGTCGTCCCTGCCAAACCCGGGCTTGGAAGTTAAGAAGAGACGGCGAGCACACCTGTGTCCATTGGCATCGAGTTAAATCGATACAAAAAAAAAAACATCAGGCAAACGGCCAATTATCTGTCACCTAAAGATTCTCATGAAGGATTTAAACAGTTTTTACAAGCACGGATTTAGAATTTCCATACTTCTGAGGGAGTCTTCCTCTGTTTACAGAGACATTAAAATTTTACAGCGGTGTTCACGTGAAACTAGGAAATAACACCACTAATCACGGGCACTTAGTCGCTGTGTGTTCGCAGCTTTCCCGGGATCTCCAGGTGGCGTTTCGGTGCGAGGCCCGGCCCCGCCTACTCCTGCCCCCCCCTCCCCCCCCCAGGGCTCCTGCGTCTCCACGGGGCCACCCGGCCCGCCCTCCCTCCCTGCCGCCGTGTGGCTCCTGCCCCCCACCCCCGCGCGTCCCCGCTACAAGGTCTGTCTCTCTCTGTCCCGCGCGGGGTGCGCGCTGTCCCTTCTGCTCTGGTCTCCGCTCGCAGGCGGGGGGAGAGCAGAGACAGACAAGCAGCCTGCCCCGGTGGAGTCCGCCTCCCACGGGGGCTCTTTCCACGGTGGCGTGGGCACCTCTGGTTCCGTCGGCGGAGTCGGCTCCACGGCCAGAGCCCACTTTGCGAAAACCGTCGCTCCCAGCCCCTCACGGGCGGGAGGAGCCGGGTGCAAGCAGCTGAGACCACTGTGGCCTGAGGCACAAGGCCCAGCCCCAGGGACGGTTTGCTTCCTCCCAGAGCCCGGGTGCCTCCCCCCGGCCGGCCGGCAGCGAGAGTCGGGGTCCCCAGTGAGCTCCCTTCCCACCTCGCACTGCAGGGCGCTCGGGGCGCCTGAGGCTGCAGCCGGCGCCCTGTCTCCTTGGGCTCTGGGTCTGGAGACGCCCTTGTTCTCCCTTTATGGTCTCCCCCGTTTCTGTGCTACCCCTGCTTGTTCTCGGGGTCTCTGTCAGCCGCGAGCTGCCCGGAAGCCCCGGGGACGGGGCAGAGGACTCCTGCCCTCACACACGCAGGAGTGCACCTGTCCTCACGTGGGCCCTCGCCCCGGCGGCAGGAGCTGGTCGCCGGAGCTGTGAGTGACGGGAACCCACCTCCCCGGCGAGTTAGTCCCTGTCCCCTCCGGGTGCCACCCCAGGCCCCGTCGCCTCTGGGGTGAAGGTGGTGGGGAGTGTCTGAGCCTCACCGCCCACAACGCACCTCCCACCGTGAGGGGCGCCTGCTCCCCAAACTGAGCCGGCGGAGACTCAAGGGCTCACAGTCCCTCCTCATCTGTCTACACCGGCGTCGCCATGGAAACATGGTGGAAATCCGCATCCGTCTATCCAAACCCTAAGCCGCGTTGGCCCAGCATGGACGACTCCACTAGGCAGTGTTACTCCGTCAAGAATTCGACCTTGAGAAACACAGGCCCTGTCAAAAACAAACAAACAAACAAAACAGTCAGCCAGTCCCGCATGCCATGGTGCGGGGATGGACGTCCATGAGCTCCTGGTGGCTAGAAGGGGTCTTCCCCAACACTTTCCTCCCCCAGCAGCGCCCCCAGACTCCCGCCGATGCCCGGACCCCGGGGTTTTCTCCCGAGGCCTCACTTCCAGCCGCAGAGTGCGCGCCACGGCGGCCGGGCGGGAACAGACCCGCAGATGTGGAGGAAACTCCGCTGGCCCCTCACCGGCCCTCCCACCCCGCGCAAGGCCAGGGTTCCCGTCTGTCCGCGGGGCTCCCAGACCTTGGAAGGCCGGCAGCCTGTTTACCGCCCACACTGACCCACCGCCCCGATGCCGGGCCCATGCACCGCAGAGACGGCCTCCTGCTCTGGCTGGGACGCCGAAGTGTCCTTTGATGACCGTCCTATTACCGTTACCATTATCACTAAAGCTAAAGTGTCGAGTGGAGAGTTACCAGCCCTCGGCCGCCCGGGAAGAGCTGGCCAGCGCACAGTGTCAGCGTCCACACCACAGCGCGGCCACCAATGAGGGGGTCGCACAGCCTCCTTCCACGTGGGAATGCAGAAATCTGATTCGCTGTCTCACCAAACCAACCCTCCCCCAGCCCCTTCTTGGAATCAGGCTACGAAGCCTTCGCCGGGGATGGTGTCGTTCGCGGACCTCCCGGAATCTGGTCCACGCGCGGTGGGAGACACCAGGCTGCAGCGAAGGGGGTGGGGCCCCGGGCGGACGGGTGTCCCCGGAGTCCTTCAGGAGGTGACTCGGCGGAGGAGGGGCAGCTGGCTGCGCCAAGGGACAGGGAGGCGCGCTGGCCCAGGAACAGGGCGTCAGGAATGAGGGGGGCGCGTCTGAGGGTCGAACACAAGACACAACGTGCCGGCGAGCGCGAGGACAGAGGGGACCCTGCGGGCGGCCGGAGGGGGCGCGGCGGGCAGCCGCCACGGACTGCAGTGTGGAGGGCTGTGCAGACGTGTAAAACGGGACTGCCTTCTGACGCGGCGACTCCACTGCTGGGAGTTTACCCAAAGGGCACGACGCTGGGGTCTCGCAGAGACACGCCTGCGCCCCGTGACCACGGCGGCATGGTCACGGCAGCCCAGACGTGGAGCAACCCGAGTGGCCCTCGGGGGCCGCGCGCGGGCGCAGAAAACCTGGTGCCTGCGTCCGCCGAGGTCTCCTTCCGCCGTGAAAAGGGGGCGGTCCCGCAGCTGTGAGACAGCGCGCCGGACCCAGAGGACATCGGGCCGAGGGCAGGGGGCCCTCGCAGAAGGACAAGCCCTGCAGGGCCGCCCCTCCACGCGGGGTCCCAGCAGGCACGCCCAGAGCACGGGAGGGTGGACCGGGGCGCACTGCTGACCAAGGACGAAGCTCCGTCTGGCCGCGTGAGCGAGCCCCGGCGCAGGCCGACCTCCGCGCCCTGTGCGCGCGCGCGTTTGTGAAGAGCGGGTCTCGGGGTTCTCGCCGCGGGTCAAGTTCTAACGCAAAGCGAGGCCCCAGAGGGAAGAGGACCTGCGCCGAGCCGCGCCGACCTCGCGTGGGAACTCGGGCGCGAATCGCGTGGAAGCCCCGAAGTCACCTGAGCGCAAGGACAGGATCTGAGTCCCTGCCGAAAGCGGTCGCTGTGACTTCTGCAGACGCTGACCGCCCCCGGGCAGGCCAGCACCGTGCCCCCCCCCCAGACGTCGGGGTGTGGACGCTGCGCCCCGCACTGTCCGCGAGGTGTGGCCGCAGGAGACAAAGCCACAGTCAGCTGCTGGTTAGCGACTCGGGGGAGGGGGGCCTGGAGCGCTTGGAAGGTGGCGGAGGCTCGGGCCCGGCCGCCTGCACGCTGGGAGCTGGGTGCATTTTCGCCCCTGCCGCATCTCAGACGCGCGCAGAGAAATTAACCTGAAGTGAAACCATGACAACCAGAGGAAAGCTGCTCCTCACGGAGGAAGTTTGCAGACCTCTCCCGTGAACCCGGACTGCGCTGCGATCATTCCAATCAGCCCGCAAGCAGCATCCCCCACGCCGGGAGGGGTCACCTTCCCGGGCCGAGCAGCGCGCCGGCTCAGGGGCCCCCTCCCCACCCCGAGTCCTCAGAGCCGAGCTCTGCGGAGGCGCCTCAGGGCCCGGGGAGCTGGGGGGCACCGCCTTCTCTCTTTATCGGGGTCGCTGCGACGCACAGCAGGTGTGCCCCTCCCCCAACCCCAAGCGTTAAAGCCTAAGGAGGGGGCTGAGGGTGCGGTCCTCCTGGTGGCGTCGGTGGCCTTCCACGAAGAGACCCCAAAGCACCCTTTGTCCCTCTGCCCCAGGGGACACAGCGAGAGAGAGGCTGTCCGAGAACCAGGGGG
Source organism: Phyllostomus hastatus (assembly GCF_019186645.2). Lineage (NCBI taxonomy): Eukaryota > Metazoa > Chordata > Mammalia > Chiroptera > Phyllostomidae > Phyllostomus > Phyllostomus hastatus. Next base: position 2,699,558 of record NW_025333796.1, read on the forward strand.
CGGGCTCTGCGGCCCCTCCATCCTGGCCTTTCGGCCACCGGGCGGCTGGAGATGTCGGCTCTGCGAGCTGCCGCGTCTGGGTCACCTTGGTGACGGCCGCTGCCCTGCCTCGGCCCCTCCCAGGGCGGGGAGGTGACTGCTCGGTGCCCAGGACGGTCTCTCCCACGTGTCTCCGGGGACTCTTCACGCCGCGTCTCTGGCCCCTCGCTGCCGCCACCCGCCCGTGTCCAACCGGACGACGTGGACCGCTGCCGTGAAACTGGTGCTCGCGGTCCCTGGCACAGGGGGAGGTGCGCAGCAGCAGCAGCGGCCACGAATATTTCGCGAGGGCTTAGTCGGATCCACGCAGACGGAGCACCCGCCCGAGCCACGCCCTGCGCGGGGATCGAGGACGAACACCACGGCCCAGGGCTGCCGGCCGCGTCCGCCGTCTCCTCCGGGGGCTGGAGCGTCCGCACGTGGGGAGGGCACGACAGTGGTGAGGAGGGGGTTGCAGGGAAGGAGGGTCATCTGGAAATACGGGAAGACGGAAGCCGGGAGCAGCCCCGCCCCGGCACCGGGACCCAGGCGTCCACAGGGACCCTCGCTGTGACCCGCTCGACGACAGAGAAGTCCCTGTGGTGTCGCCGCAGCGGGACGTGCCCGAGGCCCTCCCTCCAGGCTGCGGGAGCGCTGACCCAGGGGGCTGCCGGGGGAGCCACCACCACTGAGCACAGTGGGGACCAGGCGTGGGGACGCCCCCTCCTGTGCAGACGTGGGCTCTGGGGGGACCGCTCCTGCAGAGGGAGATGGGGGGGGTGGCGCATACTCAGCCATCTCCGAGCCTGGGGCTGCCAGGCTGCCCCTCCCCGCCACACCTCACAGCGGGCCACCCCAGTGACTCCGCTCTGCAGTGGACGGCCGGGCGGCACTCCCACCATGTCGATCAAATGGTGCCCTGCCTCTCTGACCCCACACCCAGCCTCCACGGCCCCGGGGGCCTCTCCGACTTGACCCCCGTCCCACCACACCGCTGGTCCTTGTGACGGTCAGTGCAGGCGTCCGCCTGGCAGGGCCGCGGGGCAGCCAGGTGTCCGGCCGCACCTCCTTCCGCGTCTCTCCCGGGGTGTCGGAATGGGGTGCGCACTCGGAGCAGGGGCCAGAGAGAGCGGACTGCCGCCCTGCGCGGGTGGGCCGTGTCCGATCAGGGGGCGGCCTGATGCACATGCGGGGGTCTCCGTGCCCCCTGCCGACTTCTCTGCAGAACCCCGGGCACACCCTGGGGCTCTCTGCCCTCCGTCCTGCGTGCCCCCCGAGCCACAGTCCCCCCAGGTCCTCCCCGGGTCCCAAGGCCACTCGTGCAGAGAGCCGCTTCCCAGGCCCCGCGCTCCGCCTGGAGCCCGCCCGCACGGAGGTTTCCGGAAGGGGAGACGGGGAAGACGCTGATGATGAGTGGCTGCGATGTGGGGAGTTTTGCTTTAAGGTGGCTTTTTCATTCTAGTGTCACACCGACTGTGTTGGTTTCCAACGCTATTTCTCTCATGGACTTGTGGCAAGAATAAATAAACGTTAATATCTTTACTTAGAAAATGTGAAGTCGGCCCTCGAAATTCAGTTTTCACTCTTTCCTGCAACCCACCAACACGGGAACCACCGCCCTAGAAAGCCTGGAGCACATTTGTTTATTCGCTCACTTCCTCGGTGGGCGCTTAGTGGGGGCGCAGGAGGCCGGGCTCCGCCCTGGAGGGGGGTTGTGTCGAGCCCCTGAACGCAGCAGTGGAGTGGGGGTGCGGAGGACGCCGGGTCGCCTGGGCTGCACAGTGACGAGCTCTGTGATGGTGGGAGGGGCAGGCGCGGTGAGCGCGCTTCCCGGGGTGGCGTTTCATGCGGAGGAGGGGGACGCCCCCCCCGCCCTCAGGCAGGGAAGGGCTGGACATGGGGGGCGCTGCTCCGGGCGGGGGGCGGGGAGGGAGAGCAGCAAGGGAGTGTGGAGGCCCAGAGGGCACTGAACTTGCGGGTCGCTGGCCGGTGCAGGGACTCGGGCCGGGTTCCACAGGGCGGGGGGGCAGGGGGGCAGGGGGGCAGGCGGGGCAGCTGGGCAGCTGCGGACGACGACTGGACTGGGGAAGCCGGTGCGAACCGGAGGAAGAGGTGCGGCGGCCGCGGTGGAGCCGGGGGGCAGGGAGGGGGCGCTGAGCACTGTGGGGCCTGAGCAGAAGCAGCAGAGAGGGGTGACTCTGTGCCGGGCAGGGAGCGCGCCCCGCGGGGCGGTCAGGGTGCGGCGGCCGGGCCTCGCTCCGGCAGGGGGGACGCCAGGCAGGCCCGGGCGGGAACCTCCCCGGGAGCCGGGACACCGCGGGGGCCGCGCAGGGGGCTGTGCGTCCGTCCTCGTCTGCGGGAGAGGCTGGTCAGCGGTGACAGCCCGGGGGGGCCGGAGGGCGGCGCCAGAGGCCCCCGCGGCTGGTGAGACGCGTCCCCAAGGACACAGGGGAAACCGAGCCAGGCAGGGGACAGTCCCGGCTCAGCCAACCTCACGGCCACACTCGTCGGCTGAGGAAACGGGCGTCTCCGAGAGACGCCCAGCGGAAGAGGACCCGCACCCCCAGGTGTCAGCGTGGTGGCAGGTGACAGCAGCCGTAATTCCAAACCGGAGCAGCACGGACCGGCGGGCGGCAAGACGCACTGCACAGCCACCACCTGCCCAGTCCGGCGTCCCCGTCACCGTCTTGCAGGAGTGACTACGAGGGCAGTTCGTGAAGAGACTGCCGTCCCCCCAGGCGCTGGCAGGGGTCCCGCCTGGTGGCTCGCCGGCAGCTACGCCGCGCCGTCCGGCCCTGGACGAGGTGCGTATCCATCAGATCCTCACGGCCGTGGGGGAGCGAGCGGCACCTGGCAGCCCGTGTCGCAGGGACGAGGAAGCTGAGACGGGAAGGGGACATGCGGGCGACGCGAGGTCGCGGGGCTGTGAGCGGCCTGGGGGCTGCGGCCCAGGCCCAGGCCCGAGCAGACGTCACTGCGAAACGAGGAAAACGACACTCAGGTTCAGTGTTCCCGCTCAGCCCTCCCGTCCTGCGCCCCGGAAGGGGGAGAGCGAGCACCCGGGGTGAACAGCCGGGGTCCCCCGCCCGAGAGGAACGACGTTCTTCTGATCGGCCCAGAGTCCTCCGGGGGGTGTGGCCACAGCGCCGTGCCCCTGGGGCGGGGGACAAACTCCAGCCCCTCCTTCTGACTTGGGCCTGAGGCCCGGGCTGACGGCCCCCGCCCCTCTCTCTCTCTCTCTCCCTCCCTCCCTCTCTCTCTCCCTCCCTCCCTCTCTCTCTCCCTCTCTCTCTCCCTCTCTCTCTCCTTCTCCCTCTCTCTCTCCCTCTCTCCCTCTCTCTCTCTCTCCCCCCCCCCTCTCTCTCTCTCTCTCCTCTCTCTCTCTCTCCCCCTCCCTCTCTCTCTCTCTCTCTCAGTGCAGTAAGGCGAGTGGCGCCCCCCACTGGTGGCTGTGCCCTCTGCCCCGCAGTACATGTGCCACCTGGCACCTGGCTCCCGAGCTCCCCCCGGAGGCTGGGGCTCACAGGGGACCCGGCAGTGTGCACACGAGTTTCCCCATCCTCGGTGTGACTCTCAAACAGTCCCAAGTCCCCTCGGAGCACCCCGTCCCCAGGGCGAGAGCCCTCGGGTTCCCAGCAGAGAACCCAGTGGGGGGTGGGGGTGGGACCTGGCCCCAGGACGGCTCTGAGGCGCGGGGAAGCCTCGGTTCCCGAATTTTCAAGGGGCAGCTCGTGTGTGAGGTGCAGTGACGGCCGCTCGACCTCCCTCAGCATTTAGCTGACCGTGGCCGGGAGCTCGGGGTGTGTCGGAGGCGCCCATCCACGTGGCCCTGGTCTCTGTGGCCCGTGGCCATCGAGGTTTCTCATCGGGGCGGGCCGCCCCACTCGTAAGCGGTGTCACGACGACACGTTTGTCTGGGACGCTTTCCATCTCCTCAGAGCGCGCTCCACGCAGGACGCCGCCCGCGGGCGGACGCGCTGGCCGCCGGGCGCTCCACCACCGGCTGAAGCCGTGGGCCCTAAACCGGCGAGGGCGTTATTGACGCGGGAGGCCCTGTCTGTCGGCCCAGAGGCCGCGCCACCGTCGTCTTCCTTCCAGGACTAATCAGAGTGAGGCCGCATCCGAGAAGCAGGAGACGGATGGGAACGTCCCCTCCCGGGGCAGCGCGGTGGCCGTCGGCCGCGGACACCGCTTTCTGTCAAGCAGCCCACGTGCCCCGCCCGCGAGGCCACGCCCCGACCGCGGCGAGGCCACGCCCCCGCGGCCCGTGCGCTGTGGCTGGCGCAGCGCGGGGGCTCGTCCCCTGTTAGAGGACGACGAGCGCCGTTCAGCCCGTGCCCCCAGCGCGTCTGAGACTCGCAAAGCCCGCGAGGGGCCGGGGCCCCTAGAACAGAGCGCCCTGGGGCGTAAACGCGCGCAGGCCCCGCTCTCGGGAGGGTCTGTCCCCCCAAGGGCAGGGCTGAGCCCAGCGGCGGCCCGGGGTGCGGCGGCCCCGGGTGCGGGCACGCCACCTGTCGCAGCTCGCCGCCTCAGGCCTCCTCATCCGTCCCAAAGTCGTAGAAACACACCGTGTCTGATTCCAAGTACGCATGCACACGACGTGAGACACACGGCACACACGCGTGCGGCGTGACCCACGTGTGACCACACAGGTGGGACACACTCAGGGGACGCGGCCTCTGCAGGACGGAAACCCTGAGCACGAGGGCCTGTCGGTTCGCAGGACGATCGCCCCCCCCGCCCCCATACGCAAGAAACGGCAGAAACGGAGCCGCTGCCGGTGGGGCCTGACCTGGCGCCCCCAGGGGGGCTGCTCGCTCGCCCGGTGCCTCAGAGGGACCTCTGGACGCCGGCGCAGGGCGGGGCGACCTTGGCGCGGGGCCCAGAGCGGCCGTGCGCCCCAGAGAACTGCTTTCAAGGACCACGGGGATGCAGACAGACATCATGAGGACCGGGCTGATGGCCACCAGCCTGAAGACGAAAAGTCCTGCTCAGACGTGAACGGCGGCCACTGGGAGCCACTGGTGCCCCCACACGACGGCCCGCTGCCCAGCCGGCGGGGCGGCGGCCAGGCTGCGGCCAGGAGGAGCTGACGGGCCGGCGGGGCCGCGTGCAGGGCCGGCCTCCCGCGCATTCAGGCGTTTTAGAGCTTGCAAGTCCCAACCTTAAAACCCTGATTATTTATTTATGCCCTTTTTGTCTAAGAAGTTAAATCCTCAGAGCATCTCAATTTAGATCAAAAGCAATTTACCAAACCTCACCTGGCACACCTGGGCCTTATGATTTGTTAATTACCTGCTTAGCATTTCCAGGGCTGGGGGGCAGGGCCGCGGCCCCGCGGGCTGCGGGGGAAACCCCCCTCCCGTGACAGAGCCTTCCAGAGCGCCCCAGGGGCTCCCGGGGCGCAGCTCCCCAGCCGCGCGGGCCCCTGCGGGGGGCTTCTGTTTTGTTTTCCGGGGCGAGGAGCCCGGCACCAGGCGAGCAGACGCGTCAGTGCCGGTGGCGTGCGCCTCGGCCTCCCGATCGGACTCTGTGGCGGCGGCGGCGGCGGCGGCAGTGCACCCGTGGGCAGCCGTCCAGCACACACGCGGCCCGTCGGGGCAGCTCCCCGCTGACGTCTCCCGCGCCCCGGGTTTACCGTTTGGCATCGGGATATTAGAAATCACCGTAATTACTCGCTCTCACCTCGCTTCAAACGGGAGGAATCGCTAAGTGGCACAGATGAAAAGATGATCTCATTCCTGAGATGGCGGCTCCCCGCTCACGGGCCTTGACCCTTCCCTCCTCGCCTGCTCCCTCCCGCCCGCCCCTCCCCGCCTCACGGCCGCCCGGGCACACCCGAGTCTGGGTCTGCAGCAGCACGGGCTGGTGGGAGCCACACGGGCTGGCACGTGTCTCTCTTCCCCCCACCGGGCGTCCCCGTGGGGAGACCCCGGAGGAGCCCAGACTTCTGTGCACCGCCTCCGCCTCGGGGCGGCGGGGGGCAGGGGGCAGCGGGGCGGGGGGCTGGGCAGGGGCCTCGAAAACACGGCGTCTAGATCCTGACTGGCTCACTGCTGTTTGGGCTAAACCCTGAGGAGATGGTCTGTGCTGCAGGCTGCGGGGACAGCCACAGGGCGAAGGTCACAGGATTTACTGGCTGCTGCCTGTCGGTCCTGCAGCCCGAGGTCCGGTCTGTCCCCGTGGCGTCCTGCTCCACCCGGTGGACGTGGTGCCCACCCCACCCCCACCCCCACCCCCGCTCCGGCCCCACTTCATCTTAATCTCTTCCACGAAACTGGCCACGTTTTAACTTGCATTGTAATTGTAATTGCGGCCTCGCTCACTCATCCTGCCGCGAGTCCCTTTCAGGCCAGATCCTATCTGCCACCCCCGCCCCCCTGGGATCTGCCCCCACGCAAACCCCGCCCCGCCGCTGCCCCGGGGAGACGCCACTCAGGCCCCGCGAGCGTGCCCGCCGCTCGCGTGGCCGGCCGGCGTCTCCCTGGTCTTTCCTCGTCGGCAGGACTCGCGGCCTCTTACCGACCGGAGGGTGTGCGTGTGACGCTGCCGCACGGTCTAAAATGACCTGAAATGTCGTCGCCGTTACCGCCCCCCCAGTCAGCCCGTCCCGGAATCCTGGTCGGTCGGTGCACTCCTGTCCCCTGGTCTAGCAAAGGCCTCGCGGGGCTGGCGCCCGGGAGCAGCCTGGCCTCCTCCTCCTCGGGCGGCGCCAGCAGAAGAGGCTCCGGTCCAAGATCTCCGGAGAGCACGGCCACGGCCCCGCGCAGTCCGTCCCTTCGCCGACACGGGAGCCTCCGACAGGGGCGCGAGCCAGGGCAGCGGGAGGCGAGAGAGGCAGCTTCCCGCCGGTCTCTGAGGCTCCCCAGGACGTGACCAGGTCGGAGAACCGTTACCCGAGCCACAGCCCCCCAGACACGCCAAGGGCCAAGGCCCCCGGAACCCGCGGGGGAGCCACAGGGGCTCCTCCGTCCTCCTGGGGCGGCGCGTGAACACGGCCGCGGAGCAGGGCTCGCCCGCCGCCGGGCCCCTGCAAGGAGCTGTGCCGGGACCACGGCCCGTCCGCGTGCACGCCGCCCGCTGACAGGGCTCTCGGCTGCGTCCATCGGAAACGCCCGAGACAAGGGGGTTTCCGAACCAGGCGGGGCGCCCCGGGGCAGCTCAGAGGCCAGGCCCCACGTCCGCCGGCCTGGCCCTGGTCTGGAAGCTGCCTCGGTGCGGCCGGAACCGGTCCTGTGGACCGGAGATGCCCCAACGCCCCTCCCCCTCCAGCAGCTGGGGAGGCAGGGCCCCCCGCCCCCGCCAGGGTCTCCGCACCCACCGGCGGCCCCGGAGGGCAGGCCCTGTGGGGGGCGGGGCTCCCCAGGGCGAGCGGACTGCGAACGGCCGGCTGACCCTCACCGTCCCGCCCCCGCAGCGGCCGTGCGCGCGAGGGCAGATTCCTGCATGGAGGGGCCTGGGGACTGGAGACCGGCGCCGGTCACCGGTGGGTGAGGGCTGGTCGGAAAGAAGCATGGCCGACGGTCACAGAAGCTCACCTGGTGGCCCATGGCCCGTGCCAGCCCCTGTGACAGCCGTAGGTCCTGTCCCCACTGCCATGCAGAGCGCCCTGGCGTGGGGTCCGCGGCCCGGCGGCGGAAGGCCGCCACACCGGAGCGCGTCCATCATCAGGGCATCACGGGGACCGTTTCACGGTTGTGTGTGAGGAGAGAGCGGGGAGTCCGTGGGGAGTCCGCGAGGGCCGCGGTGTGAGCCTGCCGGCCAGGGCCCGCTGCGGGGCGGGAGGACGCCAGGCAGGAGGCAGGCGATCCTGGTCCAGACACCCACGGGGAGAGAGAGTTGGGCGCTGCCCGCTGCCCCGAGGCCCAGGGGGGGCCTCGCGTGAGAATGCCTGGGAGCACACGAAGGGCGTGTCCGAGAGAAACCCAGCCCCCGCCCGTCAGGGCAGGGAGGACGGCACCACCCCGAGTCCCGGCCGGGGAAGGGGGAAGGTTATTGGCCTCCTCCCGACGCGAGTCTCAGCCTCTGGCGCGCTGGGCAGAGAGCTCGGGAGCAGCGAACCCGCGGGAAGAAGTGGGGCTGGCGGAGAGAGACGGTGTCGGGGGCTGGGACTCGATCTCGGGGGGTGGGGGAGGTGGCTGGATCTCAGGTGGGATCGGGCGCAGTCCAGGCAGGCGAGGGACACCGGACCCGGGGCACCGCCCGGCAGGCCGCACCGCGAGGTGGGGCAGGGACGGCTCGGGCCCTGGAGGGCGGGAGTTCAAAGCCAGACGCGGGGAGGGAAACCCGAGACGCGAGTTCAAAGCCGACGGCGGCAGCAGCGACAAATTGCTGCCGTGCCTCCCGACCGTGCGTGGGCCCCGGGACGGCCCCGCCCGCGTCTGGGGGTCCGGGAGGGGCCGCGCTGCGGGGTCGGCTGGGCTTTGAAGTTCGCGGAGACGGCAGCGAGAGGCACGGCCCCTCGCAGGCGGGGCGCGGGGGCAGGGCGCATCAAAGACCCGCCCGCGGTCCCGTTTGCTCAGGGCTGGGCCGGGCTCCAGTTACAGCCCCCCCACCCCCACCCCCGGCCCCGTGTGCTCGCCGCTGTTTGCTCAGGGTGGACGCGCGGCGGGGACGCTGGGCCTGCTTCTCACTGGAGGGGGGGGGACGGCTTTGGGGAGGGAGGCTGCTGAACCAGACCTCGGGGGCTCTGCCCCCCCCACCCCCGGGGGTGGCTCTGGTCTGCAGTCCGACCCAGGCAGGTGACTGTTCGCGTCTGGGATTCCCAGGGGGCCAGAGGACACTGCAGAGAAACCCAGATGGCCCACCCCGACCCCCGGCCGGGCCACCATGCCGGCGTTTCCACGGCCCAGGTCCGGGTGGAGAGCGGGGGGCCAGCCCCACGACGGCAGAGCCGTTCCCCTCCGGGTCCGGACACACGGACAAGTGCCCGAAACGCGCCGGGCACGACACGGGGTCCCCCGGCCCGGGGGAGACGGGACACACACCCTCGGCCCCGGGACCTGGAGGGTGAAGAGCCGGGCACAGGGGACGGCCCACAGGAAGGGCCCTGCCTGCAGTGTGTTTGGGCCGGGCCCCCCAACTGAACGCCACCGGCTCAGAGCGGGGAAGCCGAAAGCCGAGGGCACGGCCTTGAGGAGAGTCGCAGTGGGAGGGGTCGGCCGCCCCCACGAGAGGGCAGAGCACTGGGCGGGGGGGCTGGGGGGCTGCAGAGAGCCTGCCCACAGACGGGGGTCCTCAGGGAGCCGCCTGCTGCTGGACAGCGAGCTGCACCTGCGAGCGTCTGCGGTCGTGCTGGACACAGAGGGCGCACGGCCAGCACCTGCGTCCAGGCGCATGGGGCATCAAGTTTCCGGGGCACCCCAATGGGGGCAGGCAGGCGGGCGGGTGGGTGGGCCCTCCCCGTCCACCTCCGAGCTGGGAGACCAGGGGCGGCGCGCAGGGAGCCTGGCATCTGCCCGTCGCGCAGAGAAGCAAGACGTCCCCACACAGAACCGGGACTCGGCGTCCAAAGGCCCTGAGACTGGAGAAAAAGTGTGACGGGGTCTCGGAGACACGGTGGGTGAATCCGAACAGGCTCCCACACGGCCCAAAAGGCCCCCCGGGGTGGGTCCCGGGGGGCTCCCCAAAACTGCCGAGTTTCTGCAGGTGGTGGCGGGGTGGGTGACGCGGCCGGCACCAACGGTCCCGGTGCGCCCTGACCGAACACGGGGGACAGGCTGAGGCCGGGGCGCGGGGCAGACGCAGCGAGGGCTCACGGGGGTGAGGGCCACTGCCCCGGCTACAGGGGGGCTCTGGCTGTGGACGGACCCCGGCCTGGGCCCGGCACCATGGCCTCCCCACACGGCGCCCCCGCCGTCCCGACAGCCCAGCCTCAGACACGAACATGGGTCTCATTCCGGGCTTGAGACACAAGTAACCCAGGCAAGTAACCACCGGTGGCTGCTGGCCGGGGAGGAGACGATGAGAAGAATCCCGTGGGGGGGCGGGGGGCGGCGGGCCCCAAGGCGCAGAGAACGGACTGGGCTCCCGGGAGGCGCCAGCCCCGGGGGTGGGGGGCCAGGGGACAGGGAGGAAAACAGGCTGGGGGGGCGGCCAAGGACAGGGAAGGACCATGGTGCAGGGGCTGGGGGGGGGGGCGGGGAACAACCACCGGGTGGGCCGGAGAGTCCATCCGCTGGTCCCGTGAGAGACTCGCCTTTCCTGCTGCCCGGTCACCGGCTGAGTCTGGTGTCATGAGCGCGCTGGCTCCGCCCCCCCGCCCCCGCCCCCGTGTGGGAGAACATCGATCGTTCTTCATCAACGTCTTCTATCGGCTCATCACCCGCAGCTGGCCCACCGGCCGCGGGCGCCGTCCGGCGAGAAGTTGCCAGCAGGACCCTGCGCCAACCCCATCTGGCATGCTCGACCGGCCACAGCCCGTCCCCACACACGGCACGAGTCTCCCTTTGCGTTTCCGTTGCGGTTTTAGCTGCCGTGAGACGATAAAGCAGAACACGCCGAAAACGTGGCGCATGAGCTTCCATTTTCAATATTGAAACGGCTACTGAATACCACCCGCCGACTGAATACCACTGGTATCTATGACAAAAACTCGCCAGTTTCGGTGATTTTTTTAAACCCACGCTGACAGGACAGCGGAGAGAGTACGAGCTAACAAAAATGTTGACGTCGAAGACGACCCTCACCCCAGCCACCTCCCAGGAAAAAAACGAGGGGGCTGTATGGCCTGCCCGACGCCACTGGTTGGAAGTCAGAGCCGCCCCCCCCCTGCCCTCCACGCCCCCGCCCCCGCTGAGTGACCTCGGGAGCAGGCACCCAGGTGGCCCCCACATGCAGGTCCGAGGCCCACAGAGCCGCCGCCGCCCGGGACGCGGGAAGAAGCCGGAGAGCACCTCTGCCCGGCTCTCGTGAACGCCGTCACCCTCGGACGGTTCCGGGAGCAGCGGAGCTCCTGTCCCGGGCACAGCCCGACTACGGGGGGGGGCAGAGCCGCGGCCCCCCCAGCCCAGGCCCCCGTCTGACCGGGCCAAGACGGACCCCTCCCCCGACAGCCCCCCACCCCGTCACCCCGCCCCCGGCCCTGCGCCCACGACCCGGGTCACGGTGTCCCCCGTCGCCCCTGGGAGAAGGCGCTCCTTGTGTCCAGAGGGGCGGCCCCTCCCCAGACTGACCGACCGGGGAGACGTGGGCGCCAGAAGCCCAGGGTCGCTGGAATGATCCGTTTGCCCCGGGCGCCTCCTTCCCGGCCGAGGACACGGGGAAGTCCCCGCCGCCGCCGGGCCTGGCCCCCGGCTCACACTCCGACGCCCGCGCCCGCACCGGGCCACCTGCGGCAGCGGAGCAGCGGGGGCGAGCCTGGCACCGGGGGGACCTCCCGAGAGCTCGCAGGCACGGCCCGGGGCGGCGGCGCCAGGACCGGGGTGTGGCGGCTGTGCCGGGAAACCCACCCGCCGGGCAAACGTCCTCCCGGTAGAGGTCTGGCCAGACGGGCTCCGAAAAGGGGCAGAGGGAGGGCTCCCCCCTTTTCACGGCAGGAACGCGCACCCCCGGCCTGAGCCGGCCCCAGCGCTGTGCCGTGCGGCTGGCCTGCCGGGACGAGGCGGGGACTGGAGTGCCCCGTGGGCGCGGGCGGCTCTCACGGTCTCCGTGAGGTCGTGAGGGACCCCGCCCGGAGGTCGCACGCCCCCGCCCCAGCGCCCCCGCGCCCCCGCGCCTGGTGGTGAAAACGCACGGAGGGAGGCACGTGCTTCCGAGTGTCACCAGCCGCGCGGCCCAGGGGCCGGCGCTCACCGCCCGCGCGAGAACCCGAGGGAGGGGCGCCGAACTGCCGAGGCAACGGCTCCGCACGGAGAGGTCGCACTGTGTGTGGTCGTGCCGCCGAAACGGGACACTGCGAGGAGATGACCGGACAGTCACTGGATCGGCATGTCAGGCCGTCCCTGCGCTCTGGCGAACTCGGTTCCGATCCGCGACGGTGCGGGTTCTGGAGGCGGCGAGAGGCCCAGGGGCACCAGGCGTCGCTGACAGCAGTGGGAGAGGCCCTCATGCGCCCCGCAGTGCGACCCGGCCGGTACCGACCCGGCCCTTCCCCCCCCACCCCGCCCGGTGCCGTCGGCCGAAACACAGAAGCGCCGGCCCTGTCTTCGGGCCGTGTCCACCGCGGGGACGGGCCCACCACTGGACTTGTTCCCTCCCGTGCACTGACGTCCGGACGCAGCTTGGAAAATGACCAAGACCACAGCCAGCCCAGAGCTGGGCAGAGCCGGTGGGGACATCAGCGGCCCAGCCCGTCTGCGGAGCCGAGACCGTGCAGAACGGGGGAAACGCCGAACGACCAAAACAAACACGGGCTCAGCCCGCGTGGGGCTCCCCCCCCACCCCGCACACCCCAGGTGCGGTCCCTCTCTCGGGAGCCTGTCCGCACCTCTGGTGTTCCAGCCCGAGTTTGGTGCCCTAGTTCCCAGGTGAGTGTCGTGAGTCGTACACAGCGTGTTTGCCCTCAGGGGGAACTCTGTATCCATCGGTAGGAGGACGACACTGTATCCATCGGTGGGAGGAAACACTGTATCCATCGGTGGGAGGAAACACTGTATCTATCCGTAGGACGATCAACCGCATCCCATTGGCCTTCCGCCCCCGAACGGGAGCCATCCCTGTGCTCCTCTGCCCAGCCGACCTCCGCCCGGGGGGGGGGGGCCGAGTGACCCGGAGGGACAGAAAGGATGCGATGGCCCTAACGCTCAAAGCTGTTTCTCCCCAGGACAGTGAAGTCAGAGCCCTTTCACTGTCCAGAAATTATTTGTGTGTTAAAAAAAATTACTGGAAGTGCAGAAAGCGTGTCTGTGTAAAAATTATTGCACCTGTAGCCGGCTTCCTGTGGCGAGGTCAGAGGGCCTGGATCCAATTACTGGTGGAAACCCACTCCGGCCCACGACGTAACTCGGGGGGGCTGCGTCTCACGGTCCCTGCCGCCCTGAGACAAAGGCTGCCCCGCGTCCCCTTCGCTGGGCCGTCCACAGCCGACCCGTGTGGGGACCGCACCCCCACCCAACACACAGCAGGGAGCACGCTCCGGGTGCCCCCGGGACAGCACTCGCTGCGACACGCGCACTGGGGCTGCCTGGTCTGCACACGACCGGAGGCGACGCAGACTGAGCCCCGGGCCCCGGGTCCCCGCCCTGAGGGAGCAGTGACCGTGGCTCCCAGGTGCCCAGCAGAGCGGGGGAAGGAGGGTGTCGTGGGGACACCTCCGCTCTCCGCGCCCCGAGGTGGCTTTTGTCTGTCTTTGTGGCTTGTAGCGAAGGGCTGAAGTGGGCTTCCCTGCCCGGCATGCTTGGAATTCCTGGAGCGGCGGAGCGGGGAGCGCCCGGCGTCCGGCGCTGACGGCAGCACAGAGGGGTTGCCGGACTCAGCAGCCGTCGGCCGGCCGGCTGCCCACTCCGGGCTGCCCAGGGGCCCGGGCCCAGAGCTGCTGCTCCTGAGGGGGAGTGACTCGGAGCAGGACGGGGCCCTGCTGCTGCGGACCACCCGACGGAGAGTGGTGATGAAGACGGGCCCCCCGTACCCCACCTTTCCCTGGAGGGGGCTGAGCGTGAGGGTCTGGTGCACACGCAGGAGCCACCAGGCGGCCAGACAGGCCCAGGCGGCTGAAGCATCAGCTGCAGGGCCCACACTGGCCGGGCTCCCGCCCCGTCCCAAGGTGCACAGGAACGCCGCTGCCCTGGGCCCCGCGGTGGGCGCGTCCGGCGAGGAAAGGCTCGGGGGTTCCGTGGCCCTGGCTCTCGGCAGAGGGGACCCGCTGTCACAACCCCACTGACGCGACCCAGCACGAAAGCCGTTCCACGACCCGAGACTCGACGGAGGGACGGCCTGACGGAGCGGGGCTCCAGGCAGGGCCCCGGGCCCTCCCCGCGCCCGCCCAGGGCCCTCCGACACCCGTCCCCGAGACCTCACAGCGCCTCCCATGTGGACAGCCCCCACCCCCCCACCAAGCTGAGCCTTACCCGGCTGAGCCGGGGTCTCCCACCTGAGGAGCAGGGGGACCTGCCGGTGAGCAGTCCCCACGTCCTGACGCGACCTGTCCCCCCCGCCCCGGTTTCCTGGTGGCGTCGCACAGCGAGCGAGGAGCCAGGCGGCAGGGGCAGGGGAGTGGACGGGGGGCTGGGGGGTGATCACTGCCACGGTGCACGCCCAGCCCCCGCCCCACCTCCCACTCTGCTTGCCTGGCCCTCCGTCCCCGCGGTGGCTACAATGTAACTAACGGTTAGCAGTGACCCCACCCCCAACTGTCTGGGGACGAGCGGGCGGGTGCAGGGCGACCTGGGAACGCGTCCCTCCGTCCCCGGTGACCAGCGCCGAGAGGGGACAGCAGAGGGAAGGGGAAGAGCTCCCCGGGAGGCGTCCACGCATGCACTGCTGGCCGACCCCTGCACCCCAGGGCAGAGCGAGGCCCCGGGTGAGCCCCCCAGGCCTGCCCCCCTTTCCCAACCACCCCCACGCCCTGACTCCCGCAGCCCCGCCCTCCTGCACCAGCGCATCAGCGGCGTCCAGGCCGCGGTCTCCCCACCGTGGGGCACACTCGGGGCGCACAGTAGGTGGTCAGGAAGTGTTCTCGGAGTGGGCGGCCGGAGGGTGGGAGGGGATGACTTCGCGGCTCCACCGGCGCGCCCCGGGCGCGGCCCGGCACCGCCTCTCTGACGCCCCGCTCCGGGAACACAGGAATGAGTAGCATTCTTCTCCGGGAGAGAAAGAGCCACCTAATCTCAAAATGCGTGCTCAGCGGGGGGACTATTTGTATGAAAATAAAGGATAACCCGAAGGAATGCACCGCGGGAGCTGTAATTTCCACGCGGAATCCGCCCGGCCCGTTTGAAGCCCGGCGGCGGCCCACCGCGCCCTGCGCGCCGCCGACCGTAAACAGTGTTTGAGGGCTCAGGTGCGCCGACCCGGGCGCCCCGGCTCCTGCGCGGCTCCTCTGCGGCTTCCCGGCCGCGCGCCGCGGGCCCCACTGTGCGCCGTGAGCGCGTGGGGGCCCTCTCAGGGCTCACGGTCGCGGGGAACAGAGGAGACCAAGTTCGCCTCCGGCCACGTGTGCTTATCCCTCAAAACGACGCCTGTTTTTGTCGCCTGCCCGACAGAACGGGTGCGGACGGGGAGAGGCGAGATCACGCGTGAATCGTGAACAGTGTTTCCCGGACTGTCTCCCACGGAGAGGTGAGGCCCCGTGAGCCCCCCGACCCTTGGCCGGAATCACCACTTTTCGCACAGATTTCTCTAGCGGAACAAGTGGCCGGCGTCTCGGCACGAGCGGTGCTCGCGGAGTCGCTTTTCTGCGGGTGGGAGGGCGGGCGGGCGGGGACAGGGCAGCGGCGGGGCCGCGGGGGGATGGCCGCCCGGGCTGGGGGGGGGACCGTGTGGACGTCCCGCCCCCACTGCCCTTGAGAACCGGGGTTCGGGAAGGAGCAGTGCGCTGGAAACACGACGGCGAGCACAGCCCGAAGACCCCTCACCCAGAGCTGGGCGCACTGAGCACGATCCGGTGAACCTGGAGCCCAGCAGCCGTCGCCCCCAAATTCGTTGTTAAGACACTAAATTCGCGTCCGAAGAGCCTGCGCCGCGGCGCCACCTGGCGCCCGCCCCGAGCGCGGCAGCCGCGGGGCGCGGAGGAGTCCGCTCCGCCGGGCCCGGCGCGCGCAGCAGCAGCGACGGAGGAGTGACTCGCCACGCTGAGCCCCGACGCGCCGCTGGGCGCGCGCACCGGCTGAAACCAGACCTAAGGACCCCTCCGGGTGCGCCGCCCGCGACCTGACTTGAGAAGGAAACACGCCGGGTTGGGCTCCGCTACCGTCAACGCCGAGATCCCGCAGCACGCTCCCCCCCAGCCCCTCTGCCCACGCACGTTTCTAAGGAGCAGAAGCGAAGGCGCTGGCGCGCGCGCCCTGCCCCCGCAGAGCCCAAAGCCGCGCTCTCTCCGCCCGACGGGGGCCGCAGGCACTGCTCGCCCCCTTCTGAGCCGCGGCCTTACTGGGAAGTGAACTGGGTGCCCTCCATGCGCCCCAGGCCCCCCCCCGCCCCCCAGTGTCGTGGCTTTGCGCGCCCGCCCGGCTTCCCGGAGCGCCTCCCGTCCCTGCTCTGCCCTGGGCCGCATCCTCCTCACCCAGGGAGGCCGGGCCCCCAGCCGGCTGCCCACCCCCGGCCCTCCTGACCCCACGGCAGCTCCACACAGGCCGCTGGAGTGGACGGTGGACGACCGAGTGAATGACTGAGTGGGTGTGCGCGCGATGGGGACGCAGGCAGGTGGGGCCCAGAGGGGGGCCTGTCCCTGGGTCCCAGCGCCCCCCCCCCCCGCAGGAGAACCGCAGCCCCGCACCTGCCCCCCAGGCCTCTGGTCCACAGCGTCCCTCGAGCTGCCGCCCGGCACGCGAGGTGCAGAAAGGGGACGAGACTCTGAGTCCGAAAGCACTCGGGTGACCTCCGAACACCCACGCCTGCGGGGGGGGGGGGGGTGGGCAGGGAGCAACGCGGGTCCCTGCCCCCACCCCGCCCGAGCAGCGGTCTGACTCTTGCCGCCCGTTTCCTCGGTGGTTCCGAAAAAGGGGGGAAAAAAACAACCCTCATAAATCAAGCCAACCATTGTATCGATACTTACAGGAACACTACAGCCAACTGCTTCATAATTATTTTATAATTCACCCCACAATTTGTTGATCTGTAATTATCTGTAGGAGAGGCGGCCTGCGTCGTTCCTGCCGTTACGTCAGTCACCGTTCTCCTTGAAGCGAAGATGTAGCAACTTCGCGCAGGGTTGAGCAACGACAGGGAGCCATCACCCAGCGCGCTCTGCGTGGGCGACTCGGGCAAGTACAGGCACAAGGGCCGGTCTCCCTAGAGGAAGGGGGAGAGGGGGAGGGGGGCCGCAGTGGGGAGGAGGGGAGGGCAGAGAGGGGGAGGGAGGGAGGGGGGAGGGGCGGAGACCGGGTGCCTGGAACTCTTAGGTCACACCCGCGTGTGGTCAGGTGCGGAGGCTTCCAGTGGTGCGAGTGTGTGTGTGTGTGTGTGTGTGCACACGCGCACGCGTGTTGTTCCGGAAGTTACCCGGCACAAAGAATCGCTCCAAAGGGAAACCTGAAGCCCAAAACCCCAAGCACCAGCCGACACACTGGGTCTGGCCACGCGAGTTTTTACGGGAGGTGAGTCCGTTGTTCTGCGCAGTCGCGTGGGGAGCCACCGGAGGGCTCTGGGGGGAGGTGTTGGGGGCAAACCAGAACCCTCACGACACCCCGGCGGTGGCCGCGGTGGGCACACGCCGCGGGACTCCTTCCCCTTGGGAGGGCCTGGAGTTCACTATCGCTCGCTGGCATTTCTCCGGAAGTCCCAGATCTGCCTGATCTGGGGAATTAAGTAGTGGCGGGAGACTTTTTAAAGAAAGCTAGGTTCCATGTGGCTGACAGTTTTTCATGGTGTGTGCGTGAGTCCAGGGCCCCCGGCCGCCGCACCGCGGCCCCGCTGGCCGGGCTCTGCGGGTGGGCACCGCGCACGGCGGGCGCCAGGACTGAGCCGGGGCGGCGGGGGAAGGGCTTCAGCCGCGCGCACGGGGAAAGTGAAAGGCGGCGTGTGTGAGGCACACGCATGACCACTTCAGCCCCGCTTGGCCTTCGAGGGCACGTCACGAGAAAGACACTGTCCACCCAGGCCTCGGCCTCGGCCTCAGAGGACACGCTCTGCCCCGGCCCGGGGGGCCCAGCTGGTCGGAGCGCCTTCCCGATGCACCGGGCGGCGGGTTCGACCCCCAGTCGGAGCCCACACGGGGGTCAACCGAGGAGTGCGTGGATGGGGGACAACAAATCCACGTACAAATCCACGTTTCTCTCTCTCTCTCGTCAGTAAGTTAAAATAAATGTTAAGAGGGGCGCAGTGCCCCCAGCACTCCCTCCTTCTGTGAGTGCACAGCCCCCCCCCCCCCCCCCGCACACTGACCACCGTCAACCCCACGTGGCCCGCTCGTGTTCTCGGGCCGAGCCGCACCCTGAAGCTGAGGCCTCCCCAGCACCCACGGCCCCGGCGCTGGCCTCCTTCCGAGCAAACCTCGCGACTCTGTCATCGGGTGACAGGGCGGGCGTCCTGAAGACCTGCCTCGCGGGCCGGGCGGGCACGGCACACGTGTCGGGGGCGTCCCCACTTCTGTCCCCTGCTGTCCCTGCAGGCCTGTCGGCACGGACTCCCCCTCTCTGCGCGGGGCCGACACCCACGGGCCCCGCACATTCTCTAGCCGCTCGGGGACCCTGCTCCCGGGCGCACCGGTTCTCTCCCCGGGGACCGGCCACAAAGCTCAGCGCCGGTGGCTTGCGAAGAGGAGTGACAGGCGCAGTTCCGGAGACACCGATGGAGCGAGAAAGGCGCGGCGGAGAGTGGTGAGTCCCGTGAACGGGGACACGGTGTCAGACGCGGTGACTGAGTGACAGCAGCACCACCCCCGGGGACACCCGGACACGTGCAGACGGTCTTCACACCGTGCGGGAGCGCGAAACGAGCAGAATTCTCGGAGGATCTCGACACGGTTGAAGCCGTGGGAGCAGCCGCTGAGAGGCCCCCCCCGCCCCGAGAGGAAGCACAGAGCAGGGGGGTTTGCCGGCGCGACCCCCCGAACCCTCGGGGAACACACCACTCTGTCCTGCGCCCTGTCCTGCCGTCCTCCAGGGACCAGGAGGCTCCAGGTCGACGGCGATTTCAGACGGGCCGACCCCCTTCATCCACGGACAGAACTCGGACCCTGAATGAGACACGAGCACACCAGGTCCCGAGTAAACAGGGAAATATCTTGTGCCCGAGTTCGGTGCACGTCAGAAACGCAAGAACGTTTCAATGGTGGGACATCCGCAGACTTCATCGTTTCACCGGGTTGAAGAACGTGATAAAAACAGTGTCACGTGGCGACCTCGGTGGCTAACCCGAGGAAGCGCACTGGACACAGTAAGGCAGTGTTCAAGGAGGGAGAGGAGAGGCCGCCTGCCCCCAACCCCCCACCCCCGAGCAAAGACAGCGCACGAAGCGCCTGCCCGACCACTCCCAGGGAGCACACGCGGAAACGGCAGCCCCCTCGGGTCGGGTGGGACGCCCGGGGCCGTTCCCGACCCACTGCGGACAGCAGCGGAGCCCCGGGCCGGCGTGCAGAGACGAAGCCCATCCGCACTGCGAGGGCTGGAGAGGGAGAGACGAGACCGCCGGTGACGGCGGGAGGCGGGCGTGGGAGGAACCAGGAGCGTCTGCAGAGCTGTTGGGTCTCACCAGCGGGCAGCCTGCTGGGCTGAGGGCGCGACGAGGCGGCCACCGTGCTGCCCCAGAGCCTGCAGGGCATGGCCACCCGGCGCCCGTCGACGCAGCCTCTCGGGGAGGGGCGGGCGGCTGTCCCGTGACGTCGGGCGTGTGGACTCCCACGGATTCTGCTCCTGGGCGTGTGCAGCGCGGGAAACCCTGGTGCACGAGCCTGAGGGAAACCAGGGGGTCCGGCCTGTGGCGTCTCTGGGCCACACTGGACGGGGAAGAGTCGTCTTGGGCCGCACGTCCAATACATCGCGACACGTGATCACAAAAAATCGCGTCATGTTTTAGGTGAATTTACAGTACTGCCCTGGGCCGCGTTCACGGCCGTCCTGGGCCGCAGGGTGGACACCCCGGTTCACAGCAGAGCAGTCTGCCGTGGCAGCAAAAGGCTAAACACAGCTCAGCTGTCTCGCTGGGTGACTGGGTGACTTCTCAGTGACGGGGTCCCTCGGAGGAAGCATGTGCGGCCGTGAGGGCGGCCGGGGCAACACCGGCTGCATCGCATCGCCCAGCAATCCGCCAGAGCAGACAGGCCCGCGGACGGACAGCCGGCAGGGCCGGAGCGGGGGTGTGGGGGTGCGGGGAGTGCGGGGCGCCGTCCTGGCGGGGGGCCGGCCGCTCCACACGTCTCTGGGGGTGACTCGGGGAGGACCTGGTGGCAGGCTGGCTGCAGCAAGTGCCAGGGAGGAGGCCCGGGTGTCGGGCGCACACGCCAGGGGCCGGGGGAGGTGCCGGCCCCCAAGACCTGGACACGGGGGTGCTGTCCAGGTGGGGAAGCATCGGACCGAGACTCGCTCTGTGAAGTGGGAGGAGCGGGGGACACAGGAACACCGTGCGCATAACGAGAGCGAGCGAGACTCCCACGGAGAAGGGAGCCAGGAGAGGCTCGTCTCTGGGTGGGAACCCGGCCGGGGCGCCCAGCGAGCTCCCCGGGGTGCCAGGGAGGCGGGGCAGCAGAGCGGCGGCGGAGTGGGCGGGGCCTGGGAGCGGCGAGCGCGCGGTCCTTCCGCTCCTGGAGGCGCAGGGTGCGGGGGTGAGGTCCCCGGGTCTCGGAGGCCGGGCAGGTGACCCCTCGGGAAGGCCGAGGGTCGCTCCCACAGCCCGGGCAGCAGCTCCCGGCATCACCTCCACGCTGCTGGTCTCCGCTCCGGGCCACTGAAGTCACCGCTCGGAAATCTCTCCCCCGTGTCCTCCCAGTCTCGCCTTTCAAGCCTGAAGCGTCCAGCTCCCCGCACTCCCGCTCCGAGCACATGGCAGCGAGCGGCAAACAGCCGGCTGCGAGAGCGGCACCAGAGTCTACGATCGGTCAGATTTGATCCATAAAATAACCCACCGTTTTGCCCCTCATCATCGCCAGCCCCCCCGCCCCCAGACCAGCCCCGTTCTCACTGGGCCCGGGGTGCGCGGACGCAGAGAGCGCCGGCCCACACCCCCCCCACCCCCCCACCCCCCGGCAGCCGGGTCAGGGCGCTGAAGCCCCGGGCGGTCCAGGACCCTCATCCCCGTGCAGTTCCCACGCTGCCCCCGGTCGGTGCCTTGCTGCGCCTGCTCGCGGGAAACAGACCCGCTGGTTTGTGAACGCGGACGAGTCCTCGCCCCCCTCGCCCCCCCCTCAGCGCCTGGTGACCCTGGGGGGGAGGCCTCGGGGTGGCCCCGGCGGACCCGCCGGAGCAGCCCACCCCATCACCCCCGCACCCTGCCCACGGCCAGAGTCCGGGGGAGGGGCCTCGAGGCCCTGCAGCCCCGGGACTCGTTTCACGGAACCGAGACCCCAAACCCACTCGCGCTCAGGCCGCGCGGAGTCGAGCCTCAGAGCGCACAGCGCCGGCCCGCAGCGGGGAGCGCCGCGGCCCCAGGGCGCGTCAACACACAGGCGGGAGGGGGAGGGCGTCGAGCAGAGGGGCCCTGGCGGCCGGTCGGGCGGGAGACACTCGCCGCCGCGGAGATGAGCCTGTGGCCGGGTAGACAAGGCGAGGGTGGGAGCAGAGAATCCCAGACGCGGCATCACCGAGCTCTGGGGGGGGGGGGGTGTTTACACGCCGCTGATGCCGCCCTCGCGATTCGCCGGGACCGCCGGCTCCGCCGCCGCTGGGCGCTGCTCTCCGCAGTCCCGGGCGTCGAGTTCAACAGCGAGAAAACGGTACAGATCCCTCCCCAACGCTCACCTGACCGCCAGCCCCGCGGGGACTCGCTGACCCCGTGAACCGGGGGCCGGGGCATCTCGAGCCCAGAGGCACCGGGGACTCGCCCGAGAGCCACCCCCACAAGTCTGGCTCCCCGGCAGGGCAACCTCGGGCTTAGGGGGTTCAAGGAGAGTCTCCAGTGGTCCTGTCGTGCAGCCAGGACGGAGACCAGCAACCGTGAGATGACGGCCCCCCCTGCAGGAGTGGAGGGGAGGCGGGCTCATCTGACTCGGAGACCCCCCCCGCCCCCGTGCAGAGCCACGACCGGAGGGACAGAGGTGCCAGCACCCCACACGGGCCGCTGGTCCCACCTCCACGTCTCGTCTTCAAGCGGAAGGTCCCACGGCACCCACGGTGCACAGGGTCCTGGAAGACCAGTCTCCACAAAGGACGTCGGCGTCACGGGCCGATCCGGCCTCTGGTGCCCCTGCCCCGGGACGCAGGCGCGTGGGAACGGCACTCGGGCTCCCCGACCGGCCGCGCGTTGTTGGGTGGACGGGAAATCCCGACTCGCACGTTCACGGCCGTGGAACCCGAGACAAGCCCCCGACCCCGTGTTGTCCACCCGGAGGGACGACTGACCACGTGCACTGACACCCGGAGCTGCCCTCGGGCCCCGGGCCGCCGGCTGGGACTCCCGGACCCTCCTCCTCATCTCACAGAGATGGCGTTTGGGGCTTAGCCCAGAGACTTTCTCGGCGGGCAGCGGCAGCCGCCTGGCTCGCCCAGTGTTGCCGAGTTACACCCGGTTAACTAGACCGTGCATGGCCCGAGAGCGGCCTGCAGAGGCCGGCAGAAACCCTGCACCTGCTCCGCAACCGCCTCCCACGCTCGCCGCCGGCGCTCGGGGTCCCCAGTGACGCTCGTCCCTGGGATTTGAGCGCATCGGGGACCCGCTCCGAAACTCACACACGGGCCCTCAGAGGCGCGGGAGCCTGCCACACCGTCCCCGACCTCCACGCTCAGCTCTGTCGGGTCCTCTCCTGCGGCGGGCTCCACGGAGCGGAGCTGCCCGCTGCGCACGGCCATCTGGGCGCGGTGAGGCCCGATCGGCCAGCACCGAGAAAAACACGAACGTCAGGAAGGTTGGCAGCAGGTGCAAAGGTGGTCGCTATACATCCACACCCACACGGACGGGTGGTGACAGAGAGCGGATGGGTGGGTGATGGATGGGTGGATGGATGGATGGTGGGGATGGATTATGGATACATGATGGATGGATGGATGGACGGACAGGTGGACGGATGGGTGGGAGGATGGATGATGGATGGTGGATGGGTACGTGATGGATGGATGGATGGATGGATGGGTGAGGGGTAGATGGGTAGATGGATGGACGGACAGACAGACTTCCCGGCAGCACACCCAGAGCTGAGTTGCGTCGCCCTCAGCCGAAGTGCAGGCACCAGCTCACGTGACGACAGAGCTCCTCCCGGCACCGGGCTGCCCGGGGAGCCTGAGCAACGTGAGTCCGGCCCTGCCGTCAGTGGGGGTTTCCCTGCAAATGCAAACCTCAGCTACACGTGGCTGCTGCCGTGCTGGCCTCACGGGCACCATGCTGGGGCACAACCCTGCCCTTCACTTGTCCCGGGGCCCAAGTGACAGGCTCCGGGCCTCTGAGCCGCATCTGTCCCCGAACATGGGGACGACACTCGGGGTGGCGTGCGCGGCCGGCCCTGGCCCCACCTACAGTCTCACTGTCGCCGTCCCCGCCGAGCCCCCCATCAGGGCCCCAGGGGTGTGCGGCCACGTTGAGAGACGGTCAGCCACATGGAGGGCAGAGACTGCCACGGTGGTAGACAGGCAGAGGGACCTGCCTTGTGGGCGGCCACAGCCGGGCAGGCGACACGCAGGCAGGACCTCAGGCAGAGCTCTGGCCCGACCGGCCAGGGCCCGGTTCATCACCCGGCCCCCCTCTTCCGCGGTGGACCCCCAAGTGTCCTTCCTGCACGCCAGGGGCCGGCAGAGGACACGGGGGTGAACCGCCGCAGGAGTCCACTTACTGGTTCTGGCAGACAGAGCGCATGAGATCACCCTTCCGCACGCCAGCGGGAAACCACCGACGACGACGACGACCGCCCGGGGTCTGGGCACCGACGCAAACGAGACGACGCCACACTCTCGGCCCCGAGCTCTGCTCCATCCAGGGCTCCCTGACGCCACCGCGGAAGGAAGTACGGACGGGCCGGCCGTCAGCGGGGGAAGCACCTGATTGGTCTCTAGAGACGCGGAGACGGTGAAGCAGAAGCTACGTGTGAAACGGCCTGGGTCCCGGCTCCGGTCTGCGCCCTTTACTGCGGGCGTTTGATGAGTTGGGGAACCGTTTCTGCCCTCCGGACTCTCGCGGCGGCATTAGGATGAAACACCTGAAAGACCATTTAAGAGTTTCGATCAATACCAAGATCGCTCAAATTTCCCAATTAACAATTTCTGCCCGAGTCAGACGTTGATGTAGGGACATAAATTCTAGGAAACGTCTCTGAAGAGTCTTGACGAGTTTTTCCTGCTCGTTGAAGCCACTGACGTCTCACGGCTGGAGGAAGGGTTTGCCAGGGAGCGGCGGGAGACAGAAGCGGCCCGCGGCCGATGTCACAGGGCAGGCCGGCCTCGGCGTCAGCCACGGGGCCTGGGGGGGTGACCCCGGGCACGAGGGCGACACTTGCAAGGGACACAAGTCGGGTTACCTGGGCGAGGCTCCGCCCCCTCCCTGAGCTTCGGAACCCGTGTCAGGAGGGGCACCCCCCGTTCTGGGCTGTGTCCTGCCTGGGCAGGCAGCCCCTTGCTCGGGGTCCTGGGCCAGGTCCACCCACTTGGTCTTCTTGGTCCGGTTCTGACACCTTCACCAAAGGGACGCGGCCAGCCGGGGACGTCTGGCTCTGGCCGAGAAGACGGAGGAGAGAAGCTCGTTCTCAGGCTGCAGTCCTCCTCGTGGGATGTTTTCACATGCAGAATCGTTCCAGAAACACGCGGCCCCACGGAGCCTGCCAGAGCGCAGTGGACTCCCAGCGACGGGAAGAGCTGCCCGCCCCCCATGTGAGGGCTGCGGGCGAGACTTTCAAGTGGCAGCTTCTCGCGTGTGACGTGTCCGTCGACCGCACCCACTCACCTGCCGCACACGGAGCACGCAGCTGTCTCCAACGGAGAGACCTTCTCCAGGGTTCGGAAACGAGGAGCCTCGGAAGCCGCTCTGACAGTGGACCTGGGCCTGAGGCGGCACCAGACATCCCCCCCGCCCCCCAGCAACCCTCCTGTCTGTCCCCAGCTGCCCCGCGACCGCAGTCTGGGCGCCCACCGGGGACGGCCCTGAGGGTCCTCGTGAGCCCGAGCAAGCGTTCCGTGAAGGGAGTCACCGCCGCCCACCCGCCGGTGTCCCCACCTTCCTCCTGGGCGAGCCCCCCAGCCCCAACCTGGGCATTCCCCGCCCGCCGTCGCCAGCACCCCTGCCCCGGCGGGCACGCGGACAGCCCGGGCCTTCCCGCCCCTCCCTCCCGCCCCACCCAGGACACTCGGCCGCGGCCCGCCCTTCGACCTCTCCCAGGTGCACAAGGTCTGCCACAGGGACCCGCGGGACGGCGTCCTGACAGCCCCCCGCCACCCGAAGGCCCTTCCACCTCGGGGCCTTTGCACCGACCGCCCTTCTGGAACGTTCTCCCACGTGTGACCGCAGGGTGACGGCGAGAAGCACCCTGGGGCTCTCAGAGGGTGTCCGTGCAAACGAGGGCTGGCGCATCCCCGTAAGGGTCTTCACTTCGGCTCCCTCCGACCCCGAGCCCCCCAGTCCCCAGGGAGCCCCCTTCAGCCGCCTCGGTCGCCATGCACCCCGGTTTCTGCGCACACCCCTCTGCCGGGCAGAGCGCGCCCGCACCGAGAGTGGACGGTCGTGGACCGCAGAGCCGAGGTCCGGAACGCTCCGTGTGCGCCCGTGCGCCGGCCGGGGGTGGGGGCAGCAACACCCGCCCGTCTGCTGCCGCGTCGACAGCGAGTCCCCGCGGGCGCCAAACAGGGCGGGCCGAGAGAGCCCACGGGTTCCCTCCTCCCGGGACGGCGGTCCGCGCGGGCTGCGTGCCCACCTCGTCCCGGTTCACGCCGGCGCTGTCCTCACCTGGCCCGCGGACGGGGGCTCGTGTCTGTGAGCACCTGTCGTCGGCCGGACACCACGAACGCCCAGGACGCGGCCCAGCCGCGGCCCTCAGAGGCTCTTGAACAGTGGGGAAAGCGACGTGTTCGTCCTCGAAAGTCTGGGTCACTCTGGACATGTATTTATGGCGACAACGTGGGCTGCAGGAGAACAGTGTGTGTGTCCTCAGCCCCTCACCCACACGCTCCCAGGTCTTCCTGCTTCCCGGTCCTTCTAGAAGGTTCTTCCCCTCAGCCCCCCCCCCAAGGAGTGCTCAGTCACTGCACGCAGGTCCCCCCTCACATCCCCTGGACCCCCGGGGGCTTCTCCGGCCCCGGGCAGGTGTCGGCCGTCCGCCCCGGGTCCCTGGCTCACTGCCCTGCGTCCGCTCCTGCGCCGAGTCCCAGGAGGACGCAGCTCAGGGCTGCGCCCCGACATCCGGAGGGGCCTGGGCTGCACTGGGCTCCCCTCTCTGCGGTCGAGGTCATGGGGAGGAGTGCATGAGACAGCGACATCACCGTGGGGTGCGTGGGGGCTCAGATGTCTCCCAGGACACAGGGCAGCTGCCGCGCAAAACTGAGGGCTTCCTCGGAGGCAGGCCCGGGGGCACAGGCGGCACACACAGGGCCCGAGGCCCGAACCCGCCCTCCCCCTGGTTCCGTCCGGCGGCAGCGCGGAGCTCCTTGCCCCCAGTCAAGGAGCAGGTCCGTGTGCACAGCCCTAAAACTGCATTCAGCCCTTGGAAGGCAGCCGTGAGGCGGATGCGGCCCCCGGTGAAGACGGCAAGTCTGCCGCCCCCCGCCTGCAGGTCTGCGAGTGGTGGGGTCAGACAGGCCGCTCTGGGGGGGGGAGCACCGAGCCTCCAATGGGGCAGCTGCGGGGCAGCTTCTCCGGGGAAGGGGGTCGGCAGGAGGAAGCTGCTAGTTAGACACACCCCGGGGGCCTCTGGCGTGGCAGAGTGCAAAACGGCGTGGGTGTGCACACGTGTGTGTGTGTGTGTGCATGCTGACACACACAGTTTGGGGTGGGAGGGGGGACACCCATAAGGCTTCCTCTTCGCTCTGCCCCAGCGGGTGGTGGCTCCACGGCGTGTGGCAAGGCTGCCGCGCACAAGGTGGCAGCTCTGACCGGAGCCCGGGCGAGCAAAGCATCTCTAGGATGGACCTGCCTCCCCGTTCTGCAGAATCACGTGAGAAAAACGGACAGAGTGAGCTCAGCGTGCAACAAGGAGGCACCAGTCACTGCCCGGCGTGCCCCAAGCTCAGTCTTCGCCAGAGACGTGGAGAGAGGCACGTGGTCCTTCCTTCGTGGGCCAGCCAGCAGTCGGGCCCTGGGGCTGCCTCTGTCCCAGGGGGTGGGCCGGACATCCCTGGGCTGGACGGCTTGCGGTGCCGGAAGGCGGGCTGCAGAAACGGACAACGTGGACCCAAGAACAGCCTTTCCCTGTCCCTGGTGTATGCCGGCCCCGCCCTCAGGCCGGCCTCGCTGGGGCCTTCTGAGTGGACGCCAGGGCCTTCTGAGTGGACGCCGGGCCGCCTCGGCCGCGCCCCCACACAGCAGCCTCCTGCGACGTCTCCGCCGGTCTGCTTCAGCACAAGGCCCCCACATTGTGGCGGAGTCACGTTAGTGGTTACCCAGCGTGACGGGAGCCCCCCCCACCCTCCGTCGGCGCCCTGTGACGGCCCCCTCGTGGCGTCGGGGGAGAGGGGTTCTGGCGGCCAGCGGGTGCACGTCCTCAGGCCGAGGGCCTTGGGGGTGGACTCTCAGGCTCCGAGGCAGAAACGGCCGTCCGCCAGCAGAGCCCTGCACCCTCGGGACCCACTCTCTGCGGGAAGCACGTGAGAAAGTCTGCGACGCTGCAGTCGGACAGGCGCCCGCGCTGCAACCTGGCGGCCGTGGCTGGAGGTGTGGGCAGAGGCTCACAGTCCAGCGTCACCCCACAGAAGGCGAGGTGACCCCCGGGGGGAGGGCCGTGCAGACGACGGAGACGGAGCAGGAGTCGGGGACGTCCTGCGAGGGGACAGGTGGGCCGGGAGACGTCGCTGGGGTGAGGGAGGGGAGGACGCCGTGCCGCGGCAGGCTGGTCTCGGAAGCCCTGGTCTCCCCGCTCCCTTCACGGTCGTGGCCCCGCCACAGCCTCCCGCGAGGCCCTCGGCCGGTTGACCGTGACTCCGCCTCGGGGGGGGGGGGGCTGGTTTTGGGGGAGTGTGCACACGCACCTTTTACCTCACTGGGTGAAGGCCGCACAGACGAGACACTGACACGTGAGCCTGGGACGGCGGTGACGTGCCTGGACTGGGGCAGCAGCCGCCCAGCCCGCGGCAGATGGCAGGTCCTAACGCAGTGGGGACCCCGGGTCCCCGCAGACCCTGACGGGCAGCGGGCAGGGCGGGTGTCCGGGATACGGCTCGTGCTCCCCCCTGGAAACACCGTGCGTCCCGGGAGCCCGTGTTCAGGAAGCGCGGCCCGGAACAGGCGGACTCCCCTCCCTTCCCGTGGTGAGCGCGTCTGAGGTTCACGCCAGCCTCGGCGCGGATGTTCACAGTTCACAACGTTCCCCCGGGGCCGTCCCCACCCGCTGCCCGTGACTGACCGCAGCTGTGCGTGCTCCTGCGCACACGGGGTCGGCATTCTGCGGGACACGCGTGCGGTCACGGGTCTGGCGGACTTGGAGGGAAGGGTTATACACGGCAGGGCTGTCAGACCCGTCTTCACCGGGGGCCATGTCGGCCCCGCGGCTGCCTTGGAAGGGACGAATGTCATTTCAGGACTGCGTAAATGCAACTGCTCCTGAACGGGGGGCAGGGAGCGAGGTGCTGCCGCCGGGAGGAGACAAGGGGCAGGGCCTCGTGTCTGCCCTGCCCCCCTGCCGGCAGCGCCCTCCGAGGACAGCGGTCCTAGTAGCACATGCACCCGCTGGGCGCTGTCCCTGCGGCTTCGAACAAGAGTCTACAGAAACACAGACAACTGCAGGCGGGCCCGAGCGAAGGCGCCTTACCCCGTGG
Source organism: Phyllostomus hastatus (assembly GCF_019186645.2). Classification (NCBI taxonomy): domain Eukaryota; kingdom Metazoa; phylum Chordata; class Mammalia; order Chiroptera; family Phyllostomidae; genus Phyllostomus; species Phyllostomus hastatus. The sequence goes on from NW_025333796.1 coordinate 2,728,204, forward strand.
AGAGGGTCCCGCCAGCAGCACCCCCCCAGGTCCCCATGCCAGGGGGGTGCCCAGGACGGGAGCCCAGTGGGTCAGACCCCCCTCCCGGTCCCACCGCCCGGCAGAGACCCGGGAGGCGAGGCCCAAGGCCTGCCACCGGGACGCCGGGCACCTGCACACGCGGGTCCTTGAGTGGAGCACTTATCCGAGAAACAGAAACGCACGAGAACACTTGTACTATCAAAGGCCCTCTCAGGCAGTGACAAATCTCCAGGCAAATCTGAGACGTGGAGGGGGGTGGGGGAGAGTGAGCGGTTCCCTCCCCCACCCGTCTCTCACCTGATAAAAGAATAACAAATACCCCCAAAATCTGCCAAACAACAAAGCTTCAATTTATTATACATGCTCATCAATTTACCCCAAAAAAACCCTTGGAAGCCCCAGGGCGATCCAGCCCCTTGAAAGCCGGGCCCCCAGCGCGCCTCGGATCAGGGCCCAGGCCCCAGCCTGCTTTGTCTGCCGCAGATGAAAGCCGGGCGCGAGCAGGTGGAGGCTCCTTTGAGTCATCACCTGCAATTACGCGAGCGGGACTGGGAGGCGCGGAGGGGAGCGGAGCCCGCTGGAAGGAGACGCCCCCGGAGCAGGCGGGGGCTTGCCGCCGCCTGGGCCACCGCCCCTCCCCCGGTGCCCGGCCCCCTGCCCGGGACTTCCTGCGTGCGGACGGCGGGCTGCAGGGCGGGGGACGCACCACCGGCCACGGGCTCACTCACCCGTCACCCTGCCAGCGTGGTTCTCTCGGCGCGCCCTCCCTTGGGGCACGCCGTATGTCCGAGCAGCAGAGTGCACGGGAGACCTCAGTCCCACTCACACGGGAAGTTCTCCCCCGGCCCTGGGGCGCGACACCATGTCATGTGTGTGTGTGTGTGTGTGTGTGAAAGCCGCGCAGAGTGCGGCCCTGAGACGTCCTCGCCGTGAAGAGGAGGAGGAGGAGGAGAAGTGTGACCACGGGAGGGGACGGCTGCCGACCGCCTCACCACACGCACACGCCACGGTCGAACCCAAAGGCCCCTGCCCAGCCGGCCGGCCCGCGGAAAGGCCTCTGCGTCCCTTCCTCCTCCGCCCACACTGCCGCCCCACAGTAACGGGGTCTCCTCCTCAAAAGGTCGGGGAGTGTGCCCCCAGAGTTTCCAGACCTAGCCCATTGCCTAGCAACCCCTTCTCCGCCGTGAAGCCCCTTCCACCCGAAAGAGTACAGTGGCTTTCACAGACGGCCCCCGGCACAGCGCTGGGACACCGCTCCGTCGTTTCCGACTCCCTGTGGGGCGGCCGCTCGTGAGTGGACTGGAACCCCGCCCCGAGCCTCGCCCCTCACAGGGCAGAGACGGGGCGTGCCCGCCGGGTGTGCGGGGGTACGCTGCGACCCGGGGACACAGGCCCACAGATGCGGGCCCCACGCCCGGGCGCTGCCACTGAGACACCCCGACCGAGGTCTCCACAGGACTTTCAATCGGAGTGAGACGGTGAGAAGCAGCTGACTTCGCGTGTGGAATAAAGCTGGAAACCCTCCTGTCCTCCCGGAGCGCGGCTGGGAGGCCCTGTCCTCGGGTCGGAACCGCGGGAGGCGCCCGAAACTCCAGGTGCGGCCCCCGGCAGCTCTCACGTCCGCGAATCGATGGCGAGAATCGATGGGAGCTCGCTCTCTGTCACGCGGAAGCTAATGGCGATAATGCATTAGGCCGGGCGAGACAATGGCTGGTTTTTGGCCTCTGGAAAGTATCTTTTCCAAGGTAATTTTTTTTTTAACCTCGCAATCAATAAAGACAGCAAAGAACCATGGCGATCGGGTAGAATGTGGCCTTGCGCTGGCCCCCCAGGCCCCTGCTCCCAAGGCCAGACCCTTTCACCTTCTGGGGCACCTCGGGGTGGGGGTGGGGGGCGTCAGCCGCGTCGTCGGGAGTGCTGGCAGCGCCGGCCTCGGCTCTCGGCGGCGCCTGGCCCCGCGGTTCCTGGGGCTGCGTCCTGCCGGCCCGGGCCAGCGCTCCTCCGCAGCCGAATCGACTGCGTGCGGCCGAGCAGAGCCGGTTCCTTCTGGCTGCTCTGCGTCTGCAGGTCGGAGCCTGCGGGGTCCCCCCCATTCCGGAGCCAGGTGACCGAGCAGCCCCCAGAAACGGCGTTGCCAGGAGCCTCGTTGTCGGTCGAGGACAGGAACGTGCAAACAGCGGCACGTCGGGTAAAACACCCGTTTCTCAAGCAAGACAGACCGACGCGTCCACGGACCCTCCGCCCGCAGCCTGCCTGTTCCGCGGCCTCCGCGGTGCCCAGCCCAGCCGCCCCGACCCAGCGAGCAGCCGCACGCCGCTGCGCCCCTCCCCCCCCCCCCGCAGCTTCGGGCGGGAAAGAAGGTCACAGGTGGGAGAGGCTTCCCGGGAAAACCCCGCGGAGCCCGCCCGTCCGCCCGGCGCGGCCCCTGCCGACCGGAGAGAAGCGCTCGACTCCCGGCAGGCAGGACCGGGCGGAGTCTGCCGGCTCGGACTGAGTGCGGACGGCGGGCGGCGGGCACTGCCTCGGCCCCGCCCCCCGGTGCGCGGTCGGTCACCGGACCTGCCGGGAGAGGACACGTGGCACCGGGACGCGGTCCCGCGAGCTCCGGCGAGAGCCCGGGAACACAGGCGAGCCGCTCTGGGGGCGGGGGGACGGGCGGCCCAGCAGTGCAAGCGCCCTGCAGGGGCGGCCCCCAGGCCAGACGGGCGCCGGGCCAGTGCCCGTGCCTCCGGCCCCGGGCGACCCGGACAAACCTCACGGACCCCGAGGGCCACCGGGGGGAGGGAAGGTCAGGCCTCGCTTGTCCCTTCACACTGGTCACCTCGGTCCCTGCCAGGCAGCCACCTCCTCTTGCCCTGTGTCCCCCAAAGCGATGGACACTCTGCAGGGTAAGGAACCCAGAACCTCGTTAGGGCGCACCGCAGCCGCAGGGGCCACCGACTTCCGGCCAGGCCGCCCCGAGCCGGCTGAAGCCTGACCTGCCTGCCCCAAGCGCGTGCACGAGGGCGGCGCGCACCCCCGGCAGCCAGCCGCCAGGGGCGGGGGCGGGGGCGGGGGAGGGAGGTCTGAGACTCACGGCGGAGCTCTCCCTCGGTCCTCCTCAGCCCCAGCGGCCCGCGGGCAGGGGGAGGGTCAGGGTGAGGGCCGCCTTCGCGTATCCGCTCAGCGTGGCCGGTGTGCGGGCTGCGGACGGGGCTGGGGTCACCGGTCTCACTCTGCGATGACCCCGGACAGGGCGCAGAGCGGAGCCCGGAACTGCCCGACCTCTGAGCACTGCCCCACGGGGCAGCGACGGCTGGAATGGACCAGGAGACCGGAAACGGCGGACACTGAGGCCCAAACCCCCGCCTGTCCCTGGTCCTCCCTTGTCGTCCACCTCCCCCACGGCCCCCTGAACCCAGCCACACTGCCCCCCCAGCCCCGGAGCTGGCCCAACGCCTCTCCCGACCCAGCTCTGACCCCGAGTGTGGGGGGGGGAGGCCGGCTGAGAGAGAGGACTCAGCCCGTCCCCGGGCAACAGTGTTCCCGAGTGCATGGGACAGAGCACACACGTGCACAACCACGCACAGCTGACACACGCTGTTCCAGTCAAGTGTGCTCTGAGTGTGGCAAGAACGTGCTTCCGCTGCAGCAGCCATCTGTGGGGCCGACCGGTGGTCCCTGAGCCCACCTCCACGCTGACCGAGGCCCCCCCAGGGAGGCGATGCACGGGAACTCCGTACCCAGTGCGAACCGCCCAGCCCGGCTGCGCTGCCGCGGCCGGAGAGCAGCTCGCGGAGGAGCACCGCTCTGCACCGGCCGGGCTGCAGGGCGGCCCTTGGGCAGGGTCCCCCCCGCGGCGGCTGTGCTCCCGTTAGCACATGTCTTCGGGGGACCTGCTCCAGCGAAGGGAGAGGGGGAACGTGGTCTCAGCGCCCGGGGAACAGAGACAGCGCGCCCCCCTCGTTGGGCCAGAAGGAAGCTGACTTATAGAGAGAGAAGTCCCTGCCACCGGTCTCTGATTGGTCCATCCTCATGCAAATAAGGACTCCAAATCCTCGCAGTCTGATTGGTCGAAAAGGCGGTGTCCTGGCCAGTCAGAATGGAGCCACTTCGATGGGTCGGCGAAGGTGCCTGTGGTGACACAGCTGTGCGGCCGACTGGACAGGGCAAGCGTCTGTCCTGGCGGGGAAACGGGACCCCAGGAAGCCTTCAGGACGGCCCCGACGGCGGAGACACGGTGCAGGCGGGCGGTTCCAGTTGCTGAGCCCCGGGTTTAGGAACAGCTGCGGGGCTGCCTTTAAATTTGAGTCCCATCAGCCAGCAGGAGCGCTTCTCGGTCCGTCCCTTCTTTCTTGAGTCAAAGGCTGTTGTCCGAAACTCACGTCTAGCTGGGCACCTTGCACCTTCTCCCGGGGCCCTGACTCCAGCTGACCTAGAACCTGGCCTGGTCAGACCTGCTCTCAACGCTTGCTTCCTGCACCCCCTGGTGACCTGGGGCTCCTGGAGCCGCGGGCGGGGGGGGGGAGCAGGAGCACCCACAGCCACGGCACAGGCAGCGCGACGGACACGGTGCAGGGCACACCCAGCTCCTCCCGGGCCCGGCTCTCCCCCCGCCCCACACCTGCCTCCCAGGCCCTTCATGCAGGAAGTGCACCCAGCACCTCCGGGCCGGCCCTGCGCCGGGCGCTGGCAGGCGTCCCGTCGAGAACCAGGCGGGCGAGGCTGCGCGGGGCGCGCATTCCAGAGGCGGGAGTCACGCGGTGAGGGCGGAAGCTCCGTCGGTCTCGGCCGGCCCCTCGCCGGCCCCACGAGCAGCAGCAGCAGCAGCAGCAGTAGCAGCCTGGCTCCTGGGTCCAAAGTGCGTGTTTGCTCAGTGACCCTGTGCCGCTCCGGCAGCTGCACGCTCCTCCGAAGGCGGCTTCAGGCGGCTGTCTCCTGGGGCTCCCGGCGGGCCCCCCGCCCCGCCCCGCACCGGGCACTGGCTGCCCCTTCCCCACTGCGCCACCCAGCGGAGGGGCGCCACCCGGATCCAGCACGCCGGGACCCCGGCTTTAAGAGCAGCCCGCTTGGGTGCGCGCAGGGTCTCCGTTGACAAACCCACTGCGAGCTCCACGGGACCCGTCCGCCCACCCCGTCCTTCATCGTCTCACGGACGCCGCTCAGTCTCGGTCTGGCTTCGGCTCACGCGGCCGCGGGAAAACAGGCCTCCTCTCAGGGCGGGGCGGGCGAGGGGCGTGCCCCCCTCTCTCCTGCTCGCATGTGGGCCTGGCGGCCTCCTGCTCCCGGTCAGCGAGGGAGAACGGCGAGTCGTGCCCAGAGCTGGGATACTCGGCGAGGACTCGCACCAGGGCCTCCGGCTGAGCTGCCGGGCCGGGGACTCGGCCTCAGCCCCGCCTCTGCGGTGGGTGTCCATGATGCCCATTACAGCCTGCGACAGAAGGGTGGCTGGGCGACCCTCAGGTGGGTCTCGGGCCCGAGGCACTCCAAGCCTTCATCAGCCTCCCCATCTCTCTCTCTGGCCTCCTCAGTGGTGACCCTCTAACCGGTGACTCACAGGTGTGGGGACCTCCCCGGCAGGGAGGGTGGGGCGCTGCAGCGAGAGGCGCCCACAAACCCGGCCGGCGGCACACGGCACCCACGCAGAGCGGAGGAAGCCGTCCACCCAGGCCTGGAGCGCGGCCCCGCCGGACAGCCACAGCAGCCTCTGGCCCCCAGCGTTTGGTCCCCACGTGCAGCCTCCCCGAGACCCAGTTGCTCTTCCATCCGTCTCCCGCCCTTGCCTTCCACGAGCTCTCGGAGCCTTCAAGCGAACGCCCTTCCCCGTCCGAATGGAGGCTGGCTTGAACGGGTTCCCGTGTTTTGCCACTGAAGGAACTCTGGCCACAGCAGGGAGACTAAGCTGCCCGGGGCGCGCGGGTCGACCAGCTGTATGGCCTCTGCAGGCGGCACCCAGCGAGCACGCGACCTTTCCCTCCGCGCCTCTGACACAATGTGCCGGCCCGCGGGAGGAGAAGGGATGAAGGAAACTGACCCCCAGGACAGCGCCGGGCGGGTGGCTCATCCTCATGTCCAGGGAGTGTTAAGGTTTTTAACAAATGGACCCTGGAAATGGAACACCTTGACCTTGTGGAAGCAGTTCTAAGGTAGAATTCTGGGTGCCAGAGCCCATGGTTAGGGAAGCCAATAATTTTTAAGTACATTTTATCGATTATGCTACTACAGTTGGCCCAATGTTTCCCCTTCTGCTCCCCTCCGCCCGGCACCCCCCATCAGCATGGGCTCCAGAAGGTGATTCCAAGCAGGTAAGCCTTCCAAGCGCTGTCACTGCCGTCCTCCTGCCCGATGCCCCCGTGCCCACCTGCAGGCCGGCGTGGCTGCGGCTGCAGCTGCGGCTGCACCATAACATGGTCCCAGTGCCCCCTCGGCAGACGGGGCACTCTGCACAGGGTGGCATCCTGCACATTGTGAAAGTGAACAGTGTGGGAGTCAGTGTCGAGCTCTGAGCCCACGCGGAACAGACAGACCTCACGATGAGACAGGCTCAGGAGCCCGCCCGAGGCCAGCTTCCCCGGGCGCACGCGTCAAAGAGACCATGAGCACAAGAGCCCGGGGGTTTGTGGACACGAACACCCCCCCAACAGCCCGCCAGGGCTGCCACAAGGCACGGCTCTGCTCGGGTCCCCCGATCTCTTCAAACCTCTCCATTCGAGGGCAACGAGGAATGACCCAGCCGGGGTCACGGCGCCGGTGGCGAACCTCCAGGGGCGACAGGCCCCGGTCAGGCCCCTTACTACCCACCCCGAACATCAGGTTCACGTGCCATCACCTGCGTCAACCCCATGGTGACTCCTCTCCCACGCACAAGGGTGGCCCACCATGGGCCGGTGCTCACTCTCCCCTCCCCCGAGTCTTATCCACGTTCAGTGCAGCTTTTGCCCAGTTCCGCCATCACCATCGGCTGAGGAGACAGTCACGCCCCCGCCCTCCGTCTGGGCGGTGGGGGCGTCCACACTCTCACCGACACAGACTTCGGCACACCGGCTCCCCACCACGAGCGACCGGGGCGCCCAGGGTGTCCCGGAGAGACACTCCTGTGTTGTCACTGCCGAAACCCGAACCCCAGCCGCCGGGCCGCAGGGCCCAAGTCCAGGCACAGGGACCGTGACCTCTACCCGGACTCCCACGCGCGGGTCTTCTTCTCGCCGTGTCTCTGACCTGGCCGCCAAACTCCCCTCTCCCCCCGCCACGTCGCACGGCCTCTCCCCCAGCTGCCCCAGCGCCCCCTCCGACCGTAGCTCTCCTGACCGTCTCCTTATCCCTCTTTTCAACCCCCGACAGCATGGGTCGGACCCCGAGCTCCATCCACCCGTCCCGTGGCCACAGCACGGACACAGCGTGCCCCCCCGCTCCTGCCCACGCTCCCTGCCGGCCCTCGCTGCCCCTCGGGCTCCAGATCCAACCCCTTCGCTACCACTCACCATCGCCAGCCCGGGTCCCACATGCGCCCCCAGCACGCTTCCCGAGAACACTGCCACATAACGTCTAAAGCAAGACGTTCCCGGTGACGGCAGCATGAGAACGTCAGCGAGGGAGGGGGGACCCACACTGCTCACTCCTGAGGCACGCCGGGGCTGCTGGCCGGGGCCTCCTCACTGACCCCCCCCTCCCCGGTCAGTGCAGCCCACTTGCCCATTTCCACCTTCAGTCGCCTCCCCCAAACTCCACATCCCACTGCTTTCACCCCAAAGTGTTTGCTCCTCCCAGTCAAGTTTCTTAACGTCCCATCCCACCCTCTCCAGACTTTCGAATCTAGTAACCTGACGAGACCCAGCTCGTGTCGCCCCCTGCCCGGGCCACGTGTGACCACCCCCTCCCCCGCCCTCCTTCTCACCTGCACCCCGGGGTCCCCGAGCCAAGGCAACGTTCCCCCCTCAGCCGGCAGTCTGCACTCGCTCCGCCCACCCCCTGGCTCGCCAGCAATGACGGCCATCTGCGGACAAGCCTCCCAGCCCCCACTCAGAGGGGCCGCGGTGCTAGCTTCTGCTACGTCCCGGCCTAGACCTATCGCTGGGGTCTGCACGGGTTTTCCTTTTGTCGTCCGAACCCCCCGCCCAAAGCTCCCACAGGCGCTTGTGGCCAGTCTCCCTGCTGACAGCAGCTCGAGGTCTTCCCCAGCACCCTGCCCTCGGCCACCGGCACCCCGACGGTCACTCGCGTTCCTGACACGCCCCCAGCCGTGGCCTCCCCGCCGTCCCTTCCCTCCATCTCGGCCCCTCCCCGCCCACCGCTGGACACCCCCAAGGCTCAGCCCTCGGCTGGCTCTGGCTCCTCGTAAACGGTTGACCAAAGCGCTCACCCATTGGCTCAGTTTCAGAGACGCCTCCCGGAGGAAGGCGGTTAAATCCCGGGCTCGAGTCCTCAAACGGCCTCCGGTCCCGCAGCCGTGCGTCCCGACGCGCCCTCTATCTCGCGGCGCGGAGCAGAACCGGGGCTCTCCCCCCCCCCCCGCCCCCCGCCCCCACCCCCCCCCCACCCGCCTCTTCGCCCTCCGCCACCGTTCCCACCACCAGGGCGTCACCCCGCTAGTCGCCCACGTTCAAACACTGCACTTCGTGAACTTGTGTGCGGCGTGCACCTGCGTGAGCCCGAGTGTGCGTGAGGCCAGCCGTGCTCACTCTGCATGTCCCAGCACCGTGACGGCGGCCCTGGCCACGCCGGAGATCTCCAGGCCTTCGGCACCTAAACGCCTCCCCTTCCCTGGAGCCGCGACTCGGTGACGAGCCCCTGCAGCCCGTCCCTCGTCCCGCGTATTTGCGGCTCCTCGCCCTCCCCGCCCCGCCCGCCCCCGCCAGGGGCCTCGCCCGGGAGTTTCAAGCCCGGCTCCCGTTTAGAGACGCGCCTCCCGCCGGGCCGCTAGTGCGGGGTTCGTATCTCACGGCGACCTTCCGGGCCCGGGAAGCCCTCGTCCCGTAATTCAGGACGCGGCCGCGCTGGCTCGCTGCGGGCGGACCAGGAGCTCTTTCCCCGGGCCGCTCCGGAGCCGCGCTCCTCGCCCGCCGCCTTTCCCGGAACCTCCCTCCCTCCGCCGCGCACTTAGCGCCCGCGCCGCTCCCGCCCGCGCCGCTCCCGCCCGCCACCGCCCAGACCGATGCCGCCCAGACCGATGCCGCCCAGACCGATGCCGCCCTCCATTAGGGGGCGCCCCGCCCCCCAGGTCCGGGCACTGGCTGCCTCGCCCCTTCGCACGTTTTAATGTTTCAGAGGCGAGGGTTGTCCAGCTCTGACGCGGTCAGAGGCCACTCGCAGGGGAGGGCAGCGCCTCCGTCCGCGGCCCTCGCCGCGCCCGGCGCATTTGTTTACTAAACAAAGAAACTCGGAGCTGGGGAAGGCCGGACACGGAGGGCCGCGCACCGCCCGGCCTGTTGCCGTGGAGCACGCAGGGCAGGCGACCCCCCGCGACGGCGCAGCCCGGCGGTTTCGGGGGGCGGGGCGGGGGGGCCGGAGGAACTGCTTGCCGGAGGGCAGTCTCCTCCCGGGATGACGCTGACACCCGGACCCCGATAGAGTCGGGGGTCGCACAGCCTCATGGACACACGGAACGTCACGGAATCGTGCCCTTGCGGACGGGGTCCTTTTAATGCTGTGGGCACTTCACCTCAATCAGACAAAAACCCCGAGGGCAATGTTCCCATTTTACAGATGAGGAAGAAGGTGGAGTGGGGTGCACCTCGGGGCCAGGGCCAGAGCCCCTCCCGACCACTCGGCTCCCGGCCTCTGAACCCCCAGAAGTGGGGGCGGGGGGAGAGGGTAGGCGTGAGGAGGGCGGGGCTCCGCTCCCGGTGGGGGGGGGCACGCCCACCTGGCCCCGGAACACCGGCGCCCTAAGGGCGCAGGCGTCTCGGCGGGGACCTCCGACCACGAGGCCTCACCCTCAGTCTGCTCGAGTCAGGGGCGAGGGGAGACGCGCCCACGCAGCCCCCACCCTCCGCTGACGACGCCCCCGCGTCCCCGAGTGAGGGCGTCTCTGCGCACGCGCCTCGCTCCGGGTCCGTCTTCGGGGCGAGCGGCGCCTCCCGGCCCCTCCCTCCCTCCTCGCTGGTGCTCGGAGTCGTTCGAAATTTGTTCCATCGCGTTAACACTTGTCTTAATCGAAGGCCTTCACGGGCCTCTTAGCTCTCCAGGGCTGAGCAGGAGTATTTTTAGCCTCCTAATGCTATTGATTTCGTTACTTTTAATTTGACGGTCCGTGCTTGACATTTCCTGACCTTGTGTCCACAACCGAAGTCTGCATTCCGCGCCCCTGACGGCCGGCCAAACGGTGTCACCGGAGAGGAACCGGCCGGCAGACGCCGGCTACTCAGTATCGAGCGGACAGCGTTGGAGGAGAATGCAAAGATACGGCGGCTACTTCGCTCCTATTTTTAGACAAAGTCATTCTTTCCCACCCCGGTCACAAACGAAAACGTCCGCCTGGTCGCAGGAACGGATCGGCGGGAGCGTTTATTATCTGCGGGCGACGGGGCTGTGCGTAACCGCGGTGCTGGGCGCTTGCGCGGGGTCCGGCCGCACGCCGGTCAGTCGGCCGCCGCAGAGCAGGGTCCGGTGCTCGGCGCTGTGAGGTCTGCGGCCCCTTCCAGACGTCGTCTCCGGGCCGAGGGACGGAGACGGAACCTGAGCCCAGCGGCCCCGTCCTGGAGCACCTCCGCCCGGGGCGGCGGGAGGTCTCCGTCGGAACTTCTGCCTCCGGGGCCCTGTGGCCCACCGTGGGCCGGGCCCTCTCCACAGCGCCGACTTTTAAAGGTTTAAGGCGTTTTTTAGTCTCTCACAGTAAAGATGGAGGGAAAAAAAAGGAGTCCCCAGACAAATCCATCACTTTAAGAAGATTTTCCAATAAAGGTCTTTTTCAGGAAACATAAGCACCGCCAAGGGCAAGACACTGTAAACCGAGAGAAGTGAACAAACGTGCAAAACGTGGGCCTTCACGGAGGGGCCGGCGTCGGCTCTCACGGGAGCGCAGGGAGCCGGGGAGGGTGTGCACCGCGAGGGCCGCCCAGTTCTCACTTCCCGCGCTCCCTGCGGGAACCTGGGTCCCCCGACGCGGAAACCACGCCCTGGGACGGTTTGCTCCTCTCCCCCAGCGCGCCCCCTTGGGGGGGGGGCGGGGGTCACTGCGCCAAGGAGAGGTCGGTGGGCAAACGCGCTGCGGCGCTGGGAACCGCGCACGGCTCACAGTCAGCCCGGCGAATGCTAGGTACTCGGACGAGCCTCGAAAGTTTCAAGCCTTCGCACACGTTGCCGCCCTGGACCCTCGGGCGGCGGCCTGGAGGTCGGCACCGCCTCCCTCTAACGACCGGCCCTCCGCCCGCCCGCCCGCCGCGGGAGGCGCTGAGCCCGCCACGAGCCACGGAGATGCTGGCCGTCCTTCCCGCGCCAGAGGAAAGCGGAGCGTGCGCGCACCCAGGTACACGCAGGGGAGGGGCGGGAGGCCAGGGGCGGGGCAGGGCCGTGAGTCACGGGGGACGGGGTGGGCGGGGGCTGGACACAGACACAGAGCCGGCCGCAGGCACGCGCGGCAGCACCGCACCAGCGCGGTTTTACCTCCTGCGCGGCGTCACTCCGCCCGCGAGCTCTGGCCTTCACTCGCCTGAGCCCCTCGGGGAGCATCCAGGAGCGGGGAGGTGACTCCTGGGGGTGGCACCGGGCTCCCCCCGGTCGGGCCATTCTCCCCACCAACGCGGCTGAGCTGAGAGTCGGGGGGGACACGGCACCTCCCAAGTGAGGCCGCCTCGTCGAGACGGGAAAACAGCCCCAGCACGACCGACACGGTCGCCCCTGGGTCTCTCCCTCCCGCCAGGATGGGCCGAGTGACGTTGAAACTGTGACCCAGCCCCAGGGCCGGCGTGAGAGAGTGTGATCACTCTCATCTCACCTGCTCCGTTGCCAGAAAACTCTTCCCCCCCCACCTCCTCCGCTGCAGCGGAGACGACACTGCCCAACTTTTATGGCTTCATTACATACTGCCATGTCCTTTCCATCGATCAGCCTACTGAGTAGACTCGTCCTGCCTGGGCTAAACCATAAATAATTATAGGAATCTTTTAAACCCCTGGGCAGTGCCTGGCACCACGTTCTCCGTGTACTTGGGGCTTAATTACCTTGAGCAAGTCAGAAGGAAGAGCAGGAAAAAAACCCAGAAAGATGAAACTATGATCACGGAGAAGGCAGGGAACACGCACGCCCTCCACACGGATGGGGAGACATGGGGGCCGGGGCCAGCCCAGCACCCACGCAGCGGGCCCCGACTCCCGGAGCTACCGCTGGGGCGACGTCCGTCCGCAGTCACGCTCGCTGTGCGGGCCCACGGCCCACCTCCCCGCACACTCGAAGCGGCCCCTTGACACGGAGAGAGCCAGTGACCTAGTTGTCTGAAATTGGAGAGAAATAAAGGGAGCCAGAGAGGGAGACAGCGGCAGGCCCGGCGCCCCACCCCCCCCCGCTGGGAGGGAGAGGGGTGCTGAGGGGGGACAGCTCGTTCGGGAGGGACCCGCCCAAGGGCAGCAGTTCCGACAGAGCCAGGGAGACGCACCTGCTCCCGGACCCGGTCCCCGAGGTGAGACGCGGGGGTGCTCTCGGCTGGCCCGCCCTGAGGCGGCTCTCCAGGCCAGATGTGGTGGGAACCGCGGGAACGCCGCCCGACCCCGTGTCTCAGCGTCTGCGGCGGCCGCAGACCAGGCTGCAGGCACAGGACGGGAGCTGGGACTCGGGCGGGACTCGGCAGACAGTCTGAATCCCCGCCCGAAACAGGCCCCCTGCCTCAAGGTGACCCGGCACGTGAGACGGAGAACATCTCAACGACTCACAGGACAGGTAAGCTAAGATACTTCTCCTTTGGAAAACGAGCGCCCCTCTTTCTTTGTCCTGCTCCCCTGGGACGTGTGAGCTCCCGCAGCCCACGCCGGCCGCTCAGTGCAGGCGGAGAGCCGCCTGCGAGCGCCGCAGTCCCAGGGCGCCCTCGTCACTTGTAGCAGACCCCCGACGGCTGGGCGGAGAGGGGGCGGGGCGGGGCCTGACCCCTGCAGGTGCGGTTCTAGACGAGGGAGCCAGCACACGGGGCGTGGGGGTGGATAATGGATGGTGGACGGATGGATGGATGCATTGATGGAAGAATGGATGGGTGGAAGGATGGATGGATGATGGATGGATGGATGGATGGGTGGAAGGATGGATGGATGATGGATGGATGGATGGATGGGTGGAAGGATGGATGGATGATGGATGGATGGATGGATGGGTGGAAGGATGAATTGAAGAGTAAATGGATGGAAGGACGGATGGGTGGGTGGACGGGTGGACGAGGTAACACTGTAAAGAAAAGCTGCACAAAGAAAGTGGCTCTTGACCTGAGACAGAGATTGACTGGAACCTGGGCTGGGGAAAAAGCGAAGGGTGGGCAACCCTGCAGAAGGAACACGAAGAGGAAGACCACGGGCATGGGGATGGTTCTGGCCAGCGCCGGGGGAACAAGGGCAGTCATTCACCTCGGGAGCCTCCGACCACTGAACCCAAAACCCAGGTAGAGATCCTCATCTCCACGGCCTCATCGCGACCTGACTTGGTCAAGTGCACAGCGACTCCGCTTCCAAATGAGGTCGCGGGGCTGGGACTGGAACGTGCCCACTTTGGGTGGGGGGACGCAATCCAACCCACAGCCGCGGGCTGTGCTCTGACCTCCAGAGACCCCGTGTCGTGGACGCGTGCACAAGGACAGACAGAGCTCCTACACTCTCCTGGGGTTCTTTTTGATTCAGCTTCATCAGGGCTGGGACGCCCCCAATTTCTTAGGGAGAAGGGCAGAATTCAATGAGGCAAATACCTCAGTTAAAAAGTATTTGGGTGGCCCTGGCTGGTGTGGCTCAGTGGCTTGAGCATCAACCTGCAAACCAAAGGGTCGCCGGTTCGATTCCCAGTCAGGGCACAGGCCTGGGTTGTGGGCCAGGTCCCCAGTAGGGGGGTGCAGGAGGGATGCACGAGAGGCAACCACACAGTGATGTTTCCCTCCCTCCTTTTCTCCCTCCCTTCTCCTCTGTCTAAAAATAAATAAATAAAATCTTTTTTAAAAATTATTTTGGTGGCCTCCGTTTTTATTAGAAATAGGCAAGCTTCTGCTCAGCCAAGTCATGTTACACGTTCATTTTTGCTCCTTCTACTGTCTGGATTCACCGTAGGAAGAACCAGCGTTCACCAAGGGCCACCTGCCCGACCGCGGTGTGGAAACGCACAGCCCGGTCCGGTACAGACGCCCACAGCACGACCAGGGAGGCCCCTTGGTTCTCCTGGGCGCCCCCCGGGGAGCGGGGGTTTGGCTCACCGAGCCCTTGGTGGCCGAGCAGGGACTCTATCCCCACAGGCCGCTGCCGGCCTCGACGGCACCCTCGGGGACAAAGCCGCTCTGCTTTCAGAGTCCGGACCAGACGGGCGGCGAGCTCCTCGCTCCTGTGAGAAAGACCGGCCTTGGCCCCGGGGGGTACATTCCCCGGGGCCCCCCGACAGCAGGCTTCACCGCAACGAGCTCCCCGCCCCCCGACTGCAAGGTCAGGCTGCCTGAGCCCCGCCAGCCCCCTCCCCCTCAGGTTCTGTAGCAACCGGAATAACCTTCACCTCTGGTCCACTCGGGTGGCCCGTGAAATCTGGAAGACGATTAGGTGAGCGCTTCCTAGTTCAACGTCAGCCCTAAAAACTGTGTCTCCAGGTAAAGGGAGTTGTAAACAACTCAATTCATTTCTTTGGTCCCTACCCCCTGAAGTTCTGATGCCTGAGGAGGAAAGAAGCATCGAGGTCACCGCTGCCCACGCTCAGGGGCCTCATGGCCCCGCATCCAGCTCCACAGGTGGGCGTCCGATCCACGGGCCGCGGCGACTGCTGCCGACGTCGTGGCCCCTGCTTCCTGTCCTCCCTGGAGCAGCGACAATTCCAGTTCCATCGTGACGGACGTACAATTCTGTTTCATCGGGTGACGTTGTCTTCAGGGGCTCGCAGAACACACGCCTTTGCCAAACCTGAACCACAGAGGAAGGACGGTGCAACCGGCCCTCCGGAAGCCCGGCCTGGCGCGCAGTCGCACAGAAGGAGCAGCACCGGGTGGGGGGTGTGGGGGGCCGGGGTAGTCGAGCGGGAGGAAGTCAGAAAGCGAATGGTCACGGAGATGGAGGAGACAATGCGAACGGTGGTGTCTCAGGCTTGTAGGGAGCCTTCCCCAAGGGACTTACAGGAGTTTCTAGTCCGACTCGAAGAAGTGTGTTTGCTACACGCTGGCTGGGGAGCGCGGTAAAGGTGTTGGCAAACTAACAGGGTTTCTTTAACCCAGGCATCGGAGGGCACTGTGATTCTCCAAATGGGGCCACACATACGCTCCCCAAAAGGACCCGACCGGGAGGCCCCTCCCCACGGCGCACGTCCAGGCCTGCTGCTCGGGAGGGCACCGGGAAACCGTCCCGGAACGGAGCCCCCCACCCCCGTCCTGGGCCGAAGGAACACAAGCCGCGTGCCCGGGTTCGTCCGGGGACCAGACCTCGGCCCCCTCTTCCCGCCGGGGTGCCGCTCTCCCCCGTGTTCCCCCACTGGCTCCCGGCGCAGGACAGGTGCGCGTGGGCACCGTGCGTGGCCGCTTTCTGTCCCCGGCAGCGCCACGGACACTCCCTGAGACGCGGGGACACCGCACAAACCGCTCACCCGCGGACAACAATACGCCCCCTGCTGGCCGAGCGCGTGCTGGGCGTCCAGCGCGCCCCCCCCCGCCCCCCCCAGCACGCCCCAGATGCTGGCGCCGCTACTGCCCCGCCCTCCAAGGGAGGAGGTGGAGCCTCCAGACCGACCGCGGTCCGGAACGAGGGCCGGAGACCCAAACCCACCCCACGGCCTTGGGCGCCGCCCGTGTGTGACCCCGCCCCCGGGTTTGGGGCCCAGTCAGCGCGGCGGTGGGGGGAGCCGAGCGCCGCGAGATTCAGCCTCGGGAAGACGAGCTGAGACGAGAAGCGCCAGCGAGGTCCGGGGCGTGCGCGTTTCTCCTCTCCGCGACCTGCAGGCCGAGCTAATCATTCACAGGCCTCGGCTCCGCCCCGGTCTCGCGCGTCCACCTGGCCCGGCGCCTCTCCCTCCGAATCGGTGCCAGGGGCAGGCCGTCCCCACACCCCACACACCGCTGTCCCCCGTCTGAAACGCCCCCCCGGCGTGCAAGCCGAGGTCAGAGGCTTCGAGGAAGGAGGGGCGCGGAACACTTCCCAGAAGCGCGGCGCCCGCGGCGGCCAGGTGCCGTGCGCCATAAATGTCACCATTAAAAAGTCTCTGTTTTCCTGTTAAGGGCTAAATTAATCAACATTATAAAGCTGGCATTCTTCCTCATTCCTCACTTGTGACTCAGGAGCGGAGAAGGAGGCTTGAGCGATAACGACGGCCCGGGGCTGCCACGCACACCCTGCGCGTCCACGAGAGCCGTCTGTGCCGGAGGACGCCACGCGTGTGCGACTCGATCCCTAGCCCGGGGGGCGGGGCGCAGTTCAGCTGCAGGGATCAGACCCCAGAATGTTTAAAAAAACAAGAAGAAAACAGAATTTGAGATGAGCCAGACTCCATACAGCAAGTTTCCAGGGCGAACACCACGTTTCTGAGTGAGCCGCGGAAAGTGGGGTTCAGCAGGAGAGAGGGCTGCTGGCTGGTGCCCTTCTGCCGGGGGGGCGGGGGCCGGCCGGAGGGTCTGCTCGGCTCAGCCGCGAGGAAGCCTTCCTCCACCGGACGAAGGGGTGGAGGCGCTCAGAGGGCCCCCCAAACCAGACGGCTCCCTGGGGGCTCCGGCCCTCAGACCACGCCGGGAGCCCCTCTCGCCAGGCACGGCAGGAAATGTGGCCCCTCGTCGCCATGGAGCCAGGAAACGGGAGAAAGCTCGGCCGCACCGCTGGCCCCCGAATCCCAGCGAGCGGCCCGCCCCGCGTGGGGGCCCGGCGGGTGACCTGTGAGTGTGGACCGAGTGCCCGACGGTGACCGTTCATCTGGGGTGAAGGCATTGTGCTTGCTCGGCAGAATCTCCCCGTGTGGAAGGGACAGGAGCTGCGCTCTGCTGGACGACGGGCCCTGATGTCCGTGGCGTCTGTGATTCACGACGCGCCCCACGGTGATCGCCGCACGTCTGCACGTGGAGAAGCCCGCCGCTGTCCCTCACGCTCGAAGTTTCTCACGACACGTTGAGGAGAAAGCACACAGTCGGCCATTGACAGCGTCTGCTTTGCATGCGCCCTGCCGGCACCGTCCTGCCGGCACCGGCGTGGAGCTCCCGTGCAGCCCGAGCTCCGCCTGAGCGCTGGGGCACTGCTCAGGTCCCCCCGGCAGGCGGGGAGGCACGGGCACTGCTCGCCCCGTGGGGCTCGAACTGGAGCTTCCACCTCGGGAGGCGGCGGCTCCGGCCAGACACGGGGCTGTCCTTGGAGCAACGTGCCCGCCCGGCCTCAGAAGGCGTGCCAAGGCAAACAGTGGCGTCCGGGACGATGGCCGTCGGCCGACCTTGTCCTCTTGCTGGCCGCACTTTCATGTCCAGCCTTGGCCCCGGCCCCACCCCCACCCACTCCCCTCTGGGCGTCCGGGCCCCTGTCTGGACAGCCGCACCCCGGGGCACTGCCCGCTCCCGACACAGGGGCCGGCCTGCGCACCTCCAGCCAGACCGGGCCCCCGTCTGGCTCCCCTCCCTCCTCGCGCACGCAGAATTCAGCCCTGCCCCCCGGAAAGGACGCACGGGCCAATGACACGGGCCACGGGAGCCAGACAGAGGGCGGGGAGTCCCGGACGGGACCGTCAGTCGGGGAGCCGCGCTGAGACGAGGTTTAGAAGCAGCATCGGCCCCCGCAGAATGCAGGGGCCACACGAATGCGATGCGAATGCGAATGCGATGCGCCACACGTCGCTGAGGTGACGGGTCACTAGCAACACCGCGTGTGGGTGAGGCTGCTTCCGCCCGTGGGCCCAGCACGTCGGCCCAGCGCGACCCACGAGGCTCGCGGCCCGTCCCCGCGGCGGCACGAGGTGGGCGTCTGCGGAACGAGTGGCTGCGTGAGCAGGCGCGGCGCCGCCCGAGCTGCGGGCGTCCGTGTGGCCTGTCACCCTCGCCCCCGCCCCCCCTCGGTGGTTTGGGCTGCTCGGGCCGCCACCCCCAGACCGGGCGACTGGAACCTCGGAGCCCGCCTCCTCCACACTCTGAGGCCGGGGCGGTTCCCCTGAGGCCGCTCTCCTGGCCGGGCAGTCGGCCCTCTGTCCACTGAAACCCAGCGGGCAGCCACCCCACAGTCTCAGGTTTCCCACAGCCGCCGGCGCCGCGGACGGTCGGAGGTCCACGTGGCGTCTCCTCCGAGGCGGGGGCGGCCGGCCAGGCAGGTGGGTGCACAAGGCCAGCCAGCGCTGGGCATCGCGGCGGCTTCACCGGCGCTCATCGTCGTCTGAAATGCAGCCCGCGGGTGGGAGAGAGTGGGAGGGGCAGGCAGGGTGGGCCGCAGGAGCAGCGGCCCCGCCGCAGGGGACCCCGCACTGTGCTCTGCTTTAACGCGGAGCTCAGGAGGCATTGCAACAGGCGACCGGCCGAAATTCTCTCTCGTTTTCCTGTGGTCAGATGTGTTTGTTTTCTGGATGGGGCTGCGCCCACTCTGCTGATTATGATACGACTTAATTAGCATAATATGTTTCTGTTCGCCTTCCAAATAGAGTAGAATGTTCTTGGAACAGGAGCTGTAGCTTCAACTTCATTTATATTCTCCACAGCAGCCACACGTTGCTGTAACTGTGATAGGCATTAACTAAACACTAAATACGAGCAAAACTCGTGAGGAGCATAAATCAGGAAAACGGGCCGTAACGCTTTGGCAGTGCAGGCCAGCGTTCGGCGCGTGGGAATCCGACACGGGTCGGACGGGAACCAGGGGCCCTGGGCGCGGCGGGGAGGGCGCCTGGAGCAGGCGGCCCGACAGCTCCAGGCCCGCCCCCGGGGCCGGTCAGCGGCTCGTCTCCCCGACTCGGGACACACGCCCTGTGACCTCGGGGACCCCCATGGTGACACCCAGACACCGGCCGTGGGCCCGCTGCCAGACCCACGGTGCCCGTGGTCAGGCTGCAGACCAGGGCGGGCACCGCTGGTCGGGGCAGACACCTCTGCCCACTCCTCGCCCTACGGCTCGTCACACGTGACCTGCTGCACTGGCGTTCGACGTCTCCTCGCCATCCCACGGTAAACGCGGCGTGGGCCATGACTCCACAGAACGAGCGAGGGTCGGGCTGAGGGAAGAGGGCTGGGACTGCCGTCCAGGGCTGGGACAGGTGATCCCAGAACACGGGAGACAGGCCAGGACTGACCGCTCCCGGAGGCTGAGGACAGGCAGCACCAGGCTGCGGAGCGGAGCAGTTCTGCGAATCCCACGCACAGTAAATGGGGGGCGAGAGGGGGGTCCTCTCCGAACACCGCGCTCGCTGGTGCAACGTTTGAAGCAAAGCAGAAGTCCGAGCAAACCAGGGAAGTCACCGCTGAGAAGACGACTTTGCCATCCGTCACACTAACGAGATGGAAAGCTGTCGCTGTATTTTTTAGGAGTTGGCGAACCAGTTTACAACACAAGCAAGTCGTTTACGTTTCCCAGCCTGGGAGGCCCCGCGCTGCAGACCGAGAGGGCTCCCCGAGCTCCGGCGCACCCGCGGGCCGGGCCCTTCCTGGGCCGTGCGAGCTCGCCAGCGGCCGGCCGGGGGTAGAAGAGACAAAGGACCGACACTCAGGGAAACGTTTGCTTCTCCCCAGAGCCGCTGCCCCTGGAGTCCCAGGCCCCCGGAGCCCACGGTCAGCCTCCTCGGGGCCGGTCGTCGCCGGCAATAACGTTGCAGATAACCTTCCCGGGACGAAGAAAGTCGCCGCGCTCACAAGCGGCAGGGTCCGGCCCTGCTCCCGTGTCTGGGCTCTGCCGCAGCCGAGCCCCCCTCGCAGGCTCCAGTGTCTGGTGGGGACGGCCAACAGGACAGTGGGGGAGTGACATCGGGGGGGCGGGGGGTGAGTAACAGCGGAGCTTGTTCTTCCCCCAGGTCCCAACCCAGACGCCGGCAGCGGGTGGATGCCTGGGCGCGCTGTCCCCCAGGGGCCCAGGCCGGCCGGGTGGCTCCACCTGGCTCCCCGTGTGACGACCTCTGTCTGGGTCGGAGGCCTCAGTGCCCCCCCTCCCCAGGCAGCAGGGAGGCACAGAGGGCGTGCAGGGCAGGGGACACACTGCGTCAGCTCTCCCACCACCCCGGAAACAGGCAGGACGGGCAGAGGCTGACCAGCCAGCCCCGGTCCCACAGGTCACTCCGAGACTGAGGAAGGGGTCGCCTGGGCTGACCGGGCCGGGGCATTTGTCCTTCGAAGACCACCGCCCCATGCCCCGCCTCACCCCCTGGACGCTGCCGGGCTTGTCTCCATCCTCACGGGTCCCGGCCACCAGCACACACTGACCACGATGCTTTTCTGGCCCTTGAACCATGTCCGGGCCGGCCTGCTGAGGTCTCCGGGCCCCACATCCGGGGGGAGAACTGAGGTGTCGGTTCCCTCCCGGAAGTCCCTGGAGCTGCTCTGCACCCCTGCACCCCCACCCCAAACCCCGAGTTCCGAGGGAGGACCCGGAAGCAGCATTTCCCAAGAAGCGCATTTCACCCCTAGTGGGGGCGGGGAGGGGGTTTGATGCAGCGGTCAGCGTCCGGGAACCAGGAGATCGCCCTCGAAGGCGTGTTCTGCGTGGATCCATGGAGAGGAGCAGCCGGCGAGATCCTTCACCTGCACACGCTCGCCCCGTCCACACACACACGCACTCACACACACGCACACGCGTCGCCACACACTCGAGCTCCGGTGATACCCCACCCCCGCCCGAGGCGGCCTGTCACACGGCAAACCCAATGGGCCACAAGGACAGGAAGGACGACCTCGGGAGGAGGACACGGGGTTTTGTTCTGAGTGGAAAAATCCAGCTCTCTGAACGGCGATTTCTCCCCAAACAAGTAGCAAAATTTCCATATGAATCTTAATGAGATTATTTTAAGAATCTGGAATTTGATTCTGCAGTTCATCCGGAGCCTTACATACACTCGCAGCGAAGAAAAGTCAGGGAACTGCGGGCCAGCAGGTCATAAAAACGGCCAGCAGGACCCACCCAGCCTCGGAGTGGGGGGAGGGGGGAGCGGACGCAGCGCGCACGGGACCGTCTGCAGGGAGCGAGGCTCTACGCCGCCGGCGGCAGATGCGGCCGTGCGAGAGCTGGTTCCCGGAGCTGCATTTGGGAAGAAGTCCCGGCCGACCCACCCCTCCCGGCTGCAGTGAAGTGCGTGATGGGCGGATGAAGACGAAGGGGAAGAAACGAGGACCATAAAGACGACAGAAATGATTGCATGCCCGTTTTACAACCTACACGGGGCTTCAAAGCAGAAACTGCAAATGTCAGATGACGTGAAAACGTAAAATATGTGCATGCCGAGAATATTCTTTACTGATGAAACTCAAAGTAGAAGTATGTTAAAATTAAATCTTCGGTCGCACGGGGACCCCCACAGGAGGACCACGCCCACACTGCCACATCAGGGGCCTGCCTCGCGTCACGACAGCCAGGTCTGGGAGAGGGGGCTCCCGTCGGGCGCTGGTGGAGATGAGTCGTCACACACGTCTAAATATAAATCGAGCGACACGGAGAAGATTCGTACGTGTTCCTGTGCCTCTCGGTCTTTCTACCCATCGCCACCCTGGAGAGCTGGAAGGGGCACTAGGCACCGCAGGCAGGCAGGCAGGCAGGCAGGCAGGCAGAGTCCCCAGAGTCTGCCCTTCGGTGGCTGAACAGGAACCGAAACTAACAAGGGTTCCCGGTGAAACTAACAAGGGATGGGGTGAAACTAACAAGGGTTCCCAGTGAAATTAACAAGGGATGGAGTGAAACTAACAAGGGTTCCCGGTGAAACTAACAAGGGTTCCCGGTGAAACTAACAAGGGATGGGGTGAAACTAACAAGGGGTCCCGGTGAAACTAACAAGGGATGGGGTGAAACTAACCAGGGTTCCCGGTGAAACTAACAAGGGGTCCAGGTGTGCACACCGGCCGCCCCAGCTCCATGGAACCCTCAGAAAGGATGAGGAAGGACTTGACCGGAGAACGGGGAAGGGTTTCGGTGTCCATTACTTACAGGTTAGGTATTCATTGTAAGAAACACGTAAGAAAAAGCAATACGGGGAAGTGGATACAAGCATGTTTCCATAAAACAAATGATCAAAGAAGTACGAGGGGGAACACAAAAAAGCCTGGAATTTATTTATGAAAAATTGTGCGTTTATTCTGACATGTGTAAGCTCCAGTCACCTTCAAAGGACTCTCCGTTGGATGCAGTGCACCTAGTGAGACGTTTTTTCCGCTGCTCAGGACAGTTTTTGAACTCGTTGATTCTGATGCCTGTTAGCATTTCTGCCTTCTTTGTTTCGCCTCTTCCACATCAGCAAAACGTTTCCCTTGGAGGACTTCTTCATCCGGGAAACAAAAAAATAGTCCCTCGGGGTGAGATCGGGTGAATAGGGAGGGTGGGCAGGGGCGTCCTGCCGTCTTTGGTCCTAAACTGCTGAACACAGCGCGGTGTGGGCAGGTGCGCTCGCCAGTCACCCATCATGAAATGGGCGAACACGCGGAAAAAGTCTTCAAAAAAGTTCACTGAAGCTGAGTGCAGCCTCTCACAACAACGCCAGCTGGCGCATGGATGCAGATGGGCTCCTAGGACACTGACCCAGCGGGGGAAGCCTGTCCTCCAAGGGCCGCCCTCTGGAAGGTAACTCCAGGTTACTGGGATACTCCCCAGTACATGTGCCTGAATATGCCCTAATTATTATTAAATACGCACTGACAACAGCATGAGACTGCGCACCGAGGCTTTAACAGTTCTGGTGTGGGGCCGAGAGAGGTCCCCAGGAGGACACTGAAGGGAGAGCCCGGACAAGGGGGGCACAGAAAACTGAGTCCGCACGGAATGACTCCATCTGCGTAAACTGTTACACGTGAGTTTGAACCACTCACTGCCAAATGTTGGCGTTTGTTACCGCTGAGCGGTGCGTGTTCCGTGAACTTGACTTTCTCCTGTATCTCCTTCGAATGTTTTACAATGAAGATGCCTTATCACATCATTATAAAATTGAAAATAAATTATTTTGGTTGCTCAAGGGCTATGACTCAAATTGAACCAAAAGACGCAGAAGAAAAATAATACAGATGAGAACTAAAATAAAATTTAAAAATAGACTAATGGTAGAGAAAAACCAATGGTGTTCTGAATGATTAATAAAATAATAAATGTTAGGTGGAAAGAAAAAACACAAATTTCCAATATCAGGAAGAAAAGAGAAATCACAACAAATCTCACAGATATAAAAAAATAACAGGGAAATACTATGAACTACTGTATGACAATGATTTTACAATGTAGGCAAAAATGACGAGCTCTGTGAAATACACAAACTACCAACTGAAGGAATAAAAATTGTAGAGAGATGCAAAAAAGGGAAGGAGTTAGAAATCTGACACGTCTCGTGAAGAACTGTTCCGTGAGACCGTGCCTGGGGAGAGCTGCGGGAGCCGGGCGGCGGTCGAACCACCGTGGGAAGTGCAGAGGGACACCGGCTGCCTCGAGGGGAACCGCAGGACCCGGGACCCAGTTCTGAACCTGCGGGACCGTGGGCGGCAACTGCACTCCGCAGGCGTCCGAGTGGCCCGGGCGCTCTCCCTGCAGCCTTGCGCCTCAGGCCCCAGACCGGGCTGGCACCCGGGGTTCACGCCACCAGGGGCCACCACCTGCTGAAACAGAAACCAGGAAGAGTGTGAGCAGCAGACAACAGGATGAGCTTAATATTAAAGCAAATAGTTAAATAAGTTAGGTTGCTATGCTGTACACCCAAAACTAAAACAATGTATATTGACTATAAATGACCTTAAAAACACCAACATTAAAATAAGAAATTAGACTGCGTCGGACAACGAAGTGACTGGCGGACATTAACAATGACGGCACGGATCTGTACTTAGACACATATTCAAAATATAACATAATATGAAAAACAAGTTATAAAATAATACACCTGGTATTGCCTTTGTACCAGGGTTTCCTGGTCAGAAAAAAACCCTGGATTTTTTTTTAATGATTATGAAGGAACCATAAGAGCAGAGGGCTTTCCCTTTCTCCTTGAGATCTGTCGCCGCTGCACGTTGAACTTGATCACCGTGTTCGTGCACTGGAGTGTGACCCGAGGCTCCAGTCCAGGGAAAAGCAAGGCGGGAGGGGCCGGCCCCAGCCTTCCCGACAGCGTCTCCCGTCTCCTCCCGGCCCTGCTCCAGGGAGGGGCGCTCCCCTGCCCAGGTCCTCTGGGCCCCACTGGACCGCCACCCAGAGGCTCGGCCTGGGGCACACGGCACTGCCCCCTTCTGACCCCATTTCTGCGGGCCAGTCGCCAGCTGGACGAGTCGGGTCGCCACTGGCGAGGACGCGCAGGCGGGCGGGCAGACAGCACCGGGCAGCGGGAGGCCCAAGCACGGACACGGCAGGAGGACCTTCCAGGGACCCCAGAGGGAGGGGAACACGCAGGGGCAACGATGTCTCCCTAAACGCGTCCCAGAGGCCTTCAGTGCGTGTTACGGCGATGGTTTCGCTGGTCATTAAATCCCTGCTCATGACCTGACCCATCCCTGAGTGAACCGGCGGCCAGGCGGGCCACCTGCCTGCAGCAGGACTCCCGTGAAAGGGGATTGCTCCTCCCCGAGAGAAGAGGACCGCCCGAAAGGGACACCGTTTATGGTCCAATCCGCCCAGGAATTGTGCGTGGAAATGCAAGCAGGTGTTTGTAGGGTCGGCACAACGTGGTCGGAGAAGTGTGTTGAATTGTATCGTTTCTAACCTTGGGCCCCGGAATGAGAAGCGCAGCCGTCGCCGTGGTCAGACCCCCGCGTCTCCGACTGGAGCCTGGGGCCGGGTGGGCCTGGGACAGGCCCCGCCGCTGGTGGGACAGGCGGTGGGCAGAGGGAGGGTCGAGAGCGGGCGGCTGGCAGCAGCTGGAGTGCAGGGAGTGTCTGGGGGGACAGCGTGTCCTGCGGGAGGGCGGAGACCTGCTCAGGGCCCGCCCCACTCCAGGGCCCCAGTGACCCGCTGGCCGGGGCCCCAGCCTGCCTTCCCGTCGAGAATTGCGGGAACCAGCTGAACCTGAAGGCCTAAGCGGAGCCGTCTCCCAGGGGCACAGCTCAGGAAGCCTGGGAGTCCCTGGAGACAGGGCTGCCCCACGTTCCCTCGGGGTCTGCGCCCACCCCTCTGACCGCCATGCGACGGGCCCGCCCACAGGGTGGAGGCGTGGTCTCCGTGTGGACGCTTCCCGCCCTCTCGCGCCGCCGACTGCCGCCCTGGGTGGGACGTTGACACGCAGCACTCTGGTCCTGCGCCGCCGCCTCCTGAACTCACTCAGGGCGAATTCATCCCTGAGACCTGCAAAACCCTAACACTAGATCCTGAACCCCAGGAAATCGTGATGCCACCCCACACAGCATCACGGGAGACAGGCAGCCGGCCTTTCCGGGGCCTCCCCTCCACCCCTCGACGTGGCTGCGGACCTGCGGGCCGGCTACAGCCCTCGGGGGGAGACCCACACCTGTCCATAGGCAGGAAAGGTCTGGTCACCTGGCCCGGCCCCGCCCCCCAGCCCCCGCCCTGGCTTTCCAGCAGTTCTCAGCTACCTGTATTCCCCCACCCCCACGTGTGTGCATGTGTGTGCACGTGTGCGCACACGTGTGTGCACACATCCTCACAAGCTCGCTCGGCTGGCAGGTTCTGGTGGCTGGCTTCCTCGTTCTCACAGCCACCCTGCTCCCCCAGGCCACCGGGGAGCCCCCCTCCGCAGAGCCGGCCTCCTCGAAGACCACTCGTTTATCAGGACAGCTGGCCCCTCTGCCCTCCCGTTCACGCGGGGCCCCTGGAGACGAGCGGCTCCGCCGTTCACCATCAGGCCCCTGAGTGCACGCCCGTGCGCGTGGATCACACACGGAGCGGTGGACCAGAGTGAGGTTCCCCCACGCCCCCGAGGCGCGGTCTCAGGGTTTCTCACGGTGCTGGGGACCGAGTGTGGGGGGCGAGGGTGAGGCGAGGGCCGAGGCAGCTTCGTGCTGGGGGTGTGTGGGAGGAGGACTGGGCGCAGCTGTCCCGCTGGCCCCCGGCCCCTCCTGAGGCCAGTGTGTGGGGGCGACGGGGGACAGGAGGGCAGCGAGGGGAGGCGGGGAGACGGCAAGCACGACCACAGGCAGGCGGAGAAGACTCCAGGGGCTGCCGTCCCGGCCGGCGTTCCCCAGGCTCCGCGGCTCCGTCCAGTGCCCGGGCTCCACTTCCGAGTCTCCTGGGGAGTCCCGCTGGCCGAGCGAGGCCAGCGTCCACTGTCCAGTCCCCTGAGGCCCCCGTGCGCGGCCCCGTCAACCATGGCTTCTATGTAACGCACGTGGATGGGTCGGGGGCGTGGAAGGAGGTTGGCCCAATGGCCAAGGCAGTGCCCCCAAATCCATCTGTTTCGGTCGTTTTCCCAGGGCCTCCCCTCAAGCGTGCAGGGAAAAACACGCCTGGACTAACGATTCACGCTAACGGGCGCTGTCGGAGGGGAGATTCTTTCTCCTAACTCCGGGGCGACCAGGAGCTTGTACGTCACTCACGCATCCCTCAGGCTCAGGGAGGGTCCCGCCCCCGCCCCTGCCCCCCCCCCGCCCCGCCCTCCAGGAGGTCTTCCCCCCCCCAGCCCCAGGCTGTGCGGGACTAAACGATTAAGCAGCAGTGATGTGTTCCTCGTAGTCCACGTTGTAACAGTCGCGGAGATTCGCCGTGAACGCAGTGACTCCACCAGGCTGCCAGGATGCCCGACTCACACCAGGGCGGAGGAGCTGGCGAGGCCGATCGGAACGCACGGGGGTGCCCAGCGGCCGGCACTGCCACCTCCGTCTGTGCTGCGGGCAGACGCGGGCCCCCAAAGGCACGCTGCGCTCTCCTCCTGTGGCCCCTGCCTGTGCCCCCCCACCCCTCGTCACCCGAACCCCACCGGGCTCACCACCAGCTCCTGAGCCCCACAGGCACCCCCGATTAACCTCCTGGCCTCGGGGGTGATGGAGCAGGAAATGCACGTGGGTTTAGAATGGTTGGGTAAAATGGTAACATCCGAACCATCCACAGCTACCAAGAGAGGCTAGAAGGATCTAACCTTTTAAAGAGGCTGGTTCGGGTCAGAGTTACAGGAAATATGCTCGTCTGCGTGTCCCATTCATCTAGCTCCGTCAGGCCCGGCCAGGGACCCTAGGAGGGCTGAGAAGAGTTTTACCCCTCCACGGGAAAAAGGAAGAAAAAGGCCAGGGAGAAGGGAGAGGGGAGCCCCGTCCACCCGCATCCTCCCGACGGCCCGGGTTCCCCGTCGGCCTGGAAGGCAGACCGCGCTGCAGTGCCTGCGGCTCGGCACCAGCGCCAGTCTGCGGCGAGAGGTGCGGCTGATGGAACCCTGGGACACACTGACACCTTGTCTTCCGGCTCCTCTCCCCTCCCCACCCCTCCCCCACCCGCTGAGCCCGCTCCTCCCGCCCGGAAGCCGCCCTTGGACGCCAGACCTGCCCTCCCCCCGGGAAACACGCCCCCAGACGGCGCGCCTCGGGGCTTCCTTGCTGCCCCTCCCCCCGCAAGGAGCGCCCCCCACCACCCCCCCTCCCCACGTCTCAACCCCGCACACAGGTACAGCCGGCAGAGTCCCCACCACCCTTCCCATTGCCCGTCCTCGACTCGGTCAGGAAGGGGAGCGACGTTCAATTAAGAACAGACGCTTCAAAGTCGTCGCCTTCTCCGTGGCCGCCCCTCCCATCGCGAGTCAGGGGAGCCGGCCGGGAGACCACTGCCCAGGGCACCACGAGCCGGTGGGCTCCCAGAGCGGGGCGGGGGAGGGGGTGGGACCCCCGGTTACCCTCACTGGCCCGACTCCTGGCGCGGACACTGGGCAAGCCCCACACCCGTCATCACTGCAGGCTCCAGTTATTCTCACTGCGCCGCACCAGGGCTTCCCGGAACGCTCCGCGTCGCTAAGTAACAGCGACCGTTTTCCGAGCGCCGCCGGCGCGTCAGGGCCCATTTCGCCTCCTGGAATCCTTGCGCGAGCCCTCGGAGGCGCAGATTAGCGTGATGAACAAAAGGAGGTTAAGTAATTTGCCCGAGTTCAAGAAGCCGGTGGAGGAGAGAAATGGGGTTGGAAGCAGATCTTTCTCTGACTCTTGGTGACAGTCAAAAATGAGCGATCCTTGCAGGATCACCGGTCTCAGTTCATCAGAGCGTTCATTTACACCCGACAGCCCCGGCCCAGAACGCCTGGGGCGGGGGGGGGGGCTGCCCCACCCGCGCCCGTGGGCGGCCCAGGATGCCTGCCTGCCTGCCTGCCTGCCTGTGGACGCGGCCCCACACGAAACCGTAAACCTACCTGAGGACTTTTTTTTTTTTGCTCATCGCTGTGCGCCAGTGTCTGTGCATCGGATGTGCGGCCCGGGACAGCCCTTCTTCCTGCAGTGCGGCCCGAGAGGACAAAAGGCGGGACGCCCCACCCCCTGCCCCCACCCCGGCCTCCGACCTACAGAAACTCGGCTGGAAACGTAAGCACTCGCGTCCAAAACCACGCCGTACACCCACGGCCTGCCTTCCCCTCCGCCACCAGCGCGTGGGGCCCGCGGGCTGGGAGGTCCCGCTTGGAGCGCGCCGTGGGGGACGCGCGTCCTCAAACCTCACTCATGCGGGGGGGGGGGGGGCTGGGCGAGGAGAGGCTGGTGCGAAAACCGGCGCATGCGTACTAACGCTCGCGCGTCCCGCGCGTCACCCAGGAGACGCGTCACCCGGGAGACGCGCGCTGGTCACACAGCTACCAGCGCAAAGGGGCTCCGGGGAGCGGGGCGCGGCCCGTGGTTTTGTCCCACCACGGAGACTTCTCTCCGCCACCCGCTGGTCGGGACGGGGCCGGGCCGTCGGAGACGGAGGACGCGGACGGCCGAGGTGTGGGTGCGTCCGGCATCCAGCCGCGTTTCCGTCCCCCGTACGTGGGCAACGCGGAGACAGAAGGCGTTTCGGACGCGTGACGTTTATACGCTCGTTGGCAAAGGTTCCCCAAACGTCCTCTTAAAATGACCCTTCTTGACTGAGTGGGGTTTCCGTGGAAGATGAAAACAAGGGCCACAAGCAGGATTTTGACACATCAGGGGTCGGCGACAGGGGAGTCTGTGGTCACCAACTCCTGTCACTTCCTCCACCGCAGCCCCAAGCGTGACTGGAGCCTTCCCCGGGGACCGTGGCACGTGTCCCGGTCCCGAGCGCCGGGCTCCGCCCTCCTTGCTGTGAGGTGGGAGGTCCCTCTGGCCCTTCTGTCTCACTGACGCCACCCAGGGGTGCTCGCTGACCGACCGACTCCGACGGTGGTTCAGATGCGTGAAGCGGACACGTGTGGAGTGCCGGGGAGGGCCGACCCGTCCGAGCTCATTAACCTGCGCGGAAAGTGCGCCCCCCCACCCCCCCCCCACTCCCCACCCCCCCCCCGCTCAGGGGAGGTTCGCTCTTTACTGGGAAACTCGAAAACCACTTTGCTCCGAGGAAGGAAACTCCGGCCCCCAGCGCCTCCCGTGAGGTCAGCCGGTGAGGTCAGCCGTCCACGTCTAAGACAGTGGGGAGCAACACTGTGGGGCCGCCAGCGGGCCCCTGACCGTCCCCCCGAGTCTTGAATCAAGTGCTTTGTAAATGTTGGGGCTCCCGTTCCCAAACCAGGGGCTGCCCCCACGCCCTGCACCCCACACCCCTTCCGTGCCGGGACCCCTGCGGCCTGCACTGCTCGTCTGAGGCCACCTGGAAAGCCACTCACCCTGTCCCCCCCGGTCAGCTAAGCCCACGGGGCACAGCGGTGCCGGCGCAGACAGGAACCCAGCCCCATCCGCGTGAAAGTCGGCGTCTGCTGTCGGGGGGAGGGCTCTGGGGCGGTGGGGGCAGTGAGAAGGGGCCGGGCTCCGGCAGCACAAGTCGCCGGTTATGGACACTGGCAGGAGTGCGCACAGTCCAGGGCAGCGGACGCTGCCGACAGCACCGCGGTGACTGCGGGCGAGCTGGTGGGTGCTAACTGGCAGGAAACCCCCTCGCAAGGCCTCTGGATGCCTGGTCCCTGTGCTGGACGCCAGACCTCATCTCACAGTGCACGTGCAACTGACAAGTAAATAAAATAAATACTTTTAAAAAAATGTCCACACTACAAAAAAAAAAGTCAACATCAAAAGTACCAAAATTGTCCATTCAAAAAAACTATTTAAAAACAATTTGTTGTCCTGGCTAGCATAGCTCAGCGGATTGAGCGCGGGCTCCGAACCAAAGTGTCTCAGGTTCGATTCCCAGTCAGGGCACATGCCTGGGTTGCAGGCCATGACCCCCAGCAACCGCACATTGATGTTTCTCTCTCTCCCTCTTTCTCCCTCCCTTCCCTCTCTAAAAATAAATAAATAAAATCTTAAAAAAAAAAATCTGTTCACCAAAAAAATATTTTTTAAATTTATGTCAAGAAAAGTAAACTTGATTTTAAAGCGTAAGTTAAAAATTCCTTTTCACCCTTAAGTATAAAACACACTCTCTGACCATCCTTTTCATCTTATTGGCACCTCCCGAAATTAATTTTAAAATGCTCGCTGTTCGCAGAGACAAAACATAAACCTGTGCCAGAGAAGTCCTAATCAGACTGACAGCGGCGGGCGCCGCAAGCCCCGGGACTCTGCAGGGGAGACCACAAAGGGGCCGCCTGCGCCAGGGCCGAGGGTCTTTCCCGGGAATCAAGGCTGCGGGGCCGTGAGAGGTCCATCAAGACGAGCAATCAATAACTTCTCAAGTGCTAATAAGCGCTGCCTCGCTGGGCGACGCGCCGGGCGGTTTACCGCGCGGGGCCCGTGGAGATTGATGGAGAATCCATAGCGGGACGGAGGGTGAGGTAATGCTGCACTTAGCGAATGAGCCGACTGAAGCTGAGGCTGCGCATCTCACCGTCCGGGCGTCGGAGGCATCGTGTTGGTGCCCCTTTTTTAAGAATTAAAAGCAGCAGAGGCAGCCGTGTCCCTGCCCAGTGTGGCGAGGGGGTCATTAAGGACAGGAGGACGCCGTTCCCACCCTCGTTCCCACGGTGGCCCGTCTCTGTCCCGATCAGACGTCCTAGATGTTAACCAGCTTTTCCTCTCCTCTCTTTCACACCCGAGGACCAACTCTTCCCGGAAAATTTTCGGAAGTTGTGTAAAATATCTTTCCAGATCACGCAGGTCTCCACCCTCAGTCAAGCCCAGGGACCCACGGGCGTGTGAGTAAATGAGCTAATGGGGAATTAACAGCTCGTAAAGGGGAGGTCCTGACCCCGAGGGGACTCGCTGAACTCAGCGCTGTGACAGGCTATTAATTAAAGGCATCAAACTGTATGTTTCGTAAATTAATCTCCAACGCAGTGTTATAATCACGACAAGGTACCCCGGCAAGTAGATGGGCTATAGTGAGTGTTTTCTCATGTTCGGAAAAATAAGGAATTACAAGCGAGTGGGGGGAGAGCAGGATTCCTCAGTGTCGCTAATTAGGATGACCAGAGAAGGCGCTGGAGACATACACGCAGTAACTGTTGAATTAAGGTTTTAAATAGAGATATATGGAAAATGTAAAAAAGACCCTCTCAAGTTTTTCGTCACCAAACCAAACTGGAAGATAACATCCTTTTAAAAAAAAAAAAAAGACTTTATTTACTTATTTTTAGAGAGAGAGAGAGAGAGGGAGAGAGAGAAACATCAATGTGCAGTTGCTGGGGGTCATGGACTGCAACCCAGGCACATACCCTGACTGGGAATCGAACCTGCGATGCTTTGGTTCGCAGTCCACGCTCCATCCACTGAGCTACGCAGCCAGGGCGATAACACCTTTTAACAAGTGAGGTGACAGATCCTTAAGTACAAGGAAGGACTTTCCTGTGGGAAGCTCTGACATTTATGATGCTTCTGGTCGAGTCACGTTGCGCGGTTTTCTCATGGGACGTCTCCGAGGGACGACGAGGTGGGACGCCTCATTCCCAACGGCCGCTGCAGAAGTGAGTGACCCACACACAGGACGCACTGTTCGACCTCAGACGGCTCATCGAGATTTATTTGAAATAAGCCTTCTTTTAAAGAAAAATGTGTTTATCGACTTCAGAGAGAGAAAGAAACATTGGTTGGTTGTCTCCTGTCCACCCACCAACCAGGGACCGAACCTGCGACCTTTTGGTGCACGGGACGCGGCTGCAGCCCACCGAGCCACAGGGGCCAGGGCTTGGAACGCCTCTTCTGAAGTGTCCTTCAGAAGTCCTTGAGTCGGCAGTGTCTGTGGCGTCAGATCCTTCCGTTTACAGCTCCGTTTAATGCGGGACAAGCCAGAAATCCCGCTCGGGCAAGTGGAGCGAACACGGGGGGGGCGCCAGTGGCATCCCCCCAAGGTCGCCAGAGGTCGAGGGCGGTGTGCCTGCGGGGCAGCCCGTCGGTCAGTCAGCACGCCCCGGGCCGAGTTTCCCAGAAATCCCACGGGGGCAGGAAGGATGCAGAGTCTTCGGGGCGGCACAGACCCCCACCCCCCACCCCCACCCCGGGCTGCAAGGACAGCACCGCAAACCCAGGGACGCCCTCCCTCTAGGCTGGCCCCTGGCTGGTGCCCTGGTGGCAGTGGGGTGGGCCCAGCGGCCAGCCGGGCTCCAGGCCCCTCCTCCGCGAGCAAGCCGTGAAGGGGGAGAGGCTGCCCGTGAGTCTCTCGGGAAAGCGGGGAAAGCTTCCCCAGGCCCCCAGCCAGCTCCTCCTCGAGTGTCCTTGGCCAGACGGGGGGTCCGGTCCCCACCGCGAAGGCGCTCCTGGGACCGCAGCGCTCACTCAGTCGGCACCGCACCGGAGATCCATCCCCGAAACGAGGGGCCGAGACCCCGGGGCTGAGGCTGGGAGGAGCAGCGCACTGTGGGCAGATCCCCGGGAGCCGCAGGCACACACAGGGCCGCGGAGGGGGGCCACAGCCACGGCCCCACTGGCGGGGCCGCGCCCGGGAGGGACGCACGAGCCCCACACACGCCTGGGCGTCCGCGTCCTCACGTGCGCGCAGTTCAGTTGCCGGCTCACTCGCAAGATCTGGCTTGATGAGTTAATTACACCAGAAACTGTAACTAATTACTGAGGTGCAGCTCCAGGTGACAGGCGCGTAATCACAGGGCAATTATCCTTGCTGTGTGGATCGCGCCATGCTAATGAAACGTGAACGCCGCACGGCAAATAAACATCTAATTACCCGGCGAGGGCGGCGGGACGGCCGGTGAGCGATCCATCAGCCCAGGTCCCCCTCCACGGACCGGCCTCCCACCCTCTGCAGGCTCACGGCGGCCTGTGCCCCGCGGACGGGCCGAGTCTCGTCAGAAAACGGGCGGCTGCTCATCCGTTTGAACTATGTGGGTCACGGGTCTTCATCAGGATTCAGTTCGTGGCACCCGCAAACGCCATAATGTAGGGGAAGAACAAAGGAAGAAGAAAAAACAGGAGAAAACAAACAAACAAAAAAAAAACCTCGGATTAAAAGTCTGAAATAAAGATAGAGCACAGGGCTGAGCAGGTGTGGGCTCCAACGAATGAGTTGTTGCTAGTTTTTGTCAAGGGTTTTGGGGTGCGCCTCCATCCCCCGCCCCGGGAGAACAGGCCCGGCCTGTCCCAGGCCCCCTCCCAGGGTTTACAACTCCCACCTTTCACAGGGGTCCGAGCACACCCCCTCCTCGTGGGCTGGTTCTCCCAGGAAGCAGGAGAACAGCAGCTTCAAAAAAAACAAATCCTCTGACCAGCGGCTGGCGGTCACACTCGTTTGGACAAGTTAAAAACAGTGCAGCCCGAGAGGCCTCAACACCGCCTCCCCACGGGGGCGGCCGCACCCCGGGGAGCGCGTCCCCCCCACCTCGGGCGCTCCCGGACCCTTGCAGGCAGGGCTGTGACTCTCTGAGCAGCCGCAGGAGAGTGTCCACATGGTCCCCGTGGGGGCACTTCTGCTCCATTACTTGGGAAACAGAGAGGCTTATGTCCATTTAGATAAGAAATTAAAGCGAAAGAAAAGGTGATTTTTTAAAACTGTGATACATGCATTTAACGTTCAGCAATGAAAAAGGAACCAACTACTGACAGACGCGACAAAGGAATCGATTTCAACGGCATTACGCTGAGTGACAGCAGCCGGACCCAAGGACACATGCACTGTCCTTCCCCGTTCGCGACTCCGAGAACAGCCGAAATCAACCTGCGGCGGACGGAGTCCCGACAGCGGCTGCCGACCGGGGGGAGGGGAGCACGGGGGCGCCTGCCGAGGGTCGTGCGGGGCTCTCTCGGGGGATGGAGACGTGCTGTTCCGTGTCCGGGGTGGAGGCTCCACGGGCAGTGACCTTTCGAAACTCAGGCACTGCAGGCCTGGGTGTCCTACTGTGGGTACAATGCGCCTCGTCGGCACAGACCCTCACACACACACGCTGGGGGTCGGCACACCCGGAACACGAGGCTGCCCCCCACCCTGCGGCCCCTAGAAGGCGCTGGGAAGGCGGCACAGGGGGAGGGCAGGGCCCCGAGCGGCGTCAGGAAACAGCTTCCAGCCGGGCGCCGACCCGAGCCGCAGCCGCGTCTCCCTCGCACGTGCGACCCGAGGCACACGCTGCGTTTCCCAGGAGCCAGATAATGCCGACACTCGGTCCCGGGCCCAGGCCACTGGCTTCTGCACTTGGTTCTGAAGACAGGGCCCGGGCCGCGTCCCAGCGCTGGCGTGCTGGGTGGCTCCCGACGCTGTCTGAGCTCCTCGTGGACGCCCTCGGGGGAGGCGCGCACTCCTGGGGCCACCCAGGCCTCGTCACCCCGTTACCCTGCAGCCACCGAACTCGCTGTCCGCCAGACCCCCGTGCGGGGTATAGCTGGTGACTCGGGGTGTGGGAGTGAGGTCCAACAGTATAGGACATGCACACACACGCGTGCACACGCAGTCCGTGAATGCACAACAGCTGGATTCCAGCCCCGCTCGCCTGCTTCCTGCCCCTGGCAGGGGTCCGCCGTGATCCTCAGGGTCCTCGCCCGTGAGCACTCGCACCTGCTCGGCCTGCCCATCGACAGTCAGCGGCGGTGCCCCCCACAGGCTGCTGCAGGACTCGGGACCAGAGGACGAGGTCTGCAACGTCCCCGGCCCCGAGGACGGTCAGTCGCACAGGTCAGGAACCAGGAAGGGCTTCGCAGACGTGCTATGACCAGAGGTGGAGGCAGGCGCCCCACTGGGCCCGCAGGCTGGCCCGGTGCGGAGGGGCGCGGGGCGGGGGCGGGGGCGCCACCCCCGAATCTCCTCTCGCCATCAGCAGCGGGGAGAAACCTGAGAGTTCGAGTTCCTCCCCGGTGAGCCATGGTCACGGGAGCTGTTCTGCACTGACGCACGGTTCTGAAAATCAAAAATGCAACCGAGTCAAAAGTCAGCATTTTCTTAGATTTTTTCAAGACCCCAGATGGCACACGCCTCTAATCCACAGCATCTGCAGTGACACAAAGAGCGGCGGTGACAGACACACACCGCGGATGCCCGACCACCTTCGACAGCGCCAGGCCGCGCGCCCAGGGCTCTGCCCGCCCTGGGCAGACTTCCGGGGAGGGTGCTGTCTGGAGGGTGAAACGGAACCTGCACCCCCCGCCCCCCTCCCCACACACACACAGGGCCCAAACACCGCCCACCGCACCCAGCCTGGCCAGAGGCGCGCCTCCGGCAGAGCTCGCTAAGTGGACACCAGGCTCTGCGGGGGCACAGGAGGGGCGTCAGGGTCTGGCGCGCCAACCTTCGGGGAGGACGTGAAGCTCTGGCCCTGAACAAGGTCACCTTTGTCGAGGGGAGTCAGGCCGGACGAACCTGAAGACCACAGCCCTCCACAGGCAAACGTCTCTTTGGGACACACTGACAGACTCCGAGGGCCCACTCCGAGGGAGTCACGCAGCGCAGCGTACTGGTGCACGCACCCTCAGAGGGCCGGTCTCTGTTCCGGACCGTCTGTCCCGGTTTGGAGGTGACGCCTGTCTCCCAGGCTGTGACCCAAGCCCACGGGGTCAGGGGCCACTTCC
Source organism: Phyllostomus hastatus (assembly GCF_019186645.2). Taxonomy (NCBI): domain Eukaryota; kingdom Metazoa; phylum Chordata; class Mammalia; order Chiroptera; family Phyllostomidae; genus Phyllostomus; species Phyllostomus hastatus. Next base: position 2,764,430 of record NW_025333796.1, read on the forward strand.
TCCTCGGTCAACACTTCACTGCCCAATGCCCAGCACACGGCCGCTTGTGGACCGAAAGCACGGTGTGACAAGTTGGGGGTTTTCTTGGCAGGGGTGAGGGGTGCAGGACCTTTAAAGAAAGATAACGCAGCATCCCCAGCCTCAGAGGGTGCACAGACCTCGCTGGGTAGGGAAGGCGTCACAAAAGACCGGGAAGCCCAGCTCGGCTGTGGCCCCGCAAGGGGGAGCCAGACGCCTGGGACAACAGGCTCCCAGTAACCCTGCCTGCGGGGACCGCCCCCCCCGGCCCCGCCCCCCCCTCCCAGAATTATGGCGGCCCACACCTGGCACAGCACTGGTCGTCCGGTCTGAGGATGGGGCGGAACGTCTGGAACTGCGCCACCCTGGTCGCCCAGCAGGAACGCCCGGGCAGAGACGGCGCCCAGACGTGGGTCAGAGCGCCAGGGATCCGGGTTCCAGGGCGGACGCCCACCACTCGGCTCACCAGCAGTCTACGCACATTTCTTCACCTCGCTGACTTCTCCGAAGCGGGCAACAGACCCCAGACGGTCTCTCATGTGGCCCCCAGTTCACAAGGCCGCCCCTCATCACTGGTGACAGTAGCCTGGTCGCTGTCCGATGCACACGAGTCTCTCCCGGGCGACCCGAACCGCATCTGGGCGCCAGCCGGAGACCACAACGGGCAGTCCGGCGCGCTCCTGGTGCCTCTGCCACCCGGTTTCAGCGCTGAAAAGGCAAACGGGGATCGCGTTTTAGTAAACGTCACATAAAAAGCCCGTCTCAGGGGCCGGCACCGCCCTCCACTGCCCCACGTCAGCGTTCACCAACGCGACGCCTCCCGGCAGCACGCCGACCTCCGCGCCGACCCCGCACCTCCCCCGGGTCGTCCTCAGGCCTGACCCGCGGACTCACTGTGTTAAACCCGCGGGCCGCGCCCCACCGCAGCGTCCCGGCAGGAATCAGGGCCCTTCGTCACCGCGGTGCCTCCATCACGCGGTCCCCACCACCGGCCCAGGACGCGCGGACCGCCCGTCACTCCTCCAGGACGAGGCGCGGTCTCAGGGGGTCGCGGCCCAGCGCCTCTGGGCCGAAAATCGAGCTCCCCGCTCTCCGCGCTCCCCCGCGCTCCCGCCGGCGGCAGGGGCTTCCCGACGTCTTCGGTAGCAGCACCCTTCTCCGGGAAAAAGCCTCCGCGGAAGCTCCACGCACCAAGCAAACACCAGAGACAGGCCTTTGGAAGTGCGTGATGCGTGAGTAAACACAGGCGGACGGACGTCTCGTTACCAAGGCAGCCAACGGAAACAGTCGCGAACGCTGGTGGACCCCGAAGGCTGGGCTACTGCGCGCCTGGCAGCTGCCTGACTGCAGCCTCTGCACTCCGGTGCGGGCTGGCTGGCGGCGGAGGGCTCCCAGACAGTTCCCTTAGACTCGGACCAATTCCCACCACAGGGACGCAGGAGCCGGAAGGGAGGCGGGCAGGAGGCCACAGGAACGAGGAAAGACGAGGAGACTCGCAGGGCGCGCTCCGCCCACGGAGCTACCTAGCAGGGCGCCCCGATGGCGTTCACGAGCCGCTGCCCCGCCCACCGGGCTCTCGCTAGACCACGTCCAGGCACACGCTCCCGAGCTGCCTCCCACGCCACGGAGCCGCGGACAGCGCACGTGTGCACGCCCACACGGTCTTCTGTAGCACTGGATGTGAGTAGGACTCGCGAGCCTGAATTTTCTTTTTTGCAAAGATTATCACTGAAGAGCTGTAACTTTTTAAATTATAGAGTCGTAAGTTTAAATACAGTTCTGGCCAAGATGGACGAGGAGGTAGAGACCCTTCACTTCCTTGCACAACCAAGAGGAGGATAACAACTGATCTAAAATCAATAAACCAAAAGTGCCAGAAAATCAAATTGCATGGAACTCTGACAACCAAGGAATTAAAGGAAAAAATCAACCAGAACCACCGGACGGTAAGGCTGCAGACCACACCAGCGACGGGGAACTCAAAAAAAACAAGGCAACCGGGCAGACCGTGGGGGCGGGGCTGGCTACGGGGCTGCAGGCCCAGCTCAGCTGGCTGAGGCGGAGGGGCTGACTTAAGGGGAAACCGAGACTCAGAGCTGACTGCGGACTGTGGTGGTTGCGGGGGTGAGAGATACTCCCAGTCTCACGGGAGACTGGGTTACAAAGTGCGCTAGAGACCAGCAGGCAGCAGCACGGTTTCCTCTCTGGCCCCTCCCCCACAGGCAGCGCCCCAGCACAGCAAGGAGGGCTGCCCTGTGGGGTGAACACCTAAGGCCCCGCCCCCTTAGAATTTACCAGCTGCACCAAGACAAAGAAATACGGCCCAAGTGAGAGAACAGAGCAAAACCTCGAAAAGAGAGCTAAGTGATGAGGAGAGAGTCCACCTGTCTGATGGAGAATTCAGAGCCCTGGTCATCAGAATGCTCACAGATCTGATTGAGCTTGGTCGAAAAATGAAAGATTCCCAAAGTAAAATAAAGCAAAATATTCAGGGAACCAACAGTGAAGGGAAGGAAACCAGGACTCAGAGCAATGATTGGGAACAAAAGAAATAATCTTCCATCCAGAAGAAAAGGAAGAAACAATTCAAAAAAGTGAAGAGTCTTACAAACCTCTGGGACAACCTGAGACGCTCCAACATCCGCCTCACAGGGGAGCCAGAAGGAGAACAGCAAGAAACTGAAAACTCATTTGAACAAATAATGAGGGAGAACTTCCCCAATCTGGTGAGGGAAATAGACTTCCAGGAAGTCCAGGAAGCTCAGGGAGTCCCAAAGAAGTTGGACCCACCAAGGCACATCATCACTAAGTGACCCAAGATTAAATAGAAAGAGAAAATCCTAAAAGAAGCAAGGGGAAAGGAGAGAGTTACCTACAGAGGGGTGCTCATTAGGATATCAGCTGGGTTCTCAAAAGAGACCTCGCAGGCAAGAAGGGGCTGGAAAGAAGTATTCCAAGTCATGAAAGGCAAGGACCTACATCCAAGATTGCTCTATCCAGCAAAGCTTTCATTTAGAATGGAAGGGCAGATAAAGTGCTTCCCAGATAAGGTCAAGTTAAAGGAGTTCATCATCACCAAGCCCTTATTATATGAAATGCTAAAGGGACTAATCTAAGAAAAACAAAGTCAAAATATGAACAGTAAAATGATAAAAAACTCACAACTATCAACATATGAACCTAAAAGAAAAGAAAAACAACTAAAACAAAAACGAAGCAAAGAACTAGAACACGAACACAATCAGGGAAATGGAGATCACATGGAGGGATTTCAGTGGGGAGGGGGAAGGGAGGGACGGGGGAAAAGGTACGGGGAAGAAGAAGCATGACTGGCAGGCATTAAATAGATGGGGAGAGGTCAAAAATTGTATAGGAAACAGAGAAGTCAAAGAACTTGTATGTACAACCCGTGGACATGAACTAAGGGGGGGTGCGGGAGGGCTGGGGGGTGCAGGGTGGAGGGGGGATGGGGGAAAAATTGGGAAAACCGTAATAGCATAATCAATAAAAAGTACTTGAAAAAGAAGTGTAAATACGTGCTCCCAAAGGGCAGGGTGGTCTTCATCTCACGGTGTTCCCAGGAGACACGGACCCAGAAACGAGTCGACGTCCTCCCGGTGTGGTGTTCCCGGAAGAAGACCCGGGACAGGACGAAGCTCCAGGGGGTTGTTTGGCCTGTGTTTGTAAGCAGCTCAAACTTTGCACGAAAAGGTGGGTGGGCACCGAGCGTCCGCACACACGGGGCCGCTGGCGCCGGCCCGAGCACCCGAGAGCACCGCGGGGCTGGGGCGGGCTCCTCTCAGCACGCCAGCGACAGCACCTGCCGGCTGCAGCGCCCCTCGCGGGGAAGAGGCCGCAGCAACACGGCCCTGAGTGCTCTTTGAAAGCTCCCTTCTGAGACGCAGTGCTAATGTGGTATTTTGTAGGCTCGTGATGTCTTACCAAGTGTCAGAAATAAAACAGCAGAGCGACAGGTTCCAAGGATTTTCTTAAATAATATATAGTTTTGGTGCTGAGTAATTTATTAACACAACTGTTAATGCCTGAGATGTTTTTGTCAAGTTTTGCAAAAATGCCCTAAGTGTTTCAGATGCCATCCACACAGGCAGGTGGCCAGGAAAAAGGAGCTCCATTACCCAGGACTCTATGGAATATTTATAAGATCCAATTTAAAACAATCCCAGGCAGTCAGCCAAAGTGCAAGACAGTTGCTTCATTTCTATCATTTTGGCTTTTTATGTAATTCAACAAAACAGGAAATTAAGAGAATTTGAATAATTTTAGGGATCCTGATAACACTTTTCTTGCGATTGTTCAATAGACTCATAGATTTATTTTTATATAGTTGTCCATGTCTTTCCCAAAGAGCCCTGAGACGTCTTCAGAACTCGGTTTTGCCACAAAAATGGCCGGTCCCTGATGGGTGTTCAGTCTAATCTTTCGTGCGGGGAGGACAGGGAGGGCTGCCCGGGGCGCCAGCCGCCAAGGCAGGGCCCCAGCCGCACACGGTGCAACCAGACGAACAGACAGATAGAACGTGTGTGCACACCCGTGCACGTCACCCCCGAGTCCCCGGTGAGGGGTCTCTCCCCCAGCAGGGGCTGCTAGCCTGGTCCTCGTCAGTGTGCTGGGAGGGGCAGGCCTCCAAGCGACAGCCACCCTTGACCAAGGAGGGGACACACGAAAGCCAACAATTTTGGTAGATGCCAACTTTTCACTGGGAAAGTGCAGCTGAGGTGAACGGTGGAAACTGACTTCTCCTCAATGCAGATGCAGGCGCATGCACTCCAGGCCAGGTGAGGGGGTGTCCTTCGCTGAAATACACTGCGCTGGCGCGTAGCTGGGCTCCCAGAGAGCCCGGCGCCCCCGAGGCTGAGAGGGACCAGAGATGTCAGGGGAGGAAGTGTGCCCAGGGACAGTTGGTGACCCCAGGCCCCAGGCCTGGACGCCAGCTGGTGGCCCACCAGCTGCTCAGTGCACCCAGCCTGGGCCGGAGGCGCGGCCGGAGCCCGGGAGCCGCAGGGCGCCGCAGGGCAAGAGGCTGCACGCGCCGTGCCGCACGAGGCTCCCGCAGGCTCCGTGGGCCGTCCCGCCCTGCGGCTCCGGATGGTTAATGAGGTCGGCCACTCTCTGCTCTTCTTCAGGGTTCCCTCTGCCACTCACGGCCCTTTTCACTCTCAGGCAGATCCAGAACCGATCCATTCCCTTAAAGGACTGCAGGGTTTGGTGGGCACCGCACTGTGCCTACAGGATGTACTTGGAAACAGCGGTGTTTTTACGGAAGTGCGTCTTCCGGCTCGTGGATGACACGGCAAGTCTCTCTGAGGGAGGGTCTTCTGCGCCCCTTGCAGCGACGGTTTGTGCCATGCGGTGCGGAGGCCGGCGCGCCTTCCCCAGACTCGCGGGGTCGCGTGTCTGTGGCGTCACCGGCGCTCTCCTGGAGCTCTATCCCCCACCCTCGTGGACCGCTGTGCGGAACAGAAGGTGTCATTAACCTAATGCGCTGCAGCCGTAGCAATGTTAACTATCGACTCTAACGGTTTTCCTGTGGTTCTTCCGGCCTTCTGTCCACACTCTCCGTGCAGCGCCAGAACGCACAGAATCCAATTTCTGAGCTGCTTTCTGTTTGCTGAGTGGTCTCCCCAGGAGCACTGGCAGTTCTGCTTTTTTAGATGAAGACGCAGGAATCGTGTTCCCAGCTCACCTCAATCAGATGAGAGGGCATTAGAGCCAGAGCCCTCTCCGGCCGCCCGCCTCCAGCGCAGGCTGAGCCAATGTCCATCCACGCAGCACGACGGCCCACGTCCCCCTCCCAAGACGACCTGCGTGTGAGGCCACCTTCCGCCTGGCTTTCCTCTGGCCTGAAAACACGGGCTGTCTTTTTACGTTTCGCACCCCGACACCTCCTGGGAGACAACACACTCTCGGTAAACAGGGACAGAACCGCCCAGCCAAGCTCCGTGTCGGAGTCCAGCACACTCGGGGTTCGCCAGAGGGCTGCATGCGACCTCACCCGGTCTTCGGGGAGACCTCGGGGCCAGGACGAGCAGCCGCCATCACAAGCGTGCACTGGTCTGGGCAGACCCAGGGACGAGGACGCCTCCCCGAGTCCTGCAGGGCCCACGCGCCCTGACTTCCACGGTCAGCTCAACAGGACGCGCGTCTGCGGCCCCCTGCTGCCCGCGGGGTCTCTCCCGGGGGACGGCACCAAGGTGGTGGCTGTCTTCCAGGCATGCGGAGACCGCCTTCGGCATCTCTGACCCACGCCACCCGGGAGCTGCACGTTCTGCTCCTCCTCCCTCTCACGAGGTCCCTGAGCCGGGCGGGTCCGGGCACGCCTGTGGCTCCGAGGGCGGGAGAGCGACCGTGGGCGTCCCGGAGTCTGGACAACCGGATGCGGCTGCACGCTCGCCAGCACCAGAGGAGGCCAAGCGGCAGGCGCGTGGCGACCATGCAGGTATGCAACCCTTCCAGTCTAAAATCACCTCAAAACAGGAAGTTAGAAAGAGTACAGGCTTTGGAGTGATCCGAAAATAAGAATAAAGAAACAGTTGCTGCCTGCCTCCTGGTTCAGGAGCTGGAGAACCGGGCCCCACAGCGGCAGCTGGGACCCTCTGCTGATGAAGAAAGCACCAGCGTGAGACGTTCGCACAGCCCGACCGGGAGCGGGACACGGCCCCTCTGTGAGAGCCCGTCCGCTCACACACACGTGACCACGCCCCCGTGCCAAGGAAGCGTGGCACACAGCCCCTCGGTGCGCCTGAGTGGAAGAGGCCATGGTTCCAGCACTTGCGGGGGGCTCCACCACTGGTGACCTCAGAGCCCCGCCCCCAGGGGCCAGCGGAGAGCTGTGGAGGGGCCGGCTCTGAGCAGTAACCTCGTGACCCTGTGTTGTGACAAAATCACAAAGTCACACATGGGAACTGACCCGCCGGAAGTTCTTACTCTGGGCCACGAGGGCTGAGACGTGAGCAGAGCCAGAACCAGCCGGAGCTGGCGTGCCACCCAAGCCCGAGGTCAGCCCGAGCAGGGCGGGGCTCCGCTCGTGCGTCCCAGACGGGCTCCAGGGCGGGGACGAGGCCGGGGTGTGGCCCTGAGCCTGGTCACACCCACGCTGCGTGTCTAGTGTGTGGTCATCCCATGAACACTCCCGACCGCCCTGCGGATTCGGGGCTCGTGCGCCCACTTGGAGACGGGGGAATCCGGGAGCACGAGTTCCCAGGAAGCCTCGAAGGCAGAAAGAGACACCGCCCCCATTTCCCGCTGCCCAGGGCGGGGTGCCCCCCGACCTGTGAGATGGGCCCCAAGCCAAACCCCAGGGCACTGAGGCCTCAAAACCAGCGGGTGGTCCTGTGTCCAAGGTCCTCACCTCCCAACAGAACGTGCAGCCTCGGGCTTGGGGACAGCCACCACAGCACGGCCGCCCCTGCGGACCTGGCAGAGAGGGGCGCCCTCCCCCCGCTCCCCCCCACCCCAGGCGCCTGGTCAGCCCCGCCCTGCTCTGTGAAGGCTGCCTGACCCCGACCGGAGCCCTCCTGCACGGCTGCCCACGGGGGCGCCCGTCTTCTGAGGACTCCTGCAGGGGGACTGCACCTTGGCATCGCGTGCACCTCCTCGGTGAGCCGCCGACTTTGGACAGCGGATAGGACCCGAGCGCCACCTGGTTCCTGGAAGTAATTACTCCTTAAAAAAAAACAAAATAACATCCTGGATGGAGGAGAACCTCGGCGTCCACGTCTCCCAGCCCGACGCTGGCTCTCACGGCAGCTCGGACACTCGCCACCTCGAACCCAACACCTGTGTTCTGAGGACAAGGCCTGACCGCCCTCTGTCGAAAGGCCACCCACCCCCTGGGGCCCCCCTTCTGGAGAGCTCTTCTGGGCTCCCCTCCCTTCCCAGGGCCCCTCCCCACAAAGTCCCCTCGAACCTCGCATCCTCCTTCCTCCCCTCTCTGTCCGCGAGGAGGGGAGGCCCCGGGACGAAGCGCTGTGCACGCAGGACGGCACCACTGACTCCAGCACGGGCCCTGGCCGGGGCCCAGCCCACCCATCAGCCCGGACCACAAACTCGAGCAAGCCGCCTCTGCTCAACGGCCCGAGAGTGAGATTAATGATCGCCCGGCCGGGCGCTGGGGCGGCCCCAGGGACGGGCCGCCAGCCACTTACCCAGCAGGACTTACCCGTCACCAGTGCTAAGGCCTTGAAAGGAACTCACATTCCTGAGTGATGTTTGTTCCTAGACTAATTTGATTTTGGAAAACCCAGGTCTCCCTCCCCAGAAAGGCTCGTGAGAGAAAGAAGAGCAAGCTTTCAGCCCGAAAGAATAGGAGGGAGCCTGCAGGCCCCTCTCCCGGCCCCACAGACCCCTTCCGATTAACCTCTGACTCCCCTCCCCGGGCGGGGGGGGTGTAGAGAGGGCCCCTGCTCCGCCTGTTTGTCCCTGCGACTTAGGACAAACCCAGCTGACAACGACAAAGCACCGGCTTTGTCCCCACACCAATTAGTTTAAAGGGGACATGTTTACTAACAGCTTAATCTATTCTGTACAAATACTCCATTACATTCTTTCCTGCCATCAAAACACCACCAGAAAAAGCCTGCAAATACTGCATGCAAGCTTCCAAACGCACAAGCTGGCCTCCGCGGCCCCGGGACCGCCCTGCCGGCTGCGGCCCGCCCCCTCCCTCCGTGAGAGGCTGGCCCCAGCGCGGCACTGCCAGTGGCGGGCCTCCGGTTCCACCGCCGTGCACCGCGAACACGACGCCGGAGCGAGGGAGGCACGCTTTGGTCCCCGGCTGAGCGGGAAGCAGCTTCGTGCTCCACACGGAACGCGGACAACAGGCCTAATCAGACTCGATACATGGAATAAGCAAACAGTGCTTGTGGTTCACAAACAGAATAAACCCGGGCTGTTTTTCTTCAGCTGTTTATGCAGTTGTATCGGGAAACGTCTGTTCCTACCAAAGTCGTCAGCTGCATGGAAACCTGAACACCAAATCTGCAAAAGAAGCACTTACATTTTGCTTAAAGTTCACTTTAAACCCAGAGTTATCTTTTAAATTGAATGCACCTATAAAGCCTTCATAAAATAAGAATGCATGATCCCATAAAATCAGATCAGCCTTTAATCGTAACAATAAAAATTACATTTCAGTAATGGTGCTCCGAGGTAACAGTGCCTCGAACTTGCGGCTGCGGAGCCCACCCCGCCACCTGCGCGGCCCCCTCCCGAACACTGCCGCTGCGAGGGGCGTGGAAGCTCGGGCGCGGCTGCAGCCCACGCGCCGGGAGCCCAGGCCTCGCCGCGGTCAGCGCACAGGGCCCGCCACCGGGTCAGGGCGGGTCTCGAAGGCGTCAGTCATCCTCACTGTGGGCCCCGGGGACGACGGCAACGTGAAACCAGGAAATAGAGAAAGTCTGCCCCGGCTGATGCTTCCTCATCTGGAGGGGGAAGTGACTTCTGGGGTGTTTTCTGCGTTGCGTCTGTGGACTGCTTTGGGTCGTGCGAGCATTTCCGTGACGTTAGTTCTTCCAGGGCACGCACAGCGTGTGCTTCCATTTGTGTGTGTCTTCCTTACCATCCCCTGAAAACACGGGCACAGGACCCGGGCAGGCACTTCTCCAAGGAGCACACGCGGAGGGCCCAGGGACGTAAGAAAGGTGCTCAGCATCACCAGCCGGCAGAGAGACGCAGTGAAAACCACAAGGAGACACCACCTCACATCGGTCAGAACGGCCGTCGTACACAAATCTACGGACGATGAGTGCTGGCGGCGAGGATGCGGAGACAAGGGGACCCTCGTGCGCTGCTGGTGGGATGCAGGCTGGGGCGGCCCCTGTGGAGAACGGGATGGCATTTCCTCAGAAAACTGAAATGGAACTGCCTTCTGACCCAGCGATCCCCCTGCGGGGGCTATACCCTAAGAGCCCTGAGACGCTGATCTGAAAGGACCTGTGCTCCCCGGAGCTCGCAGCAGCGCCGCGGGCAACAGCTGGGGGGGGGGGGGAGACAACGTCAGAAGTGCGTCTCCACTACCAGAGGCAGCACTCTCTCTCAGCCAACAGTGGACGGTGGTGCGGCTTGCATGGTAAGCCAAGAAGAAACGAAAAGCATGAGAATTAAAAAAGGGAAATTCATTGTTTTCAGATGCTCTGTCCAGAAAACCCAAAAGAATGCCCACACAGCTATCAGAAATAATCAGAGCTCATCCAAACAGCCGATTATGTGACCCACACGCCAGGCAGCACTATCTCGTGACAGGTGACGGGAGAGGGGAAAGGGGAGAGGTGAAAGGTGAAAGGTGTGGTGCTGTCCAAATGGAGGAAGACCTTCCGGCGACGGCAAGGGCCGGGGGCGAGACCGACCGCAGGCGGAAGACCTGCACGGAGACACGGGCTCCAGTCCGACCAGCGGCGACCACCGCACAGGTGCATGGAGACGCCGCGTCCGAGCACAGGAAGCCTCTGGGTCACCGCGAGCCTCCAGCCACCGAGGTGGGTGTGTGGAGCCGCGAGCTCAGTGTCGGCGAGGGGTTTTGTGGAACGTGACGGGCTGGCTTTTAAACGCACAACAACGAAGCGTGGCCGTGGGACCTCTGAGGGAAGTCCACAGGCGGTCGGAGGGCACACGGCCGTCTTTCCCACACATGCGGCCAGGGAGACTGGACGCCAGACACAAAGCTCCGTGACCTGCGATCTGACCTCGAGCCCCGCGTGACGGTTCACCCCGAGTGTGTGCGCGGTCCGACACGGGAGGTCCGGCTGCGAGACTTCCAGGAGGAATCACAGCAGCCATCTCTGCGACCTCGGCTTAGGCAATCCTCAGACCTGACGCCCACGCACAAGCCGGGAAAAATGAAAATCTGGGAACCTGAACCTCGCCAGAAGGAGCCGTGTCTGCTGCGCGAAAGCACTGGGAGGAAAAGAGAAGGATGTGCCCCAGACCGGGGCGCACATCTGCGTGTAAGTACCCAGCACAGGACTCGTGCCCAGAAAACACCAAGTTCAAACACCCCGATCTTCTTACGATGGGCAAAGACGTGAACTGACACCTCACCGAGGAGCATGTGCAGATGGCAAGTGGGCAGCGGAGACTCCAGGCGTCGTCTGCACTTGGGGGCTCAGAACCACAACGAGACGGCGCCACTGGCACTGTCAGGACGGCGCAGGCGCAGGGAGCACCCCGGACAGGACCACGAGCGGGCGCGGGCGCAGGCGGGAAACCACTGGCTCGCTCACCCCCCCGCCACCAGGTTAGACACTGACCTCACAACCCTACACCCACTCTTAACCGTCCACCCAGGAAACAGTGAAAACCCAGCCCACCCAGGGCCCGAGCGTGCATCGCGGCCCAGCTCACAGAGGCCGAGGGCTGGAACCGACCCGGTGTCCACGGCGCAGGGGGCAGCGGGGCCACGCGAGGTCCGCTCACCTGCGGGAGCACAGCGCAGCCGTGGAGAGAACCGTGCATGCGTGTCACCACGTGTGTGTGTCACCACGTGTGTGTGTCACCGCGTGACTGCACCTCGGCTGCGTCACGCTCGGGGGGAGGCCACAGTCAAAGGGTCACACTCTGTGCCACCTTCTGGGAAAGGCGAAGCCACAGGGACAGAAGCAGATGCGCGGTCGCCAGGGCGGGGGGGCCACTGGGACGCGGCGCCGTGGAGCTCGGCTCTGGTGGCGGCTGCGTGGCTGTGTGCGTCGGCCCACGCGCACAGCCCTGCACGGGTGAGAAGGTGTGCGGGTTTCTCCCCTCCAGGTCCTCACGCGGACAGTGCACCAGGCACAGAAACGTAAGCATGGAGGACAGGTGTTGTTTCAAAACAGGAAGCCGAGGGGATACCGATAAATACAGGCACCCTGAACAAATGGCGCTGCGTTCGCACCCTGTCATACAGCAGCTGTTGACATCGCTGACACACCGCTCGGAGCGCCTGCCGACCACCGCCTCTCCAGACACCGGCTGAGCAGCAGAGACGCGTGTCCTCCGGGAGAGCCGGAGCCCAGAAGGGGCGGACTTCAGTGCACACGAGTGTCCCGCGTCCCAACTCTCTCCTCTCCCGACCGCCCTCCTGACCCGAGCCGTGGCTTGTCGAGACCGGGAGGAGAGAGCAGCGGAGAGCCGGCCGGGGAAACGGTTCATTTGTCTCGCGGTGTCGTCAGCCCGAGCTCAATAAAAAGAATCTGAAACCAAATGTCCAGATGAAGATTATCTGCCTTTGTTTTCCACCCAGTTTTTACGGTGTTTGGACAGGAATTTTTTTTCTTTGAAGCCTTGACTTCCAAGAGGTCACATGCGCGACATTCCCCCAAACCTGCGTCTGGTCTCACAACGGGGCGAGCTCCCTTCAAGCTGCCGCGAGTCAGGTGAAAGGCATGCCGGGGGGAAAGTCAAATAAAGAGCGATCTCAAAGAGCATTTTCTAAAAGGCAAACATCAACCTTGTAAGTATTAAAAGCACGTTCTAAAACCCACTCTGATGACAGTTTAAGAAAGCCGCTTTTATGTGCGTGGGGCCCTGCTCCGCGAGGTCTTTCAAACGCCGGTGTTTACCTAAAAATGCAGGCGAGGGCCCAGGCCGGCCTTGAAGAGGCGCCTTTTGATTGCACACGGCGAACTCCGTCTTTACCTAATAAACCGGCCCGCACCTTTGTCTCGCCCCGAAAGGCAGAGGTCCGCCGCCGCACAAGAACGTACAAGCCTCTTCAGAGGAGCAGGCTTCTGCCTCTGCGTCTCCGTGCTTGTTGACTTAGAGTTTCTGTGAGTGACAATGCACACCACTGGGGCGCTTTTTTCAACTCTGTCATCTGCGCTACTGAGTGTGCTTTGACTGAGATCAAAGTGGAAAGCTTCTAGAAAGATACACAAACCGCAGTGTGACAAATAGCATGCTGTGTTTGACCCGGCAAACAATCAATTACTTTCATCCGTCCCGGGAGAGAACCCCGTGTTTTTGGTGCTAATTCCGAGGTCTGAAGTGACGGAACGCCACCGCACCCTCGAAGGGCGGGAGCTTTGAGCGAGGACGACGCGAACAGCTCGCACACTGCGAGTGCTGACCCCGCTCAGAGGGCCGCGCTCCCCGTCTGTCTGGGGCTCACTGTGGAAGTTGAACGCAGTGGCGCAGCTCAGTGAGACACGCTCGTGCGCCCTCCGGTCCTGCTCTTGGCTGAAGAGTGCTGTGTGGCGCGCCGGGGCCAACCAAACCGTGCCGAGAGAAGCTGTCGGCAGGATCCGGCGATGTGACCGCTGCCTGTTTCTCCACGAGGGGCCCTCTCACAAGGAGCCCAGGCCTGGGGCTCCTCGTGGGGCACCTGCCATCTGCTCGGCCCCGGCTCAGCGCTCACACGCGTTACCGGGTTGAATCCCTGCAGAGGTCCTGTGAGGGGCACTCCCTGGGCCCATTTTCCAGATGAGCACAGTGAGGCACCAAGAGGTCAAGGACTTGCCCCGGGTCACACAGGTCTAGTAAATGCCAGAGCCTGGCTCTGAACCTCAGTCCAATCGCTTCTGAAACCCACACTCCCGCTACAGTCTACGATAAACACAGAGGTTGCCCTCACGGCTGGAGGACGGGCGCATTACCCCTCCGTTCCACACCCCTTGCGAACCCAAGGTCCCCGCCCCATCCCCCACCACGCGGTCTGAGTGGGGAGGGCTTCCCCACGGGGGAAGCTGTGGAGTCCACAGAAGTGCCCGGGCACAGACGGGGTGTTAGGCTGTGTGTGGGAGCACCGAAATCAAGAAGACCAGCAAAAATTATTTCCGATTCTGTGAGAAGTATGTTCTGGATTTATTTGAAAAAGGTGTTTTTGGATTCAGATGTCCTGACAGAAACTACAAATTAGTAAATCTAAAATTTAACCAACCAGCTGACATTTCAACCTTTCACTAACCCTGCATCCCCTCCAATGACCCAGAACAGTGAGGAAACAGCCCGGGCGGCCAGGGCAGGGACCAGCCGGCACACGGCATGAAGGAACAGGGCCCTGGCGGAAGCCCCCGCCCTCCCCGTCCGCCCTGCAGTGAGGCAGGCGCCCGCCGAAGGACTGGGAAGGGCCACGCGGGTGGTGACGGCCAGGAGCCATCCGTGCGTGAGCAAACGCTCAAGGTCCTCCACCGGCCTTGCTCCGTGAGATTCCCGTTTCACAGCTACAGACATCTTTTGTGAAGGTTGCTACGGAAACCCTGCAGGAGGAAAAGGAAGGCCTTCCACTTAGGAATCCAAAGCTCTCGTATTTTCGCAACGAGACGCGTTCCGGCAACTGGTGACCGCCGAGCCGACGCAGGCACGTGTGCATTCCGTGTAGAGAGCGTGCTCTTTGCTCCCGCCCCGCGCACACCAGGCCCCCTGCCCTCCCCGGGGCCCGGCCCGCCGGCCCTGGGGAGCGCCGGCCCACCCCCTTCCCAGCCCGGTCCCACCGCCTTTCAGAAAGCTCCCCCCGCTCCACACTCCTCTGTCGGGGACCCTGCGCCTGCCAGGGCTCGGTGCGGTCACAGGGCTGTGCCGACCACGCGTCCCCGTGCTGGCCCCGCGTCCCCGCGCTGGCCCCGAGTCCCCAGGTGTCAGTGGAGACACTCCAGCTCCTCGGGGGCGGGTTTCCCCTCCCCCCCCTCGCCTGCGGTCTCCGAGAGCAGGGCTGGGGACCGGCTGCCCTCAGCTGCCTGCGCAAGCCCCGGCCTGGCGCTGCCACCGAACGGCTCTCAGTGAACGTCGGCTGGACGGACGGGTGAGCCGGGCCTGGCTCTGAAGCCTCGGCTGTCCACTTCCCCGCACGGACGACGCCACAGACCACGCAGAGACCGTGCTGTGGACATCGACCAGGACACACCTGGAAACGGCGCTGCACGCCTGAAGCTAACACCAAGCAATGCTGAACGTAGACTGTGGCCGGGAAAACTCGCTTTAAAAAATAGAAGAGGGAAAAAACGTCATTAAAAATACTCGTGAAAATGCTCCCAACCCAAACCACTGACTGTTACGGCGTCAGAAAGAACTAATTTTTGCGTACTCCTCATTCATTTCTGTTTCTTTCTGTGTTTCCGCTCGCACCACACTGTGTCCTTCCTGCTGAAGAGGCTTACACTCGGCAGAAGGTCTCAACGTGACGTTTGCTCCAGCCCCGCGCCGGCCCCCTCCGAGGGGGCGTCTTCGCAGCGAGAAAGCACGTCAAGGTGGTCACAATGGGGCGCTGTCACAGCCGAGGCAGCTGGCCCCTTTCAGTCAGCCGCACGCACTGCTGTGTACACAGGCGCGATGACATCTTCCCAAAGGCACACACCTGCTGGACTTAAACGTGCCCCAAACTCCCTCGCTTCGCGGGCATTGTGAGGGCGATGAAGAGACGGTGACAGGCAGCACAATGGGGTTTGAAGCGGATGAAGAGCACGGCCCACGGGCACGACAGCCGCTGCCCAGAGGCTCACCACTGGGAGACGAGGTGAGCCGAGAGGAGCTGAACGGAGACCCCGCTGAGGGGACCGGCGGGCTCAGCAGTGCCGAGGACGGCCCGGGTGGGACACGGGACGCCGCCTCTCCCACAAAAGGGCCTGCTTCCGAGCTGCCTGCTCCGTGGAAGCCGCACGTGAGCTTCAGAAAAGCGGTCTGGCGGTCTCACTCGGGCGCCGGGCCCGCGGGTTCACGGGCCCTGGGCTCGCGGGCCCTGGACTCGCGGCCGAGCTCTCACCCAAGGAGCCTGCAGGATGCGCGGCCAACGTGCGAGCTGCGGGGCCTCCGTCGTCCCCACTGCATGCTCACGCCCGACGCCCAGCTCACCGGGACACGGAAACAGGCGGCCGAACTCTGGGGTGGGGCGGGCAGAGCGCAGAGTCCCAGGCGGAGAGACTGCGGCTCATCACTCCCTCCCTGGACCCGAGCGGTTCACCGGTCCGCCGTGCAGGCCCCTGTCCTGATCCCGGGCCCCACCACGTGACCTGCTCCACTGACGGCATGTCGACAGGCCAGCAGGGGCTGCAACAGCCTTGCACCCAGGGTGCCGCCCCCGCCTCGCCCTCCCCACCACGACCAAGAGCTCCCCGGGCGGCCAGCTGGAGTGTGGGGTGATTGCACAGAGCAGCCGGGCGGCCCGGGGGCCCGGCCAGCCTCCATCAGCCAGCAGCTCCCATTCCGTCGGCCCGACACCTTCTCCTGGCTCCTTCTGTCCGTCGCCTGTTCGTGTGGTAAGTGACGTCAGCAGCGACCAAGGTGGCCTCCGGCACGGCCCAGCCAACGGGGCCCACCTGCCGGCCTCCTGGGGAGCTGGGCGAGCCCTCTGGTTGGGGGCCGCTGAGCTCGAGGGCAGAGGGGACGGCACTGGGGCACTGGGGCCGCAGTGGGCAGTGGGCACGCACTCGGACGGTGGCCAGGCCACAGGTGACAACAGCACCACCCCTGTGGCGACTGGTCCCGCGCAGAGGGAACCAGCCAGTGGCTGCGCTTCCGCCTGTCCTGCCCCAACTCCAGGACTCTGGAGGAGCCAGAGGAGGTCAAGGGGCGCCAACCCAGTCATGGAGACGCCCACCTCTCTGCAGCCCACCTCCAGCACCCCACACCCACAGCCGCCATCGGGCCACGGGAGCTCCCTTCCCACTGTGAGGCCCCCACGCCGCTGCTCCCCTCGGAGTCTGTGCGCCCAGGGGCGGGCGGCCGGCCCCTCACTCTAGTGAACAGCCCGGTGCTCCCGTTCGACGGGTCTGTATCTCCAGAGCAGGAAGGGGTGCAGGATCGTGGACATGACCTGGAGCTCCAGTGCACACGCACACACGTGAGCAGAAACCAAAGGGAGGTGCCACGGGACCCACAGACCCAGACTGAAGACTAGAGGGTGACGGTCACTCCCCTTGACCTTGACTTTTAAAGCGGCCGGTTTCCATAAATGGTGTGGAACGCTCCTGTGTTCCCAAGAGCCTCCTCCTCCTCCCACCGGCTCGGCTCACCTCCCCTGCGGCTCCTCGTCCAGGCGTCGCCCGGCCTCACTCCGCCTGGCCCCCACTGCAGCTCGCGCTGCCCAGTCTGTGGGGGACTCGCAGGGACGCTGACGGCACGGGCGGTGGGAGGGGGGGCAGGGACGCTGGCGCGGAGCTCGGTCTGTCGACGGCTCTGTGCAGAAACCTGGTCAGGAAACTGGGGCGGCCACTCCTCAGGGTTTTCCTCGCTACAGAACTCTGCAGTGAGGATTTTCCGTCTGAAAATAAAACCTGACACTCTTTATTTTAAAAGAGCAGGTGGAGCGTGGTCCCGTCTCAAAGTAGCGTCCCCACTCTCCCTGCCCCCAGGCGCGGGGAGCGTGTCCGTGGGAGTCACGTCGGGTGGAGGGACCCCAAGCGTGTGCATGCGAGCGCAGCCGTCTGCTTGCTCCCGTTTAACCACACGGTGCGAGCAGGTTTTAGAACACGTCTCCATCATTCCACCAAAACAGCAGTCATTTTTTCACTGTCGCCCGAGGATGTATTCACTTATTTTAGAGACAGAGGGAGAGCGAGAGAGGGAGAGAAACATCAATGTGAAACAGAAACATTGATTGGCTGCCTCCCACAGGCACCCTGACCGGGGATCAAACCCGCAATCTTTAGGTGTACAGAATGATGTTCCAACCAACAGAGCCACCCAGCCAGGGCTAAAGTTATTCTTTTAAAAAAACAAATCTGGCCCTGGCTGGTGTGGCTCAGTGGCTTGAGTACTGGCCTGCAAACCAAAGTGTCGCTGGTTTAATTCCAGTCAGGGCACAGGCCTGGGTTGCCGACCAGGTCCCCAGTAGGGGGCGCACGAGAGGCAACCACACATTGATGTTTCTCTCCCTCTCTTCCTCCCTCCCTTCCTCTCTCAAAAATAAACTTTTTTTAATAAAATAAAATTTAGTTTGTTTTTAGTCTGTTTTTACAAACTTCCAAACAAGTGTGACCAGCTTAGAAAATTTAATTCCACTAAGAGAAAAATTATCTTAAGTGAGCTTCAAAGTATCTTGTTTCTCAACTATAATAACATCATTGATTCCAAAGGTATGGCAAACATTTTAACCTTTAGTTCTTTAACAGTCAGTGGTCCATTTCCAATCAGCCGAGTTGGTAGCTTGTTTAGACCTCACTGTCAGGGAAAAAAAAAGATTCACATTTTGTACATTTTCTTTGTACTTTCAGCTGAACTTTACTTCAGTAACAGTACAAACAGAAGCTTAAAGAGCGCAGGTAAGTCACTGTCATTGAAACTTTTTTCTATTGATTTCTGCTTCTGGACACAATGGAGTGTTAGGGACCAGCTTCGCCCTGATCTCAAACAACTGAAAAAATCAGACCAAACCTATGAAACGACAGTCTCCAACCCCGGACCGCAGGCCACGCAGACTGTGAATCTTAGCAGAGTGGACACGAGGAGAGCCGGGAGAGCCCCCAGGTCCCCACCCACATGGGGCCAGCAACCCAGGGGACCGCAGGGTGCACAGGGCAGCGGTCCAGGAGGCCGGGCCGGGCCCAGAGAGGGGAGGCTGGAGGAAGAGCGCTCCTCTGCTGGCTGACCCGAGTCCCCCCAGGTGCACGTGCGCGGGGACGCCCTGTGGCCGGGGGCACTGACGGGAGGCGGAACGAGTCCCCAAGCCCAGGCCCCCCGCCCCGACTGCGGGCCTTTGTTCAGTGGGAGAACGAAGCTGCCAGGGGCTGAAGGCAACACTGTCTCAGGGTGCTTCACACGTGCCACACGGGAGGCTGGGAATCACTAGAGCAACGTGCAAAACTAGCAACATAAAGTTCACAGAAAAGCGGAAAATGCAGGCCACCATGAGAAGAAAAAGGCACGAGTGGACCCAGAAGTCACACAGACCAGCACAACCGCAGGTGCACATGGACGCGAGCAAGGCCACCAGACGTGCGGCAGGGGAGGAGGGGGAAGAGACGGACCTTGGACTCAGCCTCGGGAGCGGAGGAACGTGGGTGATGTCGGCACCAGCACCTGGCCCGGAGGGGCACACTGGACCACTCTGAGAAGACCAGAGAGGTGCTGGCAAACTTCAGCCACCGACTGAGTGCCCGCCGGCAGCAGATGGGTGTGCGCCTCGTACACCACACCCCGGGGGAGAGGAAGCGGGACCTGGACAGCATCCTCCACGGGATCGGGACGCTGGAAGGGAAGCCGTCCAGGTGTGCCCACAGGCCTCCAGCCACACCCCGGAGGCCTCCCTCCTGGAGGGCGACAATGAAGATCCCAACCCGCCCAGCACAACCACCATCACCACCTTGGAACGGGGCACATGCCCCAGTGTCACCAGCCCAGACGGCACCTCCCCTTCCTCAGCCCTGACTTCAAGGGTCTGTCCCACGTCCAGCCACACTCGCCTGTCATCAACAGCCACAGCCAGACGGACAACGAGGAGATGTCAGGTGAGGAGCCCGGCTCCAAGTGCTCAGAGGGGTCGCAGGGTTCTCCAGGTGCCTGAAGGGGCAGCAGGTGACCCTGCCTCCAGACTGTCAGCTTTGCCACCTTGTTCTGCCCACCAGGGCACCCTGGAAGACACTCCCCCCCACCCCAGGTGTGGGATTCCTGGGTCTGCTCTCCCCATCCCTCCCTCCCTGACAGCATCCCTCTCTGGCAGCCCCTCGGCCAGGCCAGCGGAGGAGCAGCCACCTGGAGCCGCTGACCTGGCACAAGGAAGCTTTCCCAGAGCCAGGCCTGAGGTCTGCTCCAAACAACACTGAAAGGTTCCCCAGGACACACACCAGATATCCCCGTCTCGGCACCTGGGGCCAGAACCCCTCTGAGGGGGCAGGCACTCTCGGGCCTGAGGGCGCCTGCCCCACTCCAGCACAACAACGCAGGCCCCCATCCCTTCCTCCAGCAAGTGCTAAATGCTCTCTCCCAGAAGTACCTCGAAGCTCCTGAAACGGGGAGAGAGCCCACGACTGCCCTCTCAGACGAGCAGGACGAGGTCCACGCCTGTCTGACCAGAGCTGCGGGCCCTGGGCCCTGCAGGCCCCTCCAGGGAGGGGCTCCGTGAAGCCAGCCAAGGCAGCACGGACAGCAGGCTCTAACAAAGCACTTCTGTACCCGGTGTTTACAGATGACATTGGGAAGGCATCAATAAAAAGACTCCTTACTGAGAAGGGAAAGGAGAGCATATAAAGGCACGAGTATAAATACCAGGTTTGCAAGCAGCTCGGGGAGAGCACAAGCACGTTGGGAGAAGAGAGGAGACACAGAAGACACATTCTGAGGTGAAAGCTGCAGGAGATGTGATGCACAAGCAGGTGCGTTGTCGTGGTGAGGCTGCCAATCACCAGTTGCCCACAGCTGCGGCCTTTGAGTCATCCCAACAGTTTCTGTGGAGGAACATTCAAGCTTAATGCAAAATCTGATGCAGATCCGTTGCTCTCCTCGCTCAGGCATGTTGACTGCGACAACCACACAGTACACACGCTCAACGGTGTCTACTGCCCCCACCGACTGGCACAGTGAAGTCTTCAGTGTTCACGCATGTGCACTGCAGTCCACACTCCTTGGCTGCCAGGTTACACAAATGTTTTGCAAACTGTTCTTGTATTAACAATGGCTGGACTTTTCCCGGACAGACTATATACATGCTCCTTGACTTATGTTGGGTTTACATCCTGATAAAGCCATCATAAGTTGAAAATATCTCAAGTGGAAAATGCATTTTAACGTGACACGGCAGAGTGCGGGGTGTGGAACTTCGGGCGGAGCTGCGGCTCACTGTCACCGTCCAGCATCCCAGAGAGGGTCCACCTGCGCATGCCTAGCCTGGGAAGAGTTCAAAATTCAAAACTAGAAGTGTGGCTTCTACCAAATGCATATCGCTTTTGCACCACTTGCCAGGCTGGAAGACGGTGGAGGGACGTCTGCATGTGTACGTGTAAAAAAGTCCGGTATAAATGTAACCGGAATCCAGGGCACAGAAGGGTTGGGGTGGGAGGCAGAAAAGGCACTTCAGTAAATGTCTGCAATTTTGTCAACCGTGCTGAAAACTACAGATCCAAAAGGCTAATGAAATCCCAGCACAAAGCTCAAAAGAAAACCCCCAGGGCTCCTACAAGCACCCTACCTTAGGGAGCATGGTGGGCGCTGGCGATCAGGGGAACATTGCGACCCCTACGCTCAAGCCCCCGCCCACATACAGCCTCGGGACCAGCGCAAGCATGCGCGCTGCGGCCTCGGGCCTAGCGGACCTGGCGAGCATGCGCAGCACCGCCATGGTGGAGGGGGGTGGCGCAAGGAGGGGGACGGCACCTGCTTGGGGCGCCGCCGGAACTCGTCACACGCGCAGTGCATGACTGGGCCGTTGAGCATGCGCGCTGGGGTATGACCGCAGCCCGCAGTGGTTGCCTGGCAACCGCGAGCGGTCACGGAGGTCCAGGGCGCAGGCTGTGGGGGGTGTGCGGAGGCCAAGAGAGGGCGGAGGAGCGGGGAAGGGACCGTCCCCTGCAGGGGTAGGAGGGCCTGGCCCCGGGACTCCCGCCTGCGCATCCCCCCGACTTCCGCCGGGCTGCCACGGCCATCGGTCCCAGGGCACCCGAGGTCCGCACCCGGTCGGTCCTAAAAACGTCCCGGTCAGCAATCGGTGACTTCCGAAGCCCAGTGCCACCAGGCACTGGCCAGCGCCGAGTCCGAAGGCGTGGCCGAGTCGGGCAGAGCGTCCCAACCATTTAATTTCGCACTGTCCGCGCGCCTCCGGCCGTCCCAGGTGCACCATCGGCCGAGGTGGGCCGAGAAGAACCACGAGTTGGGGGAGCGAAGAGCCGGTGTGCGCCCGCGGTCTCAGCCGCAGGTCTGTGTCTCGGGCAGGTGTTCAGGGAGCGTGTTCACTCCGTAGCCTGAGGTCCAGGCGGCCCATTGGGAGCTCTGGCGCCGCACTGGTATTTTTTGTCACCAAGCCCCACCTCTTTTAACTAGTCGTTAATACTGGAGTTTACAGAGAAAAATATTCCTGTTAAATTCAGCGCTTAACACTGGACACGGGTTCAGTGTGTAGCCCTACCCTTGCCACAGTCTCGGCGCATGCTCTTGCCAGTCGCCTCACCTAGGGATCCGTCCCTCGTTCCGAAAGGGGGTGAGGCTGACCATCTGAGAAGTGCCCACCTCTGCAGCGTGAGGACGCGCAGAGTAGCACGCTCCAGCGACATCTGCCCGCACGGACCTGCTCCCACGCCTGCCACCTCGCTGTCGTGACGAAGTGACTGTCGCGACAGAACTTCCCTTGCTGCGTGCCTTGGTCCAGAGCCGCACTGGGCGCGTCTGCACCAACAGCCCCCACGCAGGGAGACCGCAGACCCACGCGGCCCTCTCCCCGCCCTGCTCCTGGGCGAGCTCACCCTACCAGGCTCCCCTGGTACAGGGGTGGGGTCTTCGACCCTTCTTGTGGACTAATCCATTTCTAGTCTCACGTTTAGGCCCACGCCACTATTTCCTAGACTACTTCAGCACTGTTTCTCCCCAGAATATTCTGGACTCTCACCCAAAAGCTGAAGGGGCCAGTTTCAGAGTCTTCTAGCAGGGAAGCGGAGCAACAGTAAGCTTGTACGGAGCATCTTCGGTGGGAAAGGCCCACGGAAGATACGTTACAAAGATCGTCCCGTTAATCCTAATGATAACCCTGCCAGGTGTGTCTGTATCACGACACCTGTTTTAAGGCCAGAAAACAGACTGCGCGAGGAGAAGTAAATTGCCTGGCCTACAGGTGGGGCAGGAGTGGGCCCCAGGTGCGTCCGCGAACTGTGCGTGTGCACGCGCGGCCGCATCCCTCTTCGGCTCTCCCCCCGCCCAGAGGGACCGATGCGGCTGGGCCCTGGGGGGCCTGCACCCGACTCCCCACAGTGCAGGTGCTAACGTCCCTCTGTCCCTCCCATCCCAGGTGAGCGTCACCTCTGGCCGGCAGGCTCCACTCAGCTCCCCCGCCTTCGGGCTGAGGCTCCTTGCACGTGGGCGGAGCACCCTCCTGCTGAGCACCGGGGGTTCCCGTTCTCACCTGCGGTCCAGCCCTGACTTCCTGTCAACTGTGTCCCCACGGGAGAAGAATGAGAGGAATACCATGTGATGACATGATCTGACACAGCCGAGCGAGCAGCAGCGCTCCCTGGTTTGGCATGTTTAAAAACAAGGTACACAACTCTCGTCAGAAACTCACACATGGTTTCAGTCGTGAATGTGTTTTCATCCGGCTGTGTGCGAGCGTGCGGGACAGCTGCAAGCCGTGCTTGCACGAGTGGCTGTCCGCTGAGCCTTCACGACGAGCCCCTCTCGGCCGCACGGCCCTCCGCTCCCTGTAACTTGCACCAGCGCAGCCTTCTCTTTAGGAGAAGAGAAGCAACACTCCCCTGCAGACTGATTTAATTAGAGTGACACGGAATGTGTCCAGGCAGGCACGTCCTCCATGGGTCACAACGTATCTATCCATGCTGTAATTAGAGGCCTTGGGGATCAAATGGAGCGGTGTGGCTGTGCCGTCACCGTAGGTGTGGAGACTGGGCTTTGCTCCAGCTCGGCTGGTGATGGGTCGGGCACTCTCCTCTGCTAGATTGGGTCCAGCACGCTTTCGAGATGGAGAATGAAGGCTTCGGTTTTCTTCTGAGCGACACGTCACATAATGTTCTGTGTGTGCCGCTCTCCCCCGCTTTTCAGGGGCACCCGTGTAAGCGAGGCAACTTAGCAATCACTGCGGTTGCTTTACAAGATCACATCTTACATGACCTTCAGCTACAAAACCCTTCGGCGGCCGATCCTTCCCAGACAAAGGCACAGCAGAGAGCGAACGCACTCAGATCTCTAAAAAGGAATGCGAAAGCTGTAACAGACACAGGGCTTCAAAGGAGGACACAAGGCCCCAGAGAGGCTGATCCAGAAAGAGAGTATGTTCTCGATCCCAAACCCCCACCATTAACTCTAGGTAAGCTGACCTCATCATTCACGTTTCGGCTTCTTCACACTAAAGAATTTAGTTGAGACTGACAGTATAATTTTCCTTGGACAGAAATAATTTGCAATCTTATGGAAAGATACATAGGTGCTAAAGTTTAAAAATGAGGATGGGGCCCTGGCTGGTGTGGCTCAGTGGACTGAGTGCCAGCCTGCAACCAAAGGGTCTCCCGTTCGATTCCCAGTCAGGACACAGGCCTGCATTGCAGGCCGGGTTCCCCACTGTGGGGCACACGAGAGGCAACCATACACTGATGTTTCTCTTCCTCTTTCTCCCTCCCTTCCCCTCTCTCTAAAAATAAATAAGTAAAATCTTTAAGAAAGATGAGGGTGGGAACAAATTAGGCAGGTGAACGAAAACAACAGTAAGTATCTGTGCATGCGCATGATGTGCGTGAGTGATCGCGCAAGGAACGGAGAGAGAAAGCGCTCTCGCCGCAGAGTGACAGCTGACGAGGCAGAGGCGCCAGGAACGGAAAGGCACAGGCAGTTCGGGAGGCAGCACAGTGAGAACAACCCCCCCACCACGGGACACTCATGCTGTGACCCGTCCCACGGCACCTCCCGGTCCGCATCTGCGGTGAGGGCACGCCGTGGCCTCACAGAGGGGTGACATGGGGTGGCCGGCACTTCGCCCAGTGACCGAGGCGACCGCCCCCAGAGGGACACACCCCGACGTCAGGTGTCTCCCCGTCCTGCGTTCTGAGAAGGGCATGCTCTCGCCTCAGTGCACGTCCGAATTTAATCCCGAGGAAGCATCAGACAACCCCAAACTGACGACGTTCTGCACATTCCTGGCCAGTCCTAACCAGAAGCACCAGTCCAGGAAAGCAGATAAAGACTGAGGAATCGGCCCAGACGGGAGGAGACGGAGAGGACGGGACGGCCGAGTGCAGTGTGGGGTCTGGGTCAGAGAAAGAGAGCTGGGCGAGACGGGAGCAAAGCCCAAACAGGAGCAGACGGGCAGCGCTAGGGTGACGCTCGTGTCCTGGTCGGCCTGCACGCTGGCCTTTAGGAAGCTGGGTAAAGACACACGAGAATGCTTTACAGTTTCTACAGCCTTCTGGGAGTCTGAAATTATTTTAACAGGAAGTTAGAAACAGACAGGACTTTCGAAAGACGCTGGGCATGGGAACAGGTGCCTCTGGTCTGTGTCCCAGCACCAGTGCCACGAACACGGGGCCTGGCGCAGAGGGGCCACCGCCGACACCACCGCCGCGCCCGACAGACACCCTCCCGTTTCACCCTGAGCTGCCAGCAGCTGGCTGCGCTCCGGAAAGGGACAGGGCTCAGGGCCGTTACAATTGTCCAGGAGCAGCAGCAGTCCCCCACTTTCTACTTGTGTTGTTTTCACTGCAGCGCAGAGGCTGGGCCTGTTCGAACCTCCCCCGCTGCCGCTCTCCTCAGACGAGTGGGACAAAGTGAGACAGAGGTCCCTGTCGCAGGGGGACTCCGTGCAGCCCTGCCCAGTGTGCAAGGAAGAGTTCCAGCTGCGCCCCCAGGTGTGTAGCCCCGGCGTGCAGCGAGAGGGTGGGGTGTGCACGCCCGGCAGACCCACTCCTGGGGACACCGAGCCGGGGCTGTTCTCGCGGGGGTGCTGTGAGGGAGGCACTGGGCACCGGGACGGGCTCCAGGCTTCTCTTTTCCACTTCCTGCCCCCGGGGCCCTCGGACACTGCGACTCTCTCCCTTCGTGCGAGCCCCCCCCCCCCCCCCGTGCCAGGAGGAGCCGAGCCCTGAGCCCCGTCCTGGTCGGGCAGGTCCGCGCACTCAGCAGGGGTGCACTGGCGGGCACCGAGACGGGTGGCAGAGCGCTCCCGGGCCTCCGGCCGTGGAGGCTGAACAGAGGGAGACCCCGAGGGCAGGGTGCAGAGAGGTGTTCACAGCCCGACGGAGGGAAGGGGAAGCAAAAAGGAATTTTCAAGCTGGTATGCGAACTGGAATATAAAAGGAAAGTCCAGGCTTGCCCATCTCAGTAATCTGTGGAAGATTCTTTAAAGCCCCCCAGCCTCTATTCATGAACGTGTCAGGGTCAGACTGAGGGTTCCACAGACTGCAGCACCTGTGTGTGTCACGGGGTGTCCCGTGCACAAATTCGGTCTGCCTCGTCGGCTGCAGTCTGACGTTAGGGCACCTCCTCCCTGCAGCTGTGTCCCTCCTGAGCGGACGGCCACACGATGCCCCACAGGGCAGCCCGTGCCTCCCCTGGAGCGGGCGCCCAGACATGTGCAGGAAGCGCAGCAGACAGAGCGAAAGGCAGGCTTCGCTGGCGGCCCTGCTATGTAAACTCTCCGACGGCGCGGTTTTCATTGGTGTCACTGTTATTGAGTTAGTGCACGACGGGACTTTCGGTCTTCACTAATTTGAACTCACGACTTATTTTACACACACTGGATTCCAGTTCTGTCGGGATCTAACCGCACGGCTGTGAAACTCGGGGAATTCGGAAAGATTTTAGCTCGTAAACCACAGGACTACCATCTAGGGTAACTTAACGTTTTAGTGTGACACGAGTTAATGAAGCCACAAGGAGTCTTTCAGGCCCTGGAGACCTCGTTTCCTGTTTGTGTCCGTTTCTGTGGTCCTTCTGTGGTTTTCAGTCACAGCTGACACACGTCAGGTCAGCTTCGGGTGCACACCCGGGGATCAGACGTCGTGTGCCTGACGGGGGACCATCTGATGCACCTCGCACCATCCCATCCGGCACCAGACGCGGCTGCTGGAACAGTACAGAGCACACGGGACACTCCCCGTGCTGTGCCTCCCCTCCACGGGCCTGTTCTGCGCCGCCAACCCCCGCTGCTCAGCCCCTTCACCCTCCTCGCCCCTCCTCCCGCCCCCTCCCACCCCCTCCCACCCGGCAGCCGTCAGCTGTTCTGTGTGTCTACGAGTCTGTTTCTGTTCTGCTTGTTCATTTAGTTTGTTTTTGATTCGATTGTTGATAGATATGTACTTACTGCCATTTGTGTTCACGTTTTTATCTTTTCTTCTTAAAGAAGACCCTTTAACCAGCAGTCCCCAACGTTTCAGGCACCAGGGATCGGTTTCATGGAAGATGATTTTTCCACGGACTGGGGAGAAATCCGTGGAAAAATCACGGATGGCTTCGGGGTGATTCGAGCACATTGCACTCAAGCTCACCGCCTGCTGGGCAGCCCGGCTCCTGACTGGCCCAGACTGGCCCTGGCCTGCAGCCCAGAGGTTGGGGACCCCTGCCTTTAACATTTCATGTAGCAAATGGCTTGGTGACAAGGAACTCCTTTAGCTCTTCCTTGTCTGGGAAGCTCTTTATCTGTCCTTTGATTCTAAATGACAGCTTTGCTGGCTAGAGTAGTCTTAGCTGTAGATCCCAACTTTTCATCACTTTGAATATTTCTTGCCACTCCCTCTGGCCTGCAGAGTTTCTGTTGAGAATTAGGCTGACGGTCTTATGGGAACTTCCTCGTAACTGACTGCTTTTCCTAATTACACTGTAAACAACCCGACCTATGGAAAAGGGAGGGGCTCGCCTACGTCGCACACAGCATGTCTTCCATTCTGTCCTTATTCTCACTGAATTCTGTATCTTGTTTGGTCGTGGATACAGAGACACTGTGTTCACTTTGCGGCCCTTGCTCCTGCTCCCGTGTCGAAGTCTCCCTTAGTTCCCAGCGGCAGCCGGCGCTCTTCTGATGCTCGCTGACCGCCGAGGGCTCTGACTGGTGGCACGCGTCGGTGGGGCCGGGAAGCTCGCGCGGGTGCAGCTGGACTCGGGCGCTCACTCGGAGGACGCTTTCCGTGCATCTCCCCCGACCTGGTCACTTCCTTCTGTTATCCCAGAGAATGTTTGCCAGCAGGACCTGCCTATGAACGTTTACAAGCATATTTTAAACATACAGAGTATAACACTCCCAACGCAGACCATCAAGTATCTGTTGATGAGACACTCTGAAAGATTATTCTATTGAGTACACACAGGACTGCTGTTCAATTAAATGGTGATAATTTAAAAGGACTGATGTTACTGAGTTTTTCCAGTCCAGGCTTACTGGTGGCCATGAGTTTCCAGGAAAGGCTCTAGGTTTCCGAGCTGCACTTACTCCAGGATTTCTTTCACTCTTCCTGCCCAGGAAGAAAAGTGTAGACTGAACGAAGGCAGGAGGAGGATCACTTTAAAAACTGGGACGTTCTCCCAAGGCCCAGTGGCTGGTGTCTGAGACTGTGCCCAGAGCGCTGGAGGAATGTCTCTGCCCCATGGGAGGCCCGTGGCTGCAGCTCACTCCCTGCAGGGTGTGCAGGGCGCAGCCGTCCTGGTCTTCTCCCCGCTGCCTTCCCTTCCAGAAGACCCCACCACCTCTTTCTTTCTTGGGTCTAAGCTTCTGTCTTGTCACAGCCCAGGATATCGTCACTATTTAGTGGGAATCTGGTCACAGAAAAGGAAGATTTTTCTTGTGACTGCACTTTCCCTGCATTTAAAACACTAAACGTGATTCATATGTACCCAGGACTTGCTATTTGAGTACCAGAATTATACCTCAATGAAGCTGTGATTTTTACAACTTGAAGAGGGCAGCGTAGGTGAACGAAGCCCTGAAGAAGGTGTGTGCTTGCCCTTCTCTGTCCCCTCCCCGCCCCAGACCTGCCCGGGAGATGCATCCACTCACGACAGTTTCATCTTTCAACATGCGGCCATCCAGTGGCTCAGTGGCTTCAACTTCACTGCTATTGAACTTGGCTTTTCCCACTGAGGTTATATACCTGTGCCGTGCTAAACTTAAACACTAAATATTATGAGTATCAAGGTTTTTAATTTGCTTTTTTATATTTTCAAAGAAACGACACAGCTTACCTTGCAAGCATGTGGTGTTTCTTTAATTACTGCGTCTGCGCTGCTTCTCGCTTACACCGACTGACACTCAACGCTTTGTCTCCCGCGGACAGGTGCTGCTCTCCTGCTCCCACGTGTTCCACAGGGTGAGTCGCCCGTCCCCCCGTCGCCCGCGGCGGCCGGGCACGGGCTCACCCTCCTTCCTGAGGCTCCCCCCGGGGGCATCTGTGGTGTCCACAGTCGCCACCTGCAGCCAGAAACATGACTCTGGACTGCAGTACGATTCATGCTGGTTGGAAAAACCGTGAATTCGACATGACGAGGGAACACAAACGTCTGTCTAGCGGACTGTCGGTAATGTCCGTCAGAGGGAGTGACAGCCCGGTCCCTGTGACTGGCGGCAGGGCCACCCTGGACACAGCGCCCTCTGCCTTTACGCGGTCTGGTGTCAGAGGTCTGGACATACCTGCATGTGTGCTCCTGTTAAAGGCCACGTGGAGGAGCAAGCTGCGTGAGGAAGGTGTTAACATCTGACGAAACTTCTTCACGATCTAAAGTACACTAAGTCTCATAATCATGAGAGAAAGGAACACTATAGTTACATTAGAAGTAGAAATGTGGTTTATGAGTGATCACTCGCAAAGACTTAAGCGAAATGTCTCTCTTCAGGCGTGCCTCCAGGCCTTTGAAAAGTTCACAGGTAAGAAAACCTGTCCCCTCTGCAGAAAGAACCAGTACCAAACCCGAGTGATCCACGACGGGGCCCAGCTGTTCAGAAGAAAGTGCGCGACAAGGTGAGAAGGGCCCTGCCCCGGGCACCCCACTGCAGCGGCGGCGAGGCGCCGGGGCCCCGGGCCCTGACAGCCCCCTCCAACTCGTGCTCCAGGATCCAAGCCTGCTGGCGGGGACACGTGGTCCGGAAGTGGTACCGCGACCTGAGGAGGACGCTGCCACCCACCGACGCCAGGCTGAGGAGGAAGTTCTTTGAAGAAAAGGTAGGTACAGACCCTTAACCCTCCAGAAACTTCAGTTTCTACCCTTTCTTTTAGCCACTTTTTATGTACTTTTTGGCTTAACAGTTTCCATCACGTGTCCCATGCAAAAAGGACAGGCAAGGCAGAGTGGGGGGGCCAGCAAGGCCTGGGTTGGAATCCCAGCTCAACCCTCACCAGCCTTGTGTGTCAGGCCGACAACAGCTGCCCGCCGCCCCGCCGCCACCTCTGCGATGGGGCGGGGCGACCCTCTGCCCTGCGGGCCGTGCTAAGAATCAGAACGGGGTTCACGGAGGGCGCCGGGATGCGGGCACTCACTGTAACCGTTCACGTGTTGCTCCAGCTCCTGTCCATCTCGGGGTCACAGGGCGGCGGGCGTTCGGATGGGGTGTTAGCTCGGACCCTCAGGTGGAACCCCGTGGTCACGCCCCAGGATACATGGAGTTTAGATCCCTGCCCCGTTTGGGGTCGTGAGTGACAACAGTCACTCACTCCTCACCGTACAGAGGCCCCCTACATCCCTAACTTCTCCCGCCCTGTGCTTTGGGGGCGGAGGGCGGGCTCACTCACAAGCTCCCGGTATCCTCGAATGCCCAGTCGGACTTCCTCTGCCAAGGTGCCGATCCCTGCGCCCTCACACCGCCCTGACATTCTCGTGTCTCAGCGCCACGCGGGGACCCTGGAGGAAGGGGACCCGGGCCTCACTCTGTCGCAGCTGACACCTAGTGCCCTTCCTCAGGCAGCCCTCCCAGCAACGCAGGTACCGCGGTGTCGGAAAAAAGAAACAGAACCGTGGCTCCGTGTGGGGCCTCAGATTAACCGAGAAAGCCCACTTGCTCTGTCCTCAGCGGTAGGACAGCATGAAACACTCTGGGAGCAAACCCCCTGAAACTCTTCATCCTGACAACAAAGCCATCAAGGCCGGGGGTGGAGAGATGAGATGCCACGGTGCCACCCTGTCCTTGCGCTGGACGGTGCCCCCTCCAAGGTGGGCAGGACGGGCCCCACAGGAGGGCTCTGGCCCTGGGAGGGGTGGGGCGAGCAGCAGGGGGAGGCTGTGGACAGGGCTGCAGGTCCACATTTGTCCACGTTTGTGTGTGGAACGATCACATGTCCCGATTACTGTCTCGATTTGATCGCTGTCACCTTCAGCTGGTCTTCCCAACCATGGAGCCTCATCCAATGGGGAACCTCCAGCACGAAACTTCGCAAACCACTTCTGTCCGGCACACTCGCTCAGTCACGGCACCTTCTCCACACACCGCACAGATCTTCTTGTGCATTTCCATTGCGTTTTTACCTTTCTTGAGATAGTAAAGCATAATATGCTGAAAATGTTCCTTATTTTCCTCCATCTTCACTAGTAAAATGGATGCACAGAAATTCAATTGTGTTTTTTTAACTATATGCTGATCTGACAGTTGTCACAATATGACCTAACAAAACTGTTTCGAACAAAGTAAAGACAACTAAGCGCTACTAGAGCCATCTTACAGGAAAAAACGAACGAACTTTTTGGCCAGCCTAGTATTGGTTTCCGGTCTGGGTTTCTCATTTAGCTTCCTGGTTTTCCAGAACTAACATGTACACTCAAGTCCAGCTTCAGAAGAATCAGTGCCCATTTAAAAATAAATGAATTCCACAGCCAGAACAAGCAGTGGCCCCCTCAAGGCCCCGAGGCTGGGGAACCAGCTTTGTGACACAGTCAGCGGACACTCCTGCAGAGGTGTGGCTCTCAGCCCGGTCTGACACCGGTCTGTCCACATGCCAGCACCCCACCACCACCAAGTGCGAGGAACCACCAGAGATCTAAGCCCCAGCTTCAGAAGCTGCAGAGCTCACGGAGCAGGACGTGTAGCAGCTGGCTGGGTCGGACATGGCGAGCCCCCGGACGCCTGGGGACAGCTGCAGGCTCTGACCTGGGCTGACGTGTGCACCAGCAGCCGCAGTCCTCAGCTGTGTCTCCATTCTCACCACTGGTGAGTGTTAAACCCGAGCAAATTCACTGTATTTCAGTCTTAAAAACTGCAAGTGCACGCCCCTAGAGCAGTCAGTCATGCGACACACCCCGCAGCCAACGGCAGTGACGGCCCCCAGCAGCCCAGGACTCCTCAGCGGGACCCCAGCAGCGGGGCCTCCCTCCTCCCCCGAAGCCTCTGCACCTGCGCACCCCGAGGTCCCCAGACTGCTGGGCCTGTCAGAATCACCTTGGAAAAGAAACGCCGTGCTCACACCACAGAAGCAGGCCTACTTGGCCACATGCTAAAGGAGATGACTGTGAAGACATACAGCGGCACGAAAAGTCCACTCCACTGATCACTTTTCTCCTTCCCTGGCAAGTGGGTGAAAACTTCTCTGCCGTACTTGGGAACCACTGGGTTGGACCAACGATAAGTCACCTTCAGGGAAAAAGTCTAATCAATGGTGGGGGAAAGCAAAGAGGGATAATAGGGAGCTATTTTTAAGCACAATAAATTAGGAAGTTCTTGTTTCCTTTAAAGTTTCAAGAGCTCAAGAAGATGGATACGTCTTTAATACCCTAGATTAGATTAGCTCGGGCCATTCTATTTTTACATATCAATCTATCTTCCCTGTGAAAGAACTGTGGCCTTGCATTTTCACTCTTCTTAACAGGGGGAATTAATGAAGTCTCTTCTTCAGTTTTCATGTTTCTACTGGGTGTTAACTAATTTAAACAACACAGAGGTTACCTTTCTACAACTGCTAGTGCTTCCCTACCCAGAATTCCTTTTCACAGACTTGCCTTGCTTTAAGATGTCACTGGCACACTCCTAACGAGACTAAACCAGAGCAGGGTGATGCCATTCCTTTCAAAGACGGCAGTCCTGGGCTAGGAACCTGCAGGTGGCTCCAATGCTGAGTTCTGCGCCTGTGAGTGAGTGTCGAGAGCTGACCTGGAGTCAGCAGTGCTCGCTGGAGGGGCATCGGAGCTGCGAGGACAGTGCAGCAGTCCCAGGGCGCGGTGAGCTCAGATCAAAGCCCCGAGAGGTCCCGGGGCTGCGCGCTCACGCCTGTCAGCAGCGTGCACAGAGCGCCAAGTGCTGCCCAGAATGCAGCGGTTGGACATTCGTTGAAAGCCTTTGATCCTTATCTGGAAGTTCTGCTGGCGTATGTCATATAATTGAGGCATGGTTTTTTATGGCTGCAATTAAAACTTTTCAAATGCATTATATTATCTCCACCCAAGCTAAAAGTCCTGACCGTTGTTTAGAAAGTTAGTGATTTGTCAGCCTGGTTGGCTTCAGGGGCCGCCACTCCCACACCCTCCCGTGAGATTTCTCTTCCTTTTTTCGTTTACATCTCACCAAACAGCGTAATGGTCTGAAAGTTTGTTTAGTCCTTTGAGCTCCTTTATCACACGGAGATGGCAAACATTCTGTTGCTAACTTGAAGTGGCTCCAAGCAGCAAGACTGCAAGGATATTAAACCAGTAAAAGCTTATCAACTGATTCATTGATATGCTGTAAATTCCAGGCTTTTCATTTTGCTTTTGAGGGCGGCCCTAAGTCAACACATTAGTAAGCAATTTGCTGACATCAAGATGGATCACTCCGAGAGGCCTCCTGGGCAGACAGAGTTCACCTGGGCACTTTTTAATGTTCGGCCTGTGCGTTGCTTGTAATGACCAGGAGTTGCTTTACATATCAATAACCCGGACTCTTAACTACTTACAAATATCTGAAATATGAGACTTGAAAGGAAAATATATGATAACGGTCATTCTCATTGAAATTGGAAATTTTACATATTTTGTCTACTTCTAGAGAAAAATATTGACCACTATTTTTTATTAAAAAGTAGTACTCAGGTGTCTTTTGGGGGGCGCTGAGAGGGGCTAGGTCTTGCCCTTCGTTTACTAAAGGCATCTGACCCATGGAACAGTGAAGGGGGTAGCAAAGGCAGGTGGGCGGCAAGCATGTGGGAACTTGGTATTTAAGAAATATTTCATAAAAGCTACACTTAGCACATGGCTTTGAAGTGGCCACAGTAGGTAGTCAATAAATACACTTAACTTTGTAAAATATTTCCCTTGCTAACCCCAAACACTTGAAGCTACAAGGATGAAGACACTCACACCGGCTCACGTTCGGAAACTTGCCTGAAGCACACACTGAAGGCTGCTCTGTACACTTATTAACACGCTGATGTCAAGGTCATGTCATAAGCTAAACACCCATGTTGTATGGCATCTCAAAACGGGCAGTCACCGCAAAACCGCTACACACGTTGCTTCTCCACCCCAAAAGGAGCATCGCCCTGCACCTCCCCCCGGTGTGCACACCAGGTGCACTTCTAATGCTCTGCCAACCTCTGCCGAAGATTTGCATTGAATGGTAAGGGCCTCACCAAATGAATGAGACTCGTCCTTGAGTCCAAGAACTCCTTCCGGCAAACAAGCACACACCAGCAAGAGAAAACAGCACCCAGCCGTGAGAAGTGTCAGAGGAAGGGCCAGAGGTGCCCTGCAAGTCGAGAGTGGGAGCTCACTTCCAACCCAAGTGTGAGAGGACAGATGCACACGGACTCACAAAGGGAGGCAGCAAGGGTGACCGGTGGCGTGGGCCCATAGGTCTTCAGCCTTCACAGGGTGTGTGGACACCATGCTGGACAAAGCGGGAGATGGGAGGGCTGTGCCAACAAGACTGTGGGCACCAAGCAAGCATCCTGCCCTATGGCCACCTCCTGGACCAGCACGCTGCCCCCACTGCGGCCTCCAGGCCGAGTGAGTGAGCAGGTGTCCAGGCTGGGTGGCCCGAAGCGGGAGCAGAGCCCGCCAGAAGAGCTGCAATTCCCAGAGCACTCACGCCACTCCTTCTCCCACTGTTCCGGGCCTTCGGTCGCTCATGGAGCGAGGGCTGATCGGCAAAGTTCAAGTTGTACAGCTGAGACAGGATAAACTGCCACTTAATAGTCTTCAGCCACCATCACACATGAAGAAAATCGTTATTTTTCTCATTGACAAAATGTCATGTAATTTAGGATTAAGTGACAACTTCGATTTTTTTGTTTTTATTTTTTATTGATTTAATCTTTATTATATTTTTCCCATTACCATTCAGTCTCCTTATATCCCCCTCCACCCAGCAATCACCACACTGTTGTCCATGTCCGTAAGTCCTTTTTCCTTTTTGTGCCATCCCCCCACCCCCTCGCCTCCCCACCACCACTACTCTCTCCACTCTCCGTCTATGAGTCTGTCTCTGTCTTGCCTGTTCGTTTTGTTGTTTAGGTCCCACTTAAAGGTGAGATCATATGCTATTTGTCCCTCTGCACCTGGCTTATTTCACTCAGCGTAATGCTCTCCAGCTCCATCCATGCCGTCACAGAGGGTAGGAGCTCCTTCTCTCTCTCTGCTCCATAGAATTCCATTGCGTGAATGGACCACAGTTTCTTGATCCATTCATGGACTGATGGGCACCTAGATTGTTTCCAGCACTTGGCTGTTGGGAATAGTGCTGCTATGAACATTGGGGTGCATGGGTTCTTTTGGATTGGTGTTTCAGGGCTCTTGGGGTAGAATCCCATCAAAAGGCAGCTCCATCTTCAGTTTTCTGAGGAAGTTCCACAGTGTTTTCCACAGTGGCTGCCCCAGCCTGCAGTCCCACCAGCAGCGCACTGGGGTTCCCTTTTCTCCTCATCCTCACCAGCACTTGTTTGTTGGTTTGTTTTTGGTGTGTGAAGTGGTGTCTCATTGTGTTTCTACTCTGCATCTCTCTGAAGCTGGTGATGCTGAGCATCCTTCCTGTGTCGCTGGGCCCTCTGTGTGTGCCCCTGGAGCCGGTCTGTGCAGGTCCTGTGTCCATGCTGTAACTGGCTTGTTCGCTTTTTGGTGTTGAGTTTTGTGAGGACTTCATAAATTTTGGACATTAACCCCTTATCAGAGGTGTCAGCCAGAAAACAGTTCTAAACAACCTATTGGTCAAAAGAAATTGGACCCGAAACCGAAACACACGGAGAACTGAACTGAGAGCGCAGCCGGGCCCAGACGGAAGGAGCGCGGCAGGCCCGCACCGCGCCGGCCAGCAGGAAGACCCGCGTCCCCAGAGCCACCTGCGGCCGGCCGCGAGCTGCGCGCGCCTTCGCCCGAGAGGGAGCCCAGATGCGCCGGAAGTCCGGCGGCCTGGCCAGGATTCCCGGATCTCAGGCCTGCGCGAGCCGGCGCCCCCGCGCGGAGAGCCCGCGGCCGGGGCAGCGCCGTCGACAGCACCCGCGCGGGGCTCCCGCCCGCAAACACGTGCTCACCGTGCCCTCGAGGCGGCGCCGGCGCCCGGGAGACGGGGGACGCCCGGGGGCGTGTCAACGCCGCGCTCGCCGCGTCAGGGGGCCCAACCGCGCGGCAGGAAAAGAGCTCACCGCGCAGGCGCAAGAGCAGCGCGCGCCTCCACCAAAACCGCGCGTCCCGAGCCTTCAGCGTCCCGCGGCCCTTTCAGAACGTGGGGGCGGGGCGTCCCCTCCCCCCGCCCGGTCTCTTGCTCGAGATCACGGGGGCCCTGGCAGGCCAGCAAGCGGGGCGTGGGCCGCAAGGCCCCGACACACGGCCGCGGGACCGCGACCTGACCAGCGCACGCCCCCAGCCTGACCGACGCGGCGCACAGCCCCGCCCGCGCCCCGCGCCCCGCCCGGAGTTCACCGACCTCGGCCACGCCCCAGGGCCGCCGTGTCCTCGCGGGCTCAGCGCTGAGGGGCTCCCGCGCCGCCGTCCGCCCGGGGCTCCACACGACGCATCCCGGCCCCACGACGTCTCAGTCCCCACAGGCACAGGGGAGAGCCGCGGGCGCCTGAGCAACGGGGCCGGAAGTCCCGCCGTGACGTCTTCCAGACCTGACGTGACGTCCCTCCGGACACGACGTACCTCCTGACGTCTCTCTCCGTACGTGCCGTGCACGCGCGGCCCGCGTCTTGTGCGGCAGCAGCCGTAGGGCTGGGTGGGCTCGCGCTGCCGAGACGTGCTGCTGGGCACAGGCCTGCGTGTCCGCGGGCGTGTGACCACCCCACGGCCCCATCACGTCCAGTGCGTGTCCTTGAGGACGAGAAAAGCCGCTGGTGCTGACGGCCGCACCGCTCCCCCTGCCCCCTGCACCGTTACCAACGGGGCGTGTGCTCTTCGTGCGTGTGACCCAGTCGGCCGCGCGGCGGAGTCCGGGTGGCGTGGCAGCCTCAGCAGCAGGTGCTTCCGCCGCCATTCGCGGCAGATCGGCCTTCCACGGCCTGACGAAGGACTGGCCACCGGTCTGCGCCGCGGACAATAGGGCCCCTGCCCGCGAGGGGCCACCGGCCTGCGCTGTCGCAGGCGGGCCGCTGGAGGAGCCCTGGAGGGAGCCCGCCCGCGTCGGACGGGCTGAAAGCGCGCCGCGCACACGGCCCGGCCCGTCGGGGCTCGACGCGGAACAAGACTGGGAAGGGTCCCCTTCGTAGCTCGCTCGACTCGACACATCGTGAAACGATAATGTCCGGGGTGTGGTGGGTCAAGTAAAAACATCACTAACAGTAACTTCACCTCTTTAAACCCTTTTTCAAACCCGGCCCCGGAGGGTTTTCGATCGCCGATGTGGGGCGGGGCCCACCTGGGGGTGCTCGAAGTCTTACTTTTCAGGAAGCTGTAACAGCCGTCGGGCTGGGGAGCTGTTGTAAGTGTACCGTGCACCTTCGCTCTGGGCCTCCCCGGCGTGCCCCCGCTGTCTCCGGTCTGTCTCATGAGATCTGCTCAGCAGCGAGTGCCGGGCCTCCCGGAACAGCCAGGTGTGCACAACTGAACCGCACCCCCGAGCCAGCCCTTCCCCGCCCCCCACCCCGGGACTCCTGGAGGCCCTGCAGCTCGGCCTCTCTCACCCGCCTCGGTGCTTCTGTGAATGCAAATATTCCCCCCAAATCCTGCAGGACTCAGGGGGAAAGGGGCAAACCATCGGCACCCAAAACACTAACGGAAACAGCCAGTCTCCATAAAAAGTCTAGTGAAGTTGAAGACCTGTCAACCTCATAATAAATCCGTATCTATAGGACTTTACGTTTTTAGAAAGGGTGGTGACGGCCTCCCACCGGAAGGGTACTTGCAGAAGGGCTGGAGCCTTCCTACTTCCAGAAGTTAAAATTCGCAGAGAGCAGGGTGAGCCCCATAGGAAAGATTCCCAAATTAGGGCCCATGGCCAGACCCGAGTCCAGAGGAGTCTTCTCTAAATCTTGGGTCAAAATGATAGTGCTTTATGGAAAGGAGCTCGGGGGGACATTAGAGACCGTATCTAAGCACACTACTGTCAAAGCAAACTTGGTACAAGTTAGAGATGCACTGTAATATGCTGCCCCCATGTCTCTGTTAGCAGTAAGAAAGACAATTTTACATCCTAAAGATCTGTTCTGTAGCAAAGGAGCAGACAGCCATCCGTCACCTGATTACATCTGCTTCTGTCCAGAGATCTGTAAGGTCCTTAGGCCATGGGGGTTTTCAAATCGTGATTTCACAGCTCAGTGAGAAGAACAGACTGAAAAACTCATTTAATAGAAGGTGATCATCTTTTTCGATTTCCCTTTTTATGGTCACGCTAAAACAGTAATTCATAATCTGCAGCCACAGCGGGAAGGCGGCTGGCCAACAGAGAGACCCACGCACCAGCTCTGGTCTGGTGCCGGCTGTCCCGGGAGCAGGGGGAGACGGTGGCATTGTGTCGCCGCCATCCTCCTCAAGCGACAGTGAAGGGTGCCAGGGCAGGATGACAGACAGCTAATTCCATAAAACTGTTGCTCCTTTCTCCTGTCAACTTTTAATGTCGGCATCTTCCTTGCTGATGCCACCAGAGCGAACAACCAGGCGGCCTTTTGGGTGATCTCTCGGCATGAATCTCCTGGGTGTGGGGTTACTGAGCAGAGAGCCATGTTGGCTTCCCAAAAAATATTACTAGAAGGCAGAGACCTGCAGGGAGTCGGTGCAGAAGGTGGTGGGAACTCCAGAAGATGCTCCCCTCCCCCTGCCCCCACCTGCCCGAGACCCCGAGCTCAGCAGGTGAGCCGCTCCTGTCCTCAGTTCACAGAGATCAGCCAGCGCATGCTCTGCTCCAACCACACGGACATCGATGAGCTCCTGGCAGAAATTGACCACTGCCTGGCCGTCAACCGCAGCGTCCTGCAGCAGCTGGACCAGCAGTGCGGCCGCAGGCTCACCGACCACGACTGGCAGCAGATCCAGGAGCAGGTAGGCGTGGCTGGGTGACCGCAGCGGCCCGGCCAACAGGGGGCAGTGGTGACCGCGGAGGGGAGACCTGGGGTCCCTTGGACCTGTGCCACCTGCTCCGGGGTGACTGCAAGGCCCTTCAGGTGGAGAGTCTGCCTTGAGGGTGCCGACCTGGGAGCGGTGAAAACACCGAAGGGAACAGCCCCACTGCGTGTCCGCCCCCCACCGTGCCCTGGCCTCCCCTTGGGTCTCCGGTGGCCGTGAGGATCCCAGCAGAGGAAACACTGACCCGAGTGTCCTGAACACGGGACACTTAGTAAAAGTGTTTCACAGCTCCACTGAGTCGTCTTCCGAAAAAGGCCACCCCGTTGCTTCAAGGGAAACCTAGATTACCAATGCTCAGCATGTTATAAAGGGTTGCCTTCAAATTTCTTAGCACGGGCGGGTGACCCTCCCCTTCCCCGTCTCACACGAGCAGCAGAGGACATGCACACACCCAGCACACCCTCGGCATCCTGCACGCAGGACGCACCTCGTTGTTTGCAGAGGGCCCGGTCTCTCGGGCACCCCCGGCCCAGCTCACACCCGCCCCCCCCCCCCCGTGTTGCAGGCGCTGCGCCGGGACACCCACGAGTGCTCCATCTGCCTCACGCCGCTGTCCGTGGGCCCCGGCAGCCCCTCGGGGGCGGGCGGCGGCGCCCCGGCACGGCCCACGGCGCTCCTGTCCTGCTCCCACGTGTTCCACCACGCCTGCCTCCTGGCCCTGGAGCGGCTCTCCTGGGGGGATGCCTCCCCCTTCCACGCCTGCCCCCTCTGCCGCTCCTGCTACCAGAAGAGGGTTCTGGAGAGTTGAGTTCACAGGAAGGAAGAACTCCCGTCATTCCGGGGCAACGTCGACCTTGATTTGGGATGGATCGTGGGAGTCTGGGGTTGAGCACTACAGTGTAAGCTGTTCTGCAGCGAAGAAAATATTTAATACTTGCACACGGGAAGCATGACGATATTTTAAAAAGTGACAACTGGCCCGGTTTTCGTCTCTAGAGAAAGCAAGCTTCAAGTTCGTGAGTCCCATCAGTTGAAGCAAGCAGGGACGGCTGAAACTGGAGTTTCTGAGGCCCTGTGCCTCGCCGACCTGCGCGCGCCCGGCAGACTGCGGGTACCTCAGGACACCACGCGCCTGCCCACTCCCAGGCCAGCCAGCCGGCTCCCTGGCCAGCTCACTAGGCTCTGGGCAGCCCCTGGGGGCGTGGCTACTGCCCGTCACAGGTGACCCGAGCCGGGTCGCCAGAGACTGCCCAGGGCCTCGTGGCCCCTCCACCACCGGAACACTCTCTGCAGGAACTGCTTCCCTCCTCTGTGTGACACGTACCTCTTAATAAATAAACCATTTGGCACTAGGAGACACTCAACCACTTTTTCACAACTCAGGGCCCCACCGTTTGAGCTCAGCCCTGACGAAACCCATAACCTCTTGATGGGAAGTGTCCTGACCCCAGGGGGCTCTCCCCAGGAGCAGGGAGATGAGGATGGCCAGGGACAGTTGTGAAGGCTGCACACCCAGCAGCTGCAGCAAACAACGTCCCAAGTCCCAGCAGCGGGACGAGGGGATGGGGGCGGGGGGGGCGGGCAGCAGGTCTGCTCTCAGCAGCCGCCACTCACGTCTCTGTCCAGCTCATGGCTCATGGCTGGTGGCCCAACACCCCCTGTGCCCCCGGTCCCCAGTGAGTGCCCTCACCTGCTGGGAAGGGCAGGCGGTGGTCTGCAGGCCACGCTTGGGTGTCCGGGACCACATCGCTGCAGCCCCAGCACCCAGTGGCACGAGGCAGGGAGCCGGCGGGGTGGGGGACCCACAGGTAGACAAGCACAGGTGTGCCGGTGTCCAGTCCCCAAGCTGTGCGGGGAGGAAGCTGAAACGCACCTTCCCGTCTATTATTTCTCTCGTCCCTTTGAAACAGCAGTCTGGTCTGTGGCTGCTATCGCCTGCACCCGTCACTGCTGAGTAAACGCCCAAGCGTGTCACCTGAGGGGGCTCCCGTCACCCGATGCGCAGGCTGACTCAGAGGACGGCAGGCAGCACGGAGGCCGGCAGTGCCTGGGGGTCTCTCGGTGGCAGCGGGGGCCCACTGGGGCGCCGTCCCGGGCATCTGAGGCCCTCTCTCAAGTTGCCCACGAGTCCGTGAGTCCGTGCCCACGTCCTTCCAGGCAGGTCCTCTCCCGCCGAAACAGGCTGTGCTCACTGCTCTTCTCCCCACCGAGGACTCTCCTGACACCGGGATGAGCCTCGGGAGCGCCAGAGGGAGGGAACCTGGGCCAGCCACCGCGGGGCGGAGCCAGGGAAGCCCGCCTGTGCAGGGGTGACCACCTGTGGCCACCCGGTCATTTCCCGTGGAAGGCCGTCAGGAGCGGCCCCCCACCCAAGGTGTGAGGACACGCAGCTGCAGCCACGGAGCGATGACAGGATGTCATCTGCTGCTCTGGGCAGCTTGGAGGTGGCAGTGCAGCCCCGGGCCAGGTCCCAGAAACCACGGACTTTCACAGGATCCCGTCCCCGTGTCAGCCAGCCCAGGGCCAAGAAGGAGGTGGGGCCCCGAGGAGGGGGGTGCGCTGGAGGGCTCAGCAGAGGGAATTCTGTGGTGCTCCTTCCGTCCCCCCTAACCCACAAGTCCCTGGAGTTGCTTTAAAACAGTGTTTCTACCTTTCCAGGTGGATGTGTGTCTCATTACTATTCGTTGATCCCCACCTGAGGATATGCTCATTGATTTCAGAGAGAGGGGAAGAGGGATGGAGAAACGCCAGTCGGCTGCTGCCCATACGCTCCCTGAACGGAGACGGAACCCCCGACCCGGGTGTGAGCCCTGCCCGAGAACCGATCCTGCCACCTCCTGGTTCACGGGACGACGCTCCAACCCACCGAGCCAGCCCGGCCACGGCTTTGTCACTGTGTTGCCAGTACACCGCAGTTTCGTTCCGTCTGACGAGGGAGCGGACTCTGCCGCCACCACAGGGCCGCACCCCCCACTTTCCGGCCCGGGTGTGCTGGTCTGCGGGGGCCCAGGGGGGTCGGCTGCTGGCCGAGACGTAGGCCCGGGAGCTCTGCGAGCCAAGGGCTGCGGCAGCAACCCGGCAGTGGCAACTCAGGTGTTGGCACAAGGATGGAGGCAAGCTCAAGGACTCGGCGCACCTGCGCCCATTCTGAGCCCCCGGGAGAGGGGGGCGTCTGGCCACACGCGCGCCGTGTCCATGACTCAAAAGCAGGGCCAGTGCTGAGGGAAAGAGCAATGGTGTCTCCGGCTGAGGAGCGGGCACCGGGGCGGCCTGGGGCAGCAGCGCTGCTGGAAGCCGACTTCTCCGGTCCCTCAGATGTTCCATGGCCGTGACAGCCAGGCCCCGTCCCCTCAGGAAGGCACTGGGTGTCCTCAGAATCTCCTATCTGGTTACACTTGAACTCGAAAGACGTTTCCCCACGTCTTTCAGTCCAGTGCTGAACTACACAGCACTGGAGGCTAAGTCACTTCTCCCTTCCCTCTCTAGAAATAAATAAAATCTTTAAAAAAAAAAAACTACTTTAGGAATTCTGCCTTTGTTCATTAAACACGGTGCAGACAAGGAAGAAAGCCCCATGGGGCTCCCAACCACGTGCCCGTGCTAGGGCAGACCCAGGGCGACGAAGGCCACAGGCAGGTGTGCATGCCCCGGGCACAGGTGTGCACGCCTCGGGGGCGCGCCTGGGAGCCAGCAGCGAGGGGAGGCCCCGTCGCGCCCGCCGTGGGGCGCTGAGGAGCTGACGTGCGCGGGTGTGCGCGCACTGCGTGCTCGCGGG
Source organism: Phyllostomus hastatus (assembly GCF_019186645.2). Taxonomy (NCBI): domain Eukaryota; kingdom Metazoa; phylum Chordata; class Mammalia; order Chiroptera; family Phyllostomidae; genus Phyllostomus; species Phyllostomus hastatus. The sequence continues at coordinate 2,807,160 of NW_025333796.1, forward strand.
TCTGTCTTGCAGAGGAGGCACACAGAGCCACATCAACATTGCACCCGAGAAGCACCTCGGGCAGTCACCACAGATGCCATCGTCTGCGAGTTTCGTAATTCCAAAATAATTTATTTAAATATGCAGAACCAAGTAATGAGAGGAGTGGGCTAGTTCCCGAGACAGCTGCAGCGCCCTGCCTGTTGCCGCCGGGGACGCACTCCCCTGGCAGCAGCGAAGCGGCGGCTCCCCGCCGGCCACCACCGCTGCTGGGGAGCCAGGAAGGCCGCCTCTGCTCACCAGTGCCCCTCGCAGGCGCCTGCCGCTGACCCAACGCGTCCCTGGACACCCCCCACGGGGACGAGTGGCCAGGCGCGTCCTTGTCGGCAGGGCCTGGCCTGGCTGCTGTCGTGCGGGACACCGGGGCTCACAGCGGGCCCCGGGGCAGACACTCCGGGAGCGGGAGCACGAGGAAATGGCAGTGCTGCCTCCCGGCCCGGAGGAGCTCGGGCCCCCACGGAGGCACTGTGACCCCGGACCTGCTGTTCACACGGAGAAGCTGAGGCTCACTCCGCAGCGCGCGGGCGTCTCACCAGCGGGCAGGAGCGCGCCCCTGCACGTGCCCGAGGCCGGCGCGACCTCCCCGAGATAGCCCTTTACGACGGACGTCTCCTCCTCCTCTCCGGTGGCCCGTTCTGCTCCAAGGACGGACTGCGAGCCAGTCTCGGCGGAAAGCAAAGTCTGCGACTGACGTGCTGACCTCGGTGCGGCTCCCGGAGACACGAGAGCGCGGCCCGCCTTCCTCACCGCCCTCAGCGTGCGGGGCCTGTGCTGGTGGTCAGCGGCGCGAGAGCTGCCGGCTCCCGAGTGCCGTCGTCCACACTCGTGCGGTGCTCTCCCAGAGAGTGGTCACGGGACGACACGCAGACGCACACGCAGGGCAGGTGCAGTCGGTGGGGCGTTCACACACTGATCGGTTTTCCTGCACGTTTGGCTCTAAGTGGACACGCTTTATGTAGGACGTACGCAGCCTGGTTTTCATCGTTTCTCCCCCAAAAAGCTTCAGATGCAACGGTTTGAGGAGAAGGGCCTTGTGCTGCGGTGGAAGCGCAGACGGCCCGCCCCCCACACGGCGCACATGAGAACACGCGGGGACTCAGGGCCGCCCGCGGGCTCTGAGCGCACGCCCTACGGACCTCGGCCCCCCTCGGACACCAGCACGGGGCAGCTGCGCTCAGCGCCCTCGGGCGAGAGACCTGCCCGGAGCCCTCCACAGACGGGCGACGGGAAGACCGTCTGTGTGGGCGCAGGGCAGGGTGGCTCTGCCGTCCCGGGCGCCAACGCAGTGCGCTTGGCGTGGGACTGGCCACGGCCACGGGCCTGAGGGGTGAACTGGCGAGAGCTGCGAGGCCGGCCGCGCCCAGTGGAAGAAGGGGTCTCCGCCTCGGCGTGGCCCGAGTGCCTGGCGGGCACGGGAGCGCGAGGGAGCACAGCACCGAGGGTGCGCACAGCCTGGAGGGCAGAGTGCAAGGGGCCGTGGACCGTGTCCCCACACTGGCCCCAGTGTGGGGCCCCGGGGCTCAGCAGTGGGCAGCCCCCGCTCTCCCTCGACTCCCGGCCCCTTGGCGCCCCGTGACGTGTGGCAGGGCTGCGCGTCGTGCCCGCTCGACGGATGGGAGGGCCCCGCAGGCCACCGCTGCCGTCCCCCACGCCACCGCACGGGCCCAGGGTCCCCCCTTCTGCATGGCCTTGGCCCCCCGTCCCGGCAGCAGGGCCGCGGCGTGCTGCGACCTGCCCGAAACAGAGGGTGGCCCGAGTGAGGGTCTCCTGAGTGGGGGTCTCCCGGGCCGTCGCACACAGGGGCCACTGCGGGGCGTGAGCCGGTGTGGGCGTGGGGCAGGCCCCCACAGGGAGCTCCATGGAGAGGAAGGGCACCCGCGACAGTGGGGCTCCCGTGGGGGACGAGAAAGTGGCCGCAGCCCTTGCGAGGCGTTCATCTCGGGCGTGCCGACAGGCCGGGCCAGGTCTCTGGGCCGAGGAGCAGGCGTCACAGGGCTTTCTGGTGCCCGTTTGCGGATGGCCTGGCCGTCTCTGCGTCCCTGCAGGCCGTGGGCAGGCGCAGCTTGCGGAGCCCTGCGGACAGACGGACAGACGGGAGACGGTGGTGAGAGGGGCAGGCCGTGGGGAGAGGGGACACAGGGCGGCACCCACAGGGTGGCGGGGGGACATGACGTGGTGCTGGGGACACCGGCCCTCCCAGCCCGCCCTCGGCAGCCGCCCCCCGCCAGCCCCGCCCCTCTGCCCAGGGGCCCAGCCATGGACAATGCGGTCCATCCCCGTGGGAAAGCACACGCAGGAGACACACCAGAACAGGGCCATGGCTGAAACAGGCAGGCGGTGGACGCGCTGCCCGAAGGGAAGGGGAGAGGAACGCAGTGACCACGTGTAACGCTTCACTCCCCAGAGACCCTTCAGAGACGAGAGTCCCCCGTGGACTCTCGCACAGCAGTCGCTTGCGTAGAGCACCTCACTCAGGCCGGCCCTGGCCCTGGCCCTGGGGCGGGGGGGGCCCGGACACAGGGTTTCTGTGCCGCAGAGGCCGCACTGCACTAACGAGATGGACCAGAGAGACGGGCAGGGCCCAGTGGCATGCCCACAGGAAAGGCCTCGGGACGTGGCGTCCAGCGGCTCACTCTGGGGTGAGGCTGCCCTCCGCCAGCCCCAGAGGGCTGCCCGCTGGCCACAGGCTCCCCAGGTCAGCGGGGCCAGCACAGCGCTCCGCGGTCCAGAGTCCGTCACCAGCAAGTCCGGGGGAGTGAAGGTGGGGCAGAGCCTGCCTGGTGGTGGGAGGGGGCCAGTCCCGCACCGCGCATTCTGGTCCCGGGGTGGCGCCCCACTGAGTGACAGCAGCCACCCAGCCCAGCTGTAGGATGAGGGGACAAGGCGTCCAGGGGACGAGGGGACCAGGGGACGAGGGGAGGGCATGCAGAGCACCAGCAAGGCCATCAATACTCTGGCTGACCCAGCACCCCCTCCTGGGACGGGGGGATTGCGATCGGCTCCTCCCAAAACCTGGGTGCCGCGCAGGCCGGGAGGCTGGGGGACTGCCCCATCAGCACCCTGTCCCCTGGCAGAGCTCCGAGTGTCCACCCCAGGCCAACACTCCCTGACAGCGCCCATCCAGGAAGCTGCTCGTCCAGGATGCGGCCTCAGCCACCACGCACCAGCAGACGGAGTGGGACCCGATCTGGGAAGTGGTCTCCAGGCCTGCGCTGGCACTCGTCTGACCCCGGGTCACCACGCAGACGTCACGAGGGCCCACCCAGCCTGCTCCTGGAGCTCCCCTGCCCTTCCGGGACCGTAGGGCACTGGCCACGCCTCACGGGGTGGACACGACGTGAAGTGCGTGTGAGCGGGGGGCTGGAATCTGCTTTCTTCCCCAAGGTCCCCCTTTCGGAATGCCCTGGGCACAGAGCTGTCCGGCCTCGCGTGAGGCTCCAGCTGTTGGAGAACAGGCCCTGGCCAGGCCGTCCCCACGCAGCCCTGCCCGCGCTGAGGGTGGGTGGGCTCAGACACGCAGGCTGGCACCAGGGTCTGCCCAGCGGCCGCAGCTGCCCGCCCTCGGACAGGAGAGGACACGGCCCAGACCGAAAGGCAGAGGCAGTGGGGGCTCCGAGAACGCAAAGGCCGGTACCTGTCGGCCCAGAGCTGAGGTCGGGCGGAGGATGCAGCCCGGGCCACACCGCCCCCAGCACACCCACACCGACCCGAAGCGCGTGTGACCCACGGGGCGCGCGCAGCAACGGACCCCTCTCCCTGGGCGCCGGAGGGCCAGGCCCTCATCTGAGGCGTCGTTCAGCTCAGGGAGAGGCGCTGGGTCAGCAGGGCCCGCCGACACCCAGACCTCAGCACGCCCCTGGAGGCAACCCAGCGCGGATCGGCACCAGACAACCGGCCCGCAGCGCCTTCCCCAGCTCATCGCGCAGCACCACCACGCCGAGGCACTCTGGACCCTCCCGGGGGCTGCGACCAGGCTCCGGCCCTCGGGGACAAGGTCAGGTGAACTCACAGCGAGCTGGCCTGAAACCGAGACGCCGCCACCGTTTTGCAGACGCGAGGGGCGGCTGAGGGTGTCACTCGGGGCCAGGGATGGGGCCATCTGGTGGGGAGGGCAAACACCCCGGGGTCACGCGTGCCGAGGAGCCGAGGGTTACCTAGGGCCTTGAGGAGCTCCTCCCGCACGGCCGAGGTGAACTTCCTCACCAGACACAGCGTCGTCACGACGGCGAAAAGCAGGTTGTAGGACAGCACGATGTAGAAGTTCCCCAGCCAGTTGAACCTGCCGAAGTCTCCCAGCAGGTCGAACCTGGTGATCCCTGCGGGGACACAGACACAGCCCTGGTGACCCCGGGCACGGTGTGCGCGCGGGCGGCACGGCGCAGACCACCGGACTCCACCGACTCCTGGGGAAGCCGGTCCTCCCGCCTGCCCGCCCCCCCCACCTGCTCTCCAGGGCAGGAACTGCCTGCCCCTCTGGGTGGGGGTGGGGGGGACACTGCCACTGCATGCCCCTGCGGAGGAACCGGGAGACCACAGGACAGAGCTCCCTGCCCAGACAGACTCTCCAGGAGAGTCTGATCCAGTCTGAAACGCTCTGTGCCGTGCACCGCCGCGCACGAGCCCCGAACTTGAACGCAGATGCCCAGCACACGAGGAGGTGGCTCCTCACAAACGCTGTGGGGACCGGTCTCGGGCGCTCGGGATGTACACAGACAAGACAGAGACCTGCAGTGAGCTCCGTGACAGCAGAGGGAAACGCCAGTCCCAGCAGTCTCTTCACACAGCCCGGGCCCCCTCTGGGAGTCCCCGGGGCACAGACCCCGCACCAGACACTGCGGGTGCGGGTCGGCAGTATCGGCCCCCACCCCGACCGCGGCCCGTGCTCGCTGCCGGGACGGCCCCCCACACGTGCAGGGAGTCGGGGCGGGGCGCCCACAGAGAGCGGGAGCCCACGCTCTGAACCACGGAACGGCTCTCCTAGAGCTTCTCCGTGGGCTCAACTCCACCTCTGGAGGGCCTGGGCCAAGACCTGGGCGGAACCAGCAGAGGCGTCCCTGTCACTGCTGTGCTGCCCAGTCTGGGGAGGGGGGGCATGTGCACGTGTCCTGTTGGGGTCCTCAGCCGGCCCGGACTCTCGATTCTTAGTACAAACTAGTCCCCGACTGGAGGTCACAACCTCGCTCTAATTGTCCACGTTTTAAAGCTGCACTTTGAGGCCCTGCCCAGCTGAGGGCCCCAACCTGGCGTTGTCTGCAGGTGGGAACGCCCACGACAAACCGCGCGTGCGGGGGCTCGGACATGTGTTCACAGGCGGCTGCGCCGTCTGGGCGACCTGCGGCTGTGGCATTTCCTCCGGCGAGAGGGCGAGGCCTGGGGCCAGGGCGGCGTCCAAGTGAGTGGGTGCTGGGGCGTGAGGGCAGGCGGGCGGCGGCTCCTCACCAACCTCGCAGACACTCGGGAGGCTCTGGACACTCTCGGGTGAACACCCGAACCAGACACACACGGGGTGCTCTCTGACACCAGGACACTGGTGGTCCACCAGAAGGTCACCAGGGCCACTCCCTGACCCCTTTCTGCAGAAGAGCTGAATACAGTGAAGCCATCACCAGCGTCTTCCTGAGAAACTCCCAGCACGCGGTTTGGAGTCGTCGATGTTTCTGCATCGACGTCGTAACCGGAGGTGTGCGTTACGGTCGGCGCTTCCGCGCACCCGTCCTTTCCGAGCCTCACGCTGAGAACTGAGGGGAGAGCCCAGGGCGGAGACGAGCCACGCATTTACCACACCCCAAACGACCCCCCGAAAAGGGTGGAAACTACACAGGATCCCTTCACCGAGGACAAAAAGAGAACAAACCACTCTGTGCCCTGCAATCTGATGGACTAGATGGAACCCTGAGGAGACACATGTGGATCCAACACAGAGAAGCTCAAGCCGACTCAAAGGGTGAGTGCTTTTGTGTTCAGGGCACAAGCACTTTTTTTTAATGTTTTTTTAACCATTTTTTTTTTAATTTTTAGAGAGGGAAGGGAGGGAGAAAAACAGAGAGAGAGAGAAACATCAATGTGTGGTTGCTGGGGGTCATGGCCTGCAAGCCAGGCATGTGCCCTGACTGGGAATCGAACCTGCAATGCTTTGGTTTGCAGCCCGCACTCAATCCACTGAGCTACGCCAGCCAGGGCTACAAGCACATTTTTTTAATCAGCATTTGTGTCCTGTATCACTGACCAGTCACAGAAAGAATCTGAGGATGACAAAAGAACTATAGAAATAAGTCTAGAGTAGACATTAGTGAAATACTGAAAGGTCTGCCGTTCCACTGAGAACCACGTTCTGGGTAAAGGAGATTTCAAACAAAGAACGCGGAGACACGTCGGCCGCTCTGGCGTTTCCTGACTGAGCGCAGTGAGAACACCGCAGCCACTGGACAGAATCTGCTCCAGCACAAGTCACCGCCCCCCTCCCGACGGGTGACCACAGGGCAGCCTGGTGTCCGTGGGTCAGGTACGAGGCCTGGCGGGGTCCACTGCCCCTGTCGACGTCCCCTCTCATCGCCTGGAGGGTCTATCGTTCACTAGAAGCATGGACAGCGACCCCCAGATGCTGGGTTCCTCCAAACCGAGGTCCGAAGCAGCGGCTAACAGTGTTTCCTGTGTTTCCTGTAAGTAACAACACTACCACGGACGTTAATTACATTCCACTAAAAACACAGGGTCAAAATTATTCTTGCAAACCTTTGTGGCAAGTGGTATGCTTATAAAATCTACTTGGTGGTAATTTTTCAATTAGTACAATTAGTACTAATTTTGTAATCAGCACCATTTTCAAACCCAAGACGCTACTCTGAAGGCGGTCCGTAATAAACGTGCCGCACCGCACCAGACACGTGCGTCTGAAGCTGCAGGTCGTGCCCACGGGGTGGCAGCAAGGGGAGCGGGCAAATGTCTTTGAAAGTCTCAGACCACCTAGTAGTCGACTTTCCACGCAGGACTCGATACATTCTCAACTGACAACGGAAGTCGCCGTCCTCGCTGGGACTCTGTTCCCGCGAGAGGAGAGCCGCCGGGCCGCAGGGCAGCCGGGAGGGCCGGGCCGGCCGGTGGGAGGCCGGCCGGGGCGAGGAGAGCAGAGCGCAGGGCCTGGCACTCGGTGGTGAGACACATCCCCTATTCTAGTCTGATAAGCTTTTCAGCTAGTAAATCAAAGTCCCGTTATACAGTAGGATAATATTCGTGACAATCTCTATATTTTATCTTCTTAAAATCAAAGACTCACTTCTAAAGAGTTAACAGAGGAATTACAAAGTAACTCTCAAGTTTGCATTTCCCATCAGGCTGAAATAAAGCTTTTTCTTTAGTCTAGAAACTTGCTTTTGTGGCACTGTGAAAAGCCTCCGCGCATCTGTTCAGCGCCTTTGCTCCTTTTCATCTGTTCGGCGCCACCGGCAGAGCCGGCCGGGCGTGCGTGCCGGCCGCGCACAGCACACGTGACCACCGCCCCTCCCGCACCGGCTAATCCTGTTTGGACAGCTGGGGCCGGCGTTTGTGAGCCGCGCTCTAATTGTTCCATCTTTCTGTGTCTTCCTCTTATTTATCTCTATGGCAAACTACTCAGGAATGTAAAGTGCTGATCTTCAAACGCAAATTTTACCATTAATTTGTTTTCTTTGTATTAAAACTATACTCAGCATGTAATTTTCTTCCGTAAAATCAGCAGATGTGGCTATTCAGAATTTTACGTCTCAGAGCAGGGTGAGTTTCATAAGGGACAGCGTGGCCAAGTGGCCGTAACATCACAGAAATAACTGCTGGGCTGCCGTCGCACACAGGACAATCGGCTACAGCCCGAGCTACGGAAGTGCACACTTTCGGCGTCTCCCAGATCCGCACAGGCACGCAGACGGGAGGACAGTGCTGCGAAGCCCCCACGGAAGCAGAGTGACACGACGAGCCCGTGTGCGAGTGCGGAGAGCAGCCCCTTACACGCACACGGAGACCTCGCTCCCCGTGAGGACGACACGGGTGACGAGGACGCAGAAGCTCGCGCCCACCCCGCCCGGGGCCCGAGTGGACAGCGATGCGACGGAAGAGCCAGAGCGGAGCAGGCAGCTCGGGGTCTCTGGCAGCTCCGGCCGTGAGCCAGGGCGGGGCCTGTCCTGCCCACCGGAGCGCTCTCGGGCCGAACCGAGCCTGGAGACCAAACAGAACCCTGCGGCCTCTGTCTGCAGCACCGCCCAGCCGAGCGCCGCGTGGACAGAGGCAGTACAAGGGCCGCGTGACGATCTCAGCTGCTCCTGGGACTAAGGGAAGGCCTCCCTTTGACAGACAATCACAGTCCCGTCCCCCGAGGCACTGAGGAAACCTCGGGAGGGCAGGCGCGCAGGGCCCCGGAGACAGGGCGGCCCGCCCACCAGCGTGCCCTCCCCCAGGCCCCGGCTCTCCCGCTGCCTCGTGGGCACAGCGCAGCTCATGACAAGGCGGACAGAGCTTCGGTGTGCCCCACCACACACCAAAGCATGAGCTTTTAAAAGATTTCGTGTAAGAAAAATTAGCTTGGTATTTCCTAAACATGAAGCACTTTTTAAAAAAACCAGCTGGGGTGGGGGGTGAGTGGGGGGGGCGGGAATGCAGACAACTATAATTGAATAACAATTAAATAAATAAATAAATAAAAACATAACAACAAAAAAAGCCGTTTCCTCACTAGAAATTCAGAAGCTTAGCTAGTCAGTAAACGAAAAAGCCCACCGTTTGGAGGAGACGTACTTTCAAACAGTTGAAGAAGTGAATAAACTCCGTGTGGCAGGAGTGCCCTCCGGGGCGGCCCCTCCCCCCGCCCACACAGCGAGGCAGGGAAGGAAAGGTGCAGAGCCACGTGGGAGGAACCACGGCCTCTCAGAAGCCGAGCGGGGACGAGAGCTGCGCGGAGACACGGCCCTCGGACGACAGCGCCCGGAAACTCACCCAGCGTCCTGGACATCACGGGCAGCGCGGAGCTCAGGACCAAGAGGGACACGCAGTTCCCGATGATCTGGACGAGGGGGCAGAGACACAGGCAGGTCAGCAGAACGGTGGCAAACGGAACCCGTCGCCTCTGGGAGGGCACCGCACGTCCCAGGGACCTACGCGCTCGCTGACGTCTCCAGCGCGCTGCTAACTAGAGCGCAAACACGAGAGGAACCGCTGCCTGCGTTTACGGCTCCGTCTGCGCGTTCCAGGAAAGGCCTGCAGGGCCGGGCGTTCCCGTCCCTGCACACCGCAGACGGTGCGTCCTAACTACCCACCGAGGCTGCCCGTTTCAAAGGGACCTGCCTGTTGATCGGGCAAAAAGAATTCATACGTTTCATATTTCCAACTCCATTTTTAAAGCCAACCACTGCTCCAGGTATATATAAGATCTGCTTCTAGTATATTTAACTATTATAAAGTTTTAATACCAAAAAGCTAGAAGTTCAAAACACATAAATCTAGTAACTCATAGGGTAAACCGTGCTTACTCTTTCATAAGTAAGAGCTGGAAATACTGATTAATAATTGTGATTACTTAAACTAGATGCTAAGGGTCTCAAGAACTCACAGTACTTCAGAGACACCGATAAATGGACACACAGACAAATAAATGAAGAGAAAATACGGCCTCTCTTCAAACGGGGCGACAATACGGAACGCCCCCTCAAATAAAAGGTGCCGACAGCTCTCCTCAGCGCCCCTCCGCCGTCAGCCTGTGGGAACGCGCCCCGAAGCCGCGGCCCCCGTGTGGCAGCCCCAGCCGTTCCGAAGCCAAGGCCGCATTGTAGGAAGTCAAATCAGCCTCAGCCTGCAAAACGTTTCTGAATAGGACTCTTCCGTCTTGCTTTAATTATTCAAATCTGGAATGCCTGGTCTCTGCTACTTGTAGCAACGGGGCTCTTCAGACCTCAAACAAGCCCCGTGGAACACAGTCAGCGCGGCCCGAGTGGCTCATTAGCAGGAGGTTTTCTTTGGAGGAAAAAGGGTCCTTTCAGGAGCCCTCTGCAGCCAGCGACCAGCTCTGCGCCCCGCGCCGCTCCGAGTGAATGGACGCCGTCCAAATTAAACAGAGCACAGCCTTTTCCCACTCGGTCAGCGCCCTGAAAACCTTCCAGTTGGTGTTTACGCAACGCACAAACAAACGCCCATCACAGCAAAGGGACCGTTCGGGGCGACCACTAAGTAACACACTTCGGTCTGCAAGGCAGAGGGGAGGGCCGGCGCCCGAGACTTGACCTTACCTTTGTCATGGTCGTGTCATCCTTTTTGGGAAGAAAGTCTCCAAAAAACCGGAGGCTATAGAAGCCGACGACAGAGGACACCATGAGATAGCTGTGAGAATCAAGGAAAAAGCCTCCCAGGAATGCCGGCCGCGGCCGTTCTCAGTGGTCTCCAAAGGTCTGCGGGCCCAGAGGGGACTCCAAACAAAACCCCCGGCCACTTGGAGTGCCTGGGGAAGAATGGCTTGTTTTTTCTTCCAGGCAAGTGTCTTAGTGAATTGCCACTGTCCCAGAAAACTAGACAGAAAACTTGTTAACAGACAGAATGTTCCCTTAAAGAAAGGATACAAAATCAAAATGATTTCAAGTGCGGCTCCCACAAAACCAAAAGCAGAGAGAGAGGCACTTCCTATCCCAGGCCCCTGGGGGGAAAAAGAAACTCTTTCAGAATTCAGTGACACTATTACATTCCGTTTCCCTAAAACTGTTGTTTCATAAATACAGGACGGTTGGAATTAGGGTTGTTGAACACCCTAGGATAACATCTAGACTTTAGAGGACAAATAAAACGAGACATCAGACCAAGTTCATTAACTAATTCAACCACATGTTAACAATTTTAACAAGCTCAAACCATTTCTGGTTTATCTCAAATTTAAGTTACTTATCAAAATAATGTGATTATGTGTAGTGTGAAATCCTGACTAGTCTTGGAAGAAACCTTTTAAAAACGTAACAGCACAATAGGAACCCAATATGTAATTACCTCTGCCCTGAGGCGGCCCATGAAAACCGCTCACTGAGCGCGGGCCCCAAGCGGGCCCAGCGCAGAGGGCGGCGGGAAGCGAGTGTGCACGGCCCTGTCTGCGCCGCTGGGGCTCCCTGGCCCCGGCCCCCTTGGAAATTCAGAGTTTTAAGAGATACAGTAACCCAATGAACCCCGATTTTTTTAAATGTAATGCTATAAATTTTTTCCTAAACATCACACCTATTCTCAAAACCTATCTTTATCTATGACTTGAAAAAACAACAAAGAGAAAAGTAGTATATGTCAGTGAGACCAAACAGGCAAAAAATTATTTCTTACTGAAGAAGGAATGACATTTCCACAGCTTACTAACTAAAGGAACTCTATGAGTATGAACGACCTGTTTTACTATCGGCCTCTATTAGGTCTAACAGAAATACCAGGATAGTTTAGAACGTTTAGTCACGCTCTGAAAAAATAAACTGATAAATAATATAGTAAGTATCTTGTCCTGGCTGGTGTGGCTCAGTGGACTGAGTGCCGGCCTGTGAACCAAAGGTCACTGGTTCGATTCCCAGGCGGGGCACATGCCTGGGCTGTGGGCCAGGTGCTCAGTTGTGGGGGGTGGTGAGAGGCAGCCAAGTGGTATCTGTCTCACACGCCAATGTTTCTCCCTCTCGTTCTCGCTCCCTTCCCTCTCTCTAAATAGTAAACAAATAAAACCGTGTGTGCGTGCGTGCGTGCGTGTGTGTGTGTGTAAAGTGTTTTGCATACATCTTAGTTTCAGTATAAAGAAATAAGCACATCCACGGGAATCCCATGCGTAACTAAGGACAGAGAGTTTCTCGGCGTCTTGCCGATCCTCTGAGGAAGGCGACCGATGCCAGCACCAACAGAAAGCACACCGACCGGGACGGGGTTCGGGGCAGACCCCAAACACGCCGAGGCAGCACGTCGACCACTTCAAGTCGGTCACTGGAGGAGCCGCCGGCGCCAGAGCCCCTGCCCTTCCCTCGTCCCCCAGCCCAAGCAGCACAGCGCCCTGGCGGGGGACAAGGGCGCTCTCAGGGCCAGAGGCCGCGGGACGGACTCCGTCGCTCCTTTATCAGTTGTTAACCGAGACACAGACCCGTCGCCTCCCGCGGCCCTCCCAAGCAACGGCTTCTTTGTCTAGAGACGGTGCTCTGACTGAGTCCGCCTTCACAGGCCCCGGCCGGCTCCTGGGGCCTCCCTCCCACGGGGCCTCCTCGTGTGCGTGCGTAACTAGGTGCGGCTTTGTCCTGCTTCTCCGTGCCGCGTCAGTCTGGTTCCGAGGCCAGCCAGAGGAACCTGGAAGGGCAGAAGTCTTCCTCCCCAGCAACCGGGATGAGCAGCACGCTGGGAACATTCCGTGTCGGGAGCAGGGGCACCTGACCCACTTACACAGCCACCAAGGGGCCCGCCAGGGATGGTCCGCCCCGCTGGGTGCCGTGGGGGGGCACGGAGCCTGCCGGGGGACGTGGGACTCACTCCCCGGGAGTGCGGTGCACAGGAAGGGGCTAAAGAGGGGACAGAGGCCACCACCACAGGTGACCTCTGGCTCTACTGGCGGGACGGGGTCTGAACCGAAGACCAAGGCCAGGCTGTGGGTGAGGGGGCTGCTTCCTGCTGCGACCTGTCCGCGGGGTGAGGCACCGAGGCCCGCGGGTGGGCCCACGCTGGTGCAGGGACAACGGCGGTAACCGCCGGTGCGGGGCCCTGGGAAGGGGTGCGGGGTCCACAGCGAGACTGTGGCCACAGGACTGGCTCTGGGAAGAAGGGGGTCAGCGTGGTGGACTGAAGGGAGGGACCGAGACAGACAACGGCCTCTCTCCCTGAGAGGAGGGGTCTACCCTGTGGTTCAGAGACAGGAGTGCATCGGGAGTCTGCCCGAGTCCGGAGTCACTCCTATGGGGAGGGGACAAGTGGCTGGCTTAGAAAATATACTGAAATGTCAAAACTAAACTGCTGCTTTATCCAAAAGTGTATAGAAACGCCTAGAAACACAATGCCAAATATGAATATTTAGTTGTAATTATCTTCTTTTTTTTAATTTATTTACTTTATTTTTAGAGAGAGGGCAAGGGAGGGAGAAAGAGAGGGAGTGACACATTTCATTGATTGGCTGCCTCTCACACGCCCCCTACTGGGGACCCGGCCCACAACCCAGGCATGCGCCCTGACTGGGGATCAACCAGCGACCTTTTGGTTCACCGGCTGCCACTCAACCCCCTGAGCCACACCAGCCGGAGCTGTAATTACCTTCTTTACGGAAAATATATTCAAATCAGGTAATTGACAGAATTTAATAAAATTATCCATTTTTAAATGAGAGGAAAGTTAATTTATAAGAAATATACCTGACTCTGCTCCAGTAACTGAGTGCTTCTACTCGGTGTCATAAGACGTATGATTCTTTTGAAGCAAGACTCCCTTCAACCACACATTTAAACCTTTTGCAAACCCACTGAATCCGCTTAGTCTCCTCACATGTCATTACTTCACAGAGTCCCGGGCAATGAATCTCAGTGAAACAAAGATAAATTCCCATATGAAGTGCAAGTGAAACTCTGATTCTTGACCGAAGGTCCAGGCAACCCAAGCCAAGAGGTCAGCGACAAAAACCTTGGTTTCCCGGCCCCGTTTGGGAAGGCTGCTCACATAAAGACACTCACACACCGGGAAGAACACGCGGGCAGGAAGGCACCTGTCTCCACTGGCTGATCCGGAACAGGACGTACACACACGACACTCTTGCAAAAGAAAGGCGTTCCAAACCCTGCACCTTACCCTCGTGCCCTTTGGCATGGCTGTTTCGTCGACCAGCAGGCGAAGAATGTTGCAGGCCACCAGGAGCACCGAAATGGACTGCAAAACAGAAAGTCGGTTATCAGTGCTCCGGCCCCAGGCCGTGTTGCCAGCACGAACACCTTACGTGTACCGTGTATGTGGCCATCCGACCACATCCTTCAGGAAAGAGGAGAGGTGGCCAGGAGCGCGGTCTCACGCGGGAGCCTGGAGTGACCCGGCTGTGCGCGGTCACTCCAGAGGGGATTCTGGAGGGCCCTGTAGGTGACTGCAGTCTCAAAGCTCGGGAGACAAGCTAGAAATACAGATCCATTTACTGCTGACTACCTTCCCCCCCGGAAACCCAAAACTGCCCAGATCTGCGGGAGGGCTGAGATGTCACCGGAACCGGTCTCCTGGCGTGGGTTCCGCACCGCGTCACAGAGCCTGCGGCGGCGGCGGCAACGCCCTGCCCCTTCTCAGTGGTTAAGGAGACGGAAGGACAGACTCCCTGGTTTCGTGAAGGAGCCGAGAAGCTTGAGGACCTTTCCCGATCACCGTGACTGGTCCCTTTTGCTCTGCCGAGTGCTCTCGAACAGCGGCACCGATGCCTTTAACCTCGCTGACAGAGACCAGTTTCCCCGGACCCGCCCTGGGGGCTGCCCCGCGCGCACGCGGTTGGCGAGGTGGGCGTCACGGCCACGCCTGCTCCCCGAGGACAGGCCGGGCTGCGCTTACGGTCACAATGAGGAGCAGGACCATGACGGCGGGGTACACCAAGTTTCTTTCCCACGCCGACGCCTTCTTCCGCCGCTCTGGTGGAAGGAGAGACGACAGGACGAGGTCTCAGAGGTCGCCCAAAGTCATCTCCTGGCGCACATTTTCATTCCTTACCACTGTAACCAGCATGTGCTACTTTTACGCAAGTTGTTTTTTAAAAAAATAAAAGTTTCCTTTACAAATTGTGAAAATCAGAGTTTTAAAATCAGATTGCTACATTAAACAGCTCAACCCTGCGATGCTTGAATTTTAGTTCTGTAATGAGATCAGCTGTTTATTAACAGCTTGCTCTGAAGAAATGGAGAAACACTTGTCTGTGACAACAGACCTACACACTGATTGAGATCTGAATGCATAAGTGGGAGCAGTAACCCCGCCCCCCGAATCCCATCTCCCGGAGGCACACACTCCCCTTTCCTGAGGGCTGAGCGTGAACGGGAGTCCAGCTCGTCACTCCGAGGTCCACCCCCACCGTCACGGCGACCCGCACACCGCAAACAGCCGGAGAAGGGACTAGCTCTTCAACAAATCTGCAGAAGGGACCAGAGAGCCCCCACGACAATCGGAACGGAGGGCCCGGTGGTCTGTGGACGAATGGAAATGAGCGTGCCCCGCCGCGCCGTGTGCCGGAGGGCACTGCCCACCCCCTGGGCTGAGAGCTAGCGGAAACCGGGGGCGCAGGAAGCCCACGTCGCTACGGCGGAGCCTCCCGCACACTCAGCAGGGCCGAGGACACAAAGACTGGCGTTAGGGGCGACCGCGGCGGCCAGAACTTGAGCCGTGGGGCCCAGGGAGAAGAGGAAGGAGGATGAGCATCTGCCAGGCAGCCGCGGTCCCCGTCAGGGCCTCTTGGTGGCGGGCTGGGAGCAGGGGCAGGAAGGTGCGGCTCCGAGGCGAAGCCAAGCGCAGCCCCGTCGGGCTCCTGGCCCTTGAGGGGAGGAGAAAACCGGAGCTCAGGGCCCACAGGGAGGACGGCGTGACAGCCAGCAACCCACGGCCGGCTCTCGGGACCCGGGAGAAGCCCTGTGCCAGGAGCAAGGCCGCGGTGGCGCCAGACAGCGCCGGTGAACGCTGACGCCCAGCTCGGACGACCTCCGGCCACGTCTCTAAGCGCCGACCGGGAAGCACCGGCAGGAAGCTGTGCAACACGCACAGGGCCTCCTGTGTGATCAGAGCTGCCCGTGCGTGCAAAAAAGCACGGGGCACAGTAAGCCGGCTGACCGAACTTCTCCGGGACTCACACGGGTGTCCGGGTCAGCAGACAAAGACACTGAAAGCACCGCCGTCACTGCACCCCGCCCGCGCAGAGAGGCGCGGCGCTGGACTGCACGCGCTCACGGGGCGGGCAGAGGGTGCGGAGCAGGCCCAGGCAGAACCTCGGGAGTGGGGGACCGCGGTGCCCGGGAAGGGCGCTGGGTGGCACCCAAGGCAGGTCCGATGCTCGGGAGAAGATGGGTGAGCACGCAGACACAGCGCGGAAGCCACCCGCACTGACACACACCGAGCACACAGAACACGGGAACAGCAAGGGGACGCCCCTGAACTTGGGGGCCACCTCTCGGAGCCCCTGGGAAGGGAGGCACAGACAGAAGAAGAAGAACTATTTGGGGGAGTAATGGCAAAACCTGTCCCCGTCAGATGGGAACGATAAACTCCCAGGTCAAAAGGAAGGCAATGACCCCAGAGGACGGGAAACCGAGAAAGCTGCTGGGAGCACAGAACCATCACGCCGTCCGCACTGGGACGGAGAGGGTCTGAGAGCAGATGCAGGCCCGGTGGGAGACGAGGAGGGCCAGGACGCCCTGGGGGGGTCCGGCACGCGGGAGACGGGGGAGCAGCACCTGTGGGCGTGGGCCTGTCTGCAGAGCCCGCTCTGCACACGCACACACACGCACGCACACACACACGCGCGCACACACACTCACACACGCACACGCACGCACACACAACAGAAAGAAGTGAGTGTAAACGCGTGCTCGGCCTCGGCCCAAACCCACACACAGTCTTCGTCGATGACTGGGGCCGGAACGGAAGCTTGTGATACAAACAAACAGTTCACAGCTTCTGAGTATTTCAGACAGGAAAGTCTTCAGTAAAAACCAAGACCAAACAGGAGTCAAGGGAAAAACGCACAATACCCAATTTCGTCTTCAGAGCCCTCACGTTCTCCAGCTCCTGCTCCTGCTCCCGCGGCTCCGCGCTGTGCTCCGCTGACGACGACCGGCCTGCGAGGGGCAAGAGCACGTCAGAAGCAGAACGCCAGAGCTCGGAGCCCAGAACGGGCGGCCCCCACCCCTGCGGTCAGCTAACACGCAACAGTGGGCCCTGGGAACCGGGACCCCTGAGGGGGGACACACAGGCTGCCGTGACCCACAGGAAAGGACATCCTTTTTTTTTTTTTACCACAGAACACTTCCAAGTGCGACACGTTTCCTAGAAGATGTGTCACTTTGGTAAGATTCTTACTCCATCTATCATTAATCTGCATCAGTTGTAAAAGTACCTCGTGCTCGTTATAAAGAGGAAATCAAGGTCCCCTTCCAGCCCCCCCTCCCTCCGCAGCGACCACAACTACCAGTCGGGGGGCCCTCCCGCACCGGCCGCACCTCCGGGCGCACAGCCGCTCCCGTGAGCCTCCCCCGCCCATGTGGACTCGGTGCCCGGTCCATGAGCAGCAGTCAGTCCGCCACGTCAGGGCGCCCGTCCCTCCCAGTCAGTCGCACGCCCACGTGGCCAGGGCCGAGGGCCAAGTCCTAACGGCCGCGTGGTGTTCCCCAGCCTGGACGCCCCTCCGTTGCATTCACAGTCACTCCACCCGCGACTACGCACGTCCTCCTCGGCGCCATGCCGCCACGGGCAACGCGGCAACAGGCAGCTCTGCACGCGCGCCAGGGCGTCCCGACTCACTCGTCTCCGTGGGACAGGTCCCCGAGATGCAGGCTGCTGAGGCGGAGGGCGTGATCCTCTCCGGGTAAGGGACATTGAAGTTCACTTCCCTTCCCACGTCACAATCTATTATCGTGCCCAAAGTTAATGTCGCAATTTACACTCCCAACAACAGCTTTGAAGGCATCTATTTTCCCATCTTCCCTGACACCGGATGTTGTAACTCTTCAGTTTCTGCCATCTGACTTGTCAAGGCGTTTCCTTATTGCTGCGTGCACGTGCACCCCCGAACGTGGCTGCACGCCCTTTCACGCGCACCCAGCACGTGGGCTCCCCCTCAGGTGTTCTGCTCGCTTCTCTGACGGTCCGTGTCTCTCCCCGGTCTTTCCGCGTCACCTGCCGAGTTTGGAGACGGGAAGGTCGCACCCCCGTCACAGCCTCACTCTGTCAGGCCCCCCATGGTTTTGTCTTTGTTTTGAGACAGACACGGGTCTGTGTCTGTCTGCGTCTGTCTGTCCCTGCGAGGCTGGGCCATCTTCGTCACGTGACGCCCCTCCTCGTGTCTGACGCTTCCCGGCTCAGATCCTGTCTGTGCCTTGAGCTCCACGCTCTTCCTGTGTTCGCCTGCCTCGCGCACGCAGGAGAAACGGAGACGGCGTCAGGTCAGAGACACATGGGCGCCTACTCTGCGGGGTGCGCCGTGCCGATCACACTCCCCTGGACACCCACGGCTGGACCGGCCTCCGAGGCGTTCGGCCCACAGCAGGGGGCCGTCCTCCCCGTCCGCCGCGGCTGCGCCCGGCCCACCCAGCCGGGCCAGACCCGCCCTCAGACGGCGACACACCACCCGGAGGGCCGGCGGTCCCTGCTCTCGGGGACAGGGTGCGACGTGGACAGGAACACAGACTCGGGGGGGCAGGTGCCCTGGGGGCCTCGGGGCCCTTCTCCGAGCTGCAGCCCTGCCCAGGTCCCCAGGAGAGGTGAGCGCTGCCCCTCCGCCCGTCACGGGGGACGGACACCCAACACCCGCCCCCTCGGGGAGCCGGGGGCCGAGAACGCCCCGGGTGTTCTCAGTGTCCCCAGAACCCGAATGTGATCATCTCCCGTGTCAACACACAACTTACGGGGGAACAGGGGCGAGCACGGAGCCGAGATATCCGGGAAGTGTGCCCCCCGACTACTCAATGTTAACTGCAACTCTGGCTCAGGGTTTCTGGCAGCCAGAGCGAAGAGGGGAACCATCGTGTTGCAGGGCTAGCGGGTGTTTCCACACAGCAAGGACTTCACAGGGAGGTGGCACAGCACTGCAGGGTGTTCCAGTGTCTTTGACTGTAACGGCCTTAGGAAGCACATTTTCCTTTTCACCCCACTCTGCGTAAGTTATAGGGTGTGTTTCTGTAGTCAGTGCTCATTTAAGTTCTGATCTGATCAATAACGAATACAGTTCCACACTGTGACCCCTGCCCTGGACCGGTGAAGAAGTAGTGTCCCCGCAGCCAGTTCCGTGCCCAGACACAATCCCACGGGCATCCGGGACTCTGAAAGGGGCAGGGACCAGGGTAAACTATGTTGCTGCTGCCGCTGCTGCCACCACTTCAAAGACACAGGGCAGAAGTGCCTCCCTCGTGGGCACGGTGTCTGCGAACCTCGGCACAAACACCTGGACCAGCCCAAGCATCATCTTCTGAAGGAAACAGCAGAAGCGGCGTTTCTGAAACACCGTGTGCTCGCTCCGGGCGACACGATGCGGGGCACACAGTGGGCGGTTGGTAAACACCGACGTCACACCAACACCAAGAAAACACTCGCACTGTCTGCAAAGAAACCGTGCTTCCAGTGCACGACCAGGCTCTTGGGGAGCGAGAGGCCGCAGAGACACTCCCGCCGTCCCCGTCCCCGGCACCGCAGCAGGCAGGCCTCGGTCCGGGCGGGGCCCCACGGCCGGCCGGGGAGGAGCCCCGCCCACCGCAGACGGCGCTGGAATGTGACAGGGGCTCACCAACGCCACCACGGAGACACCCCGAGGAGCGGTGCCACCGCCACCCCGTCTCAGGACAGCCCCAAACGGCCACGGCAGCTCTGTCTAGTCAGTCAGCCGAACCGGTAGACGAAACCTGTTCGGGCGAGTCGGGAAAAATAAAAAGGGATTCTCCAAGACAACCACAGGCAGCTCACTTAAGGTCAATTTAACGGTATTATTCTGTTTTCCTTCCAGCCTCGACACAAGATTTCCCTACCTCAAAGGAAACTGTAAGAGTATCTATTTGCATTCCCCCAGGTGATTGGCAGTTCAACACCAATTAGTTCAAAATTACACTGTTACTAGCGTGCAATAAAAACAATACCTTTCATCTTCCTTACATCGGGAAGGATGACTTCAGAGCCAATAACTTTGATCAAGTAAGTATTTTTGATCCTGCCCCACCCGTCGCTTTGGACTCGGGAAAACCGACAGCTGAAGGCAACCTCCCCCGGCTCGACTCCGCGGCTGGCAGGCGCGCGTGCTCGGGGGATGCTCTGCTGCTCCGTTTCCAAGAAAACAGCGCTTCCCAACGCCCAGCATCTCCCCCTCCCACCACCGGGCTGTCCGTGTGTCTGCTCTCCACACACCAGACAGCCCTGACGGACAGACACATGTTCAACGGCAGACAGGAACTATTGGGCTTAAAATACACGATGCCTGATTTCTCCAAACAAATCTGCGTCTCCGCTCGGGTGTGCGAACCATCCCAAGCGGGCAGCAAGCCGCCCACCCGTCTCCCTGGACAGCGCGGCGCCCTGCACGCAGTCTCCCAGGGAGCCGTGCGTGGGGCAGGTGCTCCTAGGACAGGTCATTTGCTCACCTGACTTTTTAATTTAGCATGTAGCCAAAAAAAGTTGATCAGAAAACCTGTCACCTAGTAGTAACTCCTTAAAATCTGGATCCCGTTCAGCACCGCCAGCTGACCAGGGCGCTCTGCAGCACCAGGAAGGGAAAACCCCTCAAGTCCTGCTGGTCACGTCCAGCCGCTCAGGCAAACGCTGCTGCGCCGCCCTGGACCCCCCCACAGCCCGCCGAGCGAGCGCACACCTCCACACTCCCGCCCCTCGGGCGCCTCCTCCGCCCCACCCGCGCTGGGCCTGGCTCCCCGCAGCGGAGGCGCCGGCCCGCACACCCTGGCGCTCCGGTTCTCCTTCTGTTCCCCTCGCAACACGATGCTGGCTTAGAAACAGTTTCCGTTTACTTCTGGCATATCCACAGGTATTACATCCAACTCCCGATATCCAGCACAACCTTGGAAACGCAAATGTGCCTTCGTCGTAAGTGACGGCAAGCAGGGTGGACGACGCTAAGCGACGGGCTTCAGGGCCGCCCGCGGCGCCACGGCAACTGAAGCAACCAGACTTTAGATACCAGTCCCCGGTCGACGTCACAGACCGTAACCCAGGTTGCTCCTCGAACTTCCTGTGCCTGTGCGTGCCCGTCGAGAATGCCGCTCTCCACACAGGCTGCGCCTGAGCGAGCAGCTCGTGCGAACACACTCGGCCGCCCACACGGGGCGGTCCTGCTCTCCGGACCTCAGAGGCCACTGCCGCCCGACTCAGAGCTGCGTCCCAGTGGGTCGCTCCGCAGTGCTCCCGCCCGGGGCGTGGCAAGCGAGCTTCCCTCTCTTCAGTCACATCGTCTCGTCTCGTCTGGCAATGAAGGGCCTGCCTGGGCCACACTCCATCGTCACTAGGAGTGGCAGCAGGCCCCGTGAGCTGGATCAACTGCAACAGGGCGCCTCTCTGGCTCAGAACTCCAGACCCAGTGGGGGGTGCCCTGAGATAGAAACCGTCTAACGAGCATCACCCGCAGAGCAAGTGTCCTCTTCTGACAGTGAGCGCAGGAGTCAGGACGTGTCTCCGTCATGGGAAGGCCGAGGAAGGGGCCCCTCCTGCCACCAGTCTGGCTCCACGTCCTCGTGAAAGCTGACAGGTGACCACCTCCGGCCTGTCTAAACGCAAACCTCTCTCGAGTGGCCCAGAGGGTACAAACTTGAGGTGTCTTCACTTCAGCGCTGTAAGCAGCAGTAAAGAGTATCCTTAGGGTAGCTGTTGCAGACTTTAGACACTCAGTCCAGATAAAAGTGCGACGCACTTACGTACGAGAACATGGGATAAAACCAGACCGAAGTTCCCTCACATCGCCAGCGGTGTGCGGAGAGGGACACCAGACAGGTGGTGAGCAGAGGGGCCAGCTGCCCCGCCCGGGGAGGCGGGCGACGCCCTGTCGGGGCACCACGGGGTCAGGAGAGCAGGCGCCCACGCCCCCCTGCACCTCGGCGTCACCGAGGCCAGCTCAATCCATTGCGGACGGCGAGATTCGAGGACAGAGGAGGACAGTGCTCCTGACCGGTACTGAGTTCCGTGGAAAGGCTGAGGTGCTCTGGCTGGCCACCCCTTCCGCTCCCAGAGCACAGAGGGGTTCCATGCGACTCGGAGCAGACGCGGAACAGGTGCGTCTCGTGCGCCCCTGAGAACACAGAATTAACCGCGCTCCAGCGGCACAAGGCTCCAGAAAAGATCAGAATCAAGCAGGGAAGTAACTGCTGCCGAGAGTGATACACTGACTTTTTATCGTGAAGATGAAAACAGCATCTCACAAAACTGCACGGAGTCATTAAGTTCAAAGCCCACAACAGTTTTGCATAAAGCACATTCAAAGAGCGGTGGAGGTTTTGAACTTCAACAACCAAAGCGCACTCCTGGTCATTACGGCACTTCCAAGTGGCCCCGAACACCCACAGGCTACACTCACAAAAGCTAATTACTTCAATTAACGCTCCCGCGCAGCTTAAACACCTCACGTGCTGCTGACCCCTCCCTCCTCACCTCACCGGGGTGGGGGCTGCAGGGGACTGCGCTGCACAGCCCACGTGCAGGGCCCTCCTGCGGGGCGGCCCCTCGGGGCCCGGGGGCGGGGGTCCTGACGGCTCCCACTCGGGGAAGGCCGCCCACTCAGCCTCCTCGAGAGCCCTCGGTCCCAGCTCGCCCTCAGGGCTCCCCACGACGGCCTCTCCTGGGCACTCCGTCCACAAGACTCTGTCTTCCGTGTGCTCTCCCCGCGTCACTCTTGCGGGGAGATAAACGCCCGGCCCCACGCGTCCCTCATGCCTGTGTCGGGCAGGGTCAGAGACCAGGGCACAGGAGGGGCCGGCAGGAGCCCCTGCGCTATGGGGTCACGCTCCGGCGTGCCGCTGCGGCGCAGCTGCGGCATGGGGAAGGGAGACCGGACAGCCGATGGCGGGGAGCCCTGCGGGACCCTGAGAGCAGGAGAGGGCGGGCGGGGACGGCGGGGGCGGGAACCGTGTCCACAGGCTCCCGAGGCCGACAGTGGCCGAAGGGCAGCAGAGAGCACACCCAGGGCCCTGAGGCGGGAGGGACGCACGGAGGGTGTGGAGGGGCGCTGTGGACGCAGAGCCACACGGGTCGGGCGGCCCCGAGGGAGGTGGGCTGCGGAGTGGCCGGCGGCCTGTGCGACCGACCGTGAAGGCCGGAGCGACCCCGACAGCAGGGTGGGGCGGCCACCCTGCGGGGGCTCGGGGGGCGTTCCCAGGCGGGCACCACTGTCAAGGAGACCGCGGCCAGCGGGAGCAGATAGCACAGTCCCCGGGGAGTGGGGGGGGGGGGGAATGGAGGAGAGCGCCTGGGGCACGGTCACCAGGCTGGCAGACTGCGTTGGGTCGGGTCCGTGCTGAGGGCAGGGCATGTGAAGACACCCGGGCGGACAAGAGGCCCGCTGCCGGAGCCCGGGAGCAGGACGAGGGTGTGGGAGAAGCTGTGGGTGCTGCGAGGGCCGGGCCTCTCCAGTGACGGGAGGGTTGGGCCAGGCAGGCTGGGTGGGGGAGGGTCTCTCTGGTGGGTTAGGGTCCCCCCCCACGCGAGTCCACCAGGACAAACAGCAGGACCCCTGCAATGGGCTGGCCGACAGTGGGGAGGCGGGTGGGGGGTCTCCCCAGAAAGACACGGGTACTTGCCCACCACCACGCGCTCAGAAGGGATCTGTGACTGGCCCCACAGGAGACAGAAACTGCGGCGCTCGATCAGCCCCCCTTTGAGGCCCCCCACGCGGGCGCTGCCATGCCAGGGGTGGGGGTGCAGGCCTGCTCGTTCCGGCCTGGCTCCCTTTCCACACACAGGAGCCTCCCGGCAAGCATCTCCTCTTTAATTTCTTCAGACGCCATGGACCCCTTCTGACAAGGGTAGCCAAAGGACCTAGAAAGATTCCGAATGGCCTGACTTTCCTTCTGTGGAAGGGCGAAGTGAGGAGCGGCCATGCCGCTGGCCCGCCTGGGTGCTGATCAGCCTGGACGCCCACTGTCTAATTCACCCAGCGCCGCACGTGCCCTCCCGGGTCCCGCCCCCTGACCTGCGGGTCAGGGGCGGCGCGCAGCTCGGGCGGAAGCGGCCCGCGCCGCGGACATCTGCTCGACACCCCCCGGCGACTCTGGTGTGTTTATTACACAGGAGGGTGCCTGTCTGAGGGAAACAAATGTATCGTCGTATCTACCACTTTAATGAGACGTTACCAAGCTGACAGTGTTGACTAGGGTTATGACTCTGGAATTAAATATGCTTGATCTAAAGAACTTTAAAATGTTAGAAGAATAAAAGACACATATAGTTCTAAGCTAAAAGTTAATGGTATCACAATGCACAGTATTGCTGACACGAATTCTCCAGAACAGATAAGAATCTGAATTTCCATCATCCAAGAACAAAGCTCTAAGTGTTATCAACACCCTTGGGCTGGTCATTTAAATTCGCTATTTGTAATTAAAGAAAGTAGGTATATTTCTTCCTGTTGCTCAATATTTCATATTTAAAGTAACTTTCCACTTCATACCTACTCTTGAATTATGAGCCTGAAATACAGTTAGCTATTAATAATCTGGTTTTGGTGGTAGGTTTTCAATATTAAAAATACATATTTTAAGAGAAAAGTGTGCAGGGTGAAAACCATCTAAGTAAAATCAAAAGAAAATTTACACAGCCCGTGTCATCTGTCACCATGTCACTATTCCCGTCTCCACTGGTGCTTCATTTAAAGCCAGCCACTCAAAACTGAAGTGTAAAATCCGTGCCGCGCTTACCCGATTATCAGCCGCTACCAAACAGCATTCCCAAACGCCACCGGAACGCCCAGGCCCAGCTCAGAGGGTCAAACTAGCACCTTCGTGTCGAAGTGACTTTTCACCCGGAAGCCTCGCCCGGAGAGGGACACCCGGGACCTCACTGAGACGGCACACGGCCCACCCGGCCTCGCCAGCGGGGTCACGGGCCGCCAGCATGGGGACGGGGCACGGGGACGGGGCGCAGCGCCGGGCCGGCCTTGCCGACCACAGCCACTTAGTCAGGGAGAGGCGGCACCGGGCCGAAATGCCGCCGGTCGCCCGCCAGCCCCTGCTCCCCCGGCACGAGGACTGCGACCGGGACAACAGCGCCAAGGCCACGAGAAGCTGGTGTCCTTCCCTTCAAGCGCGTCTTCGGTGAGTCGAGTAATATTTCTTGTGGTCTAAACACGTAACACACACGTACCATTCAGTCGCCTCTGGAGCGCTTCTTCCTCGAGGGTGATGATATAGATCTGCTCATCCAGGTCTTCGAGAATCTGCATTCAAAGACCAAACCGTTGAGTGAGGCGGCGCCGCAGAGCCAGTGCTCACGAGAACACTCGGGCTGCTTGCCCCGTGACTGAGACAGCGTTCGAGTTACTAGGGATCCAACGTAAAAACAATGTCCAACTATCCGGTGTACAAACTAGGTAAAAACATTTCAGTGTATAACTGAGCGCGTGAAAGCTGACTACGACAAAACTGAACGCTTTCTAACAAGTTGGAAGGGTGAGACCGCTCTGCAGCCCCCAGTGGCGAACAGACACGTCAGCTCTGACTGGGCGAAAAGCTGAGGGGGGGGGGGGGCGGGAGTCCTGTCCTGGCCCCAGCAGGGCCCCACCGCAGGGAGGGGCAGGGAGGGCAGGGCGCCCGGGCCACCCCGACTCTCAGCGTCACTCCCCTGCAGAGCGCTCGGCACAGCAAACTAACCAGCACCGGGGAGCGCTCTGCACTCACATCGCCTTTACACACCGAAGATCTCCCGCAAACGCTCCACGCGGCGTGACCGAAATCATCCCAGGGACCCTTTCATCTCACGACACACGGATGGTAACGACCAAAATTCTCTGCACACCCAAAATACATTTGTGCCAATCTGACCGGAAAAGCAGGAATAATTTTGATTCATCCGCACTGGACGGCTACTGTTGGCTGGCTGTTGCCGTTCTTCCGTCCGGCCGCCCAACAGTCGGGTGTGGCCGCGTGTCTGAAGCACTCCCACCGCACACTGTCAGACGCTGCTGCCGCAGACAGAGCCCCGGAGGGGCCGTAGGCTGGCACACCCACCTCTCACTGCCACGCCTCACAGCACACGTCAGAAACCGCCCCCAAACCCCGCCGGAGAGCCACCACGCGGGCTAGTGTCCGCACCGTCTCCAGGCCGACGCGCCTGGAGTGGGTCCACGCCAGCTGTCAGCAGGGCCGGCCCTGAAATGACCCTGCGCGTGGCCCTGGCTCTGGGGACAACCTGCTCTGTGTCACTCACACCCAAACCACTCCTCCCAGCAGCTCCAAGTCATAAGACGTCGTGGACAAAATGGAAGGACTGAAACCCCGCACACCGACCTGCTCAGCGCCCTGCGGGGCACTACCGAGACAAGGGCCCTCGTACCATGCGGTCCCTGCCAGGCACCAAATTTGCAGGATTTACTAAAGCTGATTCACAGCAATCCAGTAACTCCCAGGGTTTTGATAAATACTGATACTCTCCTATGGCCTAGAACTAGGAGCAAATGAAGAGTAAGTAAGAGTGAATCTAAATGACCACAAAAGATAAGCACCCTGTGAGCGAGAAGGGGCAGAAAGAAAGAGGGCTCAGTGGGAGCCCTACCTGGGGACACCAGTGAGGGCCTCCCTAAGGAGACAACACTCGAATCCTGGGTGGGGAGCAGCAGGCTCCACAGAAGCCCTCGGGGTGACTCAGCCATAAACAAGACACCAGCACCTAAGCTGCGTGTCTGCCATCGGTGTTAGGTGGAAATGGGTGTGTGAATAGGAGGCACTCCTCGCAAGCACCCAGCACAGCATCGATGACTCAGCGGAAGACCACGTGGAACCAATGCTCAGCATCACCAGCCATCAGAGAGATGCAAAGTAAAAGCACAATGAGATACCACTTCACACTGGTCAGAATGGCCATCGTAAAGAAATCAACAAACAAGTGCTGGTGAGGATGTGGAGAAAAGGGAACCTCAGTGCACTGCTGGTGGGAATGCAGGCTGGGGCAGTCTCTGTGGAAAACAGTATGGAATTTCCTCGAAAAACGAAAGATGGAGCTGCCTTATGACCCAGTGATTCTACTGCTGGGATTATACCTGAGGGACCCTGAAACACCAATCCAAAAGGACCTTTGCACCCCAATGTTCACAGCAGCACAATTTACAACAGCCAAGTGCTGGAAAGAGCCTAAGTGCCCATCAGTCATTGAGTGGATCAAAAACTGAGGTCCATTTACACGATGGAACACTACGCAGCAGAAAGAAAGGAGCTCCTACCCTCTGTGACAGCATGGGTGGAGCTGGGGAGCGTTATGCTGAGTGAAGGAAGCCCAGCGGAGAGGGACAAATAGCATGTGATCTCACCTTTAAGTGGAACCTAATCAACAAAACAAACATTTGAGCAAAACAGAACTGGAGAGAGGAGAGAGTAATGGGGGAGATGGGGACCACTGTAACTGAACAATAAAAACTTTTTTAAAGATGACGATTGGAGGTGAGGAACTAGAGAAGAGGTGAAGGACACTTCCATAACAGACAAGTCTGGGAGGAAGCTGGCGGCGGGAGGGAGGCCCAGAAGGAGCCTGGTCCACGTGCCCTGGTCCTGCTCGGCAGCCACTCAGCACGGCACGCGCAGGCCGCGCCTGCACCCGGGCCGGGGGGCCGGGCGGGGCCACGGTGGCCGGGACAGCGGAGCACAGCCACTAACAGAGCAAGCTCTGAACGTGACACATCTGCCTATGTTCAGGGCCAGGCAATGAAAACGGAGGAAGAGACCAAGACAGACAGAGCAGAGAGCCTCGAAGAGGCTGGATGCACACAGTGGCACGTGACCCACCTAAGACGGACGTGAGTTCGAGACTCGAGAGTGCGTGTGCGGCATCTGAGCGTGCCCGTCTAGGTAGCAAGTAAAAAGTCCAATCTTATTCTAAAGAGGATATGAAGAGAATGCCATTTATCTTTTTTAAAAAACCTTCAAAATTAAGCTAGCATTTACCAAAAGAATATATACGGTCTTTCCTTAGTTTTTTCTGAAGGAAGACAAACACATAGCCATAGCAATTTAGTGAGTACTACCAGTAAAACACCAACAGAACAGAGCGTGAGAAATGCAGAGGAAGGGGTGTAATTATTTTAGCCTAAGAAAGGGAGACAAGGGCCAAAGTCAGGCAGGAAGGCAGCGGGTCCCAGGGCCAGGCCTCTGGAGGCGGCCGGGCGGGGGAGCGGTGAGAGGCACCGCGGGGGAAAGACCCTGGTCACCGAGAGTCCAGGGCAGCGTCGACAGGGGCAGGGTGCAGGAGGGTGAGCTCCGTGCAGGCAGGCTGTGGGGGCCTCGGAAGAGGTGGGCCATTCAGACTAGAGTGTGTGCGCAGCAAGGGTCCACACTCGGATCCGAGCAACACATCTCCTACACACAGCTAAGAATCGTTTTCATGTTATTAATCACTTGACAAAATGCCTAGAGACCAAAGAAACAAGTCACTAGAATTACTGCTAATTGCAAATTGTTTGAAAATAAATAGATATAACTTCTGAGATTAAAGGGACAAGATCTAATATGTAGACAAATCTTCAGAAATATAACTGCTTTTGTAAATCAAAGAGTGTATGTGGTAAGTTTTGATGTGTAGTAATGACTATTTGATATGAGGAAACAAATACCTAAAATACCTGTAAATATTCGTGAATCTTGCCTTAAAACTTGCTACAGAAACTCTACCCGAGTGCCTATAATAGTATTTTAAAAGCAAAAACAAATGTGGTTTCCAAAAATGAAAAAGATTAAAATAAAAACAGCAGCAGCAAATCGGGTCATACACCCACAAAAACACTCTTCTTGTTTCTGGGTGCTGGCTGGCAACCTAGAAGCCGCCGGTGCAAACACCGTCACCCCAGACAGACGGTTCCCGCCGTACTCACCGCCGGCTTCACGAGCAGCTGGCCCATCACGGTGAACATGCGGGACAGGCCCACGGGGGTGCACACTGTGGGGAGACGGAGACCAGGAACACTTACCGCGGGGCGAGCACACACACCACCAGTCTTGAGACCACACTCGCTCAGACCGTGCTCGCAAGAAAGCACTGTCTCAGCGTCGGACCCCCGAGTCTGCAGAGGGCGCAGCTCCTCCACGTCATCGGGGACGGGCTGGAGGGACGCCTTCTTGTGCTTGAGGAAGGACAGATGGCCGCTATGGGCCGAGGACATGCACAGGCGAGCCTCTGGGGCAGCTGAGTGATGATGCCTTTTCACTTAAACAACATTACAGAAAACCAGCTAAAGAGCAGATTAAATTTCACGTACTAACGAGACTGAGAAACAGAGAAGAATACCTAAAAGTGACCATGATAATCTTAAATCCTTTTAACAACATTTATCTGTTGATAATACCCGTGAGGTACATTGTGATGTCTAAAGGAAAACTAAGCGAACTTCCCCATAAAGACCCCAGTCATCACACACACATCCCCATCACTACCGTCCGAAAGCAGAGTCTAGTGTGCAATGGCAGGGGGTGGGGGCATGTGTGCGTGTCTGTGTGTGCACGTGCAGGTCTGTGCGTGCTGCGACTGCCTGTGCGCGCAAGCACGCCTGAGTGTGGGTCTCTGTCTCTGTGTGTCTGCGTGTGTGTGTCTATGGGCGTGAGTGTGCACATCGGTGTGTGTGTGCCAAGTGTCCCCCCCTCGCCACACCCCTGGGGAAGAGGCTTTTCTTTTTTTTTTTTAATATTTTATTTATTTATTTTTAGAGAGGAAAGGTGGGGAGAGAGAGAGAGAGAGAGAGAGAGAAACATCTATGTGCGGTTGCTGGGGGTTATGGCCTGCAACCCAGGCATGTGCCCTGACTGGGAATCGAACCTGCGATGCTTTGGTTTGCAGCCCGTGCTCAATCCACTGAGCTATGCCAGCCAGGGCGGGAAGAGGCTTTTCTTAGAGAAAACACAACTGTCTTATTGTTTCAAGGGTTCAGTTTGTTGAAATTTATCTTGAACATAAAAACTGCTTGAGGGTCAACTTTGGAAAACTCTCCAAGCTGTTCCCAAGTGCCATCAGGAAGATTTCCCACAATTCTCCAGAACGGAGAGTAACTCGACCCTTCGGTCGACAGGGCATCACAAAATACTCACAGAGAAGTAGCAAACACCCCATCAGCGATATGCAGGAATACAAGTACGGCAGGTAGAACTCCCAGAGATCTACGAGAAACAGAAGCAGACGTCAGCGAACCCGACGCACTGCCCGGCAGGCCAGGGCCCACTGCGAATGGACACGCAGCGCGAGGCGGAGCGGCCCTCGCGAGCCTGGTGCCCCCTGCAGCTTCCGAACCACCCGAGTGCGGCCTTGGGGGCGGAGCGCGAGCGGCCCCTCTGCAGGCCTGTCTGGAGGCGGGAAAGTCGGGCGGCTTCTCAGCTTGCACGCCAACGGGGGCTGACACTACACGGAACGGCTCGGCTGCCTGAAGGCGAGCGAGCGACCACGGGCCGGGGCACACGGGCGGGGCGGCCCAGCGCACCGTACAGGGACTCCATGCTGGCCGCGTCGCGGTCCACCAGTGCCGAGGCGACCCACACCATGCCGAGGATCAGCAGCGCGAGCAGCACCAGCATGACCAGCGTCTCCAGGATGCGGGCCCGGATGCCCTGGAAAATAAAGACGTGTGATGTGGACGCTGCAGTGCAGCGCCTGAGCAACCAGGGCTCGGTCCGTCGACAGGCCGCACAGAGCTCCCTGGGCAGGGGAGGGAGTGTGCACTCACCAGCAGGACAAAAACCACTACGTGCTCACAGTCGGTGATGTCTTATTATTTCAAGGTTTCAGTTTGGCTTTTTCAAAATTATGTAAAATACCATTAGCTTTGAAGAAAAAAACAAAAAAAAATCCTTTGTAAAAACATTTTGCAGAACAGAGCCATCCTAAACAATTAATTACCTTCCTAACACTCCCCACCACGGAAGCAGATTCACCGACTTTTATCTGTGGCTCTAATCAAGGGACACGAGGCTAATTGCGGCGCAGAGCCAAGCAGATGGCGAGCGCTGCCGGCTGCAGGCACAAAGCCCGCTGGCGCAGGGGCCCAGCTCCCTCAGCTCCGGGCCGCCAGCGCCCTCTAGTGGGCAGCGGAGGCCTCCGTCACGCCCGACAGGAGGGGCACAGGAGAACAGTCTTCGCCGCAGGGACAGAGGGCGGCCCTCCCCTCAGAGACGTCTCCTTCCTCCACGGGCTAGGACCGGTGCACACTTTGTTCTAAACGCAAAACAAGTCCAGCCCGGGGCCAAACTAGAGGCCGGCCTTGTCAGCTTGAAACCTCCTGCACAAGGCAGCCACAACACCTTCCTCACGCTCCTGAGAAGCCACCCAGGGACTGAGTCCGTGCCACGGCCCACAGAGTCACATCGATGCTGTGAGCACCGCTCTGCAGCGTCTGACACGGCGGACACCGTCAGAAGTGCATCCGTGCTCCTCAAGGAGCCAGCCACGTGATCTTCCCTCCACATGGAAAAGAAGGCAAAGACATGAGTTATAAATAACAATCCTGAACACACACTCACCTTGATTTTGCCCTAAATATTACTCTCCAGCTTGTGGAGTAAAGGACCCGGCTGTCCCCCATCCTCAGCAGAGGGCGGAGTGGCACCCCTCGCCCCACGTGGTGACGCAGAGTTGAAGCGGCCTTACGGGTCTGTCCCAGCGCGGGCGGGGCGGTCAGCGCGCTCAGGCATGCAGTCGGCACTCTGCCGCGCTCACAGCACAGGAGGCGCGGACCCAGACCCAGCAGGGCTCGTGTTTGCCCCGGGGGGACAAAGCGTGAACAGTCCCCACACACACTCCCACTTCACATACATGTCCACCCACACAGGGGGCCAAGCACGACCACCACTTTCTAACCCGCCTTCTCTGTCCTCCCTCCTCCCTTTCTAAGCACGGGTCTTTCCACTGTGCACGCACTATGGTGTGGAGAGCCCGCAAGCAGAACAGGAGAAAGAGCAGGCGCCCTGGTGCATCGCACACCTGCAGCCGCAGGAGTGTCAGGGCTGCCACAACCCTCCGCAGGTGCGCCCCCAGTGCTGCGACGCAGGGGCCGACAGCACAGCAGCTGGGATCAATGACAGCGGAGCCACAGTGCCCGGGGGTCAAAACTGCTGTCACGGTGCACCACAGCTACTGCGTCAACTAAAACAACGCAGCCACGGTGCGAGCCCGGTGCCTTGGAAGACAGAGACGGTGCCTCCCCGAGGCAGGGGCAGGTCTGTGCACAGTCTCGTGTGGTGAAGAGCGTGTCGCCAGCAGAGCAGAGGGCGGCAGGCCACTTGCAGCCCTTTTGAAAGAACGTGGGCTCCCTAAGCTCGGGGCTCCTCGGCTGGGACAGGGCCCACTGCAGACTCGGCCCCCAGCCACGCGGCCCCCAAGAGCTGCGGGCAGGGAGCTGAGAGGAGCCAGAAGCTCGAGTGCCGGCCGTGCTGGGGGTCGTGAGGCCCCGTGTCTGGCCCGGAGTCCTCGCCCCAGGCAGCCCCTGGCAGGCCAGCCTGTGGGCGCGCAGGTGCCCACGGCGTCTCGGCTGCCACTGTCTGGGCAGTGTAGGGAGCTGAGGACAGGGGCGGACAAGGTGCTCTGGAGAGCACATGAGGCCCAGGCAGGGGAGTAGGCCTCGAAAGGGCTCCCGGGACCTGGCGGTGAATGCTCCCATGCAGGCGGGAGGGCCCTGTGCCCACTGACACGGGCCTGGGGCTGGGCTACGAAGGGGTGTGGGTGGCTTGGAGGCAGGGAGGGGTGGCCTGGCAACAGTGCAGCAGCAAGCCCCACAGGGCCCACCAGAGGGACTGTCCTGTGGCTGGGGCTGTGGCCATGAAGAGCTGTGTTTCTTGTATGCTTTGTGCTTTTCTGTGTTTTCCAGACTTTCTGGAGGGGATGTGTATCACTTAAGTAACATGAGAATGAACTCTTACTTTTTAGTTTTCAGTTTTTTTCTTGAAAGACTTAACTTCCAGGACACTGCACCCACAAGAAGCAGCTTTGGAAACAGCTGGTTCTGCTGACGAGACAAGGGCCAATGCACAGCCCGACCCCAGCAGGCTGCCAGGTTCAGGCCTTGGTCTCACCGCCGCCCATGGGAGGCCTTGCTGTGCCTCAGTCTCCCCC
Source organism: Phyllostomus hastatus (assembly GCF_019186645.2). Lineage (NCBI taxonomy): Eukaryota > Metazoa > Chordata > Mammalia > Chiroptera > Phyllostomidae > Phyllostomus > Phyllostomus hastatus. The sequence continues at coordinate 2,840,133 of NW_025333796.1, forward strand.
TCTGTGAAATGGGTTCACTGACAACACTCCTGCCTCGTCGGGGCGCTACACGGGTCAGGTGAGTCAGTGTATGTAACACGTTCAGCACAAGGCCTGGCGCTGAGTGAGCTGACTGTAGTGACGGCCTTGGCCTTGAACATCTGCGAGGCCTGGGGTCACACAAACCTCCTCCCATCGCTCTTGGTCGCAACCGGGAAACAGGCGCAAGGACACAATGACACCCGAGAAGTCCAGACTCGTGGGCGCCACTGTAGCCAGCGAGAGGCCACCGGGCTCTCTCTTCCACTGGCCAGGATGCACGAGGTGACCTCGGGCGGGGGCAGGGCCCAGGGGCCTACGCTCAGTGACCACAGCAGGGCCTGTCCGGCCCACGTGCAGGCTGCGCACAGGGCACAGGGAAGAGGGCCAGAGAAAGGGGCACGCTCTCCTCCGCTGTGGCCGCTTCACGGTCACGCGGCCACAAGGGGGCGATGGCGGTCCCCAGGAAGACCGACCCGCTGCTGCCGACAGACCCTCCGTCAGGGCTCTGAGCCCCCGAGCCCTTTCGGTCAGTTCTTCCACGGTCACCCGTTCCGCGGGATTCTCTGAAACCCAGTTTGCTTAAAGTGACCCCTCAGTCAGCCAGCTGCAGCTCAACTTACGAGTTCCGAGTAGAATTCATGTCGAAAAGAGGAAATCTACTAACTTCTCACACTGCCCCCTTCTGCTGAGGTTAAGAAGTCTGTCCTCTCCTCGAGCATTTGAAACGCGACCCCAGTGCGACCCTCTCAGAAAGCCCCACAGCGTTCACCACCACGTACCTGTGCCCATGTGCTCACACACCACGTCCCCCCAAAAGTCTTGTGCGTGCTTTAAAAAATTCTACGTGAACAAGCCTTTCTAAAAAGAAACAAGCCACACGATTCCAAAGGGATGCCCGTTCTATTATAGATATACAAATAACACCAAGAAAAGGATCTAAAATGTATATTCACATGCTTAAGTGGTCACATAAAAAACATTTAACCAAAAAAATCCCAAACCTTTGAAGCAGGCAAATTGTACAAATTCTTCAAAAATTTACTTCAGGTTGATGAAAACTCCCCTGAAAGACGGGGAGTAACTCAGCCCGCCTGCAGCCGGCAACCAACAGTCAAGAGGGAAGGAGGGCCCGAGGCGCACGGAGCGGCCGGTGGGACGCTGAGGCGGCAGCGCCAGGGCCGGGCCAGGGCGGACGGTAACTGTCCTTCCGACTGGGCCCCTAGGGGGCCGGGACAAGGGCGTTTTCCTTTTGTCAATTTTAGTCTCTGCGATTAAATGAGACAAAATCGGGTGAACTTGAAATCAATTAGGTGTCTGGTGAGGGAGCTCCGGCAGCACCGGCAGGCAAACAAGACCTGTGCACTAACGCCTGCGGGCAGAGAAGGGGGCTCGGGACGGCCAACACTCCGAACCCCGGCCGCTGCTGCAGCACCGGCGGCTCCGCCAGGCACCACCCCCACGTGCGCGCGCCGTCAGCAGGGCTTCCTTGGGGCGAGGGCAGAGGGCAGCGTCGTGAAGCCTACGGAACGGAGCCTGCGGTGCCCCCGTGAGGCCTGCACTTGGGGTGGGCCTCTGCGGCACCGCAAGGAGAGGCGGCGTGAGAGCTCTTATCACGACCATTAATCGCCAGCGGGACAGCGTGTGAGCAAACAAGGATGCCCACCCTCATCTTTCCATTAGGAGTCAGCATCGGGCGCGAGGAGGCCCCAAGGGGAAGGTCCCCATCAGCTCCCCTCTCCCACGCGCTGAGCTAAAGGATGGCCAGATGTCAGAGCCACTTGCTGAGACGCTCTGCCCGCGACCAAGCGGCAAGGCGCCGTTGGGGGGGGTGGGGGGGAGGCTTCCCCTGCCCCTCGCCGCCGTGAGCCACAGGGTCCCCCGCGTGTCAGGTCACAGACCTGGGGGAGCTGCCCTTGCTGTCACCAGCTGTGCTCCCCACACGGAGCTGGGGACGCTTCACCCGTGTCGCGCATTGCTAGGGTTCCGTGGACTGTGTCAGGTTTTCAGTGACCCCCAAAACCCGTAAGCCCGAGTTACTGAGGGGAAGCTCCATCCCTTGTATTGACACCGTCTTGTAACAAGCACTCAGGGCAGTGGTAAGAAGCACCACCAAACAAAGAACTTTCCGCCAGTGAAACACTGCATCGTTTTTCAGAAAAGTAAGCTGTATGATTAATTACACTAGTTTCATACCAGTACTACTTTGGAAATTACCACTATCTCGACAATGTAACAGTTTAAATTAGATTAAGTAAGCTAGTAAGTGAGTATTGAATGCGCAGAGTTAAAACACTAAATAGTTCTAATTGCTGCTTGTATCTGTGTGCCGGCCAATCCCACAGTCAACTGCTCTGTACTGAACACCAGTAAAGTGAAAAGTACAACACGCTTACAAAAGCTCCGACAACGAGCTCGTGTGTTTCTATGGTGATGAACATTTAAACAAGGTTTTGCCTGGACATCCTGACCTCCTGGAAGGTGTGTAAACACCCCTCTACAGACGGCATCCCCACCCATCGGGAAAGCCTGGGAAAAATGTCTGCGTTCACAGAACACTTAAAATAAATATCAAGCCATTGTTTCCACCGAACAAAAAGGGTCTCCTGGAAACAGTGCAAGGAGGTCTGCCCAGCACGGCGCCCGGGCTGCACCAGACACCCTGGCCGGCGCCTGGGAAGGGCGGCAGGAGCAGTGAGAGGGGACAGAGAGTAACGACAGGTACGAACCGCTTTCGGCCACGGAAAAGCGCCACACGAACCTCTCCACAGAGTGTCGAACATTTCCCACCTTGCTCTCAAAGTAATTGTAAGAGCAGGACAACAAGAGTTTTACACCCAAGTCAAAGAAAACAGCTTTACAGAAAGCTGTGTTAAATTCTACAGTAAAATGATTTTAACAGTAGTGTGTTCTGCAGACAGTATATATACACACTCATGCAATGCAGGGTATGAGGGACAGGGAAAAACTGTGAGGCACTTACTAAGACCTGACAGAAAACACCTTGGGCTGAGTCACAATGAAAACGCTAAGATCCCTCGTTCACTGAACTAAGATGTGCATTGTACTCAGACTCATGGTCCTCAGTTTCTCATGACATTAGCTGCACGGAAGTCCTCTGGATTGCAGGTAAATGAATTAAAACAGCAAGTTTCCAACATGTAGATGAAAGAACTCCGATGCGAGACTACCGGAACCTTACATCAAAAATGTGAGACGTAATTCTGAGCTGGAAAGGAGTACTCTCAGCACAGGGTGGGCGTCCCATGGCGAGGACGAGACACTGGCGCACGGATCCCCTCGGGCTCCAGCTGTCCAGTTCGTGCGAGGAGGCCGCGGCTGGCGGGCAGGGAGCTCCCACGGCTGCCTGCTGTCCCGGAACCCCCACAGTCAGTCCGCCGGGAGAGACCAGTTATGAAGCACAAGGACACTCCCTCCAGGAGAGTCCAACGGCCTGCCTGTGGTCACCACGCGGCAGCCACTGGCCATACCTCCACCTCCCGGCTGCCCATGGGCACCCTGGGCTTTCCCCCCGCCCACGAGACGGACACAGGACAGAAAAGACAAAGCAACCTGGAAACGGGGAGCAGGGAGGACGCTTCAAACGTACTCAAGACAAACGCACCCTTTCGGGAAAGGGGTCCAGCAAAATACACAAACGCTCCCCACACTGGGTCACGGGTTCTCTGGAACGGGAGGCCGCAGGGCGGCCAGAGGCTCCAACCCACAAGACAAGAACCGGAGGTCACTGGCACCGCCTCGCCGCCTGCCTCCTAAACCCCCGGCCCGAGCACCAGCCAGACCCAGCAAGAGGACCACCGGTGGGGGTCAGCCCTGCTCACACCACTGTGGCCCAGCGGACCTGGTGTCGGGGCACAAGGCCACACGACGGCTCGGACAACAGTGTCACACCACTTACGTGGCAGAGAGGGCATTCCCACCAAAAGGACTGGGAACGGGGAAACACCACCGAAGAGCCTGGGTGCGCACAGAGTAAGGCCGCCCACGCCACTGCTGCTGACCAGTCCCCACCCCCCAGGCCCCGCACCCCCTCCCGAGCTCCACCGCAGCCACTTCAGGGGCGAAATGCCCACCCATGCACAGGGGTCTGCTTTCCCATCCTTCAGCAAGATGCTTCGTCTCCACATACTCCTTCCGGAAGACGTCACAGGCCGCTTGTTGGATGCACCCGAGCACACCTCAGGCTGTCTTGGTGCTGTACAAGGCATTTTTAATTAGACTGCCTGTCACTGGTATTTATCGACGTTCTACATTAATCCAATGTCCACCTTCCTTGCTACACTTCTTTTTTTAATTAACAATTTATCTTTAGCTTTTGTAGGGTTTTTTGATAGACAGTGTCATCTGTTAATAATTACTGTTTTGTTTCCTTCAAATTTTCCTTCTCTTCTCCAACTGTCCTGGTCGAGAACCCAACGACAGCAGTACCCCCTACGAGAAAGAACAACATTCAGGCGGGCCCCCAGGGTTTAGGGCGGACCCAGCACGGCTTTCCCGTCACGAACGGCGGCGGACGCAGGCTTGGGCAGACGCCCCATCGGGCCGAGCGCGTTCCCTGCAGTTCCCGGCGCGCTCTCCTCCCAGACGCTCCCCGCCCTCACTGAGGACCTTCCCTGCCTGTGGGAGGCGCCCACTGGACTCGGCTCTCATCTGCTCTCCTCACGCGAGTTCCAGGCAGAGGTGTTCCCAGGGAGCCGCTGCCTCTGGCACCCCGGCCGCGCCGGCCCTTGCCGGCCCTTCCAGACGTCCGGCCACCGTCGGGGCCCCGCTTGTCTTCACGTTCAAGCGCTCCGTCCTGCTCCCGTGGCCGTGGACCGGGGCCGGGGGGGGGGAGGCTTCTCGGTGCTCCCGTCCTGGCGGACCCCTGCAAGAACCGACCTGGCTCTCAGGCGCCGGGACCGCACTCCGCACTCCCTCCCCGAGCGCGTGGTCTGCTGACCGCAGACCGTGGCTGCCCTGAGCAGCCAGTGCTCTGTGCACCGCACCCCCTCCAACTGCACGGCCGGTCTGTGCTGGAGCCGCATCAGAGGAGAGCCTGAGGAGTCCGGATACGCTCGCACGACTGGAAATGCTCAACCAGCGTGCTCTCGGCTGTGAGACTAGATGCCGGCCAGCGGGGCAGCAGAGCGCGGGGCGCAGCGCTGCCTCACGTGCAGGAGGAGCCCAGTCCCACCTCCATCAGACGCGGCCGCCTGCCCCGCTCCGGGTCGTCCCCCCCCCCCACTCCCCGCCGCCCCTGCGAACCCTCACCCCGCAGAGCCGTAACCCCGCCAAGTCCGAGGAAGAGCAGCCCGCGCCTCCCTGCTCGGGCCACGCCCCCCCGAACTCGGGGCCCCACACGCAGCACCCAGGGCCCCTCCGCGCTCCCCCAGGTCCCGGAGGGTTTCCCGGCACCAGAACACTCGCGTTCGTAAGCTGAGCTGTTCCAGCAAGGACGTAAAATACACGTACACACCAATTATAATTGTGCAAGAATCCAAGCACAAATGTTGACAGGTAATTTGGAATGATATAAAATACAAGGGGGGTGGTTAATTGGCTTCTCTAAAATTGTTTCAATTAAAATTAAAATATTAATTAAAAAGTGACAGAAGGGAAGGTACCCAGGAAAACCAGCCCAGATCGGAAGCCTTGCCAGCACACGCCGTGCGAGGCCCGTCAGGGCCGGGAGAGCAGGACGGGGCGCGCCCCGGGACGCGGGCGCAGTCAGGAGAGTCTCGGGGAGGGGTGCCCGCGCCCTGGTTTGGAAAGGCTCTTCGTGAAACAACACCAAACCCGTGAGAGGCCTAGCAGCCCCAGAGCCGAAGAGCAGAGGCGGAAGGAAAGACGCCCAGGGCCACCCCTGGTGCAGGAGTCAGAGCTAGCTCAGGAAGGGCCCGCAGAGCCTCCGAAGCCCACCGAGTCCCTGCCGCGTCCCAGGGAAAGGGCCAGGAAGCCTACCAGGTGGGGAGAGCGCACAGTCGGGCCACCGGGCCAAACGGGCCAAACAAGGAGCTGCACAGGGGCAAGCCTGCCACAGGGGTCAGAAGACTGATTAACAGTGACGTGAGGAACAAATGAATTTACAGACAAATAAATATGAGTTTAAAAGCCAAATAAATACAAGATTTTAACAATCGAAACTCCAGTCTCTCAGGTGAGCCCTGGTCCTACCACTCTGTGGCATGCATCATAATCATGTAAAAAGCTCTCTAGTCAGACTTAAGTCTGACATTTAATTTTATTTTCAAATAAAGTCCGTTCTAACCAAGGGTGGATAGTTTTCAATTCCCCAAAAAACATTCTAGAAAGAGTGTCTAATCGACAATGACTATCTCATAAAATTGTTTCATGAACATTGGAAGTATTAGGGCCAGTTTAATGAAAAGTACAATTACTTTAAAATCTAAACCTGGTGATTTTGTATTTCCTCCCTACCAAAACTTTTCCTCATTTAACAAAGAGCCCTGGATTATGAGACATTTGTTAGCAATTTAATCATCATATAAAATAAAGTTTGAAGTTTAGTTACCTATTAAACATAATACCTGCTTTTACAGCCTGCACTGGTGTGAGATAAAAGGTAAATCACGAAGCCGACCGTCCACGCCGCCCAAGTCTCCCAGCTCGCTCCCCTGCCGTGGAAGGGGACCCTGCACACACCCTCCTGGTGCTGCGGCCCAGTTGCCCGGCCCCGCCTCAGAGCACCCAGCAGTCACGGCAGCTCCCCCAGCCGCAGGTGCCCCTCCCGAGGATGGGAGAGGTGGCCGTGCCCTGCGCAGCACCCCGGCAGCAGGGGGAGACCCTGAGGCGCGCACCACAAGCCCCAGGCCAGGAAGGGGAAGAGTCGGGGGTTTCGGGCCCGGCCTGCGGAGAGCCAGGGCTCGCCCTCCGGCTGCCACACTGTGTGACACAAGTACAGAGACGAGCTGGCGGGAAAGCAGGACACTCCCACTTTTTGACAACTGGAGAGCGTGCGGGTGACACTTAAGAGTCCAGCCCCGAGCGTCAGACTGTCACGAAGCACAGGGGCCGGGCGACGCGGCCCCGCAGCTGCTGCTGCGCAGACAGAGCTGCTCCTGCGGCCCGAACTCACTCCTCCGCCGGGCAGCTGCGCTGAGGACGGGCACAAAACTCACGTCAGGCGTGAGGTGGACGGCTCTGTCTGGAATCTCTGTAAACTAAGTTTTAAATGGAACGAGTGTGCTCTCCTCCTCAACTCCGCACAGGCACGGCTCTCCCTGGGGTGCCGTGCCCTCGCAGCAGAGCGGCCGCCGCCGGGGTCGTGCACTTGGGACAGACTCCCTCCGGTCCCCGGTGTTTCTCTGGAAGAAACCAGTCCCCCACAGGGGAGGGCTGCGGAAGCGCATTAATAACTCGCCGAACGGTCCTCCCTCGGAGGTGTTGGGGAAGTCAGGTTGGCACACGGCGGTGCCGAGCGCGCGCACGCTCCCCGGCTGCTGTCATAAACCCCGAGATCAAAACGCGACCCTGGGCGAGGCCCCTCGGGGGCCTCCCAGCAGGAGTTTCCCTGTTCGTAGGCGACTTCCTCTCGCCCCCAGCAGCCCCGCCAACGTGCGCCTGTGCCGCTAACACTAAGCAGTACTTCCTTAATCACTCCTTTCCAACAATTTATGGATGATCAGTGGCAAAAACGAGCAAAAATAATGAAAGCGCGCCAGGAAAGCTCCCCGCGACCGCGCGGGGCTTCCTCCCGGCCTGCGTCCCCTGAAGATGGAGGCCTGATACGAATTAGCCACGGGGGCAAAGCCGTCTGGCCGTAAAATACAGTACAGGGTCACTTTTATGGAAGTTTGCCAAGAGGGACACAAACCAGGACAGTCTCACACTGTGACACAGGATAGAGACATATTAAAGCGATCCTGACCCTCGTGCGCGGGCTGTCACAGCGCTCGGCTTTATGGGCCTTCCAGCACCGGCACCCAGCTCCTCGCCCCACCTGGCCGGTCCAATTAATTAAGAAAGGAAGTCACCTCGAATTCTGTACTTTTTGCTTTTATTATCAAGCACTCCGTTTGAAGTTTCGGGAGTTAACCTCCTAATCCCACAGAGTGCACGCTATGCTCTGGACGTTGGGGGCTGTCTGGGCCGTCGGGTAATTGGTCAGGATGTCGCTGACACTCGGGTTACGTTTCACGCTGTGACTTCAAATCAAATATCGGTGCTGCAGTGCGGCGCAGGGTGAAGCTGCTCCCAGAAACATCCTTCGTTTTTAATCCGTCTACTGCAGACGAGGTTTGTTTCACTTCCATTATGTTACTGAGTGTTTTCCTCACATTTCAATCTGCAGGAAGAGGTGAACTACTGTACGAAACCACCGCACCCCTGACTCCCACTCGGGCCTCGGCTGCGGGTCCATCTTCATGGCTCCTCACGCGCTCGGACGCCACCCGGGTCGCCTTGGGGGACCCCCCCCCAGGCGCTGTGGGCAGAGGAGCCGCACAGCCACCTGCTGAGCTGCAGGGGAAGGAGCCGCGGGCCCGAGCCCCTCACACTCCGGTGCACGCCCCAGGGACCGAGAGAAGAACTGCGGAGAAAGCGTCTCCCCCCACAAAACAAACAAAAACCAGCAGATGCGCCCGGTTCCTCAGAGCTGAAACATTAAAATGCAGGGTGGGGTCAGGTTCAAACACACACGGTCGTACACAACACTCGATGCAATACCTATGACAGAGACATAATCTAGAGCTGAGCAACACTTCACTTCTAACAGTAAATTAGAGTTCCGAGATAAAAGTGAGCTTCTCATTTAAAAAAAAAAAAAGCTCTCTCAAAACCACTCACGTCTACCCGCCCTGAGCACTGTAAGAGGAGGAGCTGCGCGGAGACGGCCTCCTGAAACAGAAACACACGCCGTGGAAGGAGGCAGAAGAAAGGCTGTTTAAGGCCCTTAAAAGGACATGGTCAGCCCCCCAGGCCTAAAATGTCCTGTTTGAATTAACATAGTGGCTTAATTAAAAACTAAGTAGAGAATTCTGCTTAATTTGATTTTCAGTTCAAGCTCTGCATCCGCCCGTGGCTAGCGGCCAATTTCCGCATCTCGGCACACTGTGCAAGGGGCCGCTTTAAAACCGATCGCCCAGGGGAGTCAGCAGGAGGACGCGGGGCCGTGTGCCTCTCCGGGACCCCCACCAGACTCAGACGCAGTAAAGCAGCACCGGGAGGGTGGCCGAGGGGCGTGCAGGGACTGTGACTCAGCCGTGTTACAAGTCTGCCACCGCACACGCCGCAGTGCTGGGTCTTCCAATTAGAGGCGTTTCCTAAGCTCTCCTCAGCATCGCTGGGGACCAATGTGTCACACGTCACCAGTTAGACGAGCTGCTCAGGGACAAAGGGGAACGCATGGACCTGCCGGCCGGCCGTGCGGCTGTGGGAGTGCCTCAGGGAGCGGCAGCGCCCTCGGCTGTGGCACGGCCTGGGGCACCACGCAAGGGCTGCGGGTTTCACACTACCTGGGACCCGCACCATCACACCTACGACCTCGGAGCACATTGAGGCCTGACACCGAGAGGTTCCGGTGTGCATCTCACACACCCACACGTGACCAGGCAGTGCCAACAGCCTTTGCCACGTCACTGCCAGTGACTCCAAACTGGAGACACGCGAGCACTGGAGAACAACAGGCTGTGATCGCCCAAGCTGGAACACTCCCCAAGCGTTTCCAACGCAGCCCAGAACGCAACACCTGCAAGCAGGTCGGGTCCTGCCCCCATCTGTGCAGTTCTGAAACGGGAACCCTGACCTGCATCTTACAGATGGCCCGGGACGGTACATAACTAAGAGCTGACTGCGTCCTGGGGTTTTCGGATGGCCCCCTGCCGCACCAGAGTTCTCCACGACCGAGTGCTCGCCAGTCGGATGCGCTCCATTCCAGGACAGTGGCAATGGCGGCTCTCGCTTGCTGAGCTAAGTCCTGGGCTGCAGGCTTTGCTTTCCACGATTCCTCTCCTCTCGTCGGATCTCACCCTGCAGCAGGCAACCGTCAACACTGCACCCCTCTCACAGAGAAGCCCCGGCTGAGGCGAGCGGCCCAGCCGTGCGACCCCCACCTCCGCACCCTGCTCGTTCCTCCAAGGACCACCCCCAGCACTCACACTCCTTCTGCAGGCTTCAGGCCACAACCCCACCGCCCTCCGGCCCTACCAGCACTGAGGACCGAGACCTCCGGCGGCAGAGTGACGGCAGCCGCCCTCGGCGCTGCCCGCGCCCTCTTTCTCCGTCCTGTGTGGCAGTGTGCGGGTTACTCAGGCACTCGGGGGCACGGTGCCCTGGAGACGTTCATTCCCCACGTCCGTCCCCTTGGCCATCCCCAACGGAGCTGGTGACCCAGAGGGATTTAGAGGACAGTAGCATAATCAAAAATGTGCTTAAAAACAAAAATCCTTTCAGTCATGTAGGGAGCAACTAGAAGTAAAAAATTTAGAGGAAAGAATTCTATACAATTGTAGGTACAAAATAAATGGGGTTGGCCGAAAAGTCCGTATGGTTTTCTCCATAAAATAAGACACATTTTTCATGTTCACCAATAACTTTATTGATTTGGACATTCTGAGTATGTCGGCTACCTCCCACGTGGTAGAATGTTGATTGTTTTAATTAAGGTCTTGATTTGATCGCTGTCAACTTCAGCTGGTCTACCCGACCATGGGGCATCGTCCAGCAGGAAATCTCCAGGACAAAACTTCACAAACCACATGCTCGATCGGTCGCAGCACCTTCTGCATACACTGCACAACTGTTTTTCCACTTCAGTTACAGTTTACCTTTCTTGAAACAATAAAGCATAATATGCCAAGACTGCCGCGTATTTTCTTTCATCTTCGATGTTAAAATGGCTGCACAAAAATTCCCCAATTTTGATAAGGTTTTTCTTAAATGCATGCTGATGTGACAGCTGTCACTATACGATCAAACAAAATTGTTTCAAATGAAGTTAAAGACAACTAGGCACTTTTAGAGCCATCTTACAGGGGAAAAAAACAAACAAACTTTTGCCCAACCTGATACATCGTAACGAAAACCAACACCTAAAAAGCCAGTTTTCTCCCTGTCAGCAAACACAGCCAACCCTTCGCTGCCGGCACACTTCCCGAACACTGGGCCTCCTCCTGGTGTCTGCAGACCGGGGAGGCGAGCCCACCAACCTCGCACTTCCGCCGTCCCCGGGGGCTCCTCTCAGCCTCTGGCAGTGCACGGGTCTGCAACGGGTGCCCATCAGACTTCAAACCAGACAGTCGTCAAACTGTGAGGCCAAACCACTCCACCTCTAAGAACCCGCAGAAAGTCACAGGGAACAAAAGCGCACACACCATGCACAACGCATGAGCCAAACCCGTGAGCCTGGCGTCACGGCGCTGTTCACTAGTGGGTTACACACACTCCACTCCAGACACCACCGCGCAGAGAGCCAGGACTTGAGAAGCACGCTGTACCTGCAAATAAACCGCCACACTAGACCTCACTTCACCCAGTTTAGAAGTCACCCAGAAACCATTAACTACTCAAATCTCGGCACTGTACTCCACAAAGTTATAGCAAAGAGCTCCACAGACTATAAGCAGAAACGCTCTTGCTTTCCCTTTAAACTGCCGCATGGAGACAGAAGGAGTCACTACCCCCAGGAGAGGCAGGTGAACGGGGTGCTCCCACAGAGCCTGCTGGGTCCCCCTCCACCGCCCACCGGAGCTCACGGGGCCTCGAGGACCCGACTGTCAGCGCACGGCTGAGGCTGGGACACGCCACAGGCCTGAACACTGAAGGTGAGACAACTCACATCAGGACACATTCCAGAAGTCCGCACCAGGCCTTAAACTGCAGGAGGGAGCCTGAGGCAGGGGCAACTGCTGCTGCCCCCGGGGTGCCTGTCCTCACGGGCGCGCCCCACCATGCCAGCACAGCCCACAGATGCACTCAAAGGTCAAAGATGACTCCCCCCCGCCCCCGGTGGACAGGCGGAGTCGTTCAATTAGCAGTATTACTGATATGACTGTTAACGTTATTAATTATATTAACAAGACGCTGTTATTCATTAAAATTTTTATTCCTAACCGTTGCTTAAGCCAGTTTTTTTATAGTTCAACATGAACAATATTTATTTCTCCATTTTGAACTAATGTGATTCCAGTACACAGTTCACTCACCTTTTTCAGGCCGGCGAAACCTTCCGACTCCAGGAAGAAGAAGGCAAAGGGCATCAAGACAAACAGACAGAGGTTGGAGAAGAGCGAAGCGAGGTTCCACAGACCTGCAGGGGCAAGGTGGGAGACAGGTTAGGGACCCGCAGGCCTGGCCAAGGGCGCACCTCGCCCCCGGCGGTGCCGGTCAGAGAGCTGTGCTCCTGAACAGTGAAAACACGGCAGAAACAGAGCGGCCTAGCCAATGACCTAACCCTAGAAATCAGAAAGGAATCATTTAAAGTTTTTGTAACTGCATGACATGCACCTATTGGTTACGGCCAATACAGAAATCTTTCCTCACGCAATAACGTAAATGCACTAGAGATACGACATACGTAGAGACCCAGAGACACAGCCTCTTTCGACACACTGGCACCTGAATATTTGAATTAGAGCCACTAGCATTTATGGCGCACTTAATAAATGCCAGATACTCTACTAAGCATTTTACATGAATAATCTCATTTAATTTAAGCCTCATTAAAACCCTAAAAGGAATAATTAGCATTTATGGAGCCCTTCCGTGCCAAGTGCTGGTCTGAGTGATTTAGGGACAGGATGCAAACCCGTTCACTCGTCCCAGCACCGCCCCCCACGCCCCCACACCCGCAGCGAAGGCGGGTCACAGCGTGCGGAAGCCACAGGGCAGCCAGTGGCAGTGCTGGTTCCTGGGGTGTCTGAAAAGCACCCCTCGTAGGTGGTTCGGTGTGCACTGCCACGTGGGAAAGCAAAGGGAAGACAGGCAGGCACGCTCCCACAGCCCTTCCCTCGCTGGCATATGCTGCACGTCTCGGAAAAACACAGTAAAAAGCAGCTGAGAACAGATTCAGAAAAAAAGGCCTTTGCCTGTGTCCTTGGGACAGTACTTGGCTGAGCATCTCCTGCTCATGAAAGGTAAAGCACCAAAATTTAAAACTTACTTTCAAAATGATGGTTGCACTCTTCGTAAAATTTATGAACTTCAGAGACAAAGATGAAAACTACGCTACAGTTACAAGTCAGTGCTTCTGACGTGGACAACTGCCGCTCCGTCCTCGCCCTGTTCACAAGGCACGGGCCATCCGGCCACCGAGACACGGCACTGGGCAAGCGTAACAGACACCACTGCCCGGGCGGCGTGCGCTCCAGGCACGGGGGTCTGCCCTGAGCTCGCAGGGCCCACAGCAACCGCCCGAGGCCCCTTCAGAACAGCACAGCGTGGCACCCCAACCGAACAAGCTTGTGTGGTGCTCGCACCGGCCACTGGGAGAGTTCTACCTCCTCCAGCAGGTAGGGCAATAGCAGTAACCAAGTCAGCTCACACTGTTTAAAAAATTGCCACAGATTTAATAAAACTAACAATACACTTACCTTAGCAGGAAATAAAATGTTTTACAAAACGTTTCAGACAACGTCTTACACCTTCCAATAGAAAACCTTCACCAGAACTTTCTAACATGACAAGGGTTCCAAGGCACTCTTCTCCTCCCCAGCCCGGCAACGCCACGGGCCGGTCTCCTGTCAGAGGGGCCGTGACCGCAGCGGACACTCTGCTGCACTAACAACCTGAAGAGCCTGCAGGATGGCGGCCACCTGCTCACCCTGCAGTGCCAGGGCTGCCTGGACTCCTGCCCGCCTGCAGCCCGGGTGGCAGTCTGCCAACTCACGGGTCCCCACCTCGAGGGGAAGGCTAAGGACCCTGTCTGCAGGCGGTGTGGGGAGGTGAGGGAACCAGCGCGGTGGGACAACCAGCACAGCTCAGTCCCTGAGTTGTGTGAATGGACCTGACGATCTATGTCGCCAATGTTAACAGAGAAACACCCCCTCTGTAAGAGCTCACGGGCCAAACCAAGGAAGGAGACTTAGAACGGATTCTCCACTGCCAGTGCAAAAGGAAGGAAATCACGATGTATGAAAAGCAAAAGCGTGAACTCTGGTTTACTGAGTTATTATAATGGACATAACTACACAAAGGGTACAACTCATGAACTTGGACAGATGTGCTCCCCAGGGACAGCATCGCCACAAACAAGGTAACGCACATGCCCAGCCGTCGCCTCCTCCCAGCCCGCACTCACGGCCGCCGCCACTCCTCACCCCCCTCCCAACAGCCCGAGCCATGCCAGTAGGGAAGGCTGTGTTTCCACAACTGCACACACACAGTACGTGTGGTGCGTACCCTTGGTTCTGTCTGGCTTCTGTCACCGAGCATAACAACTTGCGACTTTTCGAAGCTGTGGTGTGCGTCAGTAGTCTGTCCTTCCTACGAATCAGATCGAATTCTGGGAGGGAACTGCAGCCACCCCCTGCAACCTGGATTGCTCCCGGTCTGCCACGGAGCCTGCTCAGCACACCCGCGTTCGAGGCTCTCCGTGGCACATGCCCGCACCTCCCTGGGGCAAGCACGTGGGTGTGGAGCAGCTGGGTCACCGAGTAGACACAAGTGTGTTCGACGCTCTGAGAAACTGCTGGAATGTCTTCCGAAGTGGTTGTGAGACTTTACACCCCAGCAGCAGAGCTCGAATCTCACCCGCATTTCGCCAGAACAGGGCGTGTGCGATCTTGCAGCCTCTGCCACTCCAGTGGCTGTGCAGGGAGCCCCCTACCCTGTTGACCTGCGACTCCCCAACGGGGAGGTCCGGCGGTGAACATCTCCTCATAAGCGCATCTGCCACGCACTTCTGTGCTCTCCGGGGGCATCCCTGCACACCTGCGGTCTGCGGTCCGCTGGCTCCGGGTCGGGCAAGGTCTCGGTCTGCGCTGAACGCAAGTCCCTCCTCAGACCTGTCACCCGAGGGTATGTCCTGCCAGTCTGCGCACTGTCTTTTCATCCTCTGAACAGCTGGTTTCAAAGAGCAAACTTTCTTCATTTTGATGAAGTCCGATTTATCACGTTCATTGTTACAGGTCATGCTTTAATGGGTCACCTCTACCCCAGAAAATGCCGCCTGGACCGATGTCACAGGCTTCCTCCCAAGTCTCGTCTGCACAAGCCACAGTTCCAGGGTTTACATCCATGATCCTTCTGAACTGCTTTTTGCAAATGATGTCAGGTATGGATCCAAGTTCATTTCTTGTCCCTGGCTATCCAATCATTCTAAAAGCATTTGTGGAAAATGCCCTTTTCCCACCAAATTACCTTTGCACCTCTGTTGAAAGTAAATTGACAATGGACATGTAGATATACAAGGTCTGTCCAGAAGGTGTCCAGCCATGTACTATGAAAAACAGAAACATTTATCAAAGAAGATACAAGAGATAAGAAACATTGCACACAGGACAATGACGTCTCAGTCCCCTTCAAAGCAGGCACCTGGGGACCTCACACAGTTCTCCCAGTCTCCATCAGCTGCCCCGTTGTATTTTCCTGAGTCTTATCAACAGTGTGAAATCGCTTTCTAGGTGATTTTAGTTCTGGGAAAAACCAGAAATTGCAGGGCACCAAATCTGGGCTGTAGTGGGGCTGAGTCCCCTGGGTGATTTAGTGTTTTGCCAAAAAAAAAACACTCTGCAACAGATGTGATGTGATGCATGAGCAGGTGCATTGTTGTGATGAAGCTGCCAATCACCAGTTGCCCATAGCTGTGGCCTTCTGAACATCTGAATAGTTTCTATGGAGAAATGTTCAAGCTTAACACAAAATTTGATGCAAATGTATCTCTCTGCTCACTCATTTTGTTGTTTTGTTTGTTTTTTTAGGATCTTATTTATTTTTAGGCAGGGGGAAGGGAGAGAGAGTGGGAGAGAAACATCAGTGTATGGTTACCCCTCGAGCGCCCCCTATTGGGTACCTGGCCCACAACCCAGGCATGTGCCCTGACTGGGAATTGAACTGGCGACCCTTTGGTTCGCAGGCTGGCACTCGGTCCACTGAGCCACACCAGCCAGGGCATCATCACTCAGTCATTTTGAATGCAGTGGCCACACAATACACATGCTCACTCACAGGCGTCTATCGCCCCCACTGACCAGTCCAGGGAAGTCATCTTTGTTCACGTATGCGCATTCCAGTCCACTCTCCTTGGCTGCCAGGTTACATCGATGTCGCACAAACTATTCTCGTTATATTAACAAAGGCTGGACTTTTTCCAGACAGACCTCGTGTTCCTGGACTCTGTTGTGTTGAGTTGATGTATTTGCCTATCTTCACACTGATGCCACATGGTCTCAATTACTACAGCCTTAAAACAGTCTTTGAGTTAAATACTAAAGGCTCCAGTTCTGTTTTCTTTCAAAGTTGTTTTGTCATTTCTAAGTTCTTAGAATTCTCATCTGAATCTGAGATCAGCAAGCCAGTTCCTACCAAAAAGGTCGGCTGGGGCTGGGACTAGGACTGTGCAGAATCCACAAGTCAATGTGGGGAGAGGTGACAGTACTGAACAGTACTGTCCTCTGGCCCGTGAGCACGGGCTGCCTCTCGGCGTACTGCGGGACTCTAGCTTTTCTCCACGGGGCTCCAGTGTGAGGGCACACACATCCCTAAGGGGTTCATATTTGTGATGCCACTGTACTTCACTGGCATTGATTCTTGAGTCAATTTCCAACTTTTTATTGCTGCCATACAGAAATGCATTTGAGTTCTGTATATTGATCTCATGTCCTGAAACCTTGAAAAATTCACTTACTGGTTCTAACAGCTTTTTTATGGGAAATCCTGTCAGAGCTTCTACCTAGACAACCAGATCACCTATGAACAGAGGTCTCCTTTTTCCCCTCCAGCCTGAGAGTCACCTGTTGAAACTCACCAGCACGAGGCTGCACGCGAGTGGTGGGAGGGGGCGCGCGGCCTGCTCCTGAGCCCAGGGGAGCGCGTTCCGTCTTTCTCTGCGAAGTGCGATGTTGCCTGTAGGGTTCTCGTGGACACTCCTCATCAGGAGGGGAAATTCCCTTCCGTGCCTAGTTCGCTGAGAGATGTTTATCGGGAAAGAACGCTGGCGTCTGTCGGGGGCTTTTCCTGCCTATGTGGTGGCGACCCTGGCTCTCGCAGCATGCGAATGAGATAAACTGCAGGCACTGATTGTTCCCACCGGTCGTAGTGTATCACCCTTTCCAACGCTGTTACACTCGCTTGGCTGCACTGTTGCTCAGAACGCATGCTCTCTGTTCCGGACGGATACCGGCCTGCAGTTTTCTGTGATGGCTGTCTGGTGTTGGTGTCAGGGCAATGCTGGCTCAGCGAGTTAGGGCATGCTCCCTCATTTCCAACTTTCTGAAAAAGTCTGTATAGAACTGGTGTTATTTCTTAAATATTTGGTGGGGCTGACAGCGAAGCCCCCCTAGCCTACAGTCTTATTTACAAGAACGTTTACAGCATTTCCACAATGTCTGGAATGTCCCACATTGTCCCACAAGGGGTCCAGGAATTCATACCGGTCAGGGAATTGTTCCATTTCTCAAAACTGTTTAATTTGTTCAGATAACGCTGTTCATAATATGCACTAATTATCCCTTCAATGGCTGAGACTGTGGCGATGTCACCTTTCTCATTCCTCATACGGGTAACTGGCGTCTTCTTTTATTATTTGTGCTTATCAATGATATCGATCTCACTGATTTCCTACACTTTCTCAGTTACCTATGTCACTGGTTCCCCTCTCATCTTTTATTTCCCATCTTCTTACTTTGGGATTTACTTTGCTCTCCTTCTTCTAGTTTCTTAAGGTGGAAACTGTAGGAATTAATTTGACATTTTTTTCCCTAAAACATACATTTTAGTGCTACAAACATTTTGAAGTGTTTTTTTCCATTTTTATTCAGTTTAAAGAACTTTCAAACCGCTTTTGACTTCTGTACCCTATGCATTATTGTGAAATGTTATTTAGTTACCAAATACCAGAGTGAGTTTTGCAGACGAGCTTCTGTCACTGATTTCCCATTTAATTTCACCGCTGTCAGAGAAAATACCTTGTATGACTTAAATCTTCCACAAGTGCAGGGACTTATTTATGGCATTGGATATGGGTCTCTTAATAAATGTTCTCAGTGCACTTGAAAAAGTGTGTTCTAATAAATGCAAATTAGGCCAAGTTGTTTAAGAGTGTCACTCAACTCTTCCATATTCTGTGTCTCCTTCCTCCTTGTTCTATCAATTATTGAAGGGGGATATAGATATATCTGAACATGACTGTGACTTTGACTATTAATCCTTCCACTTCTGTAAGGCTTTGCTTCATGGATCTAACAGGCGTTTATTATCATGCTCTTTTGATGAGTGAATCCCTCCCCACTACAAACCGATCTTCATTCCTCACCTTTGCTGATGCCCACGCACCTCGGGCAGCGTCCTTTCCGCTGGAACGAGCAGGGCACGCCTTTCCTCTCCGACTACCGTTGACCTCCTCGTGCCTGCGGAGCCGCCGCGGGTTTCTCGCTGGCAGCACAGGATCTGGGTCTCCCTCCCTCGTCCCACCCGGCCGCCTCTGCCCTTGAGCTGGGTGTTCAGGCCACTGGGGCTTCCTGACACGGACAGGGTAAGTCTCTGAACGGGCTCTTTCCTCCGTGCACCCCCTTGTTCTGTCTGCCCCTTCTGTGCTTATGCATTTCACCTGCACACGTTATAAAGCTCACAATGAACCGCTGCCATTTCGTTTTTGAAACAACCAATCATCTTTTAATACGACGTACAATAAAGGAAGACTATTACGTTTACCCACGAACTGCACTTCTAGCAGGAGATCCACACTCCAACAGTCGGCCGGGGAAGGATTATTGTCTTCTGCGTATCTGACACTGTCTGTACTTTGCCTTTGTCTTGGAAAAACATTCTTGGATTTAGGTTGGCAGGTCATTGTCATCTGGCTGGCATTTCTTCCCACAAGAAATATGCCGATCCTTATCCTTGCTACTCTGTACTTGTGGTGTGTCTTTTTCTCTGAATGCTTTTAAGGTGTCCTCTTTGTCTCTGTTCTGGTCCAACCTGACGCTGCCCCCTGGCAGAGTTTCTCGCACAGCGGGCTGCTTGAGCCTCTTGGGTCAGTGGGTTTACAGCTTTCACCTGAGGGTGACATCTTCCCGGCACGAATCTGTCAGATATTTTTCCTACCCCTCCTTCCTTCGGGCGCGTTATGTCCCTGATGCCCTCGTCAGTCCCCTGTCACTTTCTCTCTGGGCGTCTCTCTCACACGCTTCTCCACTGCTGTGTTTCCAATGTGTTTGCGTGTGTGCGCACACGTACACCCAAGCCTTCTGCACACAGCCAACCTCAGTAAAATGCCCACTGTTCTGCCACATCCTCTGACAGAACAAGGACCCACACTCCCGTGACTGAAGGGCCTCTGGAGCCTGGACGGCAGGAGCCAGGGGCATGGCCCTTCACGTCTGGCAGCCTGGGCTTGCGTCGTCAGCTCTGTGACCTGGAAGGGGATGTCGACCCTCACGTTCTGTTTCCTCCTGTGTGACACAGGCTCTTCCCGGACTCCCAGGGCTCTCGGGAAGAACAGAAGAGAAACGACACACCCCCATGTCAAACAGACGTCCGTGCCCCTCCCTACCATCTCCACACACCGCGGATAGCCAGAACACGGAGAAACTCTAACGCACACCAGCACTTAGACCAGAGAAAGACAAGAAAGTGGTATAAGTTATGGCTAAAGTTTGCTCTCAACCCTTTCCTTACAGAATTATTCTCATTGCCCTGACTAGTGTAGCGCAGTGGCTGGAGCACCATCCTGCAAAGGGGAAGGCTGCTGGTTCAAGTTCCAGTTCCAGTCAGGGCACCAGCCTGGGTTGCGGGCCAGGCCCCCACTAGGGGGCGCACAAGGGGCAACCACACATTGATGTTTCTCCCCCGCTCTTTCTCCCTCCTTCCCCGTCTCTGAAACTAAATAAGTAAAATAAAATGAGACAAAAAACACAAACTTATGAAAAAAGACATAAAACTCTGCCCTGGGCAAAAGCTCACACGTCAGTAAAAAGATCTACCCTGACTAACCCACACACGGAAAACAAGACAGTGGTGAACAGCCAGAGGAGGAAATCTGCCCCGGCAGCTGGGAGCGGCCACAGTGTCTGCAGAACCAGCGAGGAAAACCGGCGGGATGGCCACGCAGGTTCTGAACACCAGCTGGCTCCTTCAGGTGGTCGGGAAACTGGATGCCTTCTTCTACGTATGGAACTTTAAATGCACATATTGTGTAACATAACTGTTATTTCCCCCAACTGCCCGTTTCCGGGGGGACTCCACATTCCTGCTGCAGCCCTGACCACCGCGAGGGCGGGACAGACGCGATGTGATCTGGACCCCCACTACGCAGGCACACGGCCACCACACACGTTGGTCTAGGACCGATGATACATACCACAATGGGGATGAGGAATCCCTCTCCCTTAGTGTGAGCTTGTAGCAGCCAAACGTCACAGCGCGGCCCCTGCTCCCATGTTTGCGGGGATGCGGCGCAGACAGACCCACAGCACCGCCCCTTGTGTAACAGGAGGGCAACACAGTTGCGCACAGCACACAACACTGGGTAAGCTGTAACACATGACGACGGTGCTGCGTCCGGTGCTTGCTGCACTCATACTGCTCTCTAGGGGGCGCTCTTTCGACCGTACGCACAGGCCTAGAGCGGCCGCGCGAACCCCCGGTTTATGCACCAGTCTCCCGATGGCAGCGTGCTCTCTCGCGCCAGATCCGATCCCACGCTGTCTCGTGCACTCGCTCGCCGGGCAACCAACGGCCCCGGGCAACAGGCTGCACCGCGTGGCCTAGCGTGTAGTGGGCCGGCCACCTAGGTGTGTGTGAGCGCCCTGTGCTGTCTGCACGACGAGAAACTGCCTGACAACGCATCTGCCACCACGGCTCCTGTCGTGAAGCGGCCCACGGCTGTTTATTCTCACAAGACACAGTCACTTCACAGAAAGAATTTGAGAGTTGGTTTTCTCCTGTACAATCCACGCGGATAACCGGCTTTCTTTGAAGTCCAAGTAATTAAATGCAAAAAATTAAGTTTACTAACCATGATAAATGTGAAAGTTTTAGACTTAGCTTATACTAATTTAATTACCAAGTTGGCAACATGTAAGGTTACTGTGAGAATATCTAATATTCAGAAAAATAACAGACCTAACACACATTCCTAAGCAGTAATTATAACCTTAGCAACTGTCTAAAACTTAGTAAGTTCCCAGCATCTTGCAAACATACACCAGACATACACACATAAATATCCCTAAGAATACTTCTATAGTTTTGATAAAACATTTCTAAATTAAAAATTAGTGCTAAAACATATAAAATACTACCACTACCTTTATTTCCTTACACATCAATTTATAAAATAAAAGAAAACATTAGTCAAATTTCTTCACTTCAGAAAGTTAGTTACATGCTCCAATACAGTAGAACCTTAAGAATCCAGAACCCTTGTAACTTATCTAAATCAGTGTTGGTGACAGTCCTTCTGAAAGAGCCAATGCCTGCTGCTGAAAGAAGTATCTGAATTCAAACAAAGGTAGTTTAATAACCCCCAGTACTTAGTGGGAAACCAAACCCCGCCAGACAGAGGGCGACACAGGATGCACTGACCTGTAGCTCCCTCTGCTGGGGTCACAAGGTGCTGCACAGCACAGCAGACAGCCCCGCGCTGCAGGGGACCACCGCTGTCCCTCCCAGACAGAAAAGTCCATGACTCCACACGAGAAAGTTCGTCTGAGCTCAGCCACACTCCGTAACTTCCAAAACGGCAACATTGAGTTAAAACCAGTCTTTCAGTGGAACTGAGGTTCTAATCTAATTGTCAAAAAATGACTAATACAATTTTTAAAATTCTACCAAGAAAGCATAAGCCTTAGAAGACAAGTTTACTTTTGATTCATCAGCACTGTGAGAACTTAAGAACTAGAATAGCTTCTGCTTGTTTATTTAGAAGACGGAAGGAAGAACAATTTTCACAATGAGTTGTGAAATTTTTACCTTAATATTTTTTCTTTTAACAAAAAAGCAGCACACAGCACACGCCCACTGCAGAGAAATGTTACACAGTGCAAGTACTAAAATAAAACTCTATGTCACATTGCCCAGAGAAGAGCCCTTTCTCCCTCTTTCCGAATCAACCATCACTCCTCAACACCAGTGTCCGTCATGGCTGAGAAAGCGCCCCACCGCGTGACTCCACCAGAATATAGCCAAGCAAATTTCTCGTTCTGCACACTTAGCCATTGTCTTTTATTTTAGTTATTATAAACCAGCGATTTTCAACCTTTTTGATCTCATGGCTCACGTAAACTATTAAAATTCTGCAATACACCAAAAAATACACTTTTTGCTGATTTGACAAAAAATAGCTATAATTTTGAATCATTCACACCCAATGGCCATTGTTGTGCTGCCTGTTGTCGTTTTCTGATCTGACAACAAGGGAAGAGAGGCCCGTGCCCCTGACTAAGCAGGTGTCACTGCACGTGGTGAACATTCTTGCAGCATGCGGGCTAAAAATTATTATACATAACTATAGTGGCGTGCATTAGGATAAATGATTGAACTACTTAGACCAATTCACTAGAAGCCATTAGTAGCATTTAACTAACAATCGGACACTAAAATTCACTACTGGCTGACTTTCAAGTCTTCATACATAAACATAAATAGTATCTAAAAGTGTGGTTTTAAAAATCTTCTGTAGAACTTGAAGATGGCTAAAACGAAGGTGGACTTTCTATTGTTTCTTCACGAGGCCCAAAACCTCAAACAAAAATTGCCCCCCGGGGGAACACCTCAAAGACTGAGGAACTGTTTCCTGACTCTAGGGCCCCAGTTTTACTCTGATGATCCTCCCACCTTCCCACCCGCTGCTGGGGCTATGCTTTGGCCTTAAACTCCCGTCCTCTGGAACTGCCGTCCTAAGACGAGCGGCCCCTGGCACTCGGCACACTGGCTGGGCCGGGCCGGGCCGGGCCGGGCCGGGCCGGGCGGCCGTCGCACTCACCTGGTCCCACAGCGGTCACCGCCCGAAGGAAGCCCGCATGCAGGCGTCCCACCGCCTCTCAGTCTGCGGGACTGAAGAGCTTCTCACTGTCCTACCGACTCTCTAACGTGCGTGGCACAGACAGGGAAAGGAAACCCCACAAACGCAGCACCCTGAGAAGCGGGCGCGGGGCCCGGGGCCCGGTGAAGCAGTGCACTGACCGTGGATCAGGGAGCCGTTGAGCCACTGGATGTAGTAGCTGTGCGGGAAGGAGAGCAGCACCTCGTTGCTGACGATGGAGAAGGGCAGCAGCAGCACGGCCCCGGCGGACACGGCGAGCGTGAACGTGCTCAGGGACAGCCTGGAAGGGAGAGAGGCGCGTCAGCAGCCGCCGGGGAGGCCGGGAGTGTGCGCCGGACTCCACACGAAGGAGGGCGCGGACTTTCACATCCATTCCACTACATAAATGCAGGGAGAACGTGAACACGTGAGAACATACAAGGAAGAAAGGTCACACTAAACCTGCAATACTCACATGGAACTGGGCAACTGTGCGGCCAACGCCACCTTGTGGCCACCCGCAGAAGTGCTCCCTGCTTCAAAGCCAACTCGGCCCGAAACCCGCCACTCAATCACTGGTGCGCTTGATGTGGGCACCGAGCGACACCCGCCTAAAACCCTGTCCCTACCAGACGCAGGGCGCGCCCTGGGGGGCTCCGCTGCCCCGACGCCCTTTCTGGTGGAGCAGGAGCACGAGTCCTCGTCCAGGTCCAGAGCCACTGCCCCCAGTGGCCAGCCAGGGGCCTGGCAGGAGGCTCGTCCCCCCCAAGGAGGAAGCACGTGTCCTGCAGGCGTCCACCCCTCCTCCCAACGCCTGGACTAAAGTCAAGCCCACAGCCCACGCCAGGTGCTGCACTGCAGCCCCGCTGCCCCCCACACTCGGCGGGTGCGTCACCTCCACCCTGGGCCACAGCCAGCTCCCTCCCCGGGCCCCCACACCGCTCGCCCTGCCATGCGTCCCTCGGCGTCCCCGCCCTGGCCTCGGCGTCCACGACACTCCGACCACAGACCGGGCGGTGAGGGCCAAACCCGTCTCCAAGTCCAAACTGGGGCCTGCAACCCACAGAGCCACACGTGTGGGAGTGCAAACCAGGTACGTGAAGCCACAGGCAACCCAAACTCCTGACCGTGTGGCCACCGTGACCATCATGGCGGCTCTTTCAGCAAGACCTCCGGAGCCGACGGCACGGTCGGCACTGCGGCTGTCTCGCAGCCTTGCGCCCGCCTGCCCCACACGGGCCGTGTGCTGGCCACTGCCCAAGGCGGCGTCTGCGGGGCCTCTCCCCTTCATCTGCAGGTACTGCCTGGAAGCCGAGCTTGGAAGCAGGAGAGCCACCTGTTCCCCGTCCAACAGCTGCTTACTCAGTGGTAGCCACCAGCACGGGCTCGGACTCTCCCACTGGCCGCGCAGGACCCGTGACCACCGCCCCTCGGACACTCAGGCGGCCCTGGCGTGGCGGGAAAGCCCCCGCCCGGAGTCTGCCTGGCACGGCCCCACTGCTCTCCGAGCGCCTCCTCACGTCAGGGCACAACAAGGTCTGTGCAGTGGGCTGGCCTCACGCCCTGCGCCCTGCCTCCCCGGAGCCCTGGCCCTCCGAGCGGACGGCGGTGCGCCAAGGCAGAGGCCTGGGTGCCGCCCGCACTCCCCGCTCCGGGCGTCACGCTGCAGGACACGCGTGTGCACTGTGTGAGCACCGGGGGCCCAGAGAACCCGGGGTTTAGTTAGGGAACGTACACTTATTCTGACACGTGTAAGCTGCAGTCACCTTCGAAGGACTCTCCGTTGGATGCAACGCACCCGCTGAAATGTTTTCCCCAAACTGCGCCAAACGTTTCTGAACTCGTCAATTCTGATGCCTGTTAGTGTTTCTGCCCTCTTTGTTTCGCCTCTTCCACACCAGCAAAACGCTTCCCTTGGAGGACTTTTCTCATCCGGGAAACAGGGGCATCCTGCCGTCTTTGGTCCTAAACTGCTGAACACTCAGCGCAGTGTGGGCAGGTGCACTCGTCGATCACCCATCACGCAATGGGTGAACATGTTGAAAAAGTCTTCAAAAATTAAAAAAAAAAAATCACTGAAGCCAAACGCAGCCTCTCACAACAACGCCAGCTGGCGCACGGATGCAGATGGGCTCCTAGGACACTCACCCAGCGGGGGAAGCCTGTCCTCCAAGGGCTCACCCTCTGGAAGGTAATTCCGGTGTTCGGGGCCCCTCATCCATGCACACACCCACAATGCCGTCTGCAGTTGGCTTGGTAACCCTGGGCAGAGACCACAGGACCACAGCAGCACCTCCAGCCCCATAGGGACAACCCAGGCTCCCTCCCTTGGCTCCATCAGCTCCCATGGACCGACCCACAGCTCCCGTCACACTGACACCCCAGCCTGCACAGAGATGCCCTGCTGCTCAGGTGACCACCCAGTGGGGGTGTCCTGCCCCACCTGAGCCCCCCACCCAGGCCAGGCTACCTGCACAGATGCCCAGCCACCCTGTGTGGGCTCTGCCTCCCTGTGACAGAGCACTGCCCCAAACCCTGTGGGCGTCCCTCCTCCACCTCAGGATGACACCCGTGTCGGACCCCTCTCTGCAGGGGGACTTCCTTCCCTCTCCTCAAATCCTGAGAGCGACAGCAGGTGCCCCATGCCAGGCCTGACCCCGGCATGAGACTCCCTTCACCAGCCTGGGCTCCCCAGCCCTTCCCGGCAGCCTCCCCAGGCAGGTGCCGAATTTCCACAAAGACTGCTCTAATGCAAACCCCAGCAAGGGCCACAGGGCTGCCCAAAGAGGCCACTTTGGTGGGGAGGGCAGAGGGCATGAATTTGGGGTGCAGGGAGGCAGACCCAGACCGACGGCAGAAGGCAGGCTCCCGGAGCCCAGGAGAGATGGCGGGTGGGCTCCGCAGTGACTTGGGAGCCTGAGGAAGGGCCTCCTGCGCACTGGGGCCTGGACTCTGGTGGTGCCGGACCCTCCGGCGCCGGACGGTGCTGGAGGACCCTGCGTTTCAGAGCTCTCGCACCTCTCTCGGCACACAGACGACGCCCACGTGACACTCACACCTTCTCCTGGTCCATTCAGGCCGCAGGTTCTGCTTCCCCCTCTGCTGTGCCCGCACAAAGCCCTTCCGTGGGGGGAGGACGACGAGGGAGAGGGTCGGGGAGCTGGGACGCCTGAGGTCACACCCTGCGCAGCGGCGCCGCCCCTCACTGCCTGCACGTGCGGCATCTCCCGCACAACGCCGTGACCACCCACGTAGGCAGTGGGCCGGGCTCCCCCACAGAGAATGCACAGCTCAGCTCCTGTCTCCCCTGGACTCAAGGTCATCCCAGGGTCAGAACCTGAACCCAGGCTCAGTGCCCTCTCCTCTCGTTGCAGAACAGACAGAAGCCTGAGAGAGACAGCAAGAGCCAGGGTGAGGGCCCAGGGGGGCGCACGGGGGTGGGCAGGGCATGGGCCATCCCCTTGGCGCTCCCTCCTGACCTTGCAGTCCATGCACACCCACCCCGCATCAGGCATCAGGACGGGGCCCTGGGACGGGCCGCCTGGCTGGAGCAGACGGGGGCGGAAACCGCAGGTTGTCCTGAAACACACTGCAGGAGCCATGCGTTCCCGTCTATTTATAAACCATCGATCTGCGAGTGCACTTCAGCACATGCACCACCACGTGGGCCAGAGACCCAGCGGGGAGGAGCGGCCCGCACCGGCCCTGCCGCCCCCCTCCAGGGCATGTCCCTGGGGAGGGCCCCCCCACCTGGCCTCGGGGTCGCCCATGCGCAGCTGCGGCCCCTGACGCGTGGAAGCGGGTGGGCGCTGGGCTTTCGCAGGAGCAGCAACTGCACCGGAGACGGGACGGCTCCCTGGGGAACGCTCACAAACGTCCCGGCGCTGGGACGCCTCCCCCTGAACTAACCCCCTGCAGGCCTAGTTCCCCGAGTTCCAGGAGTTCCAGGCCCGGGCTCTAAACCCAGAGGGAGGACTCCCGGCACCCACCCATGTTCATTTTCCAGTTATAAACCAAATCAGTCCGATTCAAGCCGTTCATTAACTGAAGCATCTTTTAACTGAAGTGAGATTCTCACAGAACTGACCACTCGGCGACCACTGATCCAGGGGTGGGCGGTGACCGATCCGGGGCGGCGGGGCGCACGCAGTGCGGGGCGCACGAGCGCTGCATCGCGCAGAGAAAGCCCCCGAGCTCCCTCCCCTTGGGCCCTGGGTGCCTTCTGCTGCCTCTACCTGCCCTGGCACCCTCCTCCAGGGAGTCGCAGGCGCGTGACCTCGGTGACGTGACCTCGGTGACGCGCGGGCCTGTCTGACTCGGCACTGAGCGCTCGAGGCCCGTCCACGCCGCAGCAGGCGCAGGGCCGCCTTCCTCTTCGAGGCTGAGTGGCATTCCCATGCAGTGCACGCGTGTGAGTGTGCGTGCATGTGTGCGTGAGCGTGTGCGCGCAGTCTCCCCTCCCCCCCACACCTCGGCAGAAGCTGTGTGAGCCGACCCTGGCCGTGACGGGTCAGCAGACACACCCGCGGGGCCAGGGCACCAGGGAGCCCTGAGGACGCCTGCCGGTCTGCAGACGACTGCACGCTCAGGGCACCGCCCTGCCGCGTGGGGCTCTGAGCCGGGCCCTGCGGCCACGGTGCGCTGTCGGGCCACCGGCACGCCCACGGCGCCGTGCGAACCCACTTCCCGGCGTGCGCGGCTGCGGGGGATTCGCAGGGCATGACCCTGACGGCAGGACTCAGGCACAAACGTGTCCTGCGAACAGGGACCCCGTCAGCACCTGCTCCCGGAGGCCAGTGCAGACAGGCTCTGCGCTCTCCGTCCGACTTGCCCGTGAACGTGCAGCTGCGGAAGGGAAGGTGCAGTGTCAGGAACCCCAGTCCCGCACACAGACACTCTCCTGTGTCCCGGTGCAGCTGTGGGGTTTCAGGTTTTAACCACGGCAATCCCGACAGAAAGGAAGGCACGGCTCCCATGCACTCTGACTCCCAAAAAGACTACAGGTAGTTCCCTCCTGCACCGCCAGCGCACCTGGGGGACACAGAGTTCTGGGGGTCCTGAAAGGACCACCTCCCCGCCCACTCCACAGGAGGGAGTTCACCAGAACAGCCTCCGCCCCTCCTCCAGAACTGCAGGGTCCTCTCAGCAGACCCCCACAGCCAAGGGCCGCGCTCCTCGCGGGCCTGCTGGCTGCCCACTTCCCGGGTACCCCTTCCGCAGATGGAGTCTTTGGGCCCTTCAACAGGCCAGTCTCCACGCGAGACGGTCAGCCCTCCCTCAGTCCAGCCTCCCGCCTACTCGCGCTTCCTGAGGACGGGGCCGGCGCCAGCGGGGGCGCCGGAACTCGTCAGGTGGACTCCTCCCGTACCTCTGCCCAGACGGCAGAGGTAAAGTTGGAGACCGCACGACTTCAGAATTAAGGAAAAAAATAATTTAAATACTTACGAAATCCTGTTGACGATGGCCTCTTCATCCTCATGTTCATCTGCAAAAATGTTTAAGGTATTTCTATTACTCCATCTTCCAACAAAACGTTTCGTTAGTTTATAAGAAACAAAACTACAAACTGCACGAAGCGACTGCTGACTGGAAACCACCGTTAAAAGCCCTGTGCTGACTTCGGCACAGACCCAAGTTTGCATCTCATTAAACCAGACAGGACAGAATCTGGTTAGAGGACACGGTTTTGATCACTCAAAAATCCTTGTTAACGAAACGACCACACGTAAATTGAAAAGTTCCAAACATTCAGTGCTTAAGAAAATCAAGTCTAATGGGACTCTTGGGACCACTACCAAGTGTATTGTTATACAGTGTAAGAGAAATCGCTAATGAAGGAGGTTTTCTGGTTGATCACAGCCTATAAAAAAAAGGTTCCTGTGTAATTAGAATTCAGACCCTTGGGACACATGTTCTTTCCCACGATTTGAGCTTCTCGTCAGCAGCGGTAGTGACAAGGCCTCGCCTGGGCCAACCCGGGCCACCCGGGCGCGCCACCGCAGCTCGCCGCCACCGCTGTCCCGGTGACAGACTGGAGCGTCGAGTCTCGCTGGCTGATGCTCAGGCGGCCTCCCCCGTCCCCCTCCCACGGCTGTCAGCGTTCTCTCCGGCCCTCCCACGGCCACTCACCAGCCAGAGAGTCTCTGGCCCAGTGACGAGACTGCTGGCCCTGACTGGTGTGGCCCGGCTGGTTGAGCGGCGTTCTGCAAACGGTCGTGGATCCAACTCCCCATCAGGGCACACGCCTGGGTAGGGGATTCGGGTCCCGGCTGGGGTGTGTGCGAGAAACCACCTCTCTCTCACATCAATGTTTCTCTCCCTGTACTTCTCTCCCCTCCCCTCTCTCTAAAAAGATGTAAAATCTTTTTAAAAAAGAAAAAGAACGCTGCATGGCCCCAGCCCCCCACCTCCTCAGGACCTAACTGGCTTGTCCTCCAAGGCTCCCTCTGCGAGTCCCTGCGGCTCTGAGCGCCCACCTGCTTCACTGCCAGTGCGCGACCGGGCCCGTCTCTCAGTCCCGTCGACACTCTTGCTTACGGGCCGCTCCCCACAGCTTCACGACCAGAGGGACCGCGACACAACACAGCCACCACTCCTGTTCACACTGCTGTGCCCACGTCCGACCAACACCTCGGACGACGTTCTATTTTTCCAGCTCCGTCTGCACACTCCACCAGCTGGGTCCGGAGTCCTCATCACCCGTCCCTGGGATCCCTCTAAAAAGCATCTAATGACTCTCCCATCGGCCCGCTCACCATCCCCCGATCCCCCTAAAACATTCGTGCACACCGCCTGTGTGTGTGTGTGTGTGTGTGCGCGCGCGCACTTCTGCGTCCACGGTCTAGGAGACCTGTTGCCGGAACCTCTTCTAAAGTGGCGGAGGTTCTGCCTAGGGTCTCAGGTCTGCCCAGCGGAGAGACGACAGAACCCAAGGGGCACCCCCGTGCGGCCGCAGACCCCCTGAGAGCACGGACGGGGCCGCCAGAGCGGGCAGCATTCCCCACTGCTTTCCGAAGTCTGACGAGTGCAGCGTGAGAACCTAACGTTGGGGATCTTTAACAACCGGAGTCCTTACGCACTCACACGGCACCTGGAATGGGCGCGGCGCCACACAGGCGGCAAGCCCTGCGGTTTCTGGAGAACAGAGAGCTGCGCTTTAACAGAAGGCCAGTGAGTCAGGCGCCTGCCCGGGTTCCTGTTAAACCCAGCACTAAAACTGGTGAGTCGACCAACCAGCACTAAGTTCCTTAAAAAAAGAAGATACAGATGGAACCACCAAAGGCCTTGGCATCAGGGAGACCCTGACTTCCGCGTCACTTTAGGACAAGAGAGACCGCCTGGGAGTCAGAGCCAGGGTGGGACGGGGCGAGCACGCTCGGACCCAGAGCCGGTGTCAAGGAGCCAAGGAGCCTGGCGAACGTGGGAGCTCCCCAGACACAGGGGAGCCCGCACGTGCTTCCAGAGGCCCGAGGGTGTGGCAGACCGGGGCTGGGTCCGGGAGGACAGACGGATGGCCTGCAGCGGCCGGGTTCCCTGCAGGTGACTTTAGCACTCTGAGCGCCGGGCCACGGCCCACCTCAGCCCCGGGCAAAGCACGTGCACCGCCGCCGGACGGCCGGGTGCAGCCTGCGCGCCAGGCCTGCGCTGCCCGACATGCGCCCAGGGCTCGCCGCAGCGCCTGTACTTGCCTGACTTCCTCCTGTACCTCGTGATGACGACGTAGGAGACGGCGTAGAGGGCGGCAAAGAGGAGGAAGCATATCTGGAACAGAACAAAGTGGACTCGTCAGCTGTCAGTACAGTTTTTCATGTGTTTTTTTTTAAATAATAGAGGATACATCCTTACCATCTATAGAAAAAAAGGGTTTAATCTATTCCGGAGTAAACATTTAAAATATTTTGCTAGTATGAAGTTTGGATGGAACAATTTATGGGAACCAGCTTTAGCATCATTCCGGGAAAAAGAAGTGCGAAGGGACTTTCCCTTCCGTGACCTGACCAGGTTGTCCTCGCAGTCGGGCGCACGCACGGAGCCGGCACACCGGAGCCGGCACACCGCCGGCCGGCCGTGCTGGGAACAAAGGCCGGGCGCGGCCGCCCGCACCCAGAGTGAGACGCGGTGTGCAGGGCCCACGACACTCACAGG
Organism: Phyllostomus hastatus; assembly: GCF_019186645.2. Lineage (NCBI taxonomy): Eukaryota > Metazoa > Chordata > Mammalia > Chiroptera > Phyllostomidae > Phyllostomus > Phyllostomus hastatus. The sequence continues at coordinate 2,871,433 of NW_025333796.1, forward strand.
GACCGCTGGGGCAGCCCCCGAAGGAAGGTCAGTAGGACGGACTCCACCACGTGAAATGTGCGTCACGCGGCCGCGCACACACAAGGCATCACTAATTAGTGCCACAACAACTGCTCAATTAACACACCATGCATCAAAGTACACAGAAGCTGAACCCGAGACGTTAATACTCAAGTCCACTTAACTCCCATCAGATCTAGGGTAGGGCATGGCAGGCGGAAAGGATGGGTCAAAAAACAGATCCAGTCACAATCGAAGACCAGGTGTGCTAGACACGAAGGCCTCTGAGAACCGTGGGCCGCGGGAAGGCACCCTGACAGCTCTCAAACGAGACCAGTCCGGTGGCGACAGGGCCTCGGGAGCGCCCCACGTGTGCGCCCCTCAGGAAGGGCCAGTGGCCCGGGACTGAGAACGACCATGGACCTGGTGGTGAACATCCCTGTGACGCCGCCTAGGAGACGACACCTAGAGACAAAGAGGAAGCCCTGGCTGGGGCGCCTCCGTGGACGGAGTGCCGGCCCCCAGTTCGATTCCCAGTCAGGGCACAGGCCTGGGTTGTGGGCCAGGTCCCCAGTGGGGGGCGTGTGAGAGGCAACCAATCAGTGCTTCTCTCACATCGATGTTTCTCCCCCTCCCTTCCCCGCTCCCTAAAAATACATAAATAAAATATTTTTTAAAAGACGGAGAGAAAAACCATGAGACTCCTGTCAGCGTTCTCCCAATCGTCCTGGGTCAGCGACCCGAGGAGCAGAGTCGGGGGCACCAGGGATGGCCTGGGAGCCCACAGGGAGCCCTGGCAGAGAAGGGACACGTCGTCACCACCGCCCCCCAAACCCCCGAGTGCGCGGCAGGGGCCAGCCAGGAAGACCAGAGCCGGGGGCACACTGTGTACGGGGGTGGGGGCGGGGTGGAAGGCCCGGTGGGCTGGCAGAGCGAGCGAAGGGGAGCGCCTGGGCACAGACGACGCGCCGCAGGAGGTCGAAGTCGCAGAACTCAGACGACCGGGGGACCGGAGCCCCTGCGGGGCGGGCGGAAGTCACCCCGCAGGACACTACCAGGGGCCGGCCGCCCCGGGCTGCTGTCCCAGGGGGAGCACAGATAACAAGTACGCAAACACAGCGATGGTCTGGGCGCCGGGAACAGGGAGTGCCAGCAGGGGGCGCGGCAGGCCTCACTGAGGGGGGGCGTCTGCGGAAGTCGGGCCGAGAGAGAGCAGACGGGCAGGTACTGGCGGGGTAGGGGCAAAACCCGGACCCAAGGGGCTGGGAGAGGAGAACCGGAAACAAGTGTGCCCCGAATGTTCTTTCCGGGAGTTTCACGGTCACGGGAAGCAGAGGAAACGGGAGGGGCATGTGGAGTCACAGTTGGTGTGCTCTCAAGGTGGGAAAAGTGACCACGGGCCGGGAAACGTCCAGTGCAGAGGAAGCACGGATGCGAGCGGAAGCACGGAACTGCGGAGGACACGTGCCCAGGCCGAGGGGCCAGCCACGACGCCCCCCACAGGCTAGAGGAGGAGGAGCAGGGGCAGGAGGGGGCGCAGGAGACGGCGTGTGCGCCACTGTGGCAGCTGAGCGGGGGAGTGGCGGCGGCAAAGCTGCGCGCTCTCTCTCTCTCTCTCTCTCTCTCTCTCTCTCTCTCTCTCTCTCTCTCTCTCTCTCTCTCTCTCTCTCGGTGGTCTCCGTTTTGTCAGCAAAGCAAGAAGCAAGGTCAGGAGCGTAGGGGAGCAAAGGGAGCAGGGAGGCGCAGCAGACAGGCCAGTCCAGGGGAGGGCGCAGCGCGGTAACTCCGAGCAGGGATGCCGCACCCACGTGACGCTTCCATGATTCCCCGGCCCTCTGCCCCGCAGCCTGCACACGGGCACAACCCCGCCCCCGACCTCTCTCCCAGTGACCCTCACCGGCTGCCCGCACTGCCAGCCGCTGGACATCGCCCTCCCCTGCGATCCCAGGGCAGAGCCAGAAACCTCTCTCGTTCCGCAGGCTCCTCACAGGCAGCCTCCTCTGCCCCGGCTTCACCACCGCCGCCCAGGAATCCCCGCGCCCCTGTCCGAGAGCCCCAGGTGCAGGGCACCCGCGGGAGCGTGGGCGAGCCCTGCAGAGAGCGGGAGAAGGCGGAACTAGGGGGTGATGGGCGGGAGCGCGGGGGTCCGTCGCAGGAGCCGGTGCAGCAAAGCACTTGACCGGGAAGTAGAAGAACAGAGACGGGGCTGGAGGGTGTTCTGGGGACTTGCAGTCAGTGTCTGGAGGCGGGAACAGCAGCTGAGGGAGTCTGCAGACCCGGCGGCGAATGAGAGGGCCTGGGGGCTGAGGAACAAAAGGAGCTCGAGGGACCCAGACGTGGGGCAGGGCACGGAGTGAAGAGGCTGATGGAGAGCGACCCATTCCGGAGCAGGGGTCAGATGGGCAACCACGGACGCCAGCGCGTTGCTCGCTGGGAAGAAAAAGCGACCCCTGTGAAAACTAACACACCACCGTGCCGGGCGGAAGCAAAGCCAGGGGCCTGGCCCGGTTCCCTACCAGAGAGCCCGACTTGACTCACTCAGCAGAGAGACAGGCCCACAGGAGGGCGCGTGGAAGGGCGGCAGGCGGTGAGGACCCCTCCAGTTCTTCCGCACCCAGAGGCGCACAGGAAACCCCTGCGCACAGACGGGGGAGATCCTGCGACGGGAGAGGTGGGCCTGCGTGGTTCTCGGAGGAGCCAGAGCCCTCCCATCAGGGAAAGAGGAGCTCGACCACAGAGCTCCCCAGCAGAGACCTCATGGGGACCAGCCAGATGGCAGGCACCTGGCCCTTCGCCCCGTCAGTCCTGTTGCTGGGCACTACTGGACCCTGGGCATGCGGGAGCCAAGCCACCCACTCACAGCAACCTAACGAGAATTTTAAAAAACGCTGTGAAAAGCTAATAACCTTGAATCCCAGGTGTAAGGCGTGAACCTAAATTCAGACTAGTGTGTCATAGGGAAGCGGTACATCCCAGCTTTTCATTTAGGGCCGAGGGGCTTCGACAAATCCACTGAAAGACAGAGGAGCAGGGACAAAGGGGCTCAAGGCCACTACCCCCAACACACCTCTGACAACACGGGGGTGGGGGGAGCAGTGAGGGGGGGGCAGGTCTGCAGCGATGCAGCCAGCAGGCCCATTCCCCCTGCAGAGCCCGAGCGACCGAGGCTGAAGGGAAACAACAGAGATGCTGAGTGATCCTGAACGTTACAAGCTACCCACTAAAGCAATTAAAACTTCCATTGTAGTTCTTTCAGTGAACTCGCAGAGAACTAAGAGTGGCCAGCGGGAGAGGGGCTGAGGGGCTGTGAAAAGGGGAAGGGATCGAGAAGCGCAGACCAGCAGTCACGGAACAGCCCCAGGACGTGAGGCCGGCACAGGGAGGGAGCGCGGCCCGTGGCGCTGCAGTAACTGCGCGGCGTCACACGGGCACTGGACCTGCCGGTGTGGTCAGACCCACACCCGACGCTCACTGGTTCTGGAGAAAGAGGACGGCTGAGAGAAACATCGATGAGTTGCCTCCCGATGCACCCCAGCTGGGGCCGAGCCCAAAACCTGGACAGTGCCCTGCGGGGAGATCAAACGCACAGCCTTGCACTGCGTGGGGTCGGCCAGGGCTGGTTCTCACTCTCCATCCTCCTGTGGAAGGCGCTCTGACTCCTCAGGCCTCTGTTCTCCATGCCCGCGGTCTCTACTTCTCCGCCCAGGGCCAGACAGTTGGGCATCTGTCCTGTTTGGTGGTCTCCGAGCTTGCTGGATCTGTGGTTTGGCGTCTGCATTAATTTGGGGGAAATTCTCGGCCCGCACTGCTGCCAGTACTTCTCCCCTTCCTTTCCATGTACTCCTCCCTCTGGCACTCCCAGTACGCGTGCCTTGTATCGCTTGCAGTTGTCCTGCAGCCCTTGGCTGTGCTGCTTCTTCTTTCAGTCTCCTTTTCTCCCCGCTCTTGAGTTTGGAAAGCTGCTGCTGACACATCTTCTGGCGCACTCCCTCTCCCCTTGGCCCGGTGTCATCAACCGAGAAGCCCAGCGAGGGCCCTCCCCGTTCCTGTGACAGCTGACGCGGTCCCTACCGCCCCTTCAGGCTCCCATCTCCTCGCTCACATCGCCCATCTGCTCCCGCACGCGGTGCGTTTTTCCCCTTTGAGCCCTTTGCACACTGACCAGTTATTTTACATTCCGGCTTCACAATTCCCAAATCTCAGTCATACCTGAGTCTGGTCTGGTGCTTGCTCTGCCTCTGGAGGCTGGTTCTTGCCCCTCAGCACACCTTGTAACGTCCTTGTTGGAGGTCACACACTGCGTACAGGGTGGCGGGAGCCGGGGTGAGCAGCCCTTCCGTGCGAGGCTTCCCGTCTCTCCGGCTGTGAGTCAGGCCACGCTGACTACTGGACGGTGCTGTGGGTGACGCCAGGCTGCACCTCCCTCTGGTGCCCTGGTTTTTGCCCCCGCCCCCCACACCCATCGCCGTCAGCTCTCTCTAGATACTCCTCCTCCTCAACTGCAGTCTGCTGGTAACCCTGTCACTACGCCCAAGCCTGACCAACAGCAGGTGAGGGGCGGCAGGAGACAGGGCAATGGAGCCCCTGGCTGCTGTACCTGGGGCCGCAGTCCCAACAACACACCACCCAATTCATTCGAAATAAACCGAAAACACACAGACCAATGGAGCGGCAGTATCCACACTCAAACCCCACAAACACACAGTGACCTGACATAGCAAAGGTCACCGTGGTGCTTCAGCAACTGCACATCCACATGAAGAAACACATGTGGGGCTGCCAGCCGAGATGGTGGCATAGGCAGACACACTCTGCCTCCTCGCACAACCAAAGACAACAACAAACTTAAAAACAAAAAGCAACCAGAACTTCCAGAAAACCGAACTGTATGGAAGTCCGACAACCAAGGAGTTAAAGAATAAACATTCACTCATCCAGACCGGTAGGAGGGGTGGAGATGGGCAGCAGGGCAGAGAGGACTCAAGGTGAGGTGGCAGCTGGAGGACAGGGCGGTCCCACATTCACGCACAGATAAACCAGGAGGAACTACTGGGAAACGAGACAGATCACACAACCCAGAGTTCCAGTGCAGGAAATAAAGCCTCCAAACCTCTGACTGAAAACACCTGTGAGGGTTGAGGTGGCGGGAGAAACTCCCAGCCTCACAGGAGAGTCCGTTGGAGAGACCCACAGGGTCCTAGAAGGTAAACAAACCCACCCACCCACCCAGGAATCGACACCAGAAGGGCCCAGTTTGCTTGTGGGAAGCAGGGAAGTGACTGAAAGTCGACAGAGAGCCAAGCAAGCAGCACTATTCCCTCCCAGACCCTTCCCCCACATAGAGCATCACGAGGCAGTGACGTGGGTTGCCTCACCCTGGTGAACACCTAAAGCTCCGCCTCTTACTACACAACAGGTGTCGGGCGACAAAGAAATATAGCCCAAATGAAAGAACAGAGCAAAACTCCAGAAAATCAACTAAGTGACCAACCTCTCAGATGCAGAGTTTAAAATACTGGTCATCAGGATGCTCACAGAAATGGTTGAGTGTGGTCGCAAAGTAGAGGAAAAAAGTGAAGGCTTTGACAAGTGAAATAAAGGAAAATGCACAGGGAACCAACAGTGACGGGAAGGAAACCTGGACTCAGATCAATAGTTTGGAGCAGAAGGAAGAAACAAACATTCAACCTGAACAGAATGAAGAAACAAGAATTCAAAAAAATGAGGAGAAGCTTAGGAACCTCTGACACACCTTTAAACATTTCAACATCCGAATCATAGGGGTGCCAGAAGGAGAAGAGGAAGAGCAAGAAACTGAAAACTTACTTGAAAAAATAATGAGAGAAAACTTCCCCAATCTGGCAAAGGAAATAGACATATAAGTCCAAGAAGCTCAGAGAGTCCCAAAGAAGTTGGACCCAAGGAGAAACACACCAAGGCACATCATAATTACATTAGCCAAAGATTAAAGATAAAGAAAGAATCTTAAAAGCAGCTAGAGAAAAGGAGACAGTTACCTACAAAGGAGTTCCCATCAGACTATCAGCTGATTTCTCAAAAGAAACTTTGAAGATAAGAAGGGGCTGGAAAGAATTATTTGAAGTCATGAGAGACGAGGACCTACATCCAAGATTGCTCTATCCAGCAAAGGTGTCATTTAGAATGGAAGGGCAGACAAAGTGCTTCCCAGACAAGGTCAAGTTAAAGGAGTTCATTATCACCAAGCCCTTATTATAAGAAATGTTAAAGGGACTTTTCTAAGAAAAAGAAGATCAAAACTATGAACAGTAAAATGACAATGAACTCACAACTATCAACAACTGAACCTAAACAAAAATAAAAAGAAACTAAGCAAACAACTAGAACAGGAATGGAATCCCAGAAATGGAGGTCACATGGAGGGTTGTCATCAGGGAAGGGAGAGGGAGGGGGAAAGGTACAGGGCATAAGTCGCATGGATGGTAGGTAGAAGATAGACAGGGGGAGGTTGAGAACAGTGTAGGAAAAGTAGAAGCCAAAGAAGTTATATGTACGACCCATGGACATGAACTAGGGTGGGGAAATGATGGTGGGAGGGGGCGTATGGGATGGAGGGGAATAAAGGGGAGAAAAAAATGGGACAACTGTAATAGCGTAACCAATAAAATATATTTTTAAAAAAGAAACGTGTGACTCCTACTTCACCGCACACACAAGCAATAAACTGCAAAGGAACTCAGACCTCAATGGGATGGAGCAAATCGATTAAGCAGTTAGGGAAAAGCACAAGAGAAGTTCCTCATAACCTTGAAGTAAGCAAAGATTTCTCAAACGGGACATAAAAAAGCACCGATCGTAAAAAAGCACTTGATACAGTGAACTGTATTAAAACTAAGAATTTCCGCTAGTTAGAAGACGTCACTGAGTTGCCGCATCTACATCTCCGACCAATGTACCGTATCGCGAATAAAAAACTCTTGCAAATCAACATTAAAAAGATAAATTCATTTAAAAATGGGGAAAAGACTTGCAGACACTTCAGATAAGATTTCCCAGTGACTAATAAACGCACGAAAAGGCCTCCGAAATTCAAAGCACCGGGGAAATTCAATAAAATCTTCCGTGGGATAAAAACCGGGGCACGCGTACCTGAGAGCACGTGGAGGGCAGAAAACACCACGCGTGGCAACGAGGAGAGGCCCCGCGCCTCGCGCACCGCGGGGCCTCGACCGCGGACACGTGCAGGAGCTTCGCAGGCGTCCCTGGGTGGGAACCAGGCACGAGCGCGCGCGCGCGGACGAGCCGCCGCCCGCACCCCCGCGCACCACTGCGACTTCGCGAAAGGCCCCGCGGAGCCCGGCAGCAGTCACCGTCGGGGGCGCCAGTCGCTGGGGCGGGAGGCGGGTCGCAGGCCTCCAACTGGGCGCGCGCTTAGTCGTGCGCCCCCCTCGGTCGCCGCAGGTTTGGTTCGCAAATTGAAATCCAACTCGGTCTCCCCCCGCGCAGTTCCGACCCGCGGCTCCTCTCTGCTCCGAGGTTGAGACTTAGCCCAGGGGACTCGCGGCGTCCACATCGGCATCCGCACCGACGGGGCCACGGGAAGCCACCTTCTCCCCTCCAGCCCCGGGGCCGCGCCTGAGAGAAGCGGGGAGGAGCTGGCGCGCCTCCGCCGTCTGGCAGACGCCGACGAGCACCGGGGCACTGCGCGCTGGGCGCCGCGTGACGGAAGCCTCCAGGCGGGTTCCCACGGCCACGCCAGCGCCCGACACCCCGGCAGCGGCGCGGGCCAAACCGGGGCCAGGAGAGGGGCCTCCTCCGCGAGGCTGCCTCGGAGCAGCAGGGACGCAGGCCCGCGAATCGCCGGTCCTCCCCCGGCAGAGCGTGGTCTCGGCCTTAATACAAGCGGGCTGCGGGCGGGCCGACGGCGGAGCGACGGAGGCGGGGCTGAGCGCCCCGCGCCGCCGGGACCCGCACGCGCGCCCGTCTCCCCGCCAGGCCCCGCCACCCCGACCCAGGAAGGGCAGAGACGGTGTGGGCGCGGGGGCGCCACGGCATTCCGCGCGGGACCACAGGTGACTCGACGGGACCGCGCGCGCGGCGGAGGCGGGCGGGCGGGCGGTGGGCGCGCGCGGGGGCGGAGCCGGGCAGGGAGCGGCGCAGGTGGCCAGCCGGAGGCGACGGGGCGGGCGGCACTCGGTGGGGGCGGAGGGGCCGGGAAAGGAGGCGGGGGCCGGGGGCAGAGAGCGGGGCCCCGCTCACCGTGAACTCCCGCACTTGGCTGTGGAAGTGCTGCTCCCGCGCCGACACCTCGTCCTGCGCTTCCATCCTCCGTCATGCCCGCGCCCGCGCGCCCCGCCGTACCATCGCCCGCCGACCTGAGGGGCTGGGCGGCCGCTGTGCTGAGCCGGGACCACAGCGGGCCACAGCCGGCGGGGCGGGGACTGAGACCGCGACCACGGCCGCCGCCTCAGCGCCGCCTCAGAAGAAGCCGCTCGCGGTAGAGGGCCGGCGCCCAGCAATCCGGGGCGGGGCTGGGGCGGGGCCTACGTCACAGAAAGGCGCCGTGCGTCAGAGGAGCGCGCCGCGGCGTCCGCGTTCCTAAGGCGGTGGGGGCGTGGCGAGGGCGGGAGGGGCGGGCCCGGGGCTTGGTGCCACGCCCCCAGGGGACCGAGGCCGCTGAGAGCTGCGGGAGGGGGCCTTACGGGTGACTTAGCAGAGGCTGTTCCCCTTCCAGTGAGGGTGACAAGTGGAGATGCGCGGGCCGGCCCAGTGTCGGCGCTCTAGTCACAATAGTTGGTCGTTTACGGCAGAGTCGCACCCGGCACGCGGCACCCGGTACCCCGTACCCCGTACCCCACTCAGCCTGCAGGGCCCTGGGGCAGAGGCCGGCAGGAGCTCTCCCACGGAAACTCGCTCTCTGCCAGAGTAAGTACAGGTTCGAAATCGGCTGTTTCGGGACATGCTGTGGGCGGAAACCTGGCTTCTCCGGGTCTGATAAGGGGCTCCGCGACCAGAGTTCTGGGGCTTCCCCACCTGGCAAATGTCGATAGCCTTGAAGGTGGGACCCCTGCCAACTCGCAGGGCAGCCCTGTGCACTGGCAGACCCTGGACAGCAGGTTTATTAGGGGGCTGACAAACATGCCAGACACAGTCATTCACCCCATTCTTCATTAAGGATCTTTTATTGGTTTTTGTTTGGCTTGGTGTTTCTTGTTTTGTTTTGTTTTCTGCTATAAAATTGCATTAGAAGGAATATTCATCATTTTATTTTTTATTTATTTGACTATAAGGAAGTCATTTACAGTCCTGTTGGCTATGATTTTTGTTTTTTGCATCTTCAATTGAACATCATTAGGAAGCAAGAAAATCTACGAATTGCTTTCAAATGATTTTATGGTATGTGCCATATTTTGCCATGTATAGTATGCACTTTTTGCCCAAATTTTTGAGGGAAAAATAAGGATGCACATTATATACAGGTAGTACTAATTCCTATGTGTTAAACAGTAACTCTAAGCCCTGGCTGGTGTAGCTTAGTGGATTGAGCGCAGGCTGCAGCGAACCAAAGTGTCGCAGGTTCGATTCTCAGTCAGGGCACATGCCTGGGTTGCAGGCCACGGCCCCCAGCAACCACACATTGATGTTTCCCTCTCTCTCTCTCTCCCTCCCTTCCCTCTTTAAATATAAATAAATAAAATCTTTAAACAAAATTTTTTAAAAAATAACTCTAGAAAGCAATAACAATAACCATATGCAAAATAATACCCTGGAATATGATAATCGGTTTTATTTCTAAACATAAATAAATAAAAATTGAGTTAAAAAATTAAGATGCACCCTGGCTGGTGTGACTCAGTGGATTGAGCGCCTGCCTGTGAACCAAAGGGTCATCGGTTTGATTCCCAGTCAGGGCACAGGCCTGGGCTGTGGGCCAGGTCCCCAGTAGGGGGCGCTCAAGAGGCAACTACACAGTGATGTTTCTCTCCCTCTCTCTCTCTCCCTTCCCCTCTCTAAAAATGAATAAATAAAATCTTAAAGAAAGAAAAGATGTGTGGCATTTCGTCACCTGTTCCAGAAAGTGGGTGCCTGCGGCGCGGCTGGTCTCCCTAACCCAACATGTCGACCGTCTAAGCCTCTCTGTCTCCTTTTACAAGGTTGTCTGCGGACACTCCCCCGCCTCAGCCTGGGTCCTGGGCTCTCTCTTCCCGTCTGTGGCACTTACACCACTCAGCCCAGGGCCCGGCCTCCAGTGGTCCTGAGCTCACCCCTCCCTCCACCCTCGCCGCGTGGCCTGTGGCTCGGCCTCTCCAGCAAGAACCGGAGTCTATTTTCCACCCTTAAACCTGAGCCTGGACATGGGACTTTCTTTGGCCAAAGGGACATTAGAAAAGAGGATGGAAACTACAGAGATGTGCTTGTGCATCAGGGCCTGTCCTTTCTCCCAGCCCCTGGGCCCCCTCCAACTGCCGCTGTGTCCATTGGCCCCAACCAACCTGGAGATGGGTGGTCCCGTTATCTCTGCCCCCGCAGCCAACACCCTCGTTTCCGCATCCCTCTAAACCGCGAATCTCCCCAAAACACAGTTTTCTCCTCCACTCAGAGCACCGTGATGCAGTCATCTCATTAACTGTGCAATAAAATCAAGCTCCTAGACGTGGCATTCCAGACCTTGGCTTTGGGGTCACACTACCCTTCCAGCCATTGCCCCCACTTCTTTCCCTGCAGAGCCCTTTCCTGCAGCCCAGCCCCCCCCTCCAACCCCAGAGCCTTGCTGGCCGGAGGCCTGGCACCTTCAACCCCCCCACAGCCTCTCCCATCCCTGCTGATCAGACTCAGGGACCCCGTCCTTCCCCACAAAGTCTCTCCCGACAGCTGCAGTCTCTTCCTTCCCTCGTGCATTCACAGCTGCGAGCACACGTGGGGAGAAGACTGCTTCAGTGCTGTTGTTGCGGAGTGCAGGGGCAGAACACAAGAGCGACAGGAGTGATCTTTCCAGCCACTCGTGGGACACTGAGCACACCTGTCCTCACAGTTGACGTCAGCACCTCACGTCCACGTGAATGAGGGAGAGCCAGGGCCGTGGGGAACCAGCTCTTGTAGAACGACCACTACATCCCAGGCGCCCCCACACATCCCACAATGTCACCATGGCGATCACCCTGTGAGGCAAACATTGTCAGCTCCTCGGGATGGTCGACGACACCAAGGCTTGGACAGGGCAGGTGAGGACCCGACCTGGTCTGTGTGGCCCACCTTCGAGCCCAGGTGCATCCGACTCACCAACTCTAGGTCTTTTTGCAGCACCAGTGCCCCCTCTGAGCAGTAAAACCCAGACCCTTCGTCTTCCTGGGAGGCGTGGAGTGAAACCCTCAGGTCCCTCTGTTCCAGGTTCTGCCCCAACCCCTCCTCTTCCCCTCCCCCCCAAATTCTTCTGCATGCATGTGTGCAAACACCCCCCTACCCTGAAGTCCAGGAGCGGTGCATCTGCTGGGGCTCTTGAGAGAAACACAACCAATAGGAGACAGAGAGACAGGTGTGGACAGATAGATAATGGGATGGATGGATGGATGGAAGGAAGGAAGGAAGGAAGGAAGGAAGGAAGGAAGGATCGTTGGAAGGATGGTTGGAAGGATGGATGGATAGAAGGATGGATGGATGGATGGAAGGATGGATGGATGGATGGATTGTTGGATGGATGGAAGGATGGATGGATAGAAGGATGGATGGATGGATGGATGGATGGATGGATGGATGGATTGTTGGATGGATGGATGGATGGATGGATGGATTGTTGGATGGATGGATGGATGGATGGATGGATGGATGGATGGATGGAAGGATGGATGGATGGATGGATGGATGGATGGAGAGACAGAAAGATAAGGAGGAGTTGGCCCCCATGATTATGGAGGCTGACAAGCCCCCACGAACCGAAGCCCGAGGGCTGGATGCCCGGGAGAGCGGATGACGTAGTTCCATCTCAAGTTCAGGAGAAGACCGATGTCCCAGCTCAAAAGCAGTCACGCCCTCTTGTCCTGTTCAGACCTGTGATGAGACCCGGCCCGCTGGGGAGGGCAGTCTGCTGTGCTCGGTCTACAGATTCAGATGTTAATGTCCACAGAGAAACACCCTCCCAGACACACACCCCGCGTAGTTTCAGGCTGGACGTCTGGGTGCCCGTGGCGCAGCCACGCCGACACAGAACTGACCCCCACAAGCAGGGCCCACCGTCCCGGCCCCTCTCATCACCAGGCCCGGGGAGGACTGGGTCTCCTGTGTCTTCGCCACCACCTGGTCCTGCGAGAGTGCCCGCCCCTCGTCCTCGTGTGGGCGTGTGTCAGGCCCTCCGAGCGATTACGCAGGGCAGGGCTCGGGTTCAGCGAACCGGGAGACGATTTAGCACAGTCTCCAAAGGCAATATCGTAAATACACATTAACTCACTGCAGGTTGACTTCAATCATTTTTATTGGCTTCTAATGAATTTAGTCAGGCACTGTCTTTCTTGGCTTTAATTGCCCATCTTTGCTTCTTTTTTCCTTCCGAGTCCGACAGGCAGGATTTAGGAGGGGGAGGAGTCAAAGCGGGGAGAAGGAGCGGTCAGTCAAGTGCACCTCACCTCTCGGCCCAGGGAGCAAGACCGTCCAGGGACCCCCAGGGGCGTCGCAGGTGGGCGGAGCTGCCGTTAGAAAGCTCCTACTGGCGTGCAAGCAAGACCCGGGCTTTCCTGAAGAGACACGGGTTTGCGACCGGAAAACCCAGGCCTGCTGACCCCCAGCCCCGGCAAGAGGAACCCTCCCAGCTCCAGCGGGTCCCTGTGCCGCCCTGGCCTCGCCCTCCCGCAGAGACCACCCAGCCCCCTGGGCCCGAGGAATGGCTGGAGCTACAACTTCCCTGCACTGGGCCCCCCCCGCCCCCCACCTTGGAGTCGGGGCTGCTGTCACTTCCGGAACACCCCTCACCCAACATTGCACCCCCCCGCCACTGGCCCCCCCACTGGCTTCTTGAACTTTCATTTTTTAGTGAAAATAGGAAACATTTCTGAGCACTTACTGTTGTTTGCCAGGCACTGTTCTGATAGCCTCGTTATATTATCTAATTTCGGGTTCACCATCGTTCTGTTTAGAGGTACTCATGGTGCCCACTGTACAGTTTTGAAAACTCAAGCCCAGAGAAGGTAGGGGCCTGCCCTGTTCATGCCAGCTCTTCCGTTGCACTTTCTAAGGAGGAGAAAGAGGGAAACGGGGGGAAGGTATGAGAACGCAGTCCTCCTCCTCCCTCCCTCCCTCCCGCAGATCTGCTCCTCGTAAGCAGTAGTGGGGTAAGTGTGGCTAGCTAGCCACCCCTCCAGAATTGTCTACACGCATGTAAGCATTTTCACTGTGTAACTGAGACTTTACCACATGATACTTTCACTTAACACATCTCCGCGGGTCTTCTATCCCCTGCAGATACATACTTACCCCTTTATCCAGCCAGGGCTGTGCAGACAGACTCGCATTGTTTCCACTCTGTTTTGTGTATCTCTGCAAGGCAACACTGTTTCTCTGCACACTGGTGGCTCCCCTCCCCGCCTGGGAGTTTCCTCTCCTTGGCTGCAGAGGAGGTTGAAAGCGCCCAGGCACCTTTGGCAAAGGCCGCCCTGGGCCCAGCCCCATCGCAGCAAAGGCGGTTGGAGCGGGAGCTGGCTGGGGAAGGAGCGGCTGCGTCCTCAGTCTGCACGTGCCCCCAGGCCTGGCCAGGTGGAAGGGAGGCGCCTGCAGGGACCTGGGGAATTCACTCTGGGGAACACAAGCCTTACCCAGGCCTCCCCGGGGGCTGCCAGGCCCAGGGCCAGTCCTGGAGCAGACCACTAGGGGTCAATAAAGTCTGCCCTGCCTTGGGGGGCCGGGGGAACAGCTGGGACTGCCCCTGGCCTCGAGGAGATGTAACCCCTGAGAGCCCAGGCCACACACTGAGAATGGCCCAGAAAGAAGGGGGTGTCCCCTTGCCCCCATTTGGATGTCCTGGTTCCTCTCCAATGGTTATTTTTTCCAGATGAACTTGGAATCATTTGTCATTACCTCCCAAGCCCCAGATCCACTTGGCACCTGGCAGGAGCTGAGTCAGGGAGAACTGACATTTTGACAACCTTTGAGATTTCCCGTCTAACACGGTACACATCTTTTTATACGTGCGATATTCAGTAAACGGACATGATTTTCTCAGCTCTTGCATTGCAAGCCACGCCTGCAGACAAAACACACTTCTTGAAGAGTTTCTCTGGGAAGGGGCTCTTCTCTGCTGAGGGGCAGGTCACAGCCACAGGGGCAGCCTGCATTTCCACACAGCCCAGGCCCGCCCGCCGCCCCGGTGGGCCCCCGGAAAAGCAGCAGCCCCGGCTGCAGCCTCCTCTCCGGCGGGAGGAGGCGCTCCGTGTTCCTTAAGGGGCTGAGAGGCGGAGCCAGGCAGCTTGTGAACCGTGACAAATATCCGTCACCTTCGTGCCCCCTGAGCTGTGGCTCTCCCAGGCATCCTGCTGCTAATGTCCCCCATTTACAGCACTTTCAAACCCATTTTCCAGTGAGTGTCATAAAACCACTCTATCCAGGAAGTCGGCAGTCCTCTCCACAGCATAAACGCTAAAAGGAAGCAGGAAGGGGCGAGGGGCGGGGGGGCGACCCGTGAGCCGCCCACTGGGACACGAAACAGCCCGAGTCCCTGTGTTGCTCTGTGAGGCAACCTCTGGCACCAGCACACAGTCCTTGCTGTCAACGTGGATCTGTCTGTCCGTGTGACTTGTGTCCTCGGCCTCTGTCCTCCACAAGGACCACGCCCCTGCCCCTCCCCTGTCTAGGACCCCACACGGAGCTCAGAGCGCTTCTCCGGAAAGGCTTGTGGCAGGCGAGGACAGGGAGGTCACAGTGACAGACTCAGAAATGCCTTATGCAGCCCTGGGGTGGCTCAGTGGATTGAGCGCCGGCCTGTGAACCAAAGGGTTGCTGTTTCCATTCCCCGTCACGGCACAGGCCTGGGTTGCGGACCAGGTCCCCAGTAGGGGGCACGTGGGAGGCAACCACACAGTGATGGTTCCTTCTCTTTCTCCCTCCCTTCCCCTCTCTAAAAATAAATAAATAAAATCTTTTTATCAATCAGCTTTTTAGCCTGACTGGGTGTCTCTGTTGGTTGGAGCGTTGTCCTATACACCAAAACGTTGCCGGTTTGATTCCTGATCAGGGCACGGGGTACCAAGATGTCTTTCTCTCTCTCTCTCTCAAATCAATGAAAAAATGCTATATTTAGGGAATTTTGGAGCTCCCTGGGATATCAGTTTATAAACGGGGCTACTTGGTCTTTATATGCGTGCGGATGAAAGGTGGAACTCCAAAGGAGAAAAACGAAGCGTAAAAATATTTATTTTTTTACTGTTACAAAATTAAATGATAATTTAAGAGCTGCAATACATTCCTAACTGTGGTAGATTTTAAGGTAATTAAGTGTCTCTTCAGTAATATATTTGCTATCAACTTATTGCATAAAAGGATTGCTGGTGAATTCAAGATTATTTTTAGATTTATAGCCCTTCCAAGTGCAAAGGGGGTTTTTCAGAAGTGCTTCCGATTCCCAGCGTCTGCTGAGCCTCCCACCTGCCATCAATAACACCAGCTACAGAAATCCTCCTCCCTATAAATCCTGCCCGACGGCCCGAGAGTGTGCGGCCCAGAGCACGACCAGCCAGCCGGGGACCGTCTCTGAATCCCATGAGGTCCTCTCGGCGAGCGAAGCCCGACATTCCCGGGACACCTACTGGCTTCCTGGAGAGACATGGGTGATTTTATTCTCGTCGGCTGTCTTGGTCAGTGTTGGTTGTGGCCACAGAGAAAAATGCTGGCTTGAAAAAACACTTTTGTGCCCCGGCTGGTGTAGCTCAGTGGATTGAGCGCAGGCTGTGAACCAAAGTGTCGCAGGTTCGATTCCCAGTCAGGGCAGATGCCTGGGTTGCAGTCCATGACCTCCAGCAACCGCACATTGATGTTTCTCTCTCTCTATCTCCCTCTCTTCCCTCTCTAAAAATAAATAAATAAAATATTTTTTTAAAAAAATGAAAAAGAAAAGAAAAAACACTTTTGTAATCATTTTCCTGGCACACCTCTAGTGTTTTTTACCTCAGAGTGGGGTGGCCCTTCCAGTGCCCAATCTACAGTCGGTGTTGCTGTTTTGGGTTTTCCAACGTAAAGGCTTCATGAATGGCCTTGACTGAGAACTCGGAGTCTGGCTTCCCCCGGGGCTGTGCCTGGAGCCCCGTGTCACACGCCTGTCCACTGCTGCCTGGGCTCACTGTTCAGGGAGTTTGCAAAGGACCGGGGCAGGTGTCAGACAGCCAGTTAAATGTGTCATAGTGTATGGGTGGGGACCCCCAAAAACCTGGAATGATCTCCTGGAAAGCGAGCCCCTTGGAGTCCAGCCTTCTCCCCACTGGGTGAGTGTCCTAGGAATCCATCTGGATCAATGCACCAGCTGGCGCTGTTGTGAGAGGTGGTGTTCAGCTTCAGTGAACTTCTTTGAAGACTTTTTCAACATGTGTGCCCATTGCGTGATGGGTGATTGATAAGCCCACCTGCCCACACTGCGCTGAGTGTTCTGCAGTTTGTGACCAAAGACGGCAGGACCCCATGCTGCAACCTCCCTGTTCACCCCATCTTACCCTGACTGACTTTCTTTTTTTGTTTCGCGGATGAGAAAAGTCCTCCAAGGGAAGCGTGTTGCCAATGTGGAAGAGGCGAAACAAGAAAGGCAGAAGCAGAGACTTCCAGCCAAGACGGAGGCGTAGGTAGACACACTGTGCCTCCTCCCACAACCAGAAGAAGGACAACAGATTTTAAAACAAAAAACAACCAGAACTGCCAGAAAATCAAACTGTATGGAAGTCCGACAACCAAGGAGTTAAAGAAGAAACATCCATCCAGACCGGTAGGAGAGCAGAGACGGGCAGCCGGGCGGAGAGGACTCGCGGCAAGGAGGCGGCTGGAGGACGGGGCGGTCCCACGTTCACGCACAGATAAACCGGGAGGAACAACTGGGGAGCGAGACAGACCGCACAACCTGGGGTTCCAGTGCGGGGAAATAAAGCCTTCAAATCTCTGACTGAAAACACCTGTGGGGGTTGAGGCGGCAGGAGAAACTCCCAGCCTCACAGGAGAGTCCGTTGAAGAGACCCACAGGGTCCTAGAACATACATGGACCCACCCACCCAGGAATCAGCAGCAGAGGGGCCCACTTTGCTTGTGGGTAGCAGGGACAGTGACTGGAATCCAGCAGAGAGCGATCGGCACTGTTCCCTCTGGGACCCCGCCCCCACAAACAGCGTCAGTGCAGAGAAGTTGGCTGCCCCGCCCGGATGAACACCTAAGGCTCTGCCCCTCATACGAAACAGGCACATCAAGATGAAAAAAAAAAGGTCCAAATCAAAGAACAGATCAAGGTTCCAGAAAAAACACAACTAAGCAATGAAGAGATAGCCAACCTATCAAATGCACAGTTCAAAACACTGGTAATCAGGATGCTCAGAGAATCAGTTGAATTTGGTCACAAATTAGATTTAAAAAATGAAGGCTATGCTAAGTGAAATAAAGGAAAATGTACAGGGAACCAATAGTGATGGGAAGGAAACTGGGACATAAATCAATGGTGTGGACCAGAAGGAAGAAAGAAACAACCAAACAGAAAAGAATGAAGAAACAAGAATTCAAAAAAATGAGGAGAAGCTTAGGAACCTCCAGGAGAGCTTTAAACATTCCAACATCTGAATTATAGGGGTACCAGAAGGAGAGGAGGAAGAGCAACAAACTGAAAACTTATTTGGAAACATAATGAAGGAGAACTCCCCCAGTCTGGCAAAGGAAATAGACTTCCAGGAAGCCCAGAGAGCCCCAAACAAGTTGGACCCAAGGAGGAACACACCAAGGCACATCATAATTACATTAGCCAAGATTAAAATGAAGGAGAGAACCCTAGAAGCAGCAAGAGATAAGGGGACAGTAACCTACAAAGGAGTTCCCATCAGACTGTCAGCTGATTTCTCAAAAGAGACCTTGCAGGCAAGAAGGGGCTGGAAAGAAGTATTCCATGTCATGAAAGTCAAGGACCTACATCCAAGATTGCTCTATCCAGCAAAGCTTTCATTTAGAATGGAAGGGCAGATAAAGTGCTTCTCAGAGAAGGTCAAGTTAAAGAATTTCATCATCACCGAGCCCTTATTTTATGAAATGTTAAAGGGACTTATCTAAGAAAAGAAGATTAAAAGAAAAAAAAACATGTATAGTAAAAGGACAGCAAACTCACAATTATTAACAACCACACCTAAAACAAAAACAAAAACAAACTAAGCAAACAACTAGAACAGGAGCAGAACCACAGGAATGGAGATCACATGGAGGGTTATCACAGGGGAGTGGGAGGAGGAGAGAGGGGGGAAGGTACGGAGAATAAGCAGCATAGATGGCAGGGAGAACATAGACAGGGCCTCCCTGTCCACACAAGAAGAGTACGGGAAAAGTAGAAACCAAAGAGCGTATAAGCATGACCCGTGGACGTGAACTACATGAATAACGATTATTTTTAAAAGCACACAAATCAGCCCCGCCTCAGACGAGGAGTTATTTTGGGACGTCTCTCGGCCGCCTTCCGAAGTGAGCTCATCGGAGAGAAAGCACGCGCTGGCCGCTTTCGGGAAGATTTGTTTCAGAGGCGCGAGACGTCCAAGCGGGAATAAATCAGATTAATTTTCAGAAGCGAGAGGAATACGCTGCATCCGAAACCACGGATGTTCTCTTGTAATTAAATTCCAGTGTGGTTAATTCCTGGTAGGCAGGGACACCGCGCCGCCATGCCCACCCTGGATGCCTGTAGATAATCAGATGCAGCGGAGCAGCTCAGACGGTAAAGCATCCCCACCTCCGCCCTCTGCCTCGTCAGCGAAGGGGAGCAGGTCTGTGTGCGGCGCAAGGACAAAAGCGGGGACGCAGGACGGCTCCAGGGCACTCGGGGGCAGGTGCGGGGCCCTGGCCATCCCGTCGGGGCGGGTCTCCCTCTTCCCCAGACGGGGGCAAGACAGAGCGATGAGAGTAGCCACTACAGAAGTGACACGGCCCGGGGGCCAGGTCCGAGGCCGAGGGGCAGGGGCAGGAACTGGCTCTCTGAAGAGCCACCGGACCCCTTCGCCCAGGGCGGACGCCGAGGGCCCAGGGAGAGGACGAGCGGCAGCGGTCAGCGGGAACGTGGCCGTGAGCCCAGCCGGGCACTCACTGCAGCCGCCCCACGCCCTGCTCTGGCCCGGATGCAGACGCTCAGAGTCGAAACCGACACCCGCCCACTTGTTACCACTGCAACCCGGCAGACAGCCGAGCTTGCCCTGTGGGCCACGGTCACGCCTGGTCCCAACCGGTGCAGTGCTGTCCCTCCTTCTGTCCTCGGTAGGGTGACCTGATACCTCGTTTGGGGTGAAGAAGGCTTCTGCAGCCTCTCTTTTTTTGTTGTTTCCTTTTAGGTTTGCCCACTAGTCCCCCATGCTCAGCGCTCTGCAGGAACTGAGCGTGCTTGCCGAAACAGAGCTGACGGATAAGTGCCCGCAGGCAGAGGCTGGCTGGGGCCGGTTACGTCGCTCTGCGTGTAACAACGTAACCCGCCCCAGCCAGCCTCTGCTTAGACTTTAGGAGAAACGGCTGCCTATGTCTGATAATTACACTAGTTCCTGGAGCGCCCAAGTGTCAGCTTCATCTGGAACGAGGACGTTTTCGGCTGAGCCGTGAACCAAGAAGCAGAGAGACTGCTGCGAACCAGAGGCTGGACAGACGGGGTGACGGCAGCAGATAACTGACCGGAGAGAGGCGGCCCTGCCCTGCTCCTGACTGTGGTCTTGTGCCTGGGGTGGGGGGGCCGCTTCACTCAGTTACAGCCATTTCAGGGGCGTTCTTCCCCCGGAGCCCGTCTGCAAGGGGACCCCGGTGCATGTGGGTGGTCTCTCAAAGCCTCCGCTTCTGGTCCTTGCGAACGGTTTCCTCCCTTGCTCGATGTCCCTCCCGCCCCCTGGAAAAGGGGGGACTCCGTGGCATGTAAAGGAGACACTCCCTCCCAGCCCCCCTGCCTCCGCCCCCCCTTGTGCTCTGACTCTGTCTCCTGCCCCCTGCAAAATAAGGGAGGGCTCTGTGGGAGATTGCGCACAGTGTTAGGCAGTTTGAGCCTTTGAAAGTGTATCTATCTGTAAACCTTGAAACCTTGTTGTGAGTGACATCAGCCAGACACAAAAGGACTCATGCTGTGTGAGCCCCCTGCACGGGGCTCCGGGGGTGGTCAAGATCAATGGCAGAGCAGAAGGTGGTGGGCGGGGGCGGGGGGTGCAATTTAATGGGACGGAGCTTCCGTTTGGGAAGATGAGGAAGCTCTGGAGATGGCGATGGTGGTGGCGGTCCCACGGCAGAGCGAGTGAGCTCGACGCCACCGTGCTGGACACTTAAACATTGTTAAAATGGTAAATTTATCTCAGGGGTGTTTCACCACATTAAAACGATCGCAGACATGGCTACCTGCACGATACTGAACTATTTCCAGGGTACAATAATATGAGGTCAGAGACTTTGCCCAAAATAACCTGGTGGGAAAGATGAAGGTTTGGGAGGAGATGAACCGAGGAGGGTTATACACTTCGGCTGTGTGGAGGGTCCGTGGGATTCACTGCACGACTTTCTCTAGTTCTGTGCACTGTGAGATTTTCCACGATGGAAGAAAGTTAGGGAATGAAGGAATAGTCTGTGTATCATTTTTCTTCTTTAAAAAGAGAGGGAGAGAAACATCAGTGTGTGGTTACCTCTCCCATGGCCTCCACTGGGGACCTGGCCTGCAACCCAGGCCTGTGCCCTGACTGGGAATCGAACCTGCAACCCTTTGATTTGCAGCCTATGCTCAATCCACTGAGCCACACCAGCCAGGACTTTGTGTATCATTTTTCAAAACAAGACGTTTTCTGGGTAATCCCTCTGAGATCCGTCCTGACGCCCGAGGCTTGCACCACTCCGAGGTGGGGAGCTTGGTGTATAAAGTCTCACGGGTAACACACAAAAAAATCAGAACATTTTTATGGGCTGCACATGAAGGGCAGTGGCGAGAGAGTGAGGGGTTGGTCCCCTCAGGACTGGGGAACCAGCCCAGCCTCCCAGGGTAACTCGCAGCCGCTGCCCGGGGTCGAGGAAAGGGGAGGCTGCAGAGGCCCGGGCGGCCGTCCTGGGCTCAGGGCTCAGGGCTCAGGGCTTGTGGTCTGGGGGGGGGGGGGCGGTGTGTGCACAGCTGAGGACCTGCTGGGATCCTCTGGCCTGAGGATCCCGAACCAGAAGGAGGGGATGAAGGAGGCTTCTGGAAGAGGCAACCGTGAACTGACACATTAATGCATCTAAAATGTATCCAAGTAACGAAAGAGACGAGGATGAGAGGAAGGCCCAGGACAGCTGCCCTGGCCCTGCCCACACGTGGGCCCTCCCCAGGGAGCCGTGGGGGTCCCGCGCTGCCCACCGGGCAGTCCAACCTCGCTGGACCTGGGCCCAGAGGCTGCCGTTCCTGGGCCTGGGCTAGAGGCAAGACCGCTCCTGCTCCGGGCTGGCGGGGGGGGCTCCGTCTGCCTTGGCCTCCGTCCCAACGCGGCCCTCCCGCTCCAGGCTGCCCTCGTGGCATTTAAGCTTCCTTCCCTCGGGGCCTGCCTCCGGGGAGATGGCCGCCGGTCTGGGGACCCTCTCACCCTGCAGTGAACAGCCCGCCGGCCTGTCCTTGTAGCCACTTCCATGTAGGGATCTGATTCCCTCCAGGTATTTGGCTAAAATCGAGTCTCCGACCCTGGGAGGCTGGGGCGTGAGCCTGCACGGTAACAAATGTAACAAATGGGCAGAGTTGATGAATCTGACCCTGGGAGAGCCCTCGCGGGAAGCAGCAGGCGCTCATCAGAGCCTCCAGCCCCCAGCCCCCGCCCCGTTCTCACTTTCTCACCACGGGCGGTGACAGGGGAGTCAGCGAGGGGGGTGCAAGGAAGGCGCTTCTCCTCGCCGGACGGACGCTGGACCACCAGACCCGAGTCCCCAGAGGCCTGGGCCCTGCTGCCCTCCCCCGACCCCCTGGTGAAACCTGTGAGCTCCATACAGCCCCGGAGCCCAGCTCGCCCCTGCCCTCCACCAGCCCCTTCCTTTCCTTTTCCTCTTTTCTCGTTTTGTGTTATTTTTATTGATCGATTTTAGGCAGAGAAGTAGGAAAGGGGAGGGAGAGAAGCATGGATTTGTTGTTGCATTTACTGATGCATTCGTCAGATGACTCCGGTGTGTGCCCTGACCAGGGATCGAACCCACAACCTCGGTGCATCGGGATGACGCTCTTGCCAACTGCGCTACCCGGCCAGGGCTTGCTTTTTGGCTTTAAAGCACATTGTTGTACTATGTGTGATTCTCTTTGTATCTATTTGCACGGAGAGGCCATGCCACAATCAAACACCAAAGGGAAGTGTTTCCAAGAAAAAAAAAAGTACTCTCAGCCGCTGAAACTCCTCCGGAAAAGTGGGAGGAATGACGGTAGGAGTGTTAATATTTACACTGTGTTGAGACCACATCGTAAAAGGTCAAGTTTGTGTGGGACTGTGAGATGTATATAAACGGAGGAATGATTCTAATTCTAGCACAATTTACTACTGGGCTAAAATAAACTAATAAGATAAATAAACACAGCTGCCCTCGCCCGGTTGACTAATATGACCTGAAGAGAAATAAAATATTGGGCGAGCCGAGGAGGCCAAGTTCAAACTAGATTAGCCGCAGAACCTCAGTGCGCCGCTTCGACATAATTAACGAGATGATTTGATGTGTCTTCGGCGCGGGATGGTTGCGAGCGGGGTTTTTTTTTTCGTAACAGCGCGGAGGTGGATACACATGCGTCCTCGCGGCAGAGGAATAAGAGGTTGTCATATTTTTCAGTTCTCCTGGCAGAGCGATCCATTCTCATCCATCTCGCCCTCGGCGGGAGAACCTGGGGTGTTTTTCTCCCCGTCATTCACGGCCGTTATTTAATGCCCGGCGGCAGCCGGGGTCTGCGTTAATATATTAACCTACGGCTCAAAAAGGCCTCACGGCCAACCGGCGGCCGGCCGCCCCGGCAGGTTGATGTCATAGTGTCACAGGGCGTGGGGATGGTGGCCATCGGAAACGCTGACCTCAGAGAGCAGCCCCGCGAGAGTGACCGATTGGAGTGGGTCGGCCGACCAGCTCCCGACTCACGCTCTGTGGGAG
Organism: Phyllostomus hastatus; assembly: GCF_019186645.2. Lineage (NCBI taxonomy): Eukaryota > Metazoa > Chordata > Mammalia > Chiroptera > Phyllostomidae > Phyllostomus > Phyllostomus hastatus. The sequence continues at coordinate 2,894,701 of NW_025333796.1, forward strand.
GGTCGGGTGGAGAACGCAGGGCGCGGGCTCAGAGTCGACCGTTGTGCAGCTTCGGAGAGAACGAGGGGTCCCCAGGCTGCGAAATGGAACGAGTGATCGGTGTGACTTACAGAAAAGTGAGCATTTATCTGCTCTGCATTCCAGCATAAAGGGCTCCCCCGGGGGGGGGGCGGCTGACGTCTGGCCGGGTCACCAGGAAGCGAGCCCAGGGCGGCTCCCTGGCGACACGCTGGCGGCCCTCGGGAAGGGACCGCAGACCCGTGGAGAAGTGGACCGGGACCGCAGCGCCCGTGGCTGTGGGTTCTGTTTCTCTCTCCATTTCACCTGCAAAGCACGTCCCCTACAAGCCCGTGGGTCTCCCGTCCTGCTCGCCCCAAAGGGCAGCCTGACACGGACCGGCCCCGGCCACACTGCAAAACCCGCTCTGGACACACCATCGCCTCCTTCTTGGCTGGCCGGTCAGCCCAGGATGACCAGGTGTTTCTGGGAAACCAGGAATATGAAGGAGAAAGAGCAAGAGAGACAAGGAAGAGGGAACCAAGAAACCATGGGTTCCCACAATCCCATCACCATGAAAAATGCACTGTGTGTTTGTAAGCACACCAACATGCATGTGCCATGCATGTGCATATACGCACATGCCTGCAAAGATGTGCACGCAGACAGTGAGAGTGCCAATCTCCAGCATGGGGCGGGGCAAGGCGGACATGGTTTTATTCATTGTTGCATTTTCCCACTTTCATTTTCCAGATCCCGTTTCCAATTACATAAATGCGCAATGCTCCTGAAATTGTAAGACTTATTTGTTTCAAAATAGAAACCAACTAGAGCGATCTGACACATCACAGGAAACAGCGGAACTTCAAGCAACACTCTACATTGTATCCTTGGAGACACAGGGAAACAATGTATTCGTAAGTAAAACAGGAACAGGATGATAGGGAGAGGAAAAAAACTAGGCAAGAGACCTTTCGAAGTGCTGAAATTGAAAAAAAAAAAAAATGGAAAAGCCAGAAGGCAGAGCTGAGCAAACCGACAGAGATGAAAACTAGGGGAAGCAGGAAAAGAGTGAGAACACCAGTCCCCCCCAAATCCGGCATCTAACCAATGACTGTCCCGGAAAGAGCATAAAGAGACTGAGGGGTGGATAGTACTAAAGCAATAACAGAAGAAATTGTCAGAGGCAGAAGACACAAGTCCTCAGATTTAAAGTTCCGGCACGGTTCCAGATCAGTCACAGGTCCGGGAAGTCCAGCACAGGGAACACAGTCAAGGATATTGTAACAACTCTGCCCAGTGCCAGGCGGGCACTGGAAACATCCAAGGCCTCAGTCTATAACCTGTAAGAAAGTCCACCCTGCCCTGGCCGGTGTGGCTCAGTGGACTGAGCACCCGCCTGTGAACCAAAGCGTAGCCAGTTTGATTCTAAACCGGGACAAATACTTGGGTTGCAGGCCAGGTCCCCAGTAGGGGGCGCACGAGAGGAAGCCACACATTGGTGTTTCCCTCTCTCCCTCCCTTTCCCCTCTCTAAAAATAAATAAATAAAATCTTTATTAAAAAAAGAATGTCTATCCATTGTGGTGTACACCTGAAACTAATACAAAACAGTGTTGAATGCAGACAGACTGCGACTGGAAAATAAAACACTGTGGTTAGGGGGAGAATAACATGTAAATATTTACTTACACGATTAGCATATGTAATGCTTACAAAACACTGAGAAATGCAGTCTGAGGAAGACTCCACTGGTGTCACAGACACATTTCTTTTTTTTTTAACTTCCCGTTCAGGCTGCGACAGTTGTCCCCGCCTTGTCTCCCTGTCCCCACCTCCACTCCCCCCTCCTCCCCGCAGTCAGTCCTGACATCATCGTCCGTGTCCACGGGCCGTGCGTAAACGTCCTTTGGCCAGTGCCTTCACTTTCATCCAGCCCTCTCTGATGCATTTCTTTCATATATATATATATTTTATGTATTTATGTATTTATTTTTAGACAGAGGGGAAGGGAGGAAGAAAGAGGGAGAGAAACATCGGGACCCACCAGTGTCACCCACTGGAGGACGTGGACAGGGGGCGTGGACTCAGGCCATCGGGCAGCGGCTCCACCACCGGGTCACCCAGCTTCCCAAGGACCGGCCCAGGGCCCAGCTCCGCCGAGGACCTCGGCCTCTCCACGGCCACTGACACCAGGACCGCCCGTCACTGTGGAGCCTCGGGCCCCCACGGGCCCAGTGACAGGCCAACAAGGGTGGCCCCGACTGGTCATCTGAGGCGTGGCTGGTGGGGGGGAGGGACTTGTACGGAACGGCCTCGTCTCCATGACTACCGAAGGGTCACCCGCCTGCGCCCCCACCTGGGTGGTTTTGTATCAGTAGAAATTAAAATACAGTGAAAGTAGCAAAAATAAATAAAAGCAAAAAAAATAAAAGGTCTCGGCACAGGAATGGAAAAAGGCCTTCAGGTCTTCTGGACTCGGAAAGGGGCAAGACTCGGATTGCCGTCGGATTTCTCGGCAACCACAGACACCAGACGCTAGAGAATAATGAAGCCACACCTTTCAAATTCAGGGGGAATTGCCCCAAACCTACAGTTCTGTACCCCAACACACTGCCGCCCAGGAGGGAGGCAGAGCAGAATCACTCTCAGACAGACAGACTGACAGACACACACACACACACACACACATACACACGGCGTTTGCTCCGGTTTCCGGCTCCCTTTTCCACGGCGTTTGCTCCGGTTTCCGGCTCCCTTTTCCGGGGAGTGATCAGGGTGTGAGCCAGAGGAGGGAGGGGCAGGGAGGCTCACCCGCTGGGGCCCCGCCCTGGAGGAGCCCCTGGTCCACTCAGCTCTGGCTCCAGGGCGGCCACAGCAGCACCCCCCTGCCGCTGCCCCGCCATGGCTCATGGCCCAGAGCACAAACGGGGGGTGGGGTGGCCAGAGCTTTATCGACAAAAAGAGAACCTGTGCTGTGAAGCCTGAGGAGTCTTCTGTCGGAGAGAAGGGCAGAGCACCATCCTCTAAGTATGCAATTTCCTGAAAAGGAGTTAACGAGCCTCCAAGGACGTAAAAACTAAATTAATCTTTAAGCTGTTCCTCCCCAGTAGCTGTTGTCTAGGCAAAGCTTTTTCTTTTTCTTTTTTTAATGACTTCACCTTTTTAGAGCAGTCCTAGGTTTGCAGTAAAATTAAGAGGAAGGTACAGGGTTTCCCATGTGCCCCCTCACTGCCCCGCACGCACAGCCCCTCCCATGATCAAGACCCACACCAGGTGGTGCATTGGGCACAAAGGACGAAAATGTATCAAGTTGTATCACAGTGACACGTCAAAATGTCAGAATCACCGTAGTTATGTGAGGGTCCCTTTCGGTGTTGCACATTCCGTGGGTTTGGACAAACGTATAACGACTTGTGTCCATCATCAGAGGGTCACACGCAATGTCCTTTTGCTGCCCTAAACCCTCTGTGCCCCGCCCGGTCACTCTGCCTCTCCTCGAAGCCCCGGGGACCACTGATACTTTTCCTGTTCCCGCAGTTTTGCCGCGTCCAGAACGTCCTGGAGTGGGAGCCACACAGAGCGCAGCCTGTTCGGACTGGCTTCTTTCGCTTCGTGATTGATTGCGTTGAAGCTTCCTCCCTGTCCTTTTTTTTTTTTAATTTATTTATTTCTAGAGAGTGGGGAAGGGAGGGGGAAAGAGAGGGAGAGAAACATCCATGTGTGGTTGCCTCTCACATGCCCCCCACTGGGGACGTGGCCTGAAACCCAGGCATGTGCCCTGATGGGGAATCGAACCAGCAACCCTTTGGTTTGCAGGCCAGTACTCAGTCCACTGAGTCACACCAACCGGGGCCCATTGCGTATTTTTAAACCACATTATTGAAAACACAGCTCTATTAAAGCCAGTGTTTAGGCACCGTTTGATTGTCGCTAAAGATTTCTCTAGGCTAACAAGAAAAGTGTCTATATTATCCCAGGTTGTAGTCCAACCTCCAATAAGATGGCTTATTAGGTGAGAGGTACCGGTTTTCTTCTGGGTAGTTACTCTTTGTCTTTCTTATTTTTCAAATGGAGCTGAAAGGCCACAGAAGCACCATAAGATAGTTCGCAGCTTTCATGGGTGAACTGCAAGGGCAAGGACCCTGAAAGGAACCATTGCCGCCCTCCATGGCCCATTCAGGTCGACCTGGAAGGACCCAGCAAGTCAGGTTCGGCCGACACCCTCCTTGGTGGGCAGCACACAGACTGGCCCTGACCCCGGCCTCTACCCCGCCCCTCCCACCGCTGCCTCCTGGGACTTCCGCGGACACCGCATGAATTTTACAGACAGCTTAGAAGAGCGGCTGACTCGCGGCAAACACGTGATGAGTGTCACATAGCCTCCTTATGCTGAACACAGACAAGTAACTTCCACCCAAGGCCGTTGCGCTAAGTAGCTTTAGCGCAAGACTTCAGCGCAAGCCCCACAAGCGTCTTTGAAAGGACCGGTGAACATTCTCCGTCGCCCTAACAAGGTTGTGGTGTGACCCCCTGAAACCATCCAGTGCTCTCCCAGAGCGGCCTCGAGATCCCAGGGACAGGACCAGGGACCGCCCGCCCCCACCCCCGGCTGCTGGACACACTAAAGCACCTCCCCTTCAAGGAACCGAGGGCGCGCAGGTCCCGTTCCGGAGCCTCGCGCCAGCCCCTGTGCAGGAACACGAAACGGCCTGGCCGCAGAGCCTCCCGCAGGAGCAGCGAAACAAAGACAGTAAGAGAAATCCTACCCAGGGAACACAGAGGGCTCAGCTTGGATCTAGAAAGTGAATGGGCACCTGTCAAAATGTAACTGCCGGCCCGGCCCTGGCTCGCGCGGGCATGCAGGTGACACGCGCGGCCAACAGGGGGCAGCACCTCCGCGTGCGGGACAAGCACCCTGCACGCGGGACGCCGCGCAGGGAGGGCTCCTGGAAACCAGGGACGGGGCGCAGACGGAGCCCGGACCGCGGACTCGGCGTTGCTGGGATGCGGGAGAGCTGCCCGGCGGCCCGCACCAGGGGCGGAGGTTTTGCAGGGGCTTTGGTCATAGGGAAAGAGATTCATAGCCATAACGGAAGCCACGCCGTTAGTAAAAAGGGGACCGGTGATGACACAGACAAATATATTTACAGACCATTGCCTCAACCCGGGCCGCCGAGGCTCAGATGCATGGCGGCTTTCACATTTATTTATAGATCAGCGTCTTCCTGTGATAAACGGTCAGCTCCTAACCTAAAAAGACTGAAGATCGCAACAGAGAACTGGGACTTTTCTTTAGTTGTCTTCACGGGGCGAGGGATGTCGGCCGAGGTCAGCGACCCAGCGCCCTCTCCTCCGTCATCTGGCGAGCTGTGTCGAGTGGTGAGCCCCCCGTCAGCCAACGCACGATAAACCACAGGCCAGAGGCGCTGGCGACAAGCTCAGGGCAGGGCCAGGCCTCGCTAGGAGCCTCTGATCCCAAGGACACGTCCTGCTCCGGGTCTCACCCGACAGGTGGCCGCAGGTGAGGGCCAGCTGAGCCTCACCTGGGCCTCGCGGCTCTGGGCAGAGCTGCCCGGCAGGTAATCACACCCCGGAAGGAGCGGGCTAAGGGCGACGGGGCGGCTCTGGAAGCTCATTTCTGCCCCCACACGACCTCGGTCACTCTTCTGCTCCCTCGGTTCTTGGCCCAACAAATACCTGAGTGCCTGCTGGGTGCCAGGAATTGGGTCCCGGAGGGGGGTGGGCAGAAATACACGGCAGGAAGCAGCAGGGACGGAGCAAGCGCTCCCTTTGGGGAGGTGGCCGGTCACAGATGCCCCACGGCACGGGTGTGACTTGGAGGAGGCCCGCCGCCGTGGGGACACAGGGGAACTGTGTCTGAGCAAAGCGGGGTGGGCCCCCACTCAGGGAGTGTGACATGCCTCTGTCCCGCCACACCCGGGGTCCCCGGGTGGCCCAGGCAGAGACGCACGTGAAGGGCACTTTCGTCCCGAACATGGCTGAGCCGGTGGCTCTGCGGCACCGAGAGTCACGGAAACATCTCAGGCGGGGGATGGGGTAGAGAGGCGCGGGTTCGAGTGGGCGCTCCCACGGCTGGCGCGTGGGCTGGAGAGGACCTGGGCTGCATGCACAGGGCCCGTGGTCCGAAGGGCGGGAGCAAACAGCCCGGGCAGTGCCCAGGGCCTGACCGAATGCTCTCCACCAGGGAGGGCGGGGCTTGGCTGGGTGGCTCCTGGGGAGGGAAGCTGAAGAAGGGGGTTGGGTGAGCCTGCGGCCCCCCTCCGTGCCCCCCCCCAAGGGCTGACCTTTCACCCAGCAGATGGACAAAGACAAAAACCCGAGAGGAGTCCACGAAGGAGGGGCGGGCGTGAGTTCGAGCTGGCACCGGGGTGGGAGGGGGGGTGGGGACGGAAGTTTGGAGTTAACTGTTCACTAAAAAAAGCACATTTACACACTTTCCCTAGGCAGTTTCTAGGGTGCTAGCCGGTGAAACACTGGCATGATTTCACACACACACACACACTAATAGGGCACAAAAGTGTTTTTAAAAGAAAACAAAAACCGTTAGCAGGTTGGTTACATGAAGTATGCCTGTAACGCCCCTGAGCAGAGGGAGCGATCCGGGCTCAGCGGTGCTCTGCCCTCCGCAGGCCCGACTCATGGGGGCACGGGGGGCCTATCACACACGGATCCCGAGTCAGGTCTAGGGGGGCCCCAAATGCCAGGTCCCGGACAGGCCACCAGCAAGGCCGCTGCAGGACCAGACTACGGACCGGACGGATGGGAAACAGCCGAAGCCCTCCCGCCCAGGGCAGCAGACGATGTGTCCCTCTCGGTAAAAAGCCGCCGTTCTGAGGTTCCTGTCTGCCTGCGCGCCCCAACGCCAAGCATCCACGGAAGCTGATGACGGACTTCCCGCCCCACGTTACCCCGGTAACGGCCCTCTCTCCGTGGGTTACAGTGAGCAGAGCTAGTTTCGGATCAGAACAAAAATACTAAATAATCAGTAAATTGATGCATTGAACTGAGAAAAAACAAGTTCGTAGCCCTGGCTCAGTGGACTGAGCGCGGGCCTGCAAACCAGGGGTCGCTGGTTCGACTCCCAGTCGGGGCACACGCCTGGGACGGGGGTCAGGTCCCATGTGTGGGGGTACATGACAGGCAACCACACACGGATGTTTCTCTCCTTCTCTTTCTCCCTTTCTTCCCGCCTCTAAAAACACACAAACAAATCTTTTTTTAAAAAAAGGAAAGATGTTTGTAAACCTAAGTGCTATGGGCTGAACTTTAACCTGTGTGGTGGGGGGTGTTGGGGGGGTGGGGACTTGGGAAGCTGTCACGAGGGGGAACCATCGTGAACGGGGTTAATGCCCGCGTAACAGGGACCCCAGAACACTCCCTCTGTCCTTCCAGCGCGCAAGGCCACGGCGAGAAGATGCCGGCTGTGAACAAGGTGAGGGTCCGTGCCAGACACGGAATCTGCCGGAGCCGGGATCTCAGCCTTCGGTCTCCAGACAGTGAGACATGGGCGTCCGCAGTCTGCGGCCGGCATCTGCTACAGCGTGCTGGCCGGGCAGAGGCACTGAGTGAGGGGTCACACTTTAAGTGGTATATTCTGTATTATATATTACTCTTACTAGATCACTCGAGCTACTATTTCTAAGAGCCGTCAGGCAGAGCCCCAACCCACATTTTTTCTTCCCAGGCCGGGGGGACCAGTGTCTGATGCAGCAGCCCTCGGTCTGCCGGTCAGTTCTGACTGCTTGGGTCAGTCCAGCGAGCCGCCTTGGTGCTCTTTTCCAAACACAGATCGGTGGAGGTCACTGCCCCCCGCCCCCCCCACTCTTACCCACTTAAAGGGCTTCTGATCCCCCCAGAATAAACACCACGCCCAACAGGCATCGCCAGGGCCCTGCTGCCTCTCCAGCCCCTCTCTTGCACGGACAGACACACGCAGGAACACACACTCTCACACCACGCCCATACGTACACACCAGCACCCTGGCCCTACCACTTGCTCTGTTGCACACGCATCCGCCCATGTGTCACTAACGGACTGTTTTATGTTTGCAAACAGCCCCTTCATGGGGACCAGAGAAACAGGGCTTCCTGTCCACCAGCTGCCCTGAATGCCTGGGGGAGACTTGGGGGAGGGGTCCTTGGGTGGTGGTTCCGGGGAGGGGACAGGGTGCAGGCTGGGGAGTGCATGGCTCCTCCAGGTGAGAAGCAGCCGGAGTAACGCCCAGAGGCCACCTTCACATTAGGATCTGGGGGTTCAAAAATATCCCTTAAGATTTGCCCACCTTAGTTCCCCACTGAGTCTGACCAGCCTTGGCTTCAGGGCCAAGAAAACCCTGCCCTGGGCAGCAACCAGGGCTCAGAGGAGGGTTCCTGGAAGCCGGCTGAGCAAGAGGGTGCTGCTGTTTATTGAACACCTACTGGGTGCCACACCCCTTCTAAGCCCTCAGTGGGAGTAAGCAGATTTGACTCAGTGGGTTCCTGTTCGATGAGGCAGCAGCCGGAGCGACCAACTCCCTCTCCCCAGTTAGCACCCGAGACGTCACTGAATGAGGGAGAAGCGTGGGCTCCAGGAGAGACCTGCAGAGCTCAGGTCGGGGTGCGGGGGCTGCTGCTTGCATGCCGCACTGGGGTGGGGAGAGGTGGAGGGCAGCTCTGCAAGGCCGGCTCCGGCCTCTTTCTTACCCCTCAACTTCTACCCCAGGCCCTGCGGGGGGCAGGCGGAAGCTAGCCTTGGGCCCACCAGCCAGGGCTGGGGGTAGGAGGTGCCCAGGGAGGCAGGGGTGGGTGCCCCTCACACCCAGACTGGGGGCTGCAGCTGGGAGTCCCTTCCTCCCTGTTGCTTCTCTCCAGGAACCAAGGAGGCAGTGGTGTGGACAGGTGGGCGGTGGGGGGAGCCCTCCACATGGAAGCAGCTTGTTGGGCCTACAGAGCGCCCACCACAGCCTAGGAAATCCTCACTCCCAGAAGCCAAGGCGCGGCCAGGGCCGGTTCCTTCCCGGGCTGCACGAGGGAATCCGTCCAGGTCTCTCCCGGCTTTTGGTGGTGGCCAGCTGGCCTCGGGTCCGCGGTTTGGAGACTCATCCCCACCCCCATCGCTGTGTCCCGGGCCACATGGCCTCCTCCCTGGGTGTGAGGCCCATTTCTCTCTTGCAAGAACACCCCGCATTGCAGCCAGGGCCCCCTGAGTCCAAGACCTCCTCTGAACCTGATTACACCTGCAAAGGCCCTATTCCCTGGTGAGGACTAGGCCACGGTTTCCGTCAGGCAGGGGCTTGGCGACCAGGATTCACCTCGCGCTGGTCTGTCAGCAGAGGAACGAATAACCGTGGGACCCGGGAGCATTACTCGGCACTCGGCACTCGGAGACACTGAGGCCTGAGGGTGAGTGAGTGGGGTGAGTGTGAAGGTTCCCCATAAAAACTCGCACGTACACGCAGAAGCCACCAGACACACTTTCCCCCCGGGGTGTGTTCACACCCAGGTAAATGCACCCACGCGTGAAAATAAAAGCTCCACGCCCTGCTGCCAGGCACGGTTCCTTCCTTCCCTTCCTTCCCTGGCAGGTGGTGCACAGGCCTCTTGACCGTAATCTGGAGGGTGTTTCTGTATTTGCCACGTATAATGCACAGTTTTTTGCTCACATTTTTGAGGGAAACATAAGGATGTGCATCATACATGGGTTTAGTGACTACATTACATACCACGAGTACGATAATGGGCGTAATAATCATCCCGTGGTATATTTACAACAACGTGGTTGCGCAGTATACACGGCAAAATACGGCAGGAGAGAAGGTAAGTTCTGCGAGTAGGAGACACCTGGCGGCGGCGCGGTTCCCTGCGCTGCCACCCTCCGGTCGGCAGGGGGCGCCGCCCTGCCCCGCGCAGCGCTCCGCTCCCTGCCCGGAAGTCCCGCCTCTGCCGGGGGTCAACACCGGTGCGCCCGGAAGATGGCGGCGTCCACGAGTGTGGAGTCGCGGGGCCCCGGCGGCTCCCGGCGGCGCGTGGGTCGCGAGAAGCGTCCCGGCGGGCGCGGGCCTGGGGGCGACAGGGCCGGAACCCTGAAGCGGCTAAAGCTAGCAGTGGAGGAGTTCGTGCAGGCGTTCTCCGAGGGCCAGCCCCCACGCGGCCGCGAGGGGCCCCTGGCGGAGCGGAGCGCGCGGCCGGGCGGCAGGAGGAACCGCAGGGAGCTGAAAAAGGAAAAGCGGCGACTGAAGAAGGCGCGCCGGCTGCAGAGGACTGCGGGCCCCGCGCAGGGCCCGGGCGGCGGGGCCGAGGCAGCGAGCGGGCACCAGGCGGAGGGCGCTAAGGGGTCGGGCGGCCAGACGTCCCCGCCGCGTCGGGCCCCACGGCCGCCACAGGCCTCGCCGCCTCCCCCGGCCCCAGCGAAGGCCAAGGCCTCCCGGGCCAAGAACTCCCCGGCCAAGGCCAAGGCCAAGGCCGCCCCAGCCAGGGCCGCCCCCAGGGGCACCCGGCCCTCGGCCGCCGCCAGCGCCGCTCGGAAACGGGCGCTCCTTGCGGCCAACGAGGAGGAGGACCGAGAGATCCGGAAGCTGGAGCGCTGTCTGGGCTTAAACAAGCGCAGGAGGAAGGGCGACGCCAGCTCTGTGCCTCTCAGCTTCGCCCGCGACGGGCTCGACTACATCCTGGGAGCCCTGGGGTCCGGGGACGGCAGTGGCTTGTATGACAGCAGCAGTGAGGAGGAGGGGGACCCCGGACAGACGGCCCGCGAGAGCGACGGAGAGAGTGTCTCCGGGGGCGGGAGCGACAGCAAGAGCGACGCCGTGGACGGGAGCGACCGGGAGAGCATCGCCGGGGACGGGAGCGACAGCGACAGCGACGCCCGGGACGGGAGCGACCGGGAGAGCATCTCCGGGGACGGGAGCGACGACGACAGCGACGCCCGGGACCGGAGCGGGGAACAAGAGGACGAGCAGGAGCAGGAGGATGTACAGAAGAAAAAGGGAAAACAAGGAGGAGAAGGGAGCGCGAAGGGGAAACGCCGGACGAAGAGAGTCCGCTTTGCGGAGGATGAAGGCAGGCCTGAAAATCCCCCGGAGGATGCTGACGCGGCACAGCAGGTACGGTGGGAACGGGTTCAGTCCCTGGGACTCCCCTCAAAATCACGATGGGGCCAGGGTGTGGGACACAGGGGCCCAATTTGTGTTTGAGCTGAGTGTGGGGAAATCTGTTTATCTGCTATCTGTATGTTTTTAAGTTCCCATCATGAAGAGTTAAGGGAGAAAACCTCTCTCGGGGCCTTTTTTCCCGGGGACTGAAAGGCCATTCGCGCTGGTTGTCCTGAGGGACATCCCCATTCCGGGTTCCTGCCTGGTCTCCAACCCTGACTGTGGCCACCTCCCCCTTGCTTTGCCCCTCGCCCCCCTTCCCTCCCCTAGGGTTTTCCTTCCTACCGCTCGCTCCTGGAGTCTTCGTGAAGCACTGAGCTGATCTGCAGCACTTGTTTCAGCAGTCTCTCCCTGGAGGCCCAGTTCACAGGCCCGGACAGGCCTGCAGGGGCTTCCCCGCCCGGTAAACCGGCTTCACCCCACAAGCGCCTTGAAGGCAGCCAGCGGAATTGCTGTGGCCTTATCACTGCCAGCCCCCACTCCCCATCCACAGTTCTGCTTCCTTTGCATCCAGACCTGCTGTCCACTGTGGTCCGAAGACGACTCAGTGGAAAGTTACAGAAAGAAACCACCCACGGGCTTTGAGTGGGGAGGGGCCCTGAGAAGTGTGACGAGGCCTCCTGCTGTCCGGCTCCATCCAGGGCTGTCCCTTTGTTTGCCACCCACTCTCCGGTCACGTCGCGGCCTCAGGGTCTGAGTGTTCAGGTTGTTTGTCACAGTGTCGTGTTGCTTGTGGCCAGAGAACCGCCATTTCCCTTAACAACGGCCCTGAAGCGGTGGTGCGGTGGTGCTGGCGCCTTGGGTTTGCCAACGGTAGGCCATAAGGTGCTTCCTTCAGGTGGGAAGGTCTGTATGTCAAGGTGAGCGCTGTCTGCGGTCTCAGGCGTCCGCGGGGGCGTGGGACAGGACCCCTGCAGACAAAGGGGGGCTGCCTCCCTGTCACCCCTGCCGGCAAGGCTTCCCTGCTTGTCCGCTCACGTCAGGTGTCGCCGGGACTCTCCCCGTCCCCGGTGGACGAGCTGTCTCGGCCTCTCTCCCTGGCGCCTTTGCGCCCGCACGTGGCGCGGCTCCTGAGTGCTGCTGTGGTTCCCATCGCAGAGCCTTGTTCCCAGCTGCTGCTGGCTCTGCCGCCCAGCCTGTGCAGGCGGGGCCCACATCGTGAGCACCAGGGTCGTGGCAGAGCCGCTGGGTTGGTGCACACTGGCGTGCTTTCTCCAGAGCCTGCGCTCCCTGACGGCGGGGGCCGTCCTTACAGGTGTTTCCTCAGGGCCGTCACTTAGGGGCCAGGACACGTTGGTCCCAGATCACGATTTGTGCACCCGCAGTTGATGGTCTAGGAGAGTGAGCGGTAGATTGTTTTGATTTTATTGTGAAAGTTAGATACTTGTTTTTGACAAGTTTGATATTACCTTAGAACACTTTGCCTGCAAAGCCGGTAGTATGTTCGGTGTGTGCGTGCCGCTGCGTCGTGCCCCCGTAAGTTACACCGGGCAGAGCGTGGACGGTCTGGCTCGGTCGGCAGATCCCCAGGGGCCCAGCCAGCTCTGAGGGACTGCAGAGGGAGCACAGGACAGGGACCCGTGTTTCCGTCAGCGCGGAGGGGGGGCCAGGTGCTGAGCAGCGCTCGCCCCGGGCTGCTCCGGCGCTCGGTGCCTGTCTGACGCCGGCTCGGCAGCCGCGGTCAGTGGGTACAGCTTCCACCAGGTCCTGGGAACATCGCACCCGAGTGTGAAAAGTGAGGGGGAAAGTGGGGTTTGTTCAGTGCAGGTTTCTGTAATGCGTTTCTGTCATTCCCAGCAGCGTCCGAGTGACGACAGCGAGAAGTATGTCCCCCCGCACGTGCGGAGAGCCGAGGAGGCCGTGGACGCCCAGAAACAGGAGGAGAGGCAAAGGCTCCAGAAGCAGGTCCAAGGCCTGATCAACAGGTAACCGCGCGGCACTCTCACGTGGTCGCTGCGAGAAGCCGTGTGTTTTCTGAAAACACGGACCCTGTCCCCGGAACTGGACTGGCGAGGGGTGCGACTGCGCCGCTGATGGGCTCCTTTCGGCTCCTGCCCGGGGCAGCCAGACCCTGCCTGGGGGCGGGGCGCCCACCGTTCCCCTCGGTGCCCGTCAGAGCGGGAGCGCTGTGCGGGTGCCCGGTGGCTGTCGGAGAAGTCCCGGGGGCGGGCGGCAGCCCGGGCCATCCCCTGCCGAGGCGGGGTCACAGCCCAGGGTGGCCTCCCAGTTGGGAGCGGGGTCCTCCCTCCCTGGTCCCCCCGCCCCGGTCGTCAGCCCGTGTGAGCTCTGCAGCGTCGCCCCCTAGGTGAGCGCACAGCCCGGCGCACAGGTGACGCACTGCAGGGCCGCACACCTGAAGCCTGCCTGGTTTTGTCGGCCAGTGTCACCCCAGTGAGTGCAGCTGGCCCGGGCCCCCAGCTCTCCTGCTCCCCCTCATGGTCACCCTCTCCCCCCACCCCCCACCCCCGTTGCTTTTTTAAATGCTTCTTTTTAACGGAAACAAAACTCCGTCTGCGTGGTGCACCTGGAATTGCACCAGACACGCTGTTTTAACATCCTACATGAACTCGGGGTGTGTTGCACCCCCAACCCCGGGAAGCAGGGCGACCTTTTCTCGGTGTCTGGAAACTCGAGATTCCTGTGTCAGCAGAACAATGGGAAGTCGCCGCCAGCAGCATGTGCTGGCCTGCAGGGCAGGTTCTGGGGGACCTGGGGCTGTGGGGGCACCCGTGCAGCGCATGCAGCGCCCGCAGCACCGCCTGGTCTCCCCGGGGGCCCCGGCGCCCCTCGCTGTGGGTGCATGCCCGCGGGAAGACAGCAGCCACGGGGCTGCTGGGGGCTGGGTCACGCGCCGACTGGGCCGGGTTCCGGGGCCAAGGTGGGGACTGTTCGTGGGGCAGCGCGCGCGTGACACTCAGGCTGCACTTCGGGGGCGGGGAGGTTCGGTTTTGGTCCCTGGCGGACGCAGGAAGCGGTTCCTAACAACAGTGCCCCCGCCACTCTCTCCTCACGCCCGTGTGCAGGCTGAGCGAGCCCAACCTGGCGTCCATCAGCGGGCAGCTGGAGGAGTTGTACATGCGGCACAGCCGGAGGGACGTGAGTGACACCCTGACGCGGGCCATCCTGAGCGCCTGTGCCCCGGACTGGGCCGCACCCGGCCGGCTGGTGATGGAGCACGTCCTCCTGGTCAGCGTCCTGCACCGCACAGTGGGCATCGAGGTAGGCCCGGCCTGGGGAGCCCCGCCCGCAGGTGCTGGTCAGCTGCGGCCTTGCATCAGGATACTCTTACCTGTCTTTGGTGTTGGTTTATCTTCCTGGGGTGGCATGGCCTGGCTTGCGTTTTCTCGGGGCCCCTCCAGGGGTTCAGCTCCTGCCCCGCCCCCCCTCCCCCCGGTCTTCCAGATACCCCATCGTTCTGGAGCAGGGGAGTCAGTGAGTTTCACGAGTGGGGAGCATCCCCGGGAGCCTGGGTGGATACGTGCTCGTTCCGGGTGACTGGTGACTTCCGCCTGGACTGGGGACAGAGGACAGACACTGGCTCCCTGTCCTCTGGGCCTTGGGACTCCCCAGCTCTGAAAGCCCCAGCTGCTTGGGGTCGGTCCTCTGAAGTGACAGCTTTGTCTCCAAGAGCTCTCCCTGGCCCACACACGACACCCGGTGCCCGGAGCTGCGAGGTTCAGGGCAGTCAGGGGCTCTGCCGGGCCCCCGCACCCTGCGTCAGAGCGGTGGGCCCTGACCCCGGCGGTTTCAGCTCAGACGGAACTTGGTGCAGCTGCAGTGAGAGCCGTGAGCCCTGATCGCCTGCAGTGTGTCCGGCACTCCCTGGCCCTGGGAGCCTGGGGCCCCTGGTCCGTGTCTCCCTGAACCCTTTGCTGAAGGCACGAAGGAGGCCGGGGGTGACTCGTCCCGGGCAGTCGTAGGGACCTCCCGCTGAGTGGGTGCTGGGCTGTGAGCTCTCCCGCCGCCACGCCCATCAAGCTCCGGCTCTGCAGTGACGAGGTCATCCCCACCGAGTCCAGAGTGTCACGGAGCCCAAGGCGGCAGTGACTGCGCTGCTCTGGAGCCTGTTAAAATCAGAAGTCCCATCTCTGTGGGTTTGTGTTAAAATGTGGAGTCAGAATTAACACACACGCTTGAGCGACTGCAGCGACGTGAACGGTGTTTCTGTTTTTAAATACGTGCTCAGTCGTAGTTTCACCTGAGGCGTTTAACCTCAGTACGTGGAGAGTTCTGGCAGGCTGTGGCATCACTCAACGGCTGTGTTGGCGTGCCGCACGCGTGACGCCAGTCTGTGCCCCTGCAGGTCGGGGCGCACTTCCTGGAGGCCGTGGTGAGGCGGTTCGACGGCGCGTACCGAGCGGGCGGCGCGGGCAAGGAGTGCGACAACCTGCTCACGGTCCTCGCCCACCTGTACGGCTTCCGCGTGGTGCAGTGCCCGCTCGTCTTCGACCTGCTGCGCAGGCTCGTGGGGGCGTTCTCGGAGAAGGACGTGGAGCTGGCCCTGCTGCTGCTGAGGACGGTGGGCTTCGTGCTGAGGAAGGACGACGCGCTGGCCCTCAAGGAGCTGATCGCCGAGGCCCAGGCCAAGGCCCAGGCCGCCCGGGCAGACGGCAGGTTCCAGGACCAGACCCGGGTACGGTGTGCGCCTGGCCTCCCGGCCCCACGCTCAGACTCGGCCCGCGCTCAGAGATGAGCGTGCGGGGCGAATGCCACGACCCGCTCTTCGCGGTCTGTCTGTCGCCTTGTGATGTCGCGGCTTTGTCTCTGACGTGTGAGTGAGCCTTCTCTCTTCACTGAGAACTCGGGTGTTTGGTGGGTTTGGGAAATGATGTGTTTCACACTCCTCCACTCAGAAAGCGTTTGCTGAGAGAGGCCATGTGGCTCGGGGTCAGCACCCCTGGCGTTCTGCTCTGGCCGCCGGACAGCGACGCCACCGCAGTCTTCCACGCCTCGGTTTCCCTCTGGAAAACAGGGCTGGCCATGGCTCCTGCCTCGTTTCCGGTTCTGCCGACTGAGAGGGGCGGGGGACTCGGAAGCCCCTGTGGGATGTCCACGTGGGGCCTGCAGGGGAGCAGGTGGAGGCCATTGCAAGGACCAGGCTTCTGTCCTGGAGGCACCTGGCAGTTCTGAGCAGTGACCTGGAAGTGCAGGTGCTCGGGGTCACTTCGGCCACCACGCAGAGGAGGGAGGGGCTCTGGCAGGGTGGCACCCCTGTGGGGGGGGCTGAGGCGGTGGTAGGGAGGGTCAGCTCCGTCGCAGTGGACGTGAGGGAAGGAGTTAGGACTGACCGGATGTGGGGGTGGGAGGCAGGGTGGGGGGAGGGGCGGGTTCAGCCCAGCCTCTCTGCGTGGGCCTTCAGTGGGCGGCGGCGGCACGTGCGGGGGGGGGGCGGGGGGGGCGGGCCCAGGCTTGAGGTCCCGCACTGACCGTCCCTGGTGCTCCCCGGGAGTGCCGTCTGCGCCCTCGGAGGAGGAGGCCCCCAGGCTGTGGGGTGGGGCCTCGGGGTCGAGCTGGGCTGGCGCTCAGACGCTCGGCTGACGCAGGCACCCGGCTGGGGTGTCCCAGAGGAGCTGCCCCGTGTGGAAGGCCCAGAGGTCAAGTTTGAAACACAGCAGTCCGAAGAGATGAGAAGTGCACCGTGGCTGCCTGGGGGGGAGGGGTTGGTGGGAACGGGCATGCCTGTTAATGAGTTTGAAGCTTCTCCTTGCGGTGGGGGGAGGCAGTGAAATCTTCTAAGACCGGGGAGGGTCGCACCGCCCTGGACACGGTGAGTGTGCGCCTGAAGTGGGTGAGGGGGCCTCAGGAGAGGGCGTCCGGGGCTCTCTGTGCTGGTTGGTCTGCGGCTCTCCTCTAGGTCCGGCTGCGTCTCCCGCCCAAAGGCTGGAGAAGCAGAAAGGCCCGGAGAGGGGACGCGTGACCAGCGGGGGAGAGCAGGGGTGGCGCGGAGCCTGGGGCCGCAGGGGAGGGGCCGGGCACCTGCGGGCGCTGGTCCGCCCCCCGGATGCGGAGGGGGGGGGCGGAGTCTACTGCGCGTGATCACCGTTAAAACGCTGCACACGCTCGCCTGCGCTCCGCTCCGGGGCAGGCGGGTGGAGCCGGCCTGTCTCTCCGCGTGGCGGAGGGAGACGACGGAGCGCGCTCTCTGCCTGCGCGCGCAGGTGCGGTTCATGCTGGAGACCATGCTGGCGCTGCGGAACAACGACGTGCGGAAGATCCCGGGCTACGACCCCGAGCCCGCCGAGCGGCTGCGGAAGCTGCAGGGGGCTCTGGTGAGTCGGCAGGGGTCCCGGGGCCAGCCGGCGGCTGTCGTGTGGCGAGACCCCGGGAGTGGCATGTGTGCGGGGGGTCCCTGTGAGTCGAGCGTCCCCCACACCTAGTCCGCGGGGCTGGACTCGCTGCACGGCAGAATCACGATGGAACCCTCCGGTCGCTTTGGAAGACAGGCCCCAGGGGTGTGAGCGCGGCAGGACGGGGCTCGTCCCTGTGAGCTCCCCGGGCGTTTTCTGTGTGGGGCCACGGCCGAGGGCCCCGCCCTCCCCGGCCAGGGACCGCCCTTCAGCCCACCCTGGGTCAGATCAGAGACCGCTGGCTCCCCCGGGCCCCGGGCCCCGCTCAGCCGCATTCCCACCGCCAGCCAGTGCAGCCCCCCTGTGGCCCCGAGCGTCTGCCCTGCTGTGACGACTCCCCAGAGACCGAGGCTTGGGAGGACAGACCCGGAGCCCTCAGACACCCGCCCGGGAGCGTGCCTGTCACCGGGCGTTACTCCGGACAGCAGGGCCCGGCTGTCAGTGACACGTAACGGTGCATGCTCAGCCAAAGCGCCGTCGTCAGGAGCAGAAGGTGGGGGGGGCCCAGACAGCCGGGACCGGCTGCAGCGTCTCACCTGCTGTGTTTCCTTCCGGCAGGTGCGCGGCACTGGCTCGGGCACAGACTCTCAGCTGCGCGTGTCCTGGGACAGCGTCCTCAACGCCCCACAGACTGGGCGCTGGTGGATCGTGGGATCCGCCTGGAGCGGGACCCCAATGATCGACAGCAGCCAGCACAAGGCCCCGCAGGAGCCGCCGGCGGGCACGGTATGCGACCCCCGCCACTGCCCCCTCGGCGCCGCGGCTCTCCCTGGGGCAGCTGCCTCGCAGTTCGTTGGATGTTACCCGGGTGGGCAGTTGGGGGCCTTTTGAAGGCCTTGTAGAGGTTGCTATGGTTTTGTGACAGTTTGGTTCAATTTCTGGTGTTGCTTTTTAAAGGATGTGTTTTAAGTCCCAGAAAACATCGAGTGAAAGAGTTACAGGCCCAGAACATCACAATGTGGCTGCAGATAGATCCACTCTTGTCGTGTAGACACGTTGCCACCTGAACGTGGCGGCCGGGCCATCAGCCCGAGTTTCGGGTGGACAGGGCGCTGGGCCCTGCCTGGTGATTTAGCGCTGACCGAAGTCCGCGTGGTGGGCAGGGTTCCTCCCCGCCCCAACCCCTCTCTGCGTCCCGGGGCCCATGTCACATGCGCCGCCTGGCTCTCCTGGCCTCGGCCCCTTGCCGCAGACGTGCTGCCTCCTGGCTCAGGCTGCCAGCGGGCGCTGCCACGGGCCGTCCCCACCTGGGCCGCCGTGTCCTTCTGGTGGACTCGTCCCCTGGGGAGTCACGAGAATGAAAATGGGGCGTTCACGTACTTCTGTGCACCCGCCGTTTTCAGTCACGCTCGGGTGGGGCCGCAGAGCCGCGCATGCCGTGTCTCAGAAACCTGACCCAGCGGCCCCGGCCGCACCGGAGCAGCAGGCTCGCTGACCCCGGCGAGTGACCCATGTTCCGGCCGCCCCTCTTCCCAGGTCAGCGCCAAGATGCTGGAGCTCGCCCGGAAGCAGAGGATGAACACGGACGTCAGGAGAAGCATCTTCTGCACAATCATGAGCAGCGAGGACTTCCTGGACGCGTTCGAGAAGCTCCTGAAGTGCGTGCCCGTGAGCGCTGCGCCCGGGTGGGCGGGCGGGCAGGCGTCCGGCCAGGGGCTGCGTCCGGGCCGGGCTGCCCCGCGGCCGCTGGCCGTCCCGCGTTGTGGTGCAGTCTCGTGAGAGCGACCAGGGGACCGGCTGGCAGTTCCCGGTGGTTGTGGTGAACTGCTTAAAATCTCCAGATTAGAAGTGTTCTTCTTACAGTGAGTTTAGGACTGCCTCGCGTAGTTCCTGTCAACAGTTGCAGGGTGATTTTAAAAGTGCGTGTGTGGTGTTTACGAGGCGCTGCTAAACGTGTCTAGCCCTTCTTTGCCTCAAATCCGGGGTGAGACAGAGGGGCGTGTCCCAGGACGTGTCCTAGGATTCGTGTGGGACGCTGGCCCACACCTGGCCCTGCCCTGGGCGGGGCTCGTCTCTGGACAGCCAGTGCCGGCTTGGACCCGGCCCTGAGGGCCCACAGCCGAGTGTCAGTCCTGCCTCCTGTCACTCGGGACCGGCCACAGGCCTTTGTCGCCAGCACAGGACTCAGGTCGGTGTCCCCTCCACGGGCACCACAGTCAGAAACAGGCCGGAGGTGCTGGGGATGGGACCGGGCCTGTGGCTCCTGTCTTGTTACTGCCACCCCCTGCTCGGCTCCCTTTTAACCAAACTGCCAGGTGGTGTGATTCTCTGAAAAGTTTTGCCTTAAACCTGTTAAGATTTTTTTTAAGATTTTATTTATTTGTTTTTAGAGAGGGAAGGGAGGGAGAAAGAGAGAGAGAAACATCAATGTGCAGTTGCTGGCGGCTGTGGCCTGCAACCGAGGCATGTGCCCTGACTGGGCATCGAACCTGCGATGCTTTGGTTCGCAGCCCGAGCTCAATCCACTGAGCTACGCCAGCCAGGGCCAAGATTTTTTTTTTAAGATTTTATTTATTTTTAGAAATAGGGGAAGGGAAGGAGAAAGGAAGAGAAACATGCATGTATGAAAAATGCATTGATTGCTTGCCTCTTGCACACGCCCCTACTGGGGACCTGGCCTGCAGCCCAGGCATGTGTCCTGACTGGGAATCGAACCAGTGACCTTTTGGTTCGCAGGCTGGGGCTCAGTCCACTGAGCCATAGCAGCCGGGGCAGCCTGTGCGGCTCTGGCAAGGTGAGACGGCTCCGCCGCTGCTGTGTGTGCTCCGCAGGCTCGGGCTCAAGGACCAGCAGGAGCGGGAGGTGGTGCACGTGCTCGTGGACTGCTGCCTGCAGGAGAGGAGCTACAACCCTTTCTACGCCTTCCTGGCCAGCAAGCTCTGCAGCTACGAGAGGAGGTTCCAGGTGACTGGGCGGTCCCCGGGCCCGCAGGTCCCTGCGCCGCGCTGTCCTCGTCCGAGGTCTCTGCCGGCCTGAGGGACACGCTGTGCAGCTCTCCCTGTGGGCCGCCCACCGCACGTCGGGGAGGGCAGTGCGGGGGCCCCAGAGTCCCGTCCGCAGGCCCCTGCACACGACGTTCCCGGAGAGTCGGTCTCGCGGTTCGTCGCGTTCCAACCTCCTCCTCCTTCCGTTCCCACGGTAGATGACTTTCCAGTTCAGCATCTGGGACAAGTTTCGGGACTTGGAGAACTTGCCAGCCACTAGCTCCTCCAACCTGGTTCACCTGGTGGCCCACTTGTTGAAGACGAAGTCCCTTCCCCTTTCCATCCTCAAGGTTTGTGTGACGGGTGACCGGACTGAGGGCGATGAGAACGGTGACACGGGCACTGGTGTTGGTCCCCGAAGGCGGCACACAGAGTGCCCCTGTCGTCCCGACCTCAGAGCCCGGCGGGGTCGGCCCTCAGTGTGGTTGGCCGGTCAGTCAAGGCCCCGGGGCCGCGGTCTGCCCGCTGAGCGGGTCTGTGTCGGCCGTGGGCTCCCGTGGGTGCGGCCTGACGACTGGCCCTGCAAAGCCACTGCCAGGCAGGGAGTGGCGGGGGGCACGGAGGTGCCAGTCTCCCAGAGCGGCAGCATGGTGGCCTCGGCCCCTCCCCCGCCCACGGGGCTCACGGCCTATGACAGGCAGGCACCAGGGTGGGGTCTGCGGGGGCCGGTGAAGCCTGGACACGGAGAGGGGGTTCCAGGCAGCCCGCTGGGCTGGGGCCGCACACCCTGCACACGTGGCCTTGGAGGAGAGCCCTGGGGGTCCGCAAGGGCCTGGGCCTGGGTCCCCGAGCCGTCTCCTCCCTGCCCCCCGGGCCCACAGCACCATGGTTTCCCGAGTGTCCACTTGCTCGGGGTGACCTGGGTGGCCTTGGGGTGTGCTGTTGGGTTTCGGCCACGGACTGAAGCTGAGGGCTGGGCCGCGCACGGCCGCCCCCTTACCTGCAGGGGGTCGCGCCAGGACCCCGTGGGTGCCCGGAGCCACAGTCAGTGCCGGACCCCCGGGCGCTGCGCTTTCTCCCCCACGTGCGTCTGCGGTGAGGTCAGCGTGCGGATCCGGCCCTCGGAGAGGCGCACGGCATCAGCTCCTCGTGCAGCGGAGCGCCAGGCCGCTGTGGGCCTCACGGCCGCGTGGCAGGAGGGCACCCTCTGCTCCAGGTCCTCCTGCGTCACGGAGCCGCGGCGACGTCAGAGGTTGTGTTTGGACCTCGGTCGGCCGCGGTGACTGGAAGCGAGGCAGATGCAGCCCAGCCGGGGGCCGGGGGACTGCTGGGCCGCTTTCCGAGGGGGCGACTCGGCAAGGAGTTCAGCCCGCCGCCGCTGGAGCGGACCTCGTCCCTAGCTCAGCTCAGCTCCAGAGGCCGAGTGCCTCGCTGTGCAGCGCACACCCCAGCAGCTGTGTGCGGGGCCTCCCGCGGCCCTGTGCCCCGCAGACACGGCCACCGCCTGCGGCTGGACGTGGCCTCCCTGAAGGGCGGGTGGCTCGCTCTGACTGTATCCGGGACCTGCCGGAAAGCACCAGCTCGGTCAGTGCCACTGTGCTTCTCTGTGTCCTGGCCCTGTCAGGTGGTCGAGTTCAGCGAACTGGACAAGCCCAGAGTCCACTTTCTGCGGAGCGTGCTGTACATGCTGCTGATGGAAACAGAAGCTGAAGACCTGGGTGTGATCTTCGCCAGGTGGGTGCTCCCTGCTCCAGCGCAGCGTGGGGCGGAGCCGAGGGGCCGGGCTCCCTCCGCTGGGGCGGGCGGCGGGCGGAGCAGCCGGTGGCCCTGCAGCCTCGGGCCCGTGGTTCTCCCTCCTGTCCCACCTGTCAGAGTCCGGGCACGGGAACCCGTCTGGCAGGGTGCCCGAGGCGCCCCTGGGGAGCTCTCCCTCTGGAAGACCCCAGGCCCCGTCTCCCTGCCCGAGCCTCGGCCGAGCTGACGGTCGGCGCGGTTCCGTTCCAGGGTGTCCGACAACCCGAAGCTGGGCATGCTGCGCGAGGGCCTGAAGCTCTTCATCGGCCACTTCCTGCTGAAGGGTGCGCAGGCACCCCGCAGCCCTGAGGAGGCCAGCGCGCTGCGGGAACGGGCGGAGCTCTCCACCCGGGCGCTGCAGGGCAGGGCCGCGCTGAGGATGTAGGGTGGCCGGGGCCTGTGTGCGGCTCCACAGACTGGGGCGGGGAGAGGAGAGCCCCCCACGGCCCGGCCCACTGTGCTCCAGCTGCTGCGTTCTGAGACGTTTCTGGATCCCAGGCTGTGCGTGTGCTGTAGACACTCGTGTGCGTGTGGGAGGCGCGGGCCGGCACGGGACAGGGCTCTCTCAGTGACGAGACAGGCGGCGTGCACATGTGGGCGCACGAGTGTGCCCCTCGCTTCTGCGTAGACGGACGAGGCGGGCCGCGGGAGGGGGCAGTTAGTGACAGAGACGGGGGCTCGATCCCCACGTGCCTGTCAGTGCAGAGTTCAGAGACCGCCGGTGACGCGTGGTGCCTGCCCCTCTGCTGAGTGTGAGGCGTTGGGCACACACATGTCCGGGACCGTCAGTGGCGGCCAGGCGTGGCCCCGTGTGTGTGTGTGTGTGTGTGTGTGTGTGTGTGTGTGCGCGCGGGCCGTGCGACTCGGCGAGGCGCGGGCCGTTGTGCACTGCCCTGAACCCCCTCAAGGGGCTTCCGGGGACCGGTGCTGGGCAGCGACTGGGGTTCGGGGGACTGGTGCCCGCCGGGACCAGCCTGCACCCAGTGAGGCGCACGCCACCTGCGGACAGCTGAGCCTGTGGCGCCCCTGCCCCCCGCCGAGAGTCCCGCGTGTCCGCACTTTCGGCCCTCAGGTGTGCATCCCTCCCAGGCGCCGTGGGCCCGACGTGACCGTCACCCTTGGTGGGCACAGGGGGTGCCGTGTGCCCAGGAGAGAACCGGTCATGCCGCATGCACACGAGCTGCCCTCCGCGGCAGCCACATGGGCAGCTGCCCGGCCTGAGGGAGCCCCCGTCGGGCCCCCTCCTCACACCCTCACGCAGCACCGACCACCCTGTGGCAGCTCGGGGCCGGGACCTGGCATGCGTCCCGAGGTATGCGGGCACCTGACCTGGCGGACCAGTCTGACCGTGCAGGAGACACCGGGAACCCGGAGCCGGTGCCCTGCCTGCCGCTGCCCCCGGGGCCCAAGTGCACGGGACAGCCGCGTCCCCGCAGGCTCGGGGCCTGGGCGGCGAGAGGGCTGAGAGGTGGAGGGCGCTGCTGGCCGGTGACCGGGTGTGAGGCCGGTGCCACCCGAGGGGCCGGGGCCGGAGTGTCCGCCCGCTCTGGCACAGGCTCCCGTGTCCTCGTGGGTGACTGTTCGCGCTGACGGGGATGCGGGCCCCAAGCTCAGCCGGGTGGTCCCTGCGACCTGCTGGTCACAGGTGACGCCACAGGCCCAGAGCGCAGGCGGGGGGGTGGTTTCTGAGACGCCCTCACAGACGGGCCTCGGAAGCCTGCGCCCGTGAGTGAAGGGCCGGGCGGGCGGGAAGCTTCCAAGGACCGGCCGCCCTCGTCCAGGTCGGGGTGTGGCCCTGTGGGGCCTGTGGAGGTCGGGATCGAGGGCGCAGGCCACCGCTCCAGGGGTGGCCCGAGGACCCTGGCGGAGAGTGGAGGGTGAGGAAGGGGACGAGACCCCGGAGCCCGCCCGAGTGTCTGATGCAGGCCGAGCGCCCGGGCCGGGAGTCAGCAGAGTGGGGCACGGCGCAGGCCCAGCGGCCCCGGGGCGGGCGGGTGGGGGGGGCAGGCAGTGTCCCTGGGGCCCCTGAAGAGCCTCCTGACGGAGCCCGAGGGGAGGCCCCAGGCGGCCGGTCTTCCTGGGAACGTGCAGAGGCCTGGGAACGGGAGCCCCGCCGTTTCTCACCCTGTCCGGTGCCCCCAACTGCCCGGCCAGAAGGGCGGGCCCACGAGGTGCCATTTGTCTCTCGGGGCGCCGGGCGGACGGTAAGAAGTGAAGCTGGCGAGATAAGGCGGTGACAGGGAGACGGGGTTGGCTCGGAGCTCGCTGCGGGGGCCTCGGGGGCCTGCGGGCGGGGGTGTCCGGAAGACAAAGCCTCGAGTGTCCCGTCCCAGAGCGGGCGTGCGGCCTTGAGCGCGGCCAGCGGGGGCGTGTGGGCCCCCGATCCCCCGTGGGCGCATCCGGCCGCTGCTTTCCCACTCCCCCACCCACCCACCGCCCAGCTCCCTTCACTCCCGCCCCCAGGAGCCAGCTCGAGACCCCTCTGCTGGCCCCTGGGGCTCCTGTGTGACCCCCAGCCCCTCGCCTGGGCCTGCTGCCCGCTGGCCCACGGCTGGAGCGGGGACCCGGACGCCCCTCAGTGGGCCGAGCTCAGCCCAGACCCGGGGAGGGACTCCGCTCTGGCCCGAGGGAAACGGGCAGGTTTGAAAACCGTCCTCCGGCCCCGGCTGGTGCGGCTCGGGGGGGCTGAGCGCCAGCCTGTGCACTGAAGGGTCACCGGTTCAATTCCCAGCCAGGTCACAGGGCCAGGGCTATGGGCCAGGCCCCCAGTATGGGGCGTCGTGGAAGAAGCAACAGATCCGTGATCCCCTCTCTGTAAAAGCTAAATAAAATATTTTCTAAGAAACCGTTCTCCGTAGAAAGTCACGTGTACGGACTACTCGTTTCGTCTCGTCAGAAGTGTTTCCAGAGAAGGAGGGCCGGGCCTTCCCCTTCGTCCTGCGGCCGGCCCCGGCGGACCCCACGCTCGCTCCTCCTCTCCCGGTCACGCGGGTCGGGCGGGGCGGGTGCCCCGCTTCGAGCACACGGGACACGGTCTGCTGTGTTACCGTGGTGGCACACCCGCTTCTGTTCGCCTGCACACGCAGACACGCACGTCTGCACACGTGCGTTTCGGCAGGATCGCTGGGGAGCGCAGATGTCAGGACACCCGACTCCTGCACCTCCGCCCGTGTCCCCCGAGGCAGGGTGCCCACTGGTGCTGACCGTCCCGCCGGCACACCCGCGTCCGCGCGGCCTCGACGGGCCAGGCGTGACGCCCCAGCTTCCCCTGCCGTGGCGTCACCTCGTCCGTGGCTGTTTTTAAAAAGACCCGGCACCAGCCTGTGTGGCCCTGTTCCTACTGGGTGACGTGCACCCCGTGCCCCCAGCATGCGGGCCAGCCAGTCGTGAAACACGGGACCGAGAGCACCCGACCTGCCAGCGCCGACACCGGCCCAGCGTGGACGGCCAGGCCCAGCGGCCGCCCTGTGCAGCGCCGCACCACGCCCTGGGGTCGGTGTGGCCACGATGTCTCCCACGGCTGTGCGGGTGGGTGGGTGGGCGGCCGGAGCGACAGCAGGTGTCTTCCCGGGAAGCAGGCTGCGGGCACCGAGGGCCACCGGGCCACACCGCACTCCCTCCTTCACACCGATCTCCAGTCCCAGCCACTGAGAAGGTGGGCCAGGTGACTGGCCATCCCGGCGGGTCAGGAACTGGGGCTCTCGTCGGGGGGTGGGGGGGCGCTTTCCTGCTCACACTGGGAAGGCCCCAGGGAACGGCGTGGTTGGGGCCCCCGGGGATGGTGCACAGCCTCCAACCCGTTGTCTGGTGAGACCCTCGGGCGCCTGTGCCAGGACGGTCCTGGAGCAACTCCGCTCCGTCCTTGTGCCCAGCGTCCCCATCCCCCCCCCCTCGCCCCCGCCTCCCGAGTTCTCGCCAGGAGCTCCGCCAAGGAGCCCGGAGGGCTGCTCATCCTGTCGAGGGTGACCCGATGTGGGCAGGAGGGGGCAAGGTCCCCCGTCCAGCGGCAGGAGAGCCCGGGTCCCACTCCCTGAGGTGCACGGTGGGTGGGTCTCTGCGCCCACCTCCTTGCACAGGCCCCAGTGGGTCGGGAGCCTCTTCCTGAGGGTCTGGGGGTGTCGGCTGCATGACAGTCGTTTTTTCTATCTCCAAGGAGGTTTCCCTTCCTGAAAGCAGAGGGAGGCCCCCCAGGCCCTTCTCATTCGAGTGCAGGGTGGTGGCGAGGGCGGGGGCCTTGGGGTGTCTCCTGTCGGTGTCGCTGCGCTGTGCCCAGCCCTTGCTGAGCCTCCGGCCCCCAGGGTAGACTCCCAGCAGGGTGCCCCCCCCCCCGGGGAGCGGGGGCGGGGGCAAAGTCTTCGGACGAGACGCAGAAATGGTGCGCAGCGACGCAGGTCTCCGAGGAAGCACTTCTCCAGGGCTCCCTGAGCACAGAGCTGCCAGTTCTCGTGCTCGGGGCAGGAAACACACTCGTTTCCCTCGTCAGAAATACGACGTGATTGTTTGAGATTTACTCGAGCCTTGCCCTCCGAGTTTTGGTTAGCGGGGAAGTGCACTCCCTCTCGGCCCCGGGCCGGCGGGGCCCACGCCGCGCCCATTAGCACCCTTGCACATCTGGCGCGGGCGGGCAGCCGGGTGTTGCGGCGGGGGCCGCGCCCAGGACGGGCTGGGGACCCTCCCGAGCCGCCGAGAGCTCTCCCAGACTGTGAGGCGGGGTGTCCCGCAGAACAGATGGGCTGGGAGCCGGGCTGGCGTGGGCCTGAGCCCCTGAGCCCCGTCCTGCTGACGCAGCTCTCCGAGGGCAGGGCCGTCCCTTCCCCGAAGTGTGGGGTCTGCCCGCCCAGCACACTCGGAGTCTGCACCATGCTCCCGGGGAGTGCGGCAGGGGGGGCCCTTCCCCGCCGTCCCCACTTCCTGGAACTGGCCTCGCCCCCCAGTAGGTTGGTTTACTGGGGGGGCCTGGAGGATCCCGCAGCTCCCTGCCCAGGCCTGGGGGCCGCACCTCCTGGGGGCCTTCCGTGGCCGGCTGCCTGGCTGAGCCCCTGAGAGACACGCAGAAGAGGAACAAGCCACCCGGGGAGGGGGGACTGTGACCGTGACCTCGGCAGATCTCGTGACGTGACGAGAGGCAGCAGAGAATGCCCCCTGCTGCTCCCTCACAGATGAGACCGGCCGGGCCCCAGGGGCAGAGGGTCCCTGTCACGCACAGTGCCTGCCTAGTCAAGACCCGGGGAAGCCAGCGTCCAGGGGACTTGCAGGGCCTCTGCTCCCTGCCCACCCTCCCCATCAGCCGGCTCTCAAGGCTTTCGGCACTCGGGGGACCCCATGGGGTCACGGGCAGGGAGCCCCGTGTTTTGCACCTGCCACCCGAGAGCTTGCCCTTGGCGGACGCCTCAGCGCGAAGGGCAGGCCATCCGGGGGCCCCCGACCTGCCTGGCGGAATAATAAAGCACTTTGTTACCTGCGAGCCAGGGGCCCGATAAAAGCGGAATATTATCACCGCCTCTGTGATTAGGAGGCAGCTGGGCCCTGGAGGCTGGGCAACATTTATGAGCAAACACAATTTATTTCTGTTCGCTGATTATGAAGGTCGCGGTGGTTTGACCCCACCGGGAAGGCCTCACACGCGTTATCTGGGCAAGTGGGGCTGGGAACGAAAACACCAGCGCTCATTAAAAGCGAATTACTTTGTTTTGTTGAGATAGGAGAGGGGAGGCCTGCCCAAGGGGGCCCGGGGCCCCAGGGCCGAGGGCAGGGCTGGGCAGGAAGGGACCCCGCCGCCCCCCTGCAGGCAGCGGCACTGAGGGCCGCCTCGGGGAGCTGGGCAACTTGGAGAACTCTCGGG
Source organism: Phyllostomus hastatus (assembly GCF_019186645.2). Lineage (NCBI taxonomy): Eukaryota > Metazoa > Chordata > Mammalia > Chiroptera > Phyllostomidae > Phyllostomus > Phyllostomus hastatus. The sequence continues at coordinate 2,922,757 of NW_025333796.1, forward strand.
GGGTTTAAGCAGTTCTGAAAGCCAGGAGCTCATGTGTGTGAGTTTCGGTGTCTTCCTCATGTGTGAAAACAAAGGGGACAGTTCAAGAGCCCGAAACTGGCCCGTATTTCTGGCTTTAAACTTAGCAGAGGCCCCAGCGCTTTAAATGCGCTTGTTCACCATTTGAAGGGGCCGTGGGGCCCAGGCTCTCTGCTCACTCCCGCCCCCCGGGCCCCTGGGCCTGTCCCACCGTGGCTCGCGTGTCAGAGCTGCATGAGAAACTTGAGTGCCTGGGACAGGGCCGACGAGGTAGGTCCTTCCGCCTGCTGGACTCCTGACCGTGACGCAGACCTGCAGGCAGGTGTTGGCAGGTCACCAGCTGCCGCAGGTGGACTGTCGGCCACAGACGGTGGGGGGGTGGGTGTCCAGGTAGGGGAGCGGTCAGGGGAGAGACAGGCGGGGGCCGGAGCCAGTGGACAAGCTGGGGTGAGGCTGCGGCAGAGCTGGCTGGCGGTGGGCCATGAAGACGGAGGACTGAGGCGGCTCTGGGTCACCCATCGGCTGAGACACCTGGGTGGATGGTGGCACTTTGGCTGAAGTGGGGAGGCTATCAATTTATCGGGCCCTTTTTCTGTGTTCACCTCTACACTGGACATGGGAAGTTTTTTTTTGTTTTTTTTTTTAAAGCCAAACACAGCTAGAACGGTAAATTCAGAGACATAGAGGACGTGTGAGGGGCCGGGGGAGAGGCGGGGACTGTCCCGTGGGGACAGAGCGAGCTGGAGGTGGCGTGTGACTGCGGTCACGCCGAGGAAGTGTGCGCTTACGAGAGGTCCCAGAGGTCGGTCGTATGTGTATCTCACCACCACGAACACAGCCCCGGCTGGTGAGGCTCAGTGGACTGAGTGCGCGCCTGCGAACCACAGGGTCGCTGGTTCGATTCCCAGTGAGGGCACAGGCCTGGGTTGTGGGCCAGGTCCCCAGTAGGGGGCTCACAGGAGGCAACCACACAGTGATATTTCTTTCCCTCTCTTTCTCCCTCCCTTCCCTTGCTCTAAAATAAAATATTAGTAAAAACGCAGCTTGTTTGTTGTTTCGCACCGTCCGTTTCCCCATCCTCCCCCGGAGCAGAGCCCCCTCCTGAGCGAGGCCGGTGGCGGAAGGCAATGCTCCCCTCTGCTCCCCGAGGGACCCTGTGCTGCTCGTAGCGGCCCTGCTAAGATTCTCTCTCTTCCCCTCTCTCTAAAAATGAATAAAAACTTTAAAAAAAGATTTGTAGCCAAATGGACGTGAAAATGCCACTTTCTGAACTGGGAAGGGAGCACACTTACCTTTCCTTTGTCTCTGCTGGTGGGACGGGCACCCCGGGCCGCTGTCCTGAGCCTCGGAGGGAAGGGCCTGGGTCCCCGGTGCCCGGGGTCGGAGAGGTGGAGGCGGGGGGGGGCGGCCGGAGCAGCCCCGGGCGGCCTGGGTTTACGGGAGAGAAATGAGCTGCTGCCCGAGAAAGCCGCCGTGGCTTTGTCCCCCGCCCCCCCCCCCCCCCCCCGAGCCCACCCTAACCCTGACCCTGACGGATGGAGCAGCTCCGTGTGCGTGTGTGGGGGGGGGGCGACACTGGACTGCAGTCTCTCGAAGAGGACGTCGTGACGTAGTGACGTAGTCACGCACTGGACGGCGGCTGCGCAGACTGCTCCGGAGCGCCGCCCGCCCCGCCCCCCTCCCGGGCCGTCAGCCTGCAGCCGGCCCCACGCGGGCCCGCAGCCCGGGGCAGGGCTCCGCACACAGGGCTCCTCGGTGAGGGTCCCCGAATCAGGGCGGCGGGGGTCCAGACAGCGCGGGGGGCCAGAGCCCACTAACGCTCTGGAGTGGGCAGCTCACGAAGGTGGGCCGTGCCCAGGGGCGCGCGCTCGTGGGGTGAGCGCTTTTCCTGGGCCTCCGGCCGCCCGGAGGTCAGCGACCTGAACAACAGTCGTGATGAGTCTCCAAGGCTCCGAGCAAGTCCCGTCTGTGAACGTCCCAGTGGTCCGACAGGAGACATGTCCCCGTGGGAGGCGAGGAGGGGGGGACAGCAGCAGGCACCAGAGCTGGGCCCTGGGGGCTGGGTCGCTGGCAGCCATTGGTGTGTGTCCTCTCTCCCCCACCCAACTTCTGCCGCCCCCGACCCCCGCTCTGGCCACAGGCGTCCCCTGGAGAAGCCGTCACAGCTGTGGGCGGTCACAGGAGCTGACCTGTCCCGGGAGGGCAGTGCGTGCGGAGAGGAGACGAGCAGGCCTCCCCCGGGGCCAGCAGGAGGGGCTGCTGCGCGGCTCTGCCCTGTCACCGTGTCTGTGCGTCTGCGCGGCCAGCCCACAGGACGGCGCTGCAGGCCCCCCGGCCGGATCCAGGGTTCCACTCGCACCGCTGCCTCCTGGCTCCTGTCCTGGGGCCCCTGTGAGTCCCAAGGCATCACCCCTACCCGCCCCCTCTCCTTCCCCGAGCAGCCGGAGCTCCGACTGCAGACACCCTCGCCCCAGCGGCAGGGGGCAGGGGCAGTGCTCCGTGCGGCACGCGGGTCTGGGGGCCACGGCCGGGCAGGCGTCTTCCCTCCGAGGGGCAGGGGTGTGTGTGTGTCTGTGGAATCATCCCAGGGGCCTGCATGTGGCACCCAGCATGTGACCGACCTCCTGTGTGGGAGCCGGGACCCGAGAGTCCCCATCCTGCAGTCGGGGGCGCCGGGCACAGGCGGCTCAAAGGGTCTGTCCCGGCCACACACTGGGTGCGGCCGGACACCGTCCCAGGGGGCCGGGCCCGGGGTCCCACCCTCCTCCCCAGCCCTCTGCTCTGGCCACAGGAAGGTCACCGGGAGGACAGGAGTGCACCCTGTCTGGAAGGGTGGCTGGGACCAGGGACGGCGAGGACAGCAAATGCGCAGATGTGGACACACTGCGTGCAGGGGCTGTGAAGGGCATCCGGTGTCACCGGGAGGTCAGAGAGTGAGCACAGTCCGTGTCCCATGCTCAGGGGGTGCCCAGCCCCTCCTTCCAGAGGTCTCCCCGAGTCTCTAAAGGGGAAGGGCGTCTTTTTAGGTGGAAATGTTGTTCTCCTCTTTTGTTTTCCAGAGTGGTCTAAGAATGTGCGTGGTAATTATTAAAAGTAAGAAACCATACACCTAAATACCAATCCAATGTTATATGTGAGTTATATCTGAATAAATCAGACACGTAATCTATTTCTGTCTCAAAACTCCCACTCCCACCCACCCCCAAACATGCCTGTCTCCTCCGTCTGCTGGAATAGTTATCCACCATAACAAACAGGAACATTAGCACATGTTCAATCATGGGCACTCAGGGTAAATATCCCCTACAGTTCTCTTTTTAAAGGTTTTATGTAGAGTTTTTTTGTTTTTTTGTTTTTGTTTTTGTTTTTAGAGACGGGGAAAGGAGAAACATCAGTGTTTAGTTGTCTCTCATGCGCCCCCTACTGGGGACCTGGCCTGCAACGCAGGCCTGTGCCCTGCCTGGGAATCGAACCGGCGACCTTTCCGCTAACCCACTGAGACACACCAGTCAGAGCTCCCAAGGTCCCCAGCCCCTCTCACCCAGCCCCTTAAAAGCAGGCAGCCTGCCCTACCACCCGATTCCTCACATGCCTGTCACTCCACACAGCGGCAGACCCCTGCCTGGTGGCGGACAGAGTGGCAGCTACACGGGTGACGGCGGTGCTCAGTGCCTCCGACTCCGTCCCCCCTTCACAACGACTTCACAACGACCCCAGTCCCGCACACGACCTTTGTGCTTGCGCCCCGGTTACACCCTGGGACTCAGGGGCCTCCTCCTGGTTCCTCACACCTTGTCTTCCCGCTGCAGCTCCCGGGGGGCGGGGAGGGTCTGTCTGTTTCCTTCCTGATGTGTCCCTGAGCTTACACGGTAGCAGCTGTTCTGAGTGGACTGGCGGAGTGAAGGAGTGCGTGGACCGACTTCCCAGTTCGCTGCCGCGGGCTGTTCTGAGGGTGAAGAGGCTGCAGGGCCACACGGGTCCCCAGTCCCGGGACGCGTGGGAACCTGGCGGCAGCCTGTGGAGGAAACTGTCACCCAGAGAAGTCCGCGGGGTGGTGAGAGGCAGGAAAGGAGTAGGCGCCCCAGACCCGGGCGGGAACACCGTTTGCGTGTCCTTCATAGATTTCTCTGTTTGCACGTCGCCTGCAGGATTCCTGTCACTGTGCTGGGCGCTCCGGCCCTGCCCGCGAGCGTCTGCTGGGGGCGGCCCCAGTGCGGTTTGTGGGGGCCGCACCTGCGCCCTCACCTGCTGGCCAGCCTGCGCGCCCAGCCCACCGCCTGCCCCAGCACCACCCCGACTCCCTCTGTCCTTCCTCCTCCTGCAGGGCAGCGCGGAGGACAGCGTCCTGTGCTCGGGAGAAAGGCTGTTATCCATCAGGCGCCCGCAGTATTGGAAAGGGGCAAACACGAAAACCAGAGGGTTAACAGTGACGGGGTCGCTCGGACCCCAGCCGGCAGGCCCCCACCCCAGCGCACGCGCCACACGCGCCCCAACTTCCCCGAGCGAGCGGCTCAGGCGCCCTCCCATCCAAGTGCTGGGCGGCGGGGCCGCACCTGGCCGGGTGGGGGCGCCCCTGGGCAGCAAGGCGCTGACAGAGCGCCGCATCCAGGGGACAGCGAGGGGCCCCGGCGCAGCGCCCCTGGCCTGACCCCACGCCCCGCCCGCCCCAGATAAGGCGGCCGCCTTTGTTCCTCCCCAGCTGGGTAAACCGCGCCCCCGGCCCCTCGCGGCGGCACCCTTTGTGCGGCCCCGCGCGGCGGACAATGGCCGGAGGAGCCTCACCGGGCCCGACACCTTGCTTGTGTACACTTGGGGGGCGGGGGCGGCCAGGTGCAGGGGCCTCGGAATGCAGGGTCGGCGCGGGGCCGGCGGGGGGGGGGGGTGCGGGGGTGGCAGGGGCGGGGGGGCTCCCGTCCTGGGAGGCGAAGACCCACCCTGGTCTGCCCGCGCCGGGACCCCAGCCCACGGACCCCGGCGGCCGGAAAGGGCTGGCGAGGGGTGGGGGCGGGGCAGGGCGGGGAGCGAGCCGGGGCTGTTTCTCGTTGGCGTCCCGTGTGGGACACACCTGGCGGGTCGTAAAGTGATTTACGAAGTGAAAGTGTTGAACGAGGCCACCAGCTGGAGGCCCGGCCCCGCGCTGTGGGTTTTATTAGGTGCCCTATTACGGAAAATAAACTGTAATCCGACCATAAAAACCAAATCTGAAAAACATACTTGCCCTTGTGGCCTGGACCGGGCCGCCCTTCCGCTGGAGGTCCCGCCTGGGGGGGGGGGTCAGCTTTATGGAGGGAGACGCCCAGCACTCGGGGCTTTGACATGGGGTGGGGGCACGTTGTGGGGGCCACCCCGAGGACACCGCCCCCCCAGGGGCCTGCTCCACTCCCAGGGCCCCTCCCAGAGGCACCCCTCCGCCAGCCCCACCGCCCTGCGCCTGGGGCCACTCTCAGCCCAGTGCAACTCCGAACTGCCCTCCACCCCAGGGGAGGGGTCACCAGGGAGGCCCCGGGTGGGGGATCAGTGAACCCGCAAACCTGGGAGGTGCTCCAGGGCCCTGGCCTGCATCTCAGGGGCTGGCACCCAGCCTCACGCTAATGCAGGGGCTCGGGCGGTGGGGCCTAGGGGCCAGGTCCTCCCTTCCGGGGGGCCTCCCCTGTGGTCAGGATTTTCCCCAGCAAGTCTGCCCTACCTTTAGCGGGGAGGGGGAGCGAGAGAGGGAGGGGGTGGAGCAAGGAAGGGAGTAGGAAGAGGAGGCGAGAGGGGGGAGAGGGCGGGAGAAAGGTCTGCCTTTGTTGTGACCACCTTAACCGTTTCCCACCGAGGAGGAGCGTCCGGCCCAGGCCTGTTACCTGGACGCATTTCGTTGGCGACAGGTCCCCGGAACTGGTTCCTCGTGCAAAACCCAAACTTCACCCCCGTTCAACAGCCCCCCCCACCCGTCCCCTCCTCCCTGCCCCCCGCAACCACCCTCCCGCCGTCCGTCCGTCTCTCGGAGTCCGACTGTTTCCGATTCCACGCGGAAGGGGAGCTGCTGGCTGCCTCGTTCTGCTCAGCACGGTGGTCTCCGGGCTCACGCGCCGTGTGGTGGCATTTAGAAGGGTTCCTTCCCGTGTCAGGCTGGGCAACATTCCACTTTACGTCCGAGATCCAAGTCCTCGGTCCGTCCGTCCATCCGTCCGTCCGTCCGTCCGTCCATCCATCCATTGGGGACCGACACCCGGGCTGCCCCCACCCCCTGGCCATCGAGTCTGGGAGCACGACGGGGAGCAAATGTCTCTCCCGGGCCCTGCCTTCAGTCCTTCCTGGGTGCACACCCACAAGCAGGCCTGCTGGCTCCTGAGGGACTTCTAGCGGGTGTCTGATTTATTTATTTTTTGTAGGGATGTCCGTGCTGTTTCCACGGTGGCCCTGTGCACCGTGCCCCCAGAGCCCCGACTGCCCCCGTCCTCGCTGACATTGCTTCCTGTCTCGTTGCGTTTCTGCGGCAGCCACCCTGGACGCCCGGCGGCGTGCACTTCCCCGACGACGCCGAGCAGGGGTGTTGGGCGCCTTCCTCGTGCTGCTGCGTGCGGGCCGCTTGCCGTGCCTCCCTCAGAGCAACGCCCCCTCGAGTCCTTCGTCTGGTTTTGACCTGGGAGTTCGCCGTGGTTGTCGCCTTGTGTGGGTTCTTTCTGCTAACCCTAGCCCTTGGCAGAGATGTGGTTGGCGAGCGTCGCGTGCTCTCGTTGCCACGGTGCCTCTTCACTCCGACGCGGGGCTCCCTTGCCGCACAGAAGTGCTGGTGGTGAAGTCCGTCCCTTCTTGTTTCTGTTGTCCATGCTTCTGGCATCGTGGGCAGCAGTCTCTCGAGCTGACCGTGCCCACTGACCTCCCTCCCGGGGCACGGTAGGGAAAGCCCAGTGTGGGGGGGGATACAGCCCGCTGGGGTTCGTTCTGGCCGCATATGCACTTCTCGGAGCCTGGGCACCTGCAGGACTGGACAGGACACCCGTGGGCTGTCGCCTGGGCAGGGGTGGGGTGTAGATTGGTTTCTCTGTAACAAACAGGATTTCTTCCCATTGTTTCAGTGCTGCTGGGCCCCCCCCCCCCCGCACAGGCCGAACACCCTGCTGGGGGAACCCCAGGGGCACCTCAGGGGGGCCCCCCTGCAGCGCCAGGGAGGGCTCCAGGCCCGAGGCCCACTGGCTCGCCGGAAAGCACAGGCTCGTCTGGAAGCAACGGCTGGTCTTCCTCGGGGCTCCGGCTGGGGTGACCTGGCGCGGGCGCGGGGGTCCTGGAGGAGCAGGGCTGAACCGGCTGGCCGTGCTCATTACGGGGAATGAATTGTTCTCGGTGCCCGGAGTGGGTGAGGACGAGCCAGTGATTATATTTAAATTTGCTATAATTGATTTGGGGAAGAGCTACTGTGACAAGAACGAATTGATCATTAAATTTATTAGCGAGATAAATTCCGCCGCGATTAAGAAGCTGGCTGGAGCGCCGGGGCCGAGGGCCGTGCTGCGCTGCCTTCCCAGCCGCCAAGTCCCCGCGCCAAGCGCGGGCCGGCTCGGCTGGGGGGCGGCGGGGCCACGATAAGGACGTCCCTCGGTGCCCCCGTCCCCTGGTGCAGACGGGGCGGGTCTGTCCCCTGGGCGGTGGGTCGGAACCGGGCTGAGGACTGGAGCCCGGCTCCAGGGCGGCTGCCCAGGCTTGCGGCGGGGGCTCCGAGGCTGGGCCGCCGAGCACGGGGGCGCGGGAATAAGCCCCAGATGTGGAACCAGCCCGGAAGGTGATCGCTGCCGGTGGAACTCGCCAATGTGTTCGAAATTAAAACGAGATACGCGCGGGTTGCTTTCAACCCACAGGCAGGTCTCCCTCCCCTCCCACCCACCCCTCCCTCCCTCCGGCTCCCCCACCGGTTGCAACCCCAGTCCCGTCCCCAAAGCACCTTTGGACCCCGAGGCGGCCGGGCCCGCGCCCAACCGCTGCTCCCGCCGGGCTCCTGCGGTCGCGCCCGGGCCTCGGCTGGGGTTGGATTTTATGGAAGGAGCCCGGGGTGATAATGAGCTGCCAGAGAGGATATTAATCTCACCCGGGCCTCGAGCTGGAGGAGTGGCCCCGCTGGCCTGCGCGTAATCACCCGAATGAAGCGCCAGGCCCTTCTGAACTCATCCATCAGCCGGGAGCCCGGGAGGGGGGGGGGAGCGCTGGGGGAAGGGGGCCGAGGCGCTCGCCCCGCGCCCGGGCGCCGGGTGGGAGAAGGAAGGAGAAAGGCACGAAGCAGGGAGAAAGAGGAGCGGCGTCCCCGGCGCGGAGTGCCTCCAGGCCCGGGAGAGGCCCGGCCCGGCAGGCGGCGGGGGCCGGGGCGCGGGCAGGGCGCACGCGGCCCGCATGTGCGGCACACATGCGCGGCCGGCGGGTGATTGATGGCGCGCCGCCGCGGTGTGTTAACCCGGAGCAGCCCGGGCGCGAAGCCGCTCTGTCGCCTTCTCCGTCCGCGCGGGTGTTTGCGCGCAGGTCCCAGGAAACCGGTCCGGGCCGGCGCTCGGGAGGCTCCTCGCTGGGGCGGGAGAAGCGCAGCCCTCCGCGACCCCGTGGGGGATACGCGCGCTGGCGGGCTCCCCGCCACACCGACCCCCAGGGGCCAGCCCGGCTTCTTCTCTGAACCCTCAGAGGGTGTTTCCGTTTCGGGAGCGCGGGGGAAGCCAGACGACCCTCGAGGAAGCCCGAAAACACACACACACAGAGGCCCCGAGTCGCTCTCCTGGGGTTCGGCCTCCGGGACAGATGCGAGCCAGGCATCCGGACACGCGCACACCTGGCCTCAGGTGCTTTTCCCGGCACTTCGCACCTGCGGCTCGCGGGCAGCGGAATCCAGTTCCCCGCCCGCGCAGGGCCCAGAAGGAGGAGGCGGTCCTCACACCCGGCTGCGAGCCGAGGCCCGGGGTCTCACCTCCCGCTGGGAACCGCCCCGGGGAGGGCGGGGGCCACCACCCTCCACCACAGAAACTGCCGCGGCGGTGCCACAACTCCCCCGCCAGAGACCCCTCCGCACGCGGATCCAGTAAAAAACCAATTTATTTTACATTCCACCGTGGACGATGGGAGGAGCTAAATAATTTAGCATGCATAGGTAGACGTTTCTTCTTTACATATAAATACAATGTACAAAAATAAAGACAGTGCGGTTTGGAGATTCCCAGCAGTCTGCGCGCCCACGACATCGTTTTCCCCGCTAAGATACATAAGCACAAAACATTTTTTTTTCCCCTCTTTTCAGGACTCAGCAGAATGTCGTTTCCAGAGAAGGTTTCAAGTTTCGAGGCCGTTTAACACTGTAGGTTTCCGCCTTGTCCGCTCCGGGCGGGGACGCTGGGAGGCCGCCCCTGGCGGCTCCGGCTCTCCTCGCAGACACCGCCCCCCAACACTACCCTAAATTAAACCGATAAGAACAAGAGTTGGAGTCGGAGCCCGTCTGGGCCTGCCTCTCTGTCCACGGAAGGGCAGAGCGGGGCTGCGGCCCACGCGGGCAGCGCCCCCCCCCCAGGGCGCAGCGGGACCTGGGGGCCCGGCGGTGGGGGCCGAGAAAGGCGCGAGGCCGCGGCGTCCAGGCATCCCTGCGTGCCCGTCGCCGCTGGCCCGGGTCCTACTGGGGCGGCGGGGGCTGGTGCCCCGGCCTGGGGGGCGGGGAGTCGGCCCCGGAGGAGCCGTCGGAGGAGGCGGCGTGCGCGCCGGCGCCGTTGCTGTAGGGGAAATGGTCTTCGTCCTCGTCGTCCTCGTCGTCCTCGGGGTCACTGTCCCTCAAGTCCCGCAGGCGCCGCGCGCCGCCCTTGTCCGCAGGCGCCGGCGGGCCCAGCAGCAGCCCCTCGTCGCCCGGGTCCTCCGCCGCCGCCGCGCCGCTTCTGCCCGCCGCCCCGCCGCCCCGCTGCTTCTCCGCCTCCTGCGCCGCCTGCTCTTTGGCCTTCTTGCTGCGTTTCCACTTCATCCGCCGGTTCTGGAACCAGATCTTCACCTGCGGGCACAGGGGCCGGTCAGACGCTGCCCCCTTCCCTTCCGCCCCCTTCCGTCCCGAGTCCCCGCCGCGAGCGAGGTTCAGGCCGCAGGACTCCCACTCCAGGGGCCGCTGCGCTCCTACCCGGAGCCGGGCACGGGCTGGAGACCCCGACCGGGCGGGGGTGGGGGGTGGGGGGAGCACCCCGGTTCTGCAGAGGAAGGCCAGGGCAGCTGTGCGAGGCTGCGGATCTCAAGACGTTCCCTGCTCTCTCTCTCTGGAACAGACTGTCTCTGATGGTGGCCTGGGCCCCTGCTTCAGGGCCCGGAAGGGCAGGGGCGTGCAAATGCGGCTCCCTGGGCCTCGCCCCAACCTACCCAGTGAGACCCCGGGGCGCAGAGGCTGAGTCCTGGCCCGGCCGGCCCGTGCACGCTCCCCTACACTGACCCACACCCCACGGCGGGAAGGGAGCAAATCCGGGTGCTCCGAGGCGGGCCGCAGGGTGGGGTGCAGAGGGGACAGTGCCCCCGAGGCCGGGAGGTGCCGGGCGCCGGGGCGGGCAGCTCGCTCACCTGGGTCTCCGTGAGCATCAGCGACGTGGCCACCTCGAAGCGCTTGGGCCGCGACAGGTACTTGTTGAGCTTGAACTGGTGCTCCAGCTCCAGCAGCTGCTGGCTGGTGAAGGCCGTGCGGGGACGGCGGCACTTCCCCAGCAGGTTCGACTGCGCCTGGGCTGCGGGGGCGGCGGCGGGGGGGGGGGCGGGCGTGAGGAGGCGCAGCCGGGCTGCCCTCCCACCCCAGGGTCCCCGACTCGGGGCCTGCAGCGGGACACCTCTCCCCTCAACGCCAGCGGCCCCTCGCCAGGGGCCCGGTCAGCGGCAGCCCAGGCCCCGGAGGCTGGGTGCAACCGGCCGGCTCAGATTCGATGGGGCCCGACCTTTTGGGGCCTGGGTGTCTGATTCAGAAGAGCCTATTGCCCAGGTACACCCTCCCCACCTGGGGGGAGGGGGGCGCTGGCAGAAAGAAGGGTCGCAAAGGCCAGAAGCAGAGGCCTGAAGGATGCACCCCCTCCCACTCCTCACCCGCCTCCCTCAACTCAGGCCGAGATCCAAACGGCCTCCCCGGAATCACCGCTTCTTCCCCAGCCGGGGGCTGTGCAGGCTCCTTAAGTGCAAAGGGTGGAGGAGAAAGGGAAGGAGTGAAAGGAAGGGAGGAAGGAAGGGACTAACCCTGGCCCTGCACGGGAGTGTTAAGCAGAGACCTTCCCTCCTTGAAAATGTTTTCTTGACAACCCGCCCCCAGGGCGCGGGTGCGGAGGGACTGGACTTTGGAGGAGACTGGACTCCTTTTCCGGAGGATTCTCATTATGCAAATGAAAGACCGGGGCCGGGGACACTCTGCTTTCCGGGCCCTGAAGGGGATCCCCCACTTTATTTACACGATCCCACGCGGTTGCAGCACAGGGAGTTTTATGGCTCCACAACGAGACTTCCCTTGATTTCCCAGGGGCCCGACCGGCGTCCGACAATAAAAGGGGAGAGAGAAGAAAAGAGGCCGGCCGGCCGCGGGGGAGCGGCTCCCCCGGGAAGGGCAATTTGCTTTATGGGAGGCCCCCGCCCCCTGCTTTAAGCCAAACAAGGCCCGGATTCCCACCTCGACAATGCGGGACGACTTTAATTAAAACCCGGGCTCCGGAGGGACCCTTTGGGAAATGCTGTCCCACAGCAGAGACGGCCGGCCGATGAAAGGGACCGAACGGGTCTTTCCGGCCGGCGGCCGCAGAGGCGCCCCACGTACATTCCACACCCCAGCCGGCTCCGGACGGCCCCCCAGGGCTCGAGCCCGCATTCCTCTCTGGACTGCGAGCCGCCGGGGCGTCCCGTCGGCCGCCTCGGGGTCAAGATTTGGAGCCGGAGATGAGCGAAGTGCGCTGGCGCAGGGACGTGGCTCTGAGCAGTTTCCCGGGTGACCCTGGGCTCCCTGAAGGCCGGAGGCAGCGGCTGGGGGGCTTCGGCACCCAGCACCCCTGGGGGCCAGTGTGGAAACCAAGACTCCCCCCCCCCACAGTGGGGGGCTGTGCGTCCCAGGCTCTGGGGAAAGGCGGGTCGGAAGGAGAACTCCACGAGAAGGGGTGTGCTGGGCACCAGGCCCCCGGGCGCACCCTGGGTTTGGCTGACCGGAGACCACCTGTGTCTGAGGCGGCAGCCCCCCCCCCCAGAGAGGTGAGAGGGAGCTTTCCCTCTCCTTTGTTGGGGCTCACGGGGGAGTGGCCGGCTCCCCAGTGGGAAGGGCGGGAGCAGAGCCGGGCAGGGAGGCCAGGCGGCCGCAGGCAAACAGTGAGCGGCCTGGCCGGGGTTTCTCACGGGGCTGTGACTCCTGCAGCCCTCGGGGGCCGGCTCTTCTCTGTGTAGCCCCAGCCGCGGCCTCCGACAGGGGGATCCGAGTCCTGGCACGTGTTTATTTCTGTTTTCTCTGTGGCTTTCTCCCTCTGCCCTGCCTGCATCTCCTCAGTCTAAACAAACCCACTCAGACAGAAACAATGGGGTCTCTTTGTTTGGGTGTCGGGCGCTGGAAGCACAACCCTTATGCATCTTCCTGTGAGCCTCGCGGGTGGGGTGGCCAGGAGACCCAGACTCTCCACAGCAGGCAGCCCCCGGAGCCGGAAAGCCAGGGCGGGCCTGGGCCGGTTGTCCCGCCCCGGGAGATGGCGGGCACATGGCTCCCCGTCCACCGGTTCTCGGTGCTGGAGGCGGCCGGCCCTCCCTCTCTCCTACCTAGGGGAGGAGGTTTGCTTCTGTGCCCGGCACCCCCAATTCAAAACGGGCACCTGCCGCATAGAGTCCCTGTGGTGGGGTCCCTAAAGGAGGGGCCTCTCCCCGTCCAAGTGGGCCGTGCGTCCCCGCGGGGGTCAAGTCCGCCCAGCCGCCTTCTCCGCTCGCACCCTGGACTCAGTGCCCTTCCAGAGGCAGGGAGAGCGCGGGGAAGGCCCGGAGGCCCTGGCGTCGCAGAGCCCGCGAACCTCCGGCTGCTCGCGGCGCTCTCCCTGCCTCTGGGAGGGACCGGGGTCTCTCCGGACCCCGGAATGTGGGGCGAAGTCACGCCTGTCTCCCGGGATGGGAGCGCCCGGTTCCCGACCCCCAGGCCCGCCCAACGCAGGACGCCGAGAGCCGCTCCTTCCCCGTCCACTTCCTTCTCCCCCGGCCTGCCGGTTAATCATTAGATTTCAGCCTCACTCCTCCAGCTGCCTCTAACCGTAGACAGAGAGAGAGAGAGAGAGAAGGCAAGGTCCGCGCGTGGCCATTTTAATAACTCGCTGCCGATCCGGCACCGCGCGGCCCGCACGAGTCCTCGCAGGCCCCGGGCAGAGCGAGGCGCGGGCAGAGCTACCTCGGCGGAGCGGAGAGCCAGAGGAGGGCGGTGCCCGGTGGAGGCGGATGGAAGCGCGAGAGAACCGTCTGCCCGGAGCCCCTACCCCGAGTTTTCTCCCTCCCCGGGCCCGAGGGCCGCGCGGCACTCACAGTTGAAGTCGGGCATCTTGGGCAGGATCATGCCCGCGGTGGACGCGCGCAGCCACTGGTCCAGCTGGAAGGTGCCGGCGCCCAGCTTGATGGGGTCGACGGGGTGCGCGGGGTGCGCGCCCTGCACCTGCGGGTACGAGTAGGAGAGCGCCGGGTGCTGGCCGGCGAGGACGGCCGCCGCCGCTGCCGCCGAGTAGCCGTAGACCGGGTGGCCGTAGAGCGCCGCTTGCGCCGGGAGCCCCGCGCCGCCCTGCGCGCCCCCTGGGTGCAGCCCCAGCGCCAGGCTCCCCGCGGCGGCGGCGGCGGCAGCGGCGGCGGCGGCGCCTGGGTGCGCGTGGTGGTGCGGCGCCCCGGGCCCGCCGCCGGCGCCGCCCGCGCTCAGGAATCCTGGCTTGGGCAGCAGCGCGCCGTGCGCGGCCAGCAGGCGCGGCGGCGACGGGCTCTCGGCTCGCAGGCGGTCGGCCGGCGCCGCGGGCGGCTCCGAGGACGTGGGGCTGCAGCCGCCGCTCGCCCCGCTGCTCGCCCCGCCGCCGCCCGGGCCAGAAGCGGCGGCCGCGAGCGAGGTGACCAGGGCCAGCGGCGCTGTCTGCGCCGAGGCCGCTCGCGGGGGGTCCACCGCCAGCAGCGCGTCGATGCGGAAATTTTTGGATTTTTCCATCGGCTCGGGAGGGGCTGGCGGTCGGGGCCGGGTGGCGGGTGACGCGGCCGTGTGCGGTGGCGCGGAGTCTGTGCGTGGCGTGGCAAGCCCGAGGGCTCGGTGTTGTTACGATGATTATTTGCCAATAATCAAAGTCGCCGCCGGAAACTCAGCCGAGAGTGACCATGTCCAGAGCCTCCTCCGCGAGGGCCCCGCCCCGGCCGCGCTCCCACGCGCTCGCACAAACTCCACGCGAGTGCTGGGGCGCCGGGCGGAGGCCGCTGGCGCCGTGCTGGGGACCCGCGCCCCTGCGCGCACTTGAAGCGCAACGCGGCTGCGGATTGGCGCGCGCGGGGGGGCCCGGGGAGGGGCGCCGGCCCGGCCATTGGTCGAAGGGCGCACCTGTCACCGTCGCGGCCGCCCGCCGCCCCGCCCCTGCGCCGCGGGGTCCTAAACAGCCCGGGGTGTCGACTGGGGTGGCGGGGAGGAGACAGCGATCAGGGGTTGGAGAGCTCCGAGGCGCAACCCAGGGTCTCCGCTCGCTTCCCTTGGGGTGCTGAGCAGGGCGACGAGCACTGGCAACCCCGGGTGCCCGGGGTACCCCCCGATGGCTGCCAAACTCCAGACTCCCAGACACACTCGTTCCCGCTCTGGGCCCGCGTCCCCTAGGGCCAGCAGAGCGCGTCCTCTCCCGCCGCCTCGCCAGCGGGGGAGTTTGTCCACTGCTGCGTCCGGGCGCCCACGCTGCTTCCAGAGCCAGCCGCCCTGCTCAGAGGCTGCAGCGCAGAGAAGGCCCACCCGGGTCCCCAAGCCTCGCTCCCGGGTGTCCGCGGCGCGCAGGAGCGGTTTGTGTCCCTGTCTCCAGTCCTCTGCAGGTGGAGCCTTCTCACCTCCTCTGGGGAGTGCTGTGCATTTCAGGGGTCGTGTGTGGGGCGCGTCCTTCCGCCTGTGCGCGTCAGTTTGCGGTCCTCCACAGAAGTCGCCGCGAGCCCCTGCCAGGCCCGGGCGCAGAGGGCAGCGTCTGCACGCCTGCGGCCTGCAGGCCCGGGTCGGCCTGGAGACCTGCCGCCCTCGCATGCAGCAGGTCCGCGGTGGCAGCCCTTTCCTCCCCTCTGCCAGGGGATCCCCTGGGGCTGACAGGACACTGGGCCTGCCTCCGCCTGGGGGGCAGGCGTTGCCCAGCGGCTGGTCGCGCTGACCCAGGCCCGGTGTCGCTGTGGGTGTCCTTCTCCTGGCTGCAGCGTGCGTCCTGGGAAACCGGCCGGAAGGCTGGGCAAGGTAGTGGCGTGAGAATCCAGGCCCGTCTCTCCCACCCATCCCCCATGTCTCAAATATTTACAGTAAAAGCACTCACAAGGGCTTTTCTACGCGGAAGGAATCACCGCGCAGGTAACCCCAACACTGGGCTTTGTCAATAGCGCCATTAGAGCCAGCTACCTCCCGAGACAGGTGTGGGGACGCTGGGTCCGGGGGTCAGGTTCTGGAAGCCCGGCTCCCGGGCCGCTGAGAGGTGAACGCAGGGCAGGCAGGGCCTGGGGGTGGGGGGGGGGCAGAGCGCGGGACGCACTCTGAGCCAGGAACGCTGCAAAATTAGCAGGTCCGGTTGCCACAGGAGGGATTTTTTTTTCCCAAAGGTAATATAATACTGTGTAGGGACTGTGTTGTTTTCCCTCAAAAGGCCTGTTACCTCTGTGAGAGTCAGTTGCAGGGGTTCTTGGTTGGGAGTCGTGTTTCTTTGTCCTGACAGGCGGGTGGTTCAGAGACACCCAGGGGTGGCTGGTGACTGGGAGGGTGCCCTGGGCCACCGTGACCTGCAGCGACTGTCGGGCAGCGCTGCAAACCCAGCGTCGTCGCCTTGCAGACGGGAAAGACAGCGTTTACGGGGGGTTTCTGTCTTCCGATGACATCTTTGTGAGGAAATAAAAATGCAGCCTCTACGCGGCAAGCAGGGGACACACCCATTTCTATGTGCCCAAGAGCTTTCTAGAATCATCTCCCTCAGTCTCCATTTCATAGAGGGCAGGGCCAGCGCGGTTTGAGACTGGCCTCGCCAGCGACCTGTTCAGCCTCAGAACTGGGACTGGGCCCAGGTGTGGCTGCAGGGGCCACCCGCTCCCGGCTCGGCCCTCCAGCATCCCACCCCGGTGTCCCCTTCGCCCCCGGCCCGGTGCCCTGGGGGGAGAGGGGCTCTGCAGAGGCCTGCGATGCTGAGAGCCACCTGTCCAAGCAGGAAGCCCTTCATCCTTCTCAGAAAGGCGTCATCGGCCTCCCTTCGAGAGAGAGCCATTGTGACCCCCCCCCACACACACACCCACACGGAGAGCTGAGCTCCTAGGCCCACAGGCCTTCGGGGTCTCCTCACCTCTCCCTCCGACTGTCTGTCTGCTGGGACAGGTCCGCTGGTCCCGGGGGCTGCCACCCACCGACCAGACCGGGGAGGCTGGGGGCGGGGAGTGACTGCCCACCAAATTCCCCCAGAGCGGCCACTGCCAGGGCCCCAGGCCCTTTCCTCTGGGGACGGGTGAGCAGGCCAGGCTCACCAAGCACCCCCTCCCTCAACAAAGCCCTTGTGTTTTATGACTCCCGGGGGGCTCCCTCCACGGCCCTCGTCCCACCGCAGGGTGCTGTCGAATGACGAAAACCCCCCCCCCCCTCTTGTGCCCCCCACCGCCAGTCAAGCTGCGAGCACTTCCAGGCGCACAGACAGGAAGCCCAGGCTCAGATTCACCTGGTTTAGCCCCCCACCCCCCGCCCCTCTCCCCCTCCCCCGTACACGGGCGGGGCCCAGGGAGGTGACCGCAGAGGACTGGGCCTGCCCAGGATGGCCAGTCCCGGCTGGCCCTCCAACTGCAGGGCCACCCTGGATGTCCACACTCCTTTATTCTGGTGAATTTCTATTTCTTTGTCTAGAAAAGTCCGCGTTAGACCCCGTGGACTCCGGGGCACTCAGGGGCTTCCGTGGGACCATGCAGAGGTCAAGAAGGCGTGAATAGTGTTGGAGGCTCTCGCTGTGCCGCTGCGCGGGGACAGAGGGAGCGGTCTGGGAAGGTGCGGCCTTTGTGGGGTTCACCGCCCGGGAAGAGAGTGTGGTGAGGGGGGGCACAGGCCGGAGGCGGGGGCGGGGGGGCCTTCCCATTTCCAGTTTCCGGCCTCTGCGTTGGCCCAGCCCAGCTGCCTTTGAAGATGGGAGGCAGGCCAGAGCCCGGCGCGCTGCGGTGGGAGACCACGGGCTTGCTCCAGCGAGAGGGCCGCCCCGGGGCTCCCTCCGGTGGCTCCTCTCGCCCTTGGCCCAGGGCGGCCTCCAGCCCCGCAGGCCTGGTGTGACTTCCGGCAGCCGGGCTCCCATCCTGGCCCTTCCTTTCTCTTCCAGACGGTCTTCCTCCGGGGTTCCGAATGCTCCCGCCTCCGCCCTTTCTCCCACTCCCCAGAGAGGAGAATCGGGGGGTTATACAAACAGTCGCATGCCCAGTCCCGTTGGGAAATGCGCATTTACGTATTTGTTAAAAGGTCAGGGGAATGCTGCCGCATTCCACTGTGCAAAACCCAGCCCCCTGCAGCCTCCGTGTTTGGAAGCTTCTTCCACACAAACGCGCCGAGGGGTGTGTGGACGGGGTCAGAGGTAGCACACAGGCATTGGCTTTGCCGTGTGCTGCCGCTTCCTTGCGTGTGAAGTGGGGCAGGTGCACGGAGCGGGTAACCGCCCGGCGCCCCAGGAAGGTGCCGGTGGCTGCGCCCTGAGCGGGAGACTCCTTGGCGCCTCCCACCTGTTCCGGAGCCGAGGTTCCCACGCCGGACACCCCGGGCTGCACGCAGCTCACTCGGCCTGACCTGCTGAGCTCGTGTTCTGGGGGGCGGTGTCCTTCAGTTAAACTGGGCGGCCGTTTAGCCTCTCGGGGTTTCCTTCGGGAAACGGGCTCTGGGGCCTTACGCAACCTGCCGGGGGTCAGGGCCTGAGCTCGGGCGGCGGTGGCACCGGACCCCAGGCGGCCGTGTCACCAGCGAAGGTGCTGGCTGGAGGCAGTGCGGACCCGTGGGTGCGGAGCGGCCCTGCCCGGGGAGAGCCGGTGCGGGGAACCCCGCGGAGGATGCTCCCCGCCCGGAGCAGGGACCTGCGCGCCCGCTGGGGTCACCGGAGGGCGAGCACAGGGGCGGGGATCCCCGCAGGTGTCTCCGCCCCCAGCAGAGCTGCGGGGGCTTCAGGTGTCGAGGCCTTAGCTTTAGGCTTTGATCTGCTAACCTCCTCCCTGACCCCTGCGCTGGCCTTCAAAGGGTCAGGGGAGGACGGGAGCCCGCAGAGCAGAGCCTCTGCTCCGACCCGAGGTCCCCTTCCTCTCAGCGCGTCCCCACGTCTGGTCGCGCTGGGTGCCTTTCCCCTCGGCCCCTCCCTGTCCGCCTCGACCTTGACGCCTGGGTTCGCGTCACCACCATCCCGGCATCTGGGGGAGCCCCCTCAGCCCCGGGCCCAGGCCTGGCTGTGGACGGACGGCCTGCCCACACGGGGACCCTCGGCTGGTTTGGTAAAGGCCAGGGGAGGCCGCACGATTTCAATGAGTAAAAACCCGGCCACCGGACAGGCCCCCTATTTTTAGAAAATTACTCCAGACACGAAATGTTTTTGTTCTATGCTCAGCCCCAGGGCGGTCTGGTCTCCCCGGGAGTCTGGGCCTGGTGTGGGGGCCTCACCGCCCGGGCCCTGCAGGCAGGGAGCTGAGCTGGTGAGTCCTCACCAGTTAGTCCACAGCTCTCCTTCCGACCCGGGACACTCCGAGCCTCTCCAGCCAGGTTCCCCAGGAGTGGGGGGAACACCCCAGCCCCCCTCAAGGACTCGGGCAGCAAGGGGCCGCTTGTCCGAGCCCCTTCAAGCACATTGTGGGGCAACCACCCTCAACGGGGAGAGAGAACACCTCTGGGAGAAGACTCTCATTTTGTGGGAGAGGTTCGATGGCATTTCATTTTGTCACCGCAGGTCCGTCCTGTCTTCGGAACGAGGTTTATAACGCCCGGCCCAGGCCGGCTTCTTCTGCAGCTGCAGCCCGAGGGCCCTCTCAGAACCAGCCCGGCTGTGACCTGCAGTTCCCCGTGAGTGAGACTCCCCGCCCCCCCCACCCCAGCCGACGTGGGGGGGTGACTTATTTTAAAGCCGAGGCCCATGCACACCGGGAAGTGTCCCTCCTCCAGGAGGGCTCTCTTTCTCAGGGCTCCACGTAGCTGGGCAGGTAGGCGGCTTCGGCCCAGGCTGCGCGGGCCCCTTCTCGTCCCCCCTCCCCACCCCGGCAGGGGGCGGCGGGGGCCACCTGGCCGCTGACCCCAGCTGGGGCGCGTCCTCGGGGAACGGACACAAATAACAACAACAGACACGGCGCAGACGCCTCCGCGCTTCGCCGCGTGAACTTTTTAGTGCCGTCGGCCGCGAAATTACGGCTGGATAGTCGCGCTAATGTACAGCTCCACGGCGGGTAATGGCAGGAAGTCGCCACTAATTGGTCTATTTAGCAGTTGCTGAGGTGGCAGAAGCTGAGGCTGCGGGCGGGAGGGGGAGGGGAGGGGGAGGGGGGAGACAGAGAGAGAGAGAGAGAGAGAGAGAGAGAGAGAGGGAGGACGAGATCGCCCGAGAGTGGTCTGCGTCTCCTCCCGAGACGGCAAACGGTGCCTGCGGTCAAGTTCACCTCTTCCAAGCCCGCCCCCGCCTCTGCCCGCAGGTGCGTGTTGGAGGCCCAGGGACAGAGCGCAGGCTTGGGGCAGGCTTGGGGCCGGGTCCTGTGTGCACATTTTGGCTGTTCTGCGGGGGGGGGCCCTTGCCCCCCCTGGGGCTGGTGGGGGTGGGGTCTGCGGGAGAGAGGGCGGCAGCTGCGTGAGGAGCCCCGCCCACCCCACCGTTTGAACTGCCGGGGGCTCCTCCCTCCCTCCCGCGGGAATCGGAGACCCTGCGCGCCCACCCTGACACGCACAGCAGCCCCAGGGACCACCAGGCTGTCCCAAGCCGGTCCCCGTGAGCGGCACACTCGTGTCCCCTCCCGCAGACGGACCCCACACTCGGGCCCTGAGGAACCCAGGCCCCGTGCCCCCGACCCCTCAGCCCAAGGCCCGCAGGCTCCGACTCAGGTCCGCCGCTGCTCAGCCCCAGTCCCCTCCGCGGCCCTTGACCCTGCGGGGCTCCTCCGCGCGGAGCCACAGGTGGCGGGAGGTGGGCGCTGAGATTGCGGCGTCTGGGGCGCCCTCTCCCGCCTGACACCCTTTTCCTGCAGGCGGCCCCTCCCGGGCTGGGGGCTGAGAGAGTGGAGGGGTGGGGTGGGGTGGGGAGGGGGAGGGGGGGCAGGGAGGACCCCGTCCCCCGCCCTGCCCCCTCCTTCTCCAGGCCCGCGGCCTCGGGCAGTATCATTTGGCTAATGAACTCGTTAGCGGCCCCCGGTGACCCGCGCGGCCTCCCCTCAGCCCGTCTGGGAAATCCCCGTGAAAGGCCGGAGGGGCTGCGGCCTCCGCCGTCTGTCGTGCAACAGGGCGCGGGCCGGCGGCGGGGCCCTTCCATTACACTGATTACCGAGGAACAGGTGGCCCGCTCCCAGCAGCCGCGCGCATCTGGGCCTCGGAGCCCCGGCCGCCAGGGGAGGACGGCGGCCGCCCGGGAGAGGGAAGGTCAGGCCCCCCGCCCTCGGAGCCGCGGAGGGTGGCGAGAGGCCCTCTGGGAGGGGGCTGTCCCCGGAGGCCTGGACGGCGCCCAGCGAGGCCGCATGCCCCGCGAGGAGTGCAGCTGAGCGGGCTGCGGCTGCCCGGGCTCCTGGGCGGGGGCGAGGGAGGGGTGCGGGGCAGATCCTCGAACTCCCAACCGGCAGGCTCCGAGGTCCGAGCAAAGCCTGACACTGGGCCTCTCGCCAGGGCCACACGGGGGAGGGAGCGGGGGAGGGAGCTGGGGCGTGAGCGCCAGTGCGACCGTCCGTGAGAGTCTTGCGTGTGTGCACGCGTGTGGGTGTGTGTGGCGGCTCCCAACAGTCCCGGCTCACCACCCGGGAAGCGTCCCCCAGCTCCGGTCCTCAGCCGCCCCCACGCCCGGGCCGGGGTGGGGGTCCGGGGAGGCAGGAGGCCCCCCGCTGTGCCGCTACAAAGAGCCGCAGCCCAGGCGCCTGGCCAAGCCTGTTGCCAAAAACACATATTACACTGCGACACTCTGTAAATGAGATTATGATACATAAACCCGGGTGATAGATGAGACACGCCCGCGGTGTCTTCTCTAAATGAGCTGCTTGCACCGACTGCTAATAATGGCGAGTTTATGAAAGCAATTTCGGGGCAGGACGCGAGAGGGTCTTCCTACTCTAATCAGCCTGCCGCGCTTAATGGATGAGCGGGTCGGGCCGAGAATTATTGACACGCCCGCGCCCTTAACCTGTTTCCCAATAAAGCTGATTAGTTTTTGTCAATTCATCAGCTAACCACTCCGGCTGGAACTGCATCAAAGCCTTATTTGCTCAGGGGAAATCAACAAGTCACAAGATCAGCTCCATTAAGGGGGCTGCGGGGCCAGGATGATCCTGGGGCCTGGGGGTCCCCCAGGGACGCCCCGGAGACCTCGTGTGCCCCCCCAAACTGCGACAGGATTGGATATGGCAAAGCTCCTGGGTCTGAAGACATCCCCACTTTCTCTGAGGACCGAGGAGTGGCCTCGTAGCCCAGGCTTTGGGGCGATGGTCCGGGGCCCTGGTGGTCCCGGGTTGTTCCCGGCCACCTTCAAGGTGAGGTGAGCTCAGGACGGAGAGCCGAGCGGGGTATTGCAGGGGCAGAGGGGGCAGCGAGGGCCCTGGGGGCCCCACGAAGTGTCGGTCCAAGAACACCTGTTCTGCGCGTGTCCCCGCCAGGCCCCGGAGGGGAGAGGGACGCAGGCCCTGGCCCTCCCCAGGCAGCTGGGGCCTGAGTGGTGACCGGAGGCAGCACCGCACCTGCACCCAGGTGGCCTGACCTTGAGCGACCTCAGCCGGCCGTGGGAGAGGGCACGGGCCGCCCTGGGCTGGGGCTCTGGAGTCGCTGCCCCCACGGCCCGGCCGGGCCTTGGGCTCCCGAAGGCGGCAGCTGCGGCGGGCGGGCGGCGGAGGCGGCCTGGCTGCGGGCCCTCCCCGGGGGGAGGACTGCGCGCACCGTCCCTTTAGGCCCCGGCCACCGCCACCTCCCGGCCCCATCCCCCCTCAATTTAATTTCATTAAAACAGAGCATGAATATTTCTATTAAACCTAAAATGAAATATGAAGCCATTTAGACTCTGCCTGCACCAATCACCCAGATTTATGACTTTTATTCATCACATCAAGAGCTTGGAAAAATGAATTTTCTTCACCCAGGAAGGAAATAAAACCTCAGGCTTGGTCATTTCCAGAAAGCTGTTAATTTGACCATGTGGTAATTACTTTCACAATTAACTAAAATACAAATCAAATTGACAAATTGGGCTAGTTTATATATTAATTAGCCCACTTAAATTTATTCATTATGAAAAGACAATTTAAGGGGACCTGCGGTGTCTGTTTTATTGCAATAAATTATTGTTAGGAAATGGGTCTAATAAAATATCTTAATATTTAAGGATATTGTATCTGTGGGGGGGGCTACTTTATTGACAATTTCATTTTCCAATTAGTGATTTTGTTGTAATGTATCTGCGAACCTCGGGGAGGCTGAGACTGGGGGACAGGCACCCTTGGGCCTAAGGCACCGGCCGAGGCCGGGCTGAGCGGTGGGCAGGGGGACAGCCAGTTCTGGGGACCCCGCGGGACTGGCCAGTGGAGGGGCAACCCCGCCCCGGGCCGCCGGACGCTGGGCCTGCCTCCTCCTCCTCCCTCCGGGGCCCGGGGGCTGATTTAATAGCATGTCGATAGAATCATTCGATGCCTTTTAGCTTGTGATCTTTATAAATGTCCCTCTATTAAATTAGAAAATGATTCTGTTCTCGTTTAATTGTATTCTTTCGTTTCTTATTTCCAATTAATTAGTCCCATCGACGTTGCCATATTTTAAGTGACTCCAGTCCGTTTCCAGATAGAATATATGGGTCAGCACATGCAATTTTATACCCGACAGAACTGTATAATGTGGGTTTTAACTACTGGTTCTCATCCGTCTTCAACTTCGGGCGGGATGCGCGCCGGCCGCCCCTCGGGTGCGCGCGGGGGCGCCACCGGGGCCCAGTCCGCGCGTCCCTCCCACCGGCCCGGCCTGTGTTTATAGAGCTTCCTTCTGTGTGAGGTCGGGCCCCCGCCGGGGGCTCTGGGTCAGGAGGCCCCTCTGAGGAGCCCCGCGAGGTGCTGCCCCGGAGGCCAGGGGGTGGGACCCTCAGGTTTCCAGCTGGGCATCACTGTCCCCCGTCAGGTGGGGCGCAGGGGCCCAGGGGGCGCAGGGGAGGGAGGGCCGTCCGCAGCGCCTGTCCACTCGCCTGCCCCCGGCCTCGCCCCTTCGCCGCCGTTCAGTCACGTCTCAGGACGGTGGCTTCCCCCCAGTGCCCCCCCTCCCCCTGCGCTTTGGGGGCCGCGGGGTGGACACCGGTTTCCCCATAACCTCGGGCCCGGAGTCCAGCTTAACCCGGGGCTGGACCCTGTTTTCCTTGATTAATGGGCCCGTTAACTAATCCCTTCCCGGAAGACTTGTGGGGCTGCTGCTTTGGGCCAGCGCCCCCACCCTCTTGAGGGAGCCTGCCCCGCCCCCCCCACCCCGCCAGCGGGCCCCACCCCCTGCTCGCCCCGCCCCCAGCCTGTTCTGGCCCCGCCCCTGCCCCAGCCCCAGCCCCCCTCCACCTGCGGAGCAACGGGTTGGGGCGGAGGAGGTGGGGATGGGGGCGGGGTCCCCGCCCCCGGTCCCTGCTCCTCCGTCCGGCTCATGGGCCCCGCTGGCCGAGGTGGCAGGTGGACGGTCAGAACCTGACGGGTGATTCGCTTCTGACCCTTCCCTGCGTCTGGAGGCCTGAGCGGCGCCCTCCTTGCGCCCCGCCCGCCCCTCGGGCCACCCACCGGGCCTACGGGTGGCTGTTCCAGAACCGAGCAGGCCTCCCTCCCGCCCAGCGTCCCCGGAGCTCCCCCCTCCCAGGAACCGAAGGGGCAAACCCCTTCTGCGCGTCTCCGCGTCGCTGACCCTTCCCTCCCCCCGTCTCCCCGGTGGGAAAGCCCCCCCCCCGGCAACAGGGACGGCTGAGGACCCGAGCGCGGCGCCCCCTCCCCCAGAAACCCGGCGCCCTCTCCTCCACCTCCTCGCCCGCCCGTCCCCTCGCTGATGCGGGCCCGAGGCTGGCTTGGGGAGGACCGGGAAGCGTTAGCATTCGAAGTCCGGACCCTCGAGGCCGTGGGAAGCTGGGGGAGCGAGGGAGGGCCTTGCCCAGGGCCCGGGGAGAGCCTGCGGGCGGGCTCCCAGCCAGGGCGCCTGTGTAAACGGCTTCTGCGCAGAGAACACCTGCGCGACACCTGCTCCGGGGAGAGCCGGCAGCTGGGTAGGTGGGGTGTCCGTGCAACGGCAGATTCGAGCGGAGAGGATCTCAGGCCGATGAAGTGGGCAGCCCCTTCCCTCTGCACCTGTGCCGGCGGCCGGAGGGGCGACCAAGTGCGCTGGTGATGCCGCCCTCCTAAACATCCAGCCGGCCCTGGCCGGGTGGCGCAGTGGGCGGGAGTGTCGTACCTGCACAGAGAGGCTGTGGTTCGATCCCCGGTCAGGGCACATACCTAGGGTGTGGGTGTGACCCTAGGTTGCGGCTCCTGCAGGAGGCAACCGATCGATGTTTCTCTCTGTCTCTCTCTCTCTCTCTCTCAGCAATAAACATAACCTCGGGTGAAGATTAAAGTAATAATAATAATAATAACACACAAGTCTCTGAGACTGACCATAACCCTTGGGGGGGGGGGCGGGTGTAAAGGACAGGCTGGCTCCTTCCTCGCCCGAGCCCCCCTGCGGGGTCCAACCCATCGGGCGCACCTGTTCTCTCTGGCCGGGCCAGGGCTGTCTGGAGGCAGGCGATGGGGAGGGTCCTGGGCAGTGCGCCCCCTGCGGCCAGGGCTCTGCCTGCGGGGACATGGGAGGGCTTCCTTTCCACCTCCAATGTGCAGTCTGCGTGCGCTCGGAGCGCCGGCCGGAGACAGCCCGGCCACGGCCCCACGGCCTCGCGCGGTGGGCCGTCGGCCAGACGCGTGAGCGGTGACGGGCCCCTGAAACACGGCGTGGGAGCGCGCCACCTGGGGCTGGCGAGGAGAACCCGGCGTCCCTCCTCTGCTCAGATGCACACCCTCTGGTCTCTTGGTCCCGAGCAGGCTGTCTCTCGGGGTCCGAGTCAGCACGCACCCACTGAGCCGCTTGGCACCGTCGGGAAGGGAAAGGGAATTACTTAGAGGGCCGCTCAGTGCTCCTGGGTCTGAACTCCTTCGGGGTGAGGGCAGGCCCACGTGGAGCGGAGCGCGTGGTCGGACCACGCACGCTCGGGCGCGGGGAGGAGGGCGAGGCGGCTCTCCGTGGGGGTCGGGTGTGCAGCCCATCGTCCATATGACGAGAACGGTTTGCGCCACATCGCATGTGAGCTGGCAGCCGAGGAGCATGGACTGGAATGCGCATGTGTGAACAATGACGACTTCACTGTACTCGTCAGTGGGGGCGGTAGACACTGTTGAGTGAGCGTGTGTGCACTGTGTGGCTGTCACATTCAAAATGAGTGAGCGAGCAGAGCAGCGAATCTGCATCCAGTTTTGTGTTAAACTTGAACCTTCCTCCGCAGAAACTATTTTCATGATTCAGAGGCTGCAGCTGTGGACGACTGGTGACCGGCAGCTTCCTCACAACAATGCACCTGCTCATGCACCACGTCTCGTGCACAGTGTTTTGGAGAAACAGCCGATCACCCAGGTGACTCAGCCCCACTACAGCCCAGATTTGGTGCCCTGTGACTTCTGGCTTTTCCCCAAACTAAAGTCACCTGTGAAAGGGGAGTGATTTCAGACCATCGATGAGGTTCAGGAACATGCAACTAGGCAGCTGATGGTGACGAGGAGAACCGTGTGAGGTCCCAAGGTGCCTGCTGTGAAGGGGACTGAAACATCATTGTCCTGTGTGCAATGTTTCTTGTGTCTTGTATCTTTTTCAATAAACGTCTCTGTTTTTCAGAGTACATGGCTAGATGCCTTCTGGACAGACTTCATATGTTAATCATAAAGACAATTAAAGACAACATTTAAAACGCCAAAATAAAAACTACGCACATAAGACCAGAAGAAAATCATAGCCAACCGCGGGGAAAAGACAGGTGCAGCAAGATCTTCGAAGTCCTCCTCTGGCCACGCCTCAGGTGGACCCCAAGTGGGGGCGGGCAGCTGTGGGCTG
Source organism: Phyllostomus hastatus (assembly GCF_019186645.2). Lineage (NCBI taxonomy): Eukaryota > Metazoa > Chordata > Mammalia > Chiroptera > Phyllostomidae > Phyllostomus > Phyllostomus hastatus. The sequence continues at coordinate 2,949,227 of NW_025333796.1, forward strand.
CAGCCTGTCTGTTCCCCACTCGGGCATCCCCCCTCCAGGGCCCCTCCAAGCTGGGGGGAGGTCGTTCCCCCCCCCCACTGCGGTGAGAGGGGCGGGCACAGAGGAACGGACTTAGACAAGAGCTAGTGAAACCTGAGAGGGGGAGGGGGCCGGGTGTCCAGCAGCAGGGGGTGGGGGCGGGGAGGCGGGGGCCCCCAGGAATTGTGGAATGCTGCCCCAGGCAGGAGGAGGAGCGGCCACGTTCGCCTGGTGGACCTTACCGCGCCGTGAATCATTGACGAGAAGCCAAACAGTGCTGGATCTATACGGCAATTTGAACCCATATTGCTCCGAGTAAAATCAAATTAGAAGCCTTGCCTCAATTAGATTATGCAAACTCGGACACGGCGTGCAGACCGCTCGGGTGCGGTCCCGCCCCGGGACTGTGTCAACACCGTCCCCGTAGATAATGAACAGGACTCGCCCAGCGCCCCGCTTTTAATTGCGTCGATAATCCGGGATTAACCCCCAAGCCAGCCTCCACTGTTGCAATTAAATGTCCTCAAATAAATGGTTTCCTCAATAAACAAATGGAAGGAGCTCTGTTTGCCCTGGATAATAACAGGTGTAATATTTTACCGGCTACAGTTAACTATTAAGTGGAATCCCTCGCCGGCCCTGATTTATTTTGTGAGATCGGAAAGTCATTTTTCATCCGTCGCCGCGGTCCTGTGTAAACAGCTACCCGCACATGAAGCCAGCCTGGCGTGACCTTGCCTTTCGCCCAAGGCCACCAGGCCTCCCCAGCCCAGCTTGGGGGCTTCGAGAGAGAGCCAGGGACTCGGAGCTGTGCTGGGAACTCATCTCGAGCGTCTAGGACTCCAAGCCCCGAGTCGTGTGAAAACCCACGGGACCACGAAACAGTCCAGTGGCTCCATCCGGAAGCTCCCTGTGGACCCGTGCTCATTTAGATTTCTGGTTGTTGCAGAACGAGCTGGGAGGTTTATTCAGGGGCAGTGATCACGGGCCGGTGGCCTTGGCGTCTGTGCTGAGGGGGACCACCTCCCACGGCCCGGCCCCCTCACAGGTGAAACTGCACAGAGAGTTCTGGAAGCTGGCCCTGGCCAGGTAGCTCAGCTGGTTAGAGCATTGTCCTGATATACCAAGGTTGTGTGTTCGATTCCTGGTCAGGGCACATATAAGAAGCAATCAATGAGTGCATCAATCAGTGGAACAATAAATCAACCTCTCTCTCTCTGTGTGCCTTTCTCTCTCTCTCTTTAAAAATCAGTAAATAAAAAAAAAAAAAGACAGTTCTGGAAGCTGTCCTGTCTCCTCCGTCACAGAACGCCCAGCTCGTTTCTGACGTGCCGGTGGACCCGGCGGAGAGCGGGAAGGCAGATGCCCCTCTCTCTGTGTCCCCTCTTACTTTTAAGGCAGCCAGGAAGGCGGGAGAGGGCCACACGTCTGGGAGGCTGGAGGTGAGATTGCATTGGCCCCCAGTGCCAGGAGCCCGCCCGTCTTCTAGGACAGAGCGGTTGTCTTCTCCATGACGGAACGGCGAGCGATGCTTCGTTAGAACAGGACCACCCCGCTGGACCAGCTGCTGGCCGCCCCTGGGGTCTGGTCCTTGGGAATGTGTGTGCTCCTCCCCTCTGGTTCCCTAACCAAATCCCTACTTACGAGAATTTGTAATCTGAGTGTTTTGGTGGTGTTCATTAGCAATCTGGTTTCGTGGATTTACGTGTATATAATCTTCCTGTGGTTTGTTTAATCTCTTGCTTCTTCATCTTTCTTCTTCTTCTTTTTTTTTAATTCTCACCCGAGGATATGTTTATTGGTGTCCAGGGACTGAACCCACATCCTAGGCATGTGCTCTGACTGGGATTTGAACCTGTAACCTTTTGGCATACAGGACGAGGCTCCAACCAACTGAGCCACCTGGCCAGGACTAGTCTGTTGCTTCTTGAACTTTGCCAAGTGAGAACTCCCGCTCACCTGTCCCTGCGAACCTCGTCCTTGCACACCACACTGTATTTGAAAAACACCCTGCTTTTTCTTCCAGTTCGTCAAGTACGTAGTGAGCCTCTGGGCCACGGGAGCGTGATAACGAGCCCACAGAGTCGGCTCCAGCCGGGGCGTGCAAGCCCTCCCTTGAGGCAGCCACGTGGGGAGGAAAGGCAAGATTTCTGCGAAACTCTCGCTGTGGCCAAAGGGTCAGAAAGGCATGCCCTCATCTCCCTGCGGCTCCCTCCTTAGAGCCTGGGCACCCGGAGATTCTAGGCTGGGGTTTACTGACTTTGTTCGTTCGAGAGCAATCGAAGGCTCGTCGCGTTGATGGCCTCATCATCCCAGCGCCGTCACCCTGACCTTTTCCACTTTCCCTGCATCCTTCGAAATGATCGGCCAGCCACACTCACGCCCTGGTGGGGGCACAGGGACAAACGCCTGCTTGGGCTCCCGCACAGAAGAAACGTGCACAGGAACATTGGCCTACCTTAAATATGTGAACGTGGTCACCCTGGCTGGTGTGGCTCAGTGGGTTGAGCACCAGCCTGCGAATGAGAGGGTCGCCGGTTCGATTCCCAGTCAGGACACTTGCCTGGGTTGTGGGCCAGGTTTCCAGTAGGGGGCGCATGGGAGGCAACCACACACTGATATTTCTCTCCTCCTCTTTCTCCCTCCCTCCCCCTCTCTCTAAAAATAAATAAAAGCTTTAATAAAAAATAAAATATACATATTATTCTGCCGAACCAGAGCCCTGTGGCCAAGAGCTAAAGAGAATACAGTCTTCCCAAACGGCTATAAAACCCCTTTCAGAGACGGAGGCTCTCGGATGCAGAGGATGAATCACGCAGCACCCAGGACCTCACTCAGAACACGGACCTCCCTGCGGATGATTGTGGGCTCCCAGGAAGACATGATGGGGAATATATTGATAATGCAATTTTTCTCTTGAAAGGGGTTGTAATGACTGCAAAGCTGGTTAAATAATTAAATGAAGAAGGACGATCTGATTCGAACGTGGGCCTTTTAACGATATACGTCTCATGATAATATCTGCTAATAGTATCTGCCCCTCTGAGTAAAGAGGTTTTAAGAGGCCGTGTGGGGCCGTGCCTACCCACCGTTTAGTAATGTGGCGGTGACCTCGAGATTCGAATGCGTTCAGACGTCGTCTCTTAAGACACTGAACACACAACCAGCGGGAAACAGTCCCTGACAGTGTCCTTATGTTACCGTTGTAGACGAACCATGTCGTGTAACCGGCCGTGGAACGGAGATTTTTCACGTTTCAGGCGTCCGTGGTGCAATCGAGAGGCAAGTCCCAGATCTGCGATAAAGCGTTTCAGAGCCCGGTGCCCCGGCCAGCGACACGTATGTTCGGGAGTCGGGTCTGAAAACCTCCCGCGTGAGGAGTGTGCGTGGCCGTCGGTGCCGGGGAGGCGGGCGGTCCCCACGGAGGGGCCTGGCTTCGGGGTGCCCCCCGCCCTGAGCATTGTGGGAGCGTCACTCCCGCTCAGCCACGGCTCCCTGAGCTTGTCGGCAACCTGGGGCCGAGGACACCTGTGCGTCCTGGCGAGGACACTGGGACTGTTGGTGACGGGACCCAGAGAGGCTGTGGCGCACAGTAGGCCCTGCGTGGCCCGTGCTGGCCCCCTGGGATGTGTGATGTTTGACGCTGACTACCGTGGCCCGTGGTGCCGGGGGGAGCTGGCGAGGCTGCGAGCGCCGGTCGTGGACGGGGTGTCCCTGTGTCCCCGACACCCGTGCTGAGGCCCTGACCCTGGTGTGAGGCGATGGAGGGAGCCCGTGGGAGGTTAAGCCCAGGGAGTGTCCATCAGAGGTTCGGGCTGACTTTGGATGGTAGCGGGTGCCCCGGGGGTGTTGGGGGGAGGGGACAGCTCTGGGGGCGGGACTGAGCCTCACCTTCCTTGGTCTGGCCACTCCCGTGCGACCTCAACGTGACCCTGTGTCTCTGTCCTCGTCGGGGTCTTAGGGGTCCTTTCAGGCACTCCAGGTGCTGGGGCAGCGTCTCTTCAGGAAGTGAACCACGGGTCGTGACCTTTCACCCCGAGGGAGTGGCGTGGGGGGCTGACTCGTCCAGGCTACAGGGCTGCTGAGCGGCAGAGCGGGGACCAGAGAGAGCGTGTGCGCAGCACGGCCTTCCGGCCCCGGGCCGGGCTCCGGCCCCCGGGCGGCGTGGGGAGCGAGTGCCGGATCAGGGCGTCCGAGCCCGGCTGGAAGGACGGCCGACGCCAGGGGAGGGCTCACCGTCCGGGAGCCGGTGTCAGACGCCTGACAGCGTCCCCAGTGCCCACAGCCACGTGGGACTCGGCGTCTTCCTATCCCTGCTTTCGGGAAGCGCAAACCCAGAACCCGCCCGCAGTAGCAGAGTCAGCAGGCGGCCCAGCGGGGTCCCCCCGCCCGGGCGGGTCCCACCGGTGAGCGCCCGGCTCTGACCCCCGCTGATCCGGGCTGGGGACCAGCGATGTGGCGGGGGCGGCCGTGACCCTCGGGGCCCCCGGGGCTCAGGCAGGGGCTGGGGTTAGGGCAGCGAGACCTGCTCCAGGTCCCGCTGGCCAGGGCAGGGCTTCCGATGTCCTCCGGACGGTGCCACTGTGGCCCGGCCGGCCGGGATCTTCGGGTTAACAGGTGCAGGACGCGTCAACCGCAAACCAAGGCTCCGGGAGCTCTGAGCAGGGGCCTCCCTCGGTGCGCCTGCTGGGGTCCCACCCTCGCTCCGCCTGCTCGCCCAGGGTGACCCCAGGTGTGAGCTCGGTGCTCTGTGCACTTGTGCAGGGATGTGCCACCCCGCGCTGCCGTGACGAGGACTGGACAGCGGGGTGCGGCTGTGCGCAGCCGTGGCCGTGGGGAGCCGGGCCAGGAGGGGGTTTGACAGAGGGGGACAGAGCCAGGATCTGGGAGCCCGGCCAAGGAGGGGCCAGCAGGGGCCCGTGTGTGCGGGTCCGGTTGCTTCTTCCCCGGGGCTCCCGTCCCCTGGGCTCTGAGGAGCGGCCGGAGGACTTTCCGGGCACCTGCTGACACCCGGGGCTCAGCCTGGGCTGGGAGGACCCCTGAGGGTCGTCTGTAGGTGGCCACGCCTTGCGTGTTTTGCAGCAGCCAGAGGGGGGGCCGTGCAGCGCAGGCAGGGGTGGCAGAGGGACCTCCCGGGTGTCGTGACTCTGCGTCTCGGGGCCCTGCCACCTTTAGAGGACTTCCTGACACTAAATGCAATTTATTAAAAAGCGTTTTGTAAGAATATTAATTTCCCAAGAGGTTTCCCTATATTACTCTAATTACTTTCCCTCGACTGGCTAATTTTTTAAGTAGCCGTTTCACGAGGCAAAGCCCCGGCAGCCCCAGACGAGAAGCTCGTCCGGGGGAGCCTGGAGTTCCGAGACGTCGCTCCGAGACGTCGGTGATCCTTCCGTCTGGGCTTATATATATAACCCTGCTATTGACACGAGTTTTTGATTAATATTGTGTATAACATTCCTTAATGCATCAGCAGAATTAATTATGCAGAAACATTCAGGCCGCGCAGACGCGATATTGATGAAATGACGTTTTATTGACAAAATGACAGTTTAATACCGAGCTTTCCCGAAGCCGCGGAGCTGATCGATGGCCTTGCTTCTGTGAGCGAGCCCCCCCACCCCCCCCCCGAGGACGCGGTCCATCTGTCTGGCCCCGGCCATCCTCAGAGGTCGGCCGGGGTCCGAGGCCCCTGCCCGGCACATTTCTGGACAACAGGGGGTCAGGTTAGCCTTCGTGTGACACTGTAGCCTGTCCCAGCTCAGCGTGAAATGCGTCTGGGTCGTAGGTGTTGTGTGTCTTCTGTAAAAGCCTGCAGTTCGCACTGTGCCCCGCTCTGGTTTGTGGTTTGCACTGGTCCCGATAAACAGGGGTATGTTACAACCCTAGCCCCCAGGCCCTCAGTGTGTGACCTTCCTTAGAAAGTGAGCCCTGGCTGGTGCGGCTCAGTGGACTGAGTGCCGGCCTGTGAACCAAAGGGTCGCTGGTTCGATTCCCAGTCAGGGCACATGCCTGGGTGGTGGGCCAGGTCCCCAGTAGGGGGCGTGTGAGAGGCAACCACACATTGATGTTTCTCTCCCTCTCTCTCTCCCTTCCTTATACTCTGTCTAAAAATAAATAATATCTTTAAGAAAAAGAAAAAAGAAAGTGGGATTTACAGGTGGTCAAGGGAAGATGAGTCATCAGGGAGGGTCCCGGTCCCATGTGACTCGTGTCCTCCTGGAAAGGGGACATCTGGGCACCGCCACGCCCACAGGGGCAGCCACTCCAGGACTGGGGTTCTGCTGCCACAAATGAAGGGGCCGCTGGACGTCGGGGGCGAGGCTGGAAGTGCCCCGGTCCCTGGCTGACCCCGTGACCTTGCACCTCTGGCCCCCAGAGCTGCGAAGCAATAAACGTTTGGGCTGAAGCCACTCGGTCTGGGGCGGTCGGTCCCAGCAGCCCCAGAAGACGACCAGCCCCAGTTTCCAAAGCCCGAGGTTTCCTCGGGGGGGTGTGCACTTGGAGACCCGGAGTCCAGGGCTGTGTGGGAGGGGCGGCCGCGTGGGCTTCGCTGTGGGTGGGCGCCCTGCGACCCAGGCGGCTCTGGCGTTCGTGGCCTGAAGCTGGTGGTTCGACACGTGGGGTGGGGGTCTGGGGCTGAAGGGTCGCACCCCTGCCAGCGCAGGAGACCCCTTCCCCCGTGTCCCCGTGACGTCTGAGGCCGTGGGGGCCAGGCCTGGGCCTTCCCAGGAGGCCCCCAGTTGCACGCCCACCCCTGCCCCGGGGGCACCTCCTCGCACACTCGCGGCGTGCAGGGTGCTCGGAGGGAGTCTGGGGCCGGTGACTGCCGGGCGCTGAAGTGCCTGCCCCGCCGCCTGCGGGGCTGGGCCAGCGTGGACGCGAGCGAGCCTGGCAGTCACCACGCAGCCCCGCGCTGCTCCTCGGGGTCAGGAGCCGGTCAGGAGCTGCTGCGCGTGCGCATCTGGCAGGGCACGCCGGTTCCCGGCCTCGCTGGGCGCCGGCGGCCAAGCGCGGCTCCCGGGAGCACTCCGCTGATTGGCGATCTCGGCAGAGAGGCCTCGGAGCCGGTGAGGGCCGGTCCGCGCTCCGGCCGCGGCCGCCTCGGGCCACGAGCATCTATCACACGGGCCACAGGCGTGTTCACTGTCGCTGGTGAGGCTGCCCACGGCACCCCCGCCATTTCCCCGTTGTCCTGGTCGACGGCCGTGCTGGCCGGTCATCGCTGCCTTGGCCTCCGCCCCCTTCTCCCAGCTCCCGGCCGAGCTCCCGGCCTGGCACCTGCCCTGGGGGGGAGGGGTGGGCCCTCCAGGGGCCACTGCGCCCCTCTGCCCCCACAGGTGTGCCCTGGGCCCTCCCTGCAGGGCCAGGCCTTCTGCCCCGGGTAGTTCCAGTCCTGGAAAAACCGCCCGGCCGGGCCGGGGCCTCGTCTCAATGCCCATGCGACCCGGAACGGCGGCCGCGCCTGCGCCGGGACGGCTGTTCTTTCAGAGATGTCTTAGCATGACGGGCGGCGCTGCTGCCCACGCCGTCCTCGCTGCTTCCTGGACGGTGGCGGGGAAGGCGCCAGGCGGCGGCGACCTTTCGTTCCTCGCTTGAGCGCGGGCTGCTGCCCTGATGGTGGTCGGCGTCCCCCTCAAATGCCCTCGCTCAGCGTCTGGGATTCCTGACCCGACGCTGGGGCGGCCACGGTGCCTGCCCCTGGGGCAGGCCGCCGTCCAGCCCCCGGGCCCAGGCTGCTGCGGTGGCCATGCTGAGCCTCGTGCAGGCGGCACAGTGACAAGGGACGGGCCCCAGTGCAGTCACAGAACCGCATCCGAGGTGGGGTGGCGGGCAGCCCGGCCTGCCCCTGCCCCTCCCGCTTCCTGCCCGTCTCTGCGCCCACCTGGGCCCCCCCACCCCGCTCATCCCACGAGCCGTCCGATGAGTTACTTCCCATGAGCTCCCTTCCCGCTCCGCTAGCCAAAGCCCCTGCTTCTCGTGGCCAGAGCTGCCAGGCAGCTGACTGCCGTGCAAGGGAGCGACGCGAGGCGGCCACGGACTGCAGAGAAGACCAGCTGTGTCGTGTTTTAAGTGTTTGTAGTTTCCTATTGATCTCTTACGTGTCTTTAATTTTTTTCTTACTCCTCACCCAAGGACATTTTTTTTCACACCTCTTAGAGAGAGAGGGAGGGAGAGAGAGGGAGGGAGGGAGAGAGAGAGGAGAGGGAGAGGGAGAGAGAGAGAGAGAGAGAGGGAGAGAGAGAGAGAGGGAGAGAGAGAGAGAGAGGGAGAGAGAGGGAGGGAGGGAGAGAGAGAGAGGGAGAGAGAGGAGAGAGAGAGAGAGAGAGAGAGAGGGAGAGAGAGAGAGAGGGAGAGAGAGAGAGAGAGAGAGGGAGAGGGGAGAGAGAGAGAGAGAGGGAGGGAGAGAGAGAGGGAGGGAGAGGGAGAGAGAGAGAGAGAGAGAGAGAGAGAGAGAGAGGGAGGGAGAGGGGGAGAGAGAGAGGGAGAGAGAGAGAGAGGGGAGAGGGAGAGAGGGAGAGAGGGAGGGAGGGAAACATCGATGTGAGAGAGAAACATGGACTGGCTGCCTCCCACACGTGCCCCGACCGGGAATCAAACCTGCGACCTTTCGGTCCACAGGACGTCGTTCCAATCCACCGAGCCACACTGGCCAGGGCAGGCCGTGCTTTTAAGGAGCCCAGTGACCCTCGGCAGTTGGACCCTTCGAGCGGTGTCCCTGGGCCGAGGCCGGCGGGGCACACGGGGACCCCGGGCCCTGCTCTCTCTCGGTCGGTGGGTGGCAGGGCTTGCCCGGGGCCACCCAGCGAGGGACATTGTCGTCAGGTCCCCCCGCTCTCTGCTTTGACCCCCTCCCCCTGGCTGACGGCCTCCATGACGAGGCCATAGAAGCCGCACGTCTGTCGAGGGCCTGCCTGAGGCCAGGCGGATGAGGAGCCCTGGACCAAGACGCAGCTGGCAGTAGAGCTGGACGGACACCCGGGTGGGGGGACGGACAGACACCCCCAGGGGGCGTCTCAGCCCATGTCCACAGGACCTCTGCAGAGGGTCCCTGGATTGGAGGGTGCGCCCATCGAGAGTGTTGGAATCTGATCGTTCTCGGAGGAGACTCCCCGGTTCACGCTGCAGCACTGGCCTAGGGTGAAGGGCTCGTTTCTCGGGGGGCCCCCCGCCCCGCTGAGTGCCCCCCCCAACGGCGTCTTCGCCCGTCAGGCAGGTGAGACGCAGCGTCTCGGTTCACGAGGAAGCTGCACTTACGTTTCCTGAACCCGGGAGGCAGGGGGTCTTTTCACCGGTGTGGAGCCCCGAGGGCCTCCTCGGGCAAGTGGTGCCATCTCTGGGCTCCGCTTTCTCGCCGGTGAAGTGGTGACAGCGACAAGTTCCCCTGGGTCTCCGTGACACGTCGCTTGCCTGGGGGTCTGACTGCGGACGCAGGCCGGGGGTCCCTGAACCTGGCACAGGAGAAGATCAGAAGACGTGGAAAGTCCCTGCAGAGGCGGGGTCGGAAGCTCTGGCGCGTGAGAGAGAGCAGGCCCGTCCGTCCCTCTGAGGACCGCGAGGCAGTGGACGAGCTAAGGGACCTTTCACCCAGAGGCCCCCTCGGCCGGGGGAACCCCGAGGGTCCACCCTAGAGAACCCAGCGGTCGTGTGCTTCTTGTGAGGGTCCCCCTCTTGGCACAGGTGGGCCGTCTCCCCTGGGGCTCCATCACCATCCCTGCTGCCCCCGGACGCTGGGACACCTGATGCTGTTGCCGCTCCTGTCCGCACCTCTTTCTCTGCTTGAGGTACCACCTGTCTCCCTGCAGCTCTTACCTGTCTCCCTGCAGCTTCCTTCCCACAGCCCCCCAGGACTCCTCAGAACCAGGGAGCCTGGCCGGCTCCTCTGCCCCTCCCGTGCATCCTCGGTGTCCAGGCTCCACCTTTGGAAACAGGTTCCTTCCTGTCCCACCTGCAAGCCAGTGCTTGGGTTAGGCTGAGACTGTTTAGGACAGCCATTCCTTGGGTGATGAAGTGAAGGCCACTTCTGAGGAGAGGGGGCCGTGGGGCACCTGCTGCACCAGGGGGTTCCCTCCCGTGACCGCCGGCCGGAGCTCAGTGCCAGCTCCTGTGTCTTCCTCCGCGCGGGTCTCCGGAACCCACGGGGAAAGCGCCCCGCGAGACGCGAGGACCCCTCCGGAGCTGTCGCTGCGTCTCCTGAGCTCTCGGGGGAAGGCACTCTGCCTGCCTGGAGCCTCCGGTCCGGTCCCCGCGAACAGGCTCTCCGTCCCTTCCTCCACGTGTTGGGCCACCCACGGCCTCTCATCCGAGGTTGTTTACCTGCCCGGACGGCAGTAACGTCCCTGGACAATGGGGGTGCTTATCAGGGGCCAGATCTGCCTCCGCCACAGCCACCTGCAGGTGCTTTACGAGGAGGCCGTGCGCATTAAGACGGCCATAAATCACGGAGGCTTGGCCGCCAGCGCGCCGGGAGAGATTCATGACACGTCTCAGCCGAGGGGCTGCTGTGTCGGGGCCGGGGGCTCCCACTTTGGGGGGCGTCAAACGCTGTGTCAACACCCGGCCTGTCCATAGGGAGCACTGCACATCTGGGGGACCCCGGGGGAAAGAACCCAGCCCACCCCCAACACGGAAGAGCGTTCTTGTTGTAAGATTTCTTGGGGCCACCGGTTCAGGAAGGAGACTTTACAAACATCTTTCAACCCTTGGCAAGACTTCAGCATAATTCGCTGGGGCTCCTTCTGCAAGGGGGGTGCGTCCCCAAGTCTCTGCGGAGTGACAAAGAGGAAAGGGGAGGCCGTCTGTACGCACACTCGAATCCACGGCCCCCCAAGTGCCACTCTCCGCACGAACCAGCGGGTCTGCCCTCCCTAGACCGGCCGGTGCGCGGGGCTGGGGGTCTGGAGAGGCCGCAGCTCGCTCGCTCCCAGCCGCCCCAGGCCTCCCGGGTGCCCAAGGTCAGCCGCCTTGCTGAAACCCTTCCCTCTGGAAAGGAAAACGCTGATGCATCCAGGCTCAGCCCTCATTTGATTTCCATTTGCAAATGAACGGGAATGATTCCTTCCACTTACCCTTGGTGATTAACCGCTGGCCGTCAACCCGCACAAACAAATGAGCCTGCCCCAGTTTCCCACTCCATAAATCGGGCACTTGGCCACGCCACCCCCCTCGGGGGCTCCGGGCCGCAGGGGACGCGCTCAGGTAGTTAAACCTCGGGGGTGGGGTCCGGGCTGGGTGTCACCGAGAGTCTCTTCCACGGTTAGACCTGTCTGGGTTCTTCCAAGTGGGGAGTCGCTATGCAGAGTGGTTTTTGCAAAGGATGTGGTGGGCCGGCATGGGGGCGGGGGGGGAGTTGGGGTACCCCACGTCTGTGCCTCTCCACCTCTCAGACGGGCGTGGAGAGGGTCCGACTGCTTTGGCCATCTGGGAAGTTGGCCCTCCCCTACTGACCTCGGAATTGTGGGGGCAGTTCCTGGCGGGTCTCAGGGTGGCCCCCCTCCCCGGAGGCACCTCTGGGCTGCTCCCCACTTCTCTCAGAGCTTCCTCAGGCTCCAGCTGAGCACCCCAGGGAGGTGTGTCTGTGAGAGACAAAGGGACACCCACCTCCAGGTCCGTGCAGTCCACGTTCTCCACGAATGTGACCTTGGGAAGGCCACTAGCCATGTTCAGGCTGGTCCCCCAAGGGACAAGGGGAGGGCTGGGGGCAGACGTGTGGTGGGCGGGAGAGGGTCAGAGAAAGGGAGGTCCCCAGGCTGTATTCCACAGGGCTGTGCCAGTTCCCAGGGGTGAGGGCGGTGGGGACGGGACAGCAGGTGTCCCAGTGCCACGTACCCATTTTCACACAATCTGTCCGAGCAGTATACAGAGGCGGCCCGAAAACATTCACAGCTGCTTCGTTTGTAGCAGCCGGACTCCGGGGCCTCCCCAGAGCCCCTTCTGCTGGGGAGCCGCCACACTGCTGGTGGTGCGTCCCAAGCAACAGCACTTAGTAACAATGAGGAACAAAGTATCGATACGTAGGAGCACCTGGGCGGACCTCAGGAAACTATGTTGCAAGCAGCGGACGCACTGTGAGAGGACATACCCAACGGATTCGTGCTTTCCGATGGCTGGGGTCGGGGAGGGGTCCTGTAGTGAGGATGCAGCTAAGTATCTCCAAGGTGGTGGTTGCGGGAAGCCCCACGCGTGATCAAACCACAGACACATGCGTGCACACACGCGAGTGCAGGTGTGACTGGTGGAATCTGAGCAAGCCCCGTGGGCTGTGCCCCGCCCGGTTCCTGGCTCGGATGTCGTGCTGCAGCGAGCAATGTAAGTCGTTCACACTGGGGGGCGCTGCCCCGCCCCCCCCCCCGTACACTTGTGTGCCCTCCGTCTCGTCGGGCTGAGCCCGGGGGCGAGCACGAGCGCGGTGCTGTGCGCCGCTGTGGGCGCTGAGGGGCGGGCGGGGGGGGGGCCGCAGACCCGGAGGAGGGAGCCGAGCCGGCCTGGCTCCGGCTCCGCCCTGAGGTCACCCCTGCCCAGTCCTGCCAAGACTGGGCTTCTGTCTCTGCCGCTAGCCCACCTCTTACCTCATTGTCATTGTGCTAAATCTGACCCCGCTCTTTTTATTTTTTCAAAATCGTAGTTATATATCTAGACACAGGAGGCCACGGGAAACGGAGGTCAGAGGTTAGGGGGCACACGAAGGCCTGTGAACCAGAAAGTTGAAGTGCCATTGAAAGAAAGCGGAATGTCATTACTCTTGGGGGAAAGTCGGTCACTCAGTTTGGGACCAGGTGGTGTTACTGGGACCCCCGAGTGGCAGTGTCCAGCAGACCCAGAGGCCAAGCCCGGGAAAGTCAGTCTGGAAGCATCTGGAGGCATCCTCAGGCCCTTCCCCCGATCCCCCCCACCCCCGTGTCCGAGGTCACCTGGTGCTCTGACAGCCACCGGTCAAGGCCCCCCTGCCCAGCCACGCTCCGGGGGCCAGCCCCCAACACCCGGTGCCTCCGGCCCCCTCCCCGTGCGGGGCGCACAGGAGGCGCCGCAGGAGATGCTGCTGCAGAGGGACAGGAGCTGCGTCCAAGATGCGCCCACAGGCGGGAGTGTGAAGTTGCTGAAATTAGGGCCTGGCAGCGTTCTCACGCTTTTTTTCCAGGCCGGTGGGAAGAAGAGGCTGAGGGCTTCCAACGTGCCAGAGTGGCCGGGGCATCTTGGCACCTAGGGCATGCCTGGGCCGCGGCACCCTGCGGTCCCCGGGGCAGTGCGGGGGGGCCCACGGGGAGACGGAGAGGGGAGGGGGGCCTTGGCACCGTCCTGAGCAGCCACAGTCCTGGGGGGGGCGTCGGTTGGTCCAGGCCTACACCCCACAGCCCCCCCTCCAGCCTCCCTGTTAATTAACTGTGGTCTGGCAACCCTAAATAGCCCGGTAATTGGCTTGGTGTCAGGGCACGTTTTTGCCGAGGGAGGCGCAGCCCAGAGGAAATGAGGCTTGGAGGTGGCCAGTCCCTTCTTCAGGGCCGCAGGGCGGGTCCGGGGTGCTGCGGGGGACACCTTTGCGCCTCGGGTCCTGAAGCGGGGGCCCCTGAGCGCCCCGGGCGTCTGAGCGCCGGCCCTGCCGGGACGCGGGCCCCGTCCCCGCTCCGTGCCCTCGCCAGACAAGATTGACTGAAGTCGAGTGAACCTTGGTTCAACCTTGTCCTCGGGTTCCAGGCGGTCGTTTCATTTAAGACATTTAACTAAAAGCCCTTTCCAGAGAGCCGACTCCTGCCGGCAGGCTGCCAGCAATTAATGAAAGATGATAAAATAATAAAAGAAGTAATACATTAACTATATTATCCTTGCACATTTGGGCCGTCCTTTCCATTATATCCTCCTTATGGACCGCCTCCAGAAGCATTTGAGCGGCTGCTTTATTGCTGTTCTGCCGTTGCTTCCAGACATCAGCCGGCCGCCGAAATGCTAATGCAGCCCCCTGGGGGGGGCTTTGCTGCAGATGCTGGGGGTGGGGGGTGGGGGGGATGTGACACCCATGCTTTTCCCTCTTTGCGCGGGGAGTAAGCGGAGAGAGAACTTGGCATGACAGATGTCACTTCTGGACTCTTAGCCTCTGCAAGAGATTGGTTTGCTAATTAAGAAAAATGATGCAATTGGGCCTCCATCTCTAATTTGCTTAAGGAACAATTTGATCCAGAAGCGAAGCGTCCCGGCGGAGACTCGTGATTTCCAGGTCACGGTCCACCGTGGGCACGGGGGAGACTCTCACATGCCGAGCAGCAGGCCTGAGGGGACAGCGGGGGGCCTCCCCTCTCCTCTCTGCTCCGTCAGGGCCCTCATGCCTCCCACTCTGGCTTTAACCGGACTCTTGAATACCAGTCAGATTTCAACAGCTGAGCCACGCCCTTCCTCAGGGAAAGACCTCTGATTTTGGAGGAGGGGCGGTGTGCCCAATGCAAACAGCAGCTCTCCACTGCCTCTCTTGCAGCTATGGTGGCCATGTGACACAGTATCAACCAATGGGATTTGAGTAGAAGTATAGCGGAGGCCCCTGGGAAAGTTTATGTGACCATGTGACACAAGTCTGACCAATGAGGTGCAAGGAGAACTATAGGTGTGATCCCTGGGAACGTTCAGCTCTCCTCCCTTCCTTCTTTCCCTTCCCTGTCCCGCTCCCTTCCCCCTGTCTGGCAGGAGGGCGGATGCACCCCAGGCAGGCCCCTGTGCTGGGCGAGAGGCCTGAGCCTGGAACCCCCTGCATCGGGGAGGAAGGAGCAGAGAGGCAGAGGAGTGGGTCTCTCTCTGGTGCCAGTTTGGAGCTGCTGGGCCTGCGCACGTCCCCCAGACCCTGTGGCATGAGAGAGTCCCCAGGCGTCGGAGACGCTGCTGGGCAGGTTTTCCGATCTAGCCAGGGAGAGACCTGCCCGCGTGAGCAGGGGGACACCTTCCAAGGCCTGGTGGGACGTGGGACCGGGTGTCGGCCAGGGCCCCTCTGCTGGGAACCTGGACGTGCTCGTGGCCTCCATCCCTCCTGCCCAGTCACCCTTGTCCCAAGCTTGCCTGGCGACAAGTGACCTCTGGAGCCCGGGACCCTGACTCCTGCTGGGGGCCCCTCTCCTTCCCCAGCATCTCGTCCTGGGTTCCTACCTCAGCCCTGCATCCGGCCCGGTCCGGCTGTTAAGGGCGGTGCAGCTCCCCAGCGGCCGCCCCGTTGGAAGGTGGAGCTGCAGACTGAGCGGACGGCGAGGCAGAGGGCAGAGCTGTGGTGCACGGTCAGGCCCGAGGTGGGCCCGCCTGCAGGGGGCGCCGCGGCAGCCTTCCAGCCGCTCCCTTCCTCGCTGAGCCCTCAGGCCGGGAAAAGAGGCTTAAAAATCACAGAGGGGCCCTGGCTGGTGTGGCTCAGGGGATTGAGTGCTTGCTCGTGAACCGAAGGTCGCTGGTTCGATTCCCAGTCAGGGCACTTGCCTGGGTTGGGGGCCAGGCCCCCAGTAGGGGGCGAGAGAGAGGCAACCACACACTGATGTTTCTCTCCCTCCCTGTCTCCCTCCCCTCCCCTCTGTCTGAAAATAAATAAATAAAATCTTTAAGAAGGCACACACCCAGACACCCAGACGCACAGAGGGCCGTGGGGCAGGAAGGGCTGCTGGACCTCGGTGGCCGTGGCATCGCTGGGGGTCTCGGCCGACGCTGTGGGAACCGGAGCAGGGCCGTGTGAGCTGCGTCTCCAAACGTCTCTCCCCATGTCACTCTCCTGCTATTTTCACCAAGAACTTAATTTCTGCTGCAGTGGAGTTACTCATCCCTCCACCTGAATTGTACCTCAGGTTCTTGGAAGCTGAATGTCATTTTGGCTGTGTCTCCGGTGTCACAGGCTTCTGGGGCAAGGCCTGGCTGGGCTGCGCTCCGCGCCTCCTGCCCGTGCCCTCGCCCGCCCTGCAGCATCTCCTCCTCAGGGCTCTGGGCCTCGGCTCTCCCGGATGAAGAGCAGAAGGGAGTCTGGGCTGAGGTGGGGGATGCGGGGTCCAGACGCAGCAGCCAAGGGGCTCCCAGCCCACGTCCAGGTCTCGGGAACGGGGGCGACCCAGCACAGGAGGGGAGTCTGGCGGCCGGAGAGGAGGGCGAAGGTCTTCCCAAACTCCAGGGCCTTCCCTGCCCCGCCCTCCCCCACCCCACCGTGACCCTGACCTTCTGGGACACGGTCTTCCTGTCTGCCCAGGAGGCTCCAGTGGTGCTGTGGGTCCTTCCGCTCTGACCCTGTGCCGTGCGTGACCTTGCTGAGCCCCCAGACGGCCCCTGCCCCTGCCAGCTGCAGACGAGCCGCCCTCGTCGCTCTCGGGAGCCATGTGCTCTCGGTGGGGCTGCTGGACTGCGGCTGTCCTGACCTCTCCCCGCCGTGACTCCCCCCAGAGGGGTTCCCAGAGCGAGCTGTGTCCGTTTCCCGCCGTTTCTGGCTCCACAGCCGTTCGAGGTCCCAGTCTCAGATCCTGGGATTCCCCCCCACCCCCACCCCGAGCAAAGGCCCCCTGTCTGCGAGTGGAGGTGCCCAGCCTGCCCCCAGACGGCTGGTCTCGGGGGTCTAAGCTGCCTCTGTGAGACCCTCAGAGAGCCCTTGTCCGCAGAGCAGCAGGGGGCGGGGTTAGGGTTGGGGTTCGAGCCCAGCGCCGGGGCTGGTGCCCAAAGCACGCCCCGGGACCCACGCAGGGTGCAACACGGGGAGGTCCCTGTTGTCACCCTGCTTAAGAGGACGCGTCCAGGGACATCGATTTGCCTGCTGGTAAAGCAGGGTGGCACATTTCACACGTGAAAGTTTTGTGAGCGGTAATTCTTATGGTTCCTCGTTTACTCCTTTCCGTTTTGATCTCGGAAGGAACCCTCCTCACCTTTCAGCTGAGAGATTTTATATGATTCACTACGGAAACCAAAAGCTTTGCCAGATGGGAACTGGAATGTCAATTAATTGTCAATTCATCACCTTGAGTAATTGATTAATTGGCACGTATTAATCTCTAAATCAGTGGTAATAAATGGCTGGGGTTTTAATCTCGACCTTCAGAGTGCTAAAACTCTTCAAACTGCCGCTGTTCTTGCAGGAAGATGACGGATGAAGCTTTGTTCCTCCCATAATTTTTGTCGCTCCTAAAAGTTCTGGCTGACTGGGGGATGCGGGCGTGCCTGGGAGCCGGCCCCGCCCAGACGGCAGGTGGGGGTGCGGGGGAGCCCGGGTGCTGCGTGGGGGGGACCCCTGGGTGCTGCGTCGGGGGGCCGGCCGCACGTGTCGGCTGCTGTTGTCTCTTTTGGTTGGTGGTGGTGGTTTGCAAACCTGATGATGCTACTGTCACATAAAATTAATTTAACAGGTTCCCACTTTATCACGAAATTTAGAGCTAAACTACTGGGACCCTGTTCTTCGCTCTTTTCTCATCGGTGAGGCGGAACTCCGGGCTCACAGTGTCTGTTTCCTGCGGGTTCCGCGCCTGGCTCCCCAGCCGTCCGAGGTCACGGTCTCAGACCCCGGGCTCCCCCTGGAGCGGGGCCCCCGGTCTGCGAGTGAAGACGCTCAGCCTGCACCCCCACCCCACCCCCGCTGTCGGCTGGTAAAGTTAGTATTTTCGTAACCTGGAGAGCGTAGGTTGGGAGTGGCCCTTTGATTTTTCTTTCCAGAGCCAGGCATGGATTTTTGTCGTGTGCGGGGCAGACTGGGGGTGAGAGTGGGAGGTGGGTCCACACTTCTGGGCTGTTCTGTTCTGCATCCCTCCGCCCCCGCCGCCTGCTCCTCCCTCCGGCCCCCACGTTCTCTCCGTCCCGGAAAGGCGAACAGGTAGGTCAGGTGTGGGCACGCCACCGTTCGGGGCCGCCGAGAGGCGGCCCGTCCTCCTGCAGAGCCCGGCAGCAGCCCTCCCACGGGCTGCCCTGGCCCCCGGCCCCTGGCCCCGGCCTCGGCCGCGGCACTGCTCGAGCCCTTTGTTCCACATGGCCTTCGTCCCGGGGCTGTCCCGGGGCCGGGCGTGGCCCTCCAAGGGTGCAGCACACGGCCAGACGGAGCTCCGATCTGGAAACCTCTCCCTCCTGCCTGCACGCGGCGGCCACAGGACGCTGCCCACTGTCTGCGCGGCGCCGATATCACGGCCTCGGGCGGTGACCGCCTTTCCGTCTTTGGGGAGTCGCCTGGGCCTCCCCGAGGGTTTTCCCGACAGTGACATGAGACCGATGTTGTTTGCGCCACGGGACGGCTTTGAGAATCCATGTGGGAACGCATGTTTAGGACACGGAGTGTTTGTTGTATGTGAGCGCGTGTAGATGAGGTCACGGTGTCACTTGCCTGACGTTTCTGGGGGCTCTGGCAGAACTCGTGGCTTTGCCGGGAACCCTCAGAGGGGGTTTGTCCTCCAGAGGGGTCAGCACGGCGCTGTGGGCTGGGCCCGGCCCCCAGCAGCGTGTGCCCGATGGCCGCCTTCCCGGACCCGGGCGAGGTCCAGGCTGGCCAGGGGAAGGGGGCAGAGGCCGGCCCACTCACAGACGCACACACACGCACCCACAGTGCCTGCACACACTCAGATGCACACCCGCTGTACCTGCGCACACACACACACACGTGTACTGGGAGAGAGAGCAGATGCGGCAAAGCGTTAGCAGTCAGTGAATCCAGGTGTTCGCTGTGGCGTTGGCTTGGTTTTCTCTGGCCTGGGTGGCGACACGGGAGCAAGGGGGCAGCGAGACGCTGCACAGGTCACGGCAGACACGCGTGTGACCCGGGCGTGGCCCGCTGTTCACCGCAGGGACACCTGGGGCCAGACCTGCACTCACACTTCTGATTAAATTCTTCGCTGGTCTCTTCTCGGCTGCTGTAACACACTCTCTCTATATACATGCATGTACACGTATGTGTGTATGTTTGAGAATATGCAGGGCGTGGCACAAATAACGCCCCTTCTCCTTACAGCCTCGCTCGTTGCGAATTCCTAAGCATGTCGTTCTGCAGCACAACAACATCACACCCGGGAACACCTTGTCATTCCAGGCGAAACGTGCACAGTGAAGCTGTAACTTATCACACCCCTCTGGTGCCAGGACCCACCACGCGCAGGCAGGCCTTCCTCCTGCTGGGCCCTGGGCCTTTGAGAACATGCGTGTTGGAGACTATGCTCACATACGTACACACACACACACATACACACATGTGCACACACCTATATTTGAGGATGAGCAGAGACGAGGCACATACACGTGCCCTGGCCCTTAGCTTCCTCCCTCAGGCGCTGGGACCCGCAGCTCCCGGAGCAAGGCCGGTGCCGGGCGCTTCCTGGTGCCGACCGCGGGCAGACCGCGGGGCAGGGGCTGCAGACGAGAAGGTGCTCCCGGATCATCGCGTCGTCTCTGCGGCCCAGCTCAGCAGGTCACACGGCGTGACGTCCCCTCTGTGCTGTGGGCCTGCTGTGTGGATGGCGAGCGGTCAGTTCCCCGACCTGACCGCCGGAGGAAAAGCGGGGCCCTTCCCCGGGCGGCCCGGCGTGGGGTGTCGGCTGGTGTCGGGACTGTTGGCGGCTCCCGGGGCCCAGCTGGTGGGACTCCACCCCTGGGCTTCCGCCTTCTCAGAGACGTCCTTCTGCAGCCGTGTGACCCGAGGTGCGGAGGGCGCCTGAACGTTCCGGAATGTCGTCAGTTTGGTTCTCCCCGACGCTGAGCAGTCTCAGTGTCTCAGGCAACCCTCTGTGACCCTGTTCCAGAAGCATTTTGTATTTTAACTGAGAGCCTGGGGAGACTGTCCCCGTAGTCACGGGCATCACGGGCCTCCAGGTCACTTTGGCCGACGTGACCAGGGAGGAGGGGCAGAGGTGCACACTGCGCACCCTCACACACGCCCCCCGGGCTCGGGTCCGAGAGGCGAGAGCACTCACACTCCAGCGCCCCTTCCTCACGGGACTTTCCGCCTGAGGGACACATGAACGTCCTCCCGTCCGTTTCCTCTGCCCAGCACACACAGCGGCAGGGAAACTCGCTTCCTTCCAAAGGGTCCTTTCACTCTCCGTGTTCGCATCCCCGCCGGTCTGGCCGCACGGACAGCAGACAGCAGCACCGACAAACGGTGTCCGCTCAGCGTGCGCTTTCTCCTGGAGAGAAAACGAATGTTTGTGGACCTTTGCCCGGTTTTGAGTTGTCCTGTCAGCTTCCTCCCCTCTCCCCGAGTCCCGTTCAGATGACAGGAGGACGTCCAGCCCCCTCGAGAGACAGCCAGCTGTGTCAGGCTCACAGCTCGGACGGATGTCCTCTCCAGGCCTCAGTGTGAGCCGTCCGGGGCGAGGACGGGGGTCCTGAGCGGGTGGGGGGCGCTCTGCCCACGCCACAGCCCCCCTCCCCAGGGGCACCCCACCTTGACTTCATGGCCCTGCACCAAGGCTGCCTGGCTGGTCCCGGAGAGAAAGGGGAGACAGGGGAACAGAACCACCACCCGAGTCCCATGGGCGGGTGACAGGCCCCTGCAGGGGCCCTCGACAATGTTGACACCCCCATCTGCAGAGGAGGGGTGGCTGTCCCGCACCCCCGTGCAGAAGTGGCCCCGGGGACGTTGGCTGAGATGCTTTACGTCGGAGGTGGGGGCATGTCAGGTGGGGAGGGGGTGCCCCCTCGGAGCATGGGGCTGCTGGTTCCCAGCCGTGCCCTCCCCCTTGGACAAACACACTTCAGGACTGAGACCATTGTCCCTGGGTTTGGGGGCTTCCTCGGGGCCGTGAGAAGGGGTGCAGGGGAAGACAAGCTGCCTGCCTGTCTGGGAGGGAAGGGGCTACAGATCGATACTGGGGGAGCGGGGGGGGGGAGGGGGGAGCCAAGGCCAGGGGTGGGAATGAGGGGCCACGGGGGCTGGCGGCTGGGGGCTGCAGCCGTAGGAACGGGACAGGAAGCATTTAAAAGGAAATCCCACTTTTTACACCTAAAAATATAAAGCTGTCAGTGTTCATTAAGGATGAAGCAAATGAAAGCTCCGTGGTGCCAAATAATTAACGACTTTAATAACCCTAATAAATTTGGGTTTCATCAAAACCATGTTGCCCATCACAGGCACTCCCCAGCAAGTTAGGGCGGGGGGACGGCGGCGGCGGGGGGCGCAGCTAACACCTGTGTAAAACACGGACGCCGCTGACCTCTCTCCCAGGCACATCAGTGATAATTAAAGAGCAATCAGAACGCCGGAGGGGACTTCTCCAGCACGTGGGTGCGGAGGCCCTTGCTCTGAAAACGGAACCCACCAGTAGTGACCGCTCTGCTTTCGCGGTCCTGCAGGTAGCGCACGCAGGGGTCGCTGGCTCTGCCGTTCCTGCCCGTCTGCACTCATGAAGGACCTGATTCATTCACGCCGGGGCTGCGGCAAGGGGGTGCCCCAAGTCACACCGATCACCGGTCCTTAGATCACCCTGCTGCCGACGGTTCGGCCTCTGAGGGTGAAAACATGCACTTGGGGCTGGGCCCAGAACCACCAGGAGGAGGCGCCCATGCAGACGGCAGTGCCCACGAGGGAGGAGGCAGGGTTTCCTCTGGCTGCTCCGTGAAAACGTGTTTGACGATAAAGGGTTTTCAGTGGCACCTGGCATCTCTTCTGGGCGTTGCAGGTGGCAGGCACTGGGCTCAGGGTGTTGGCCCTGGCTGCACTCCACACTGGGGTCGTCGGCAGGAGCAGGCCCTGACTGGGCTGCTGAGGGTGGAGGCGCTCCTTGGGGGAACGGGGGGGGCTCTAGTGGCCAGGATCAGCTCCCACGGGTGCCACTGCCCGAGTTCGAAGGCCCTGGAGAGGGGTGGGGGCCCCCAGCAGGTACGCAGCTGTGTCTGGAGCTCAGAGACCCCTGAACTGGACAAGCAGGTGGCAGCTGTCCAGCATGGAGGCCAGAAAGGGATGCCGTCGTCCTGGGGAACTGGGGGCAGGGTCCAAGGGACTGACGTTGCCGTCTGGCTCCTGCTGCCCCTCCTGGCTGTCCCGGGTCCCCACCGGGGCCGTCCCTTCTGACCTCACACCCCGGGCTGGCTGGTTAGGGTTCTCCAGACACTGTGTGACCTTGGACCAGACAGTGAGCATATTCAGGACAGGGCGTCCCCCGGTCACCGCACACAGTAGGTGCTCAGATAACGCTGTGCTCATTGACTTCAGCTGCATGGTGCCGTTCCTGGTCTGAGACCCTTATGGTATGTGTGTGTATGTGTGTGTGTGTGTGTGTGTGTGTGTAAGGAGAGAGAGAGAGAGAGAGAGGGAGAGAGAGAGAGAGAGGGAGAGAGAGAGAGAGAGAGAGAGAGAGAGAGAGAGAGAGAGAGATCGCTCTGAAACAACCTGCAAGAGTCTCAGGCAGAGTCACTCGCCAGCGTGAGGGGCGGCCCCAGCAACACGTCCTTACAGGCTATCACCTGGCCTTTACTCTGCTCGGGTGCTGAATTCTGCCCCTGAGGAGCCCCTCAGAGAGCTTTCTCCCTCTTCAAGCGCACAGCCCCCGGGTACTTTAAACAAGAAGCACACTCGTGGTGGGCGGCGTGAGGGCCCCGGCAGTGCACACATCCTCGGAACCCGAGACCGCGTCACCCCACGGCGCGAAGGGGACTTGGTGGATGTGACTGTGTGAAGGGTGCTGGTGTGGGGGGACGGTCCTGGATTATCTGGGTGCGCCTGCGGTAACCAGGGGTCCTGACCAGAGGGAGCCGGGAGGGTCAAGGTCAGCAAAGGGGCTGGGAGGATGGCGGGACGGCTGCGGCTCCCAGAGGAGGCCTCCAGCTGGAAGGGGCAGGAGAGGAGGGGCCCCCCTGGACCCTCAGGGGGACACGGCGGGGGCCCACCCTGCTGACCTCTCACTGCAGCCCTGTGAGACCCGAGTCAGACTTCTGAGCTTCGGAACGGTAGCATAACACATCTGTGTGGTTTTGGGGAGCTGGATTGGTGGGCATTTGTGCGGCCGCCCTAGGGGACTGCTACAACACCCCCCCCCTCTCCTGCAGTGGGACACTCAAGCCTCCCTCGCTCCACGGGAGCCAGGTTTGATAGAATCAGGAAAGTTCTCCCAGAGTCCCCGGGACGCGATGGCGTGCTGCTCGGGCAGCAGAGCACGCAGGGGGCTCCGTGGCGCCCGTGGGGCAGGCGGGGTGAGGACCCCAACCTGTCACCTTGTAGGGTTGCCTTTTAGCCACGTCACCACGACTCCAGCGCTGGAGGAAACCCCACCTGGCTTCTGTGGTTTTTACTCGATTTTTTTTCAAAGACGGAAGCAGCTCACAAACCAGTCCGAGCCCCCCTGCGGACAGAACCGACCACGCGTCCTTATTGGAACGTCGGAGCCATTGGGGCGGTGTGGACGGGCCAGGCGCTGCTCTTGGGTTTGCACGGCGGCGTCTGCTCTCGTTTTCCGTGCCGTGTGCCCCTGCTGCACACTGGGCAGTCTCGCTCGGCCGCACAGTCTGACGTTCGTGCTGGAAGTCAGAGACAGTAAACATTTTTGTGTGTAATCCTGAGAATTTTCCCAGCCCGTGTTTCCAGACTCTGAAATCTTTGGGGCAGTTACGGGGTTTCCCACCCGCAGGCCCGTCAGGTACAGATAGGTGTCCATCCACCTGTGGCACAGGGGGACTGTCGCCGCACGCCTGACTTGTCAGCTGTCACGCTCAGGCCCTCCTGGACCGGAGAACAGCACCATGTCAGGCTGCAGCACCGCCCCTGATCAAGGCGGCAGGGACACATCTCAAATGTGGACTGCTTCGGTGACGCTGCCCCGTTCACAGGGCTCCCGGGCAGGTCTGGACAAATCCTTGGCATCGTGTG
The DNA here is from genome assembly GCF_019186645.2 of Phyllostomus hastatus. NCBI lineage: Eukaryota > Metazoa > Chordata > Mammalia > Chiroptera > Phyllostomidae > Phyllostomus > Phyllostomus hastatus. Next base: position 2,973,006 of record NW_025333796.1, read on the forward strand.
AAGAAGAAATGAGACGGGACCCGCTCTGTGGCGGGACATGTCACGCGTGCAGGGGGCAGCCGCGTCCCAGAGAGCAGGGGCGGGTTGAGAGGTGTCAGAAATGAGGATTTCTAGGGTGGAAATTGTCAACCGGTGTTCCGCAAGAATTCGTAAAACTTGCAATATTTGACTGTTTAGTCAGGGGCACCGGCCTCCTTTCCCTTAGACTGTCGAATGTAGAAAATGATCACAGCCAACACAACCATGGCCATTGGGTGTGAATGAATCGAAATCATGCATATTTTTTGTCAGGTCAGCAAAACATATAATTTGTTGGCATGCCACAGACTTTTAGTAATCAGTATACGTGTGTGCCATGAGGCGAAGAAGGTTGGGAATCGCTGCTCTGGAGTGAAAAACCGGATGAGGGTGTTCCCGGGTTACGAGTCGCTCGTCTAGAAGGGCAGTGCCCAGCGGTGGCCCCTGTCCTGGCCGGGAACCACCCTAGTGACCGTAGAGATTAGGTTTGTCTTGATTGCATTTCACCTCGCAGGCTGAGTATATTTTATGGGTTTTCACGAAAGGTGTGATTTATGCTTCAAGACTCCTGGAAAAGCTCATGGCTTTTAAAAAGAATTTCTGAAAATGAAATTCTTTGTAGGGTCGGTGACTTGCCCACGTAGTTCAGGCAGACTCAGGCCTTGCCAAAAACAGAGTTTGAGAGGTTTCCTCCTTCCTTCCACACGCTGTGAATCTTGTTTGGATCCCGGCTCTGAAAGATTTTTCACAGTCAGGGAACCTGGACCCAAACGAGGTATTTGATGAATTGAGTACTTGTTTTAACCTCTTTTTCTTTTTCTTTTTAGATAGTTTTTTAACTTAATGTTCGAGTACAGTTGTCTCCATGTTCCCACCACCAGTTTCCCCTGCCCCACCCACCCCCACCTCCTGCCCTCACTCCTACCCCCCCTTGGCTTGTCCCTGGGTCCTTCCCACATGCTCCTTGACAACCCTCCCCCCCCCCGTTATCCTCCTCCCCCCTCCCCTCTGGTTCCTGTCAGATTGTTCTTTATGTCCGTGTCTCTGGTTATATTTTGCTTGTTTGTTTGTTTTGTTGATCAGGTTCCTGTTAAAGGTGAGATCACATGCTATTTGTCCCTCTGCACCGGGCTTGTTTCACTCAGCACAATGCTCCCCAGCTCCATCCACGCTGTCACAGAGGGTAGGAGCTCCTTTCTCTCTGCTGCATAGAATTTCATCGTGTAAATGGACCACAGTTTTTTGATCCATTCATTGACTGGTGGGCACCTAGGCTGCTTCCAGCACTTGGCTGTTGTGAATTGTGCTGCTGTGAACATTTGTTTTCACTTCTTTGGGTGCGATCATGGAACTACGGTTGTGGTTTAGGAAAAACGCTGTCCTTATCTTTTCTATTCTTGCTGGAGGATATGTTTATTGATTTGAGAGAGAGAGAGGGGGCAGCATCGATGTGAGAGAGAAACATCCATCGATTGCCTCCTGTATGCGCCTTGACTGGGGATCGAACCCGCAACCAGCGGAGCCACCTGGCCAGGCCATCCTTGTCTTTTTAAAATACGTCCTGAAATACCTAGGGAAACAGTGATGCAGCAGTTGGGGTGAGCTGCGCCGGGACCTGGGGCTGGGGAGAAGCTGGTGCAGGGGGGAGACAGAACGTGAGCGATGACAGGGAAAACGAGACGAGGTTCTAGGGGCGGGTTGGTGAGAATCCGTGACACGCGTCTCTCTGCTGTTGCACGTGTTTAAAATTGTCTCCAGTAAGAAGCTTTAAAAAATTCCATGATGTTACCAGGGCAGATGAAACAGGAGGTCACTGCCACTGGTTTCCAGACCCGCAGCCGAGGGGCGGGGGGCCCAGGAGCCGGGCTGTAGGGCAGGTGCCTTTCACTGATGGGACTCAGCTGGTGTTTCGGAACAGCGGCAGACCCGGCCAGGGGAGGGGAGGTGGTTGGGGGGGGGGTCATCGAGGTCCGGGAAGAGGCCCTGGGGAGAGGGGGGAATGGTGAGGGAGGGAGCGCTGGCGGCTTGTCCTGGCTGTTCTGTGCTCAATGTCCTCCCGGTCCTGAAATGTCAAGAAAAAGGCTCTCTTTGGAACACGATTGGGATAATTTTAGGATAATAAACAAGGCATCACGATGTTAATGTAAAAAATGAGAATTGGAGATTCTCACCCACTTGCGTAATTTTCCCGACCTCTCCAAGTTCCGATTTTCCAATCTGTAAAATGAGAGCCTGGGCAGCATCCACGGCCATCGATCTTTGTTCTACTTACTGTTGCTCTATTTAATATCCGTACGTCAGTCTTTGCAGCTCAGAAATACATAAAATATGTTAAAGCAATCACACTCCCTCTGGAAAAAGTATACTCATAAACCTACCCGCCGGATTTAGCGTGGAGGGTGAGCTGCAGGTGGGTGATGGAGGCGGGCTTTCCAGGCAGGTTCGAGGGTCAGACCTCCGTCCCCCGTTCACGGCTCTGCGCTGGTTTACCGCTGAACTCTGGTTTTCGTGGGGACGCGCTCTACCCTTCCATCGCTGGTTGCTGACAACCTTCTTGCTTTTAAGTTAGATCGTAACAGCGGGAGAAGTTAGGACAGAACCCCTCATTGTGAAGGAGACTCTTGTCCACCAGTGACCTACGCGCGGTCTACTAGCCGTCCGCTGGTTGAGAATGTGTTGTTGGCGTCGAGCAGGCTGCTGACCTAACTCGTCAACCGGACAGTCAGGGGCACTGCTTCCCTTTTTTCGGGCTGCACGGAGATGAGGAAGGCTCCATGTCCCTAAACGAGGGGACCACTGAGGGGACGAGAGAGAACCCCAATAACCGAGCCCTGTGACAACCATGTCGTGGGCTTCGGGACAGACACAGGGTGCTGGGGGGCGGATGGGGAGAAGGCCGGATGGGGCAGCTTGGCGGCGGGCCCCCAGAGAGGTGCCACTCAGGAGGGTGAACGCCCCAGACCCCACGGACGGTGGAGCCATGCCATTCACACCCGGAAGGCGTCCCTGCGCCAGGCCCGAGTTCCGAGGACAGGCAGGTGTCCGGTTTGCAGGCTGTTCCCGGGACGGTTTCTCTCCCTGGAGATGCGCAGTCACAGCGAGGCCCGTTCCCTGGCCAGGCCCCTGCAACCCCCACAGCGACCCCCACCCCCACACGCAGTCTCCCTTCCTGCCCGAGCTGGAATCCGGAGGACTCTGGCTACCACGGTGCCGAGGGCGAAGTTTTATCCTGAGCCTGGACACTATCTCCAGGGAAAGAGCTGTCCTCGAAACATGGGCCACGCGGCTTCACCTTAACTTCGACAGCAAGCAAGACAGCGAAGGGAGGATCGGACAGTCAGGACGAGCCAGCGACAACACACAGGTGTGTGCACCTTACAAAGGCCAACAGCCCAGGTGGAGCCCACCCCCTCCACCCATTACCTTCTCTGTGGGCTCTCACTCCAGGCCACTCGCCCCACAAGGGCAAGCTCCCAGCAACGAGGGCAGCTCCTTGGGCCTGCTCCCCGTGCCCGGCCCACCCCTTCCTGTGGAAACCACAATAAAGGGTCCCACCCAACCCCCCACCACCACTGGGTGCCCCCCACCACGTGCCAGCCCCTCTTCTTGGACCTGTGAATGATGCCGCCTTTTCAGGGGCCTGGGCCCCCAGTGTGTGGGTCTCTCCCTGCTTGAATAGTAAGACCTCACGGCCCGGGAGCCGCAGACATCTGTGACCCGTCGGGGACCTGTCAGTGAGGGCACAGCTTAGATCTTGTCCCAGTCGCGGTGACCGTCGTGGGGCCCGGCCTGGCGCGGACAGCTCCAAAGGGGCCAGCGTGTGCCTGGGTTTCCCTTCCCGCTCCAGCCGCCTGGGACCTTGGCTCTGGAGAGAACTCCTTGTACCGGAGGAGATGGACCACCCTACCTCTGTCTGTGTCTCTGTTTAATGAAACTGTTAATGGATACTTTGATGGTCTTCACTGGTGGAATTTTAGATAAAACGTCTCCATCCTCTGGCGGCAGCCTCCACCCTGCTGTTTAACGGGCGGGAAGTGCCGGCTGGCGAGGGGTGAGGGCGGCTCCCTCCGATCACGAAACCCTGGCGGACTGCCGATCCCAAAGCAGTGGATCTCGGGGAAGCTCAGGCTTTGGTTACGCAGCAGCCCTGGGGTTGGTCCTCGCTGTGACGCTTGCTTGCTGGCTTCCTACGTCCCTGGTCCTGCATCTGCAAAACTCAGGGGGTGAAGTTTACCGGGCGGGTTTGCCGGGAGAAGTGAGAGACCGCACGGTGTACGGTACATGCTGGACGGAAAGGGAACGCTCAGTAGACAGATGCTTTTATTGCCCGTGGCTGTGGGTCTACAGCCCGGCACTTAATTACGAATTACCGTCCAGAGACTTAGAACAGAAATGCGAGTGTGTCTTTCCAAATGTGCTCGCGGACGGGGCGTGGCAGGGGTGCCGGGCGAGGAGGAGCCCTCGACCCTGGGCAGCTCGCAACGGATGCTGGCGACTGGGGACACTTTCCTTTTGGCCTCAGGCTCCCCGCACGCTGACTGGCGGCCAACGCACTCTTAATTGTCTAACCTTTTTACATGATTAAAACCAGGAGGAGGATGCTGACGCATAAAAATAGGATCAGCAGGATGTTAACAGCCTATTATCGTCAGTGCTTGGTTTTTTCACGTTGGATATTGTTGACCTTCTTTCCTGCTGGTGCTGACAGGCTGGATGGAACAGGGAGGCTGACTCCGTCCGGGTCCATCCCCGAAATTCAGGGCTCCGGAGCCGCAGGGCCTTCCACCCAGGGCGGTGTTCCACCCAGCAGGCGGACGGGGTGCACCAGGCAAGCGGACTCACCCCAGGTCACCCTGGTGGGAGGGCTGGGGTTGCTAGTTACCACCAGGAAGCTCTTGCAGGGAGCTTCTCCGGTACCGGCAACATTGTTTCTCAGCCTGTGTGGTCTTTCCTGGCCTGCTCTTCAAAATGTAGATACATGTTTCCTGCCCTCTCTGTGTGTATCATTTGACTGATACTTCTTTTTCTAAAAGAAATGCGGGTCTCTAATAAGTCCAGGCCACTATAACACGGCGGCGCAGACTCGGTGGCTTACAGAAAACAGACCTTTATTTCTCGCCCTTCCACAGGCTGAAGGATTCAGGCCCCGGCAGGCTGGGTGTCCGGCGAGGGCCTGCTTCCTGGCTCGTGGATGACACCCCACATTCCTGTCCTCCCGCGGCGGACGGCGTGAGGAAGCCGTGCAGGGCCTTTCTCAGGGCGCTGGTCCCGCCTGCGGGGCTCCACCTGCATGACCTCATCGGCTCTCAAAGAGCCCACGTCCTAGCACCATCCCCCTGGTGGTTAGGGTTCCACATGTGAACTGGGGGGCGGAAGGCATGGGCTGTGGCATCTGTTAATGAGACGTCAACAATAAAATGCCCTACATTTGAACGCACACTCCTCTGCCATCATCATTCGCCAGGAGAAGGTGAAGTACAAAAATTAAAGTGCTTTCCAAGGTTCAAGTCCAAAGGCGATGAAGTCCGAAGGCATTCAAGTGCACAGACACTGGGAGAAATGCAGGGGTGAATAGACATCCCGACAGTAATGGTTGTGGGCGTCAGTCCCCATTCTGAGCAACGGGTGGGCCCTGTGGGCAGAGGCCCACAGCAGGGAGATGACTCCCACCGGACTCTGAACCAGCGCCGCCAGGGAATGTCCCAGCAGGTGCGCACGGAACCTTCTCCGGGGGAGCCCAGGTGTAAGGCCGTGAAACGAACCTCAGTGCATTGAAAAGGACAGACACCACTCAAAGTATGCTCTCGGACCACACAGGATCATGCCCCGCCCCAAAGGTGCCCACGTTCCCAGGCCCGGAGCCTGTGAGCCAGTCACCTTCCCTGGCAGGGGGACTTGGCGGGTGTGAGCACGGGAAGGCTCTTGGGAGGCGGCAGGTACCCCGGCTCACCTGCGTGGCCCCTTTCGTCACAGCATCCTTGCAAGAGGAGGCAGGAGGGTTGGAGTGAGAGGGCAGAGGCAGAGGACGGCCAGGAGGCCATGGCGGGAAGGGGCCGTGTGCTGCCGAGCTCAGGAAGCCTCTAGAAGCTGGAAATGGATTCCAGCCCCTGCCCTTGAACCTTTGGGAGCCCTGCAGACACCCTTCTTTCACTGCAGGGAGCCCTCCGAGGGCCGCAGCGGCGAGAGGACGGACTCGCGTTGTCTAGGCCACCGAGTCTGTGGTTCTCCTGTTACAGTGGTGAGAGAACACTGAGACAGATGAATGATGGATAGATGATCGGTGGACAGTAAACAGATAGATGATGGACAAATGGTAGATAGACAGACGTGCAGGTGATCGTCTGTAGATAGTCTTAGATAGATCGCTGATGATCAACAGATATATTGCAGAACAGAGGATAAATAGACGATAATGATTGGACAGAGGAGGGGAATACACAGCAGATGGAAAGTTCTTCTTACACTTTGCTTGGGCTGGTAGTGTTTTCATTTTTCTTAATAATTAACATGCGTCACTGTTCTAAATAATATTCTTACAATAAAAATATAACTTCTCTGGCCGGTGTGGCTCAGTTGATTGGAGCTTCGTCTCATGGACCAAAAGGTCGTCGGTCTGGTCCCTGGTCAGGGTGCGTGTGGGAGGAACATTTGTTTCTGTCTCCGTTCCTCTCTGTCTCTTTTGTTTTAAGATTTTATTCATTTACTTTTAGAGGGAGGAGAAGGGAGGGAGAAAGAGAGGCAGAGAAACTTTGATGTGTGGGAAGTTTACATCGATCAGTTGCCTCTCACACAGCCCCAGCTGGGGACCTGGCCTGCAACCCAGGCCTGTGCCCTAACCGGGAATTGAACTGGCGACCTTTTGCTTTGCGGGATAATGTCCAACCAATTGAGCCACACCTGTTGGGGCTCTCCCTTCCTTAAAAAGCAATGAAAAAAAAAGTCCTTGGGTAATATATTATACATATAAAATTTGGCCTTTCCAGAAAGTATCCAATCATGTAATATGAAAAATAGACATTTATTGAACAAGATACAAGAAACATCGTACACAGGACAATGACATCTCGGTCCCCCTTCAAAGTAGGCACCTTGGGGCCTCACACAGTTCTCCCAATCACCATCAGCTGCCCCATTGTATTTTCCTGAATCTCACCAAAGGTCTGAAATTTCTTCCATTTCAAAGGTGATTTTAGTTTGGGGAAAAGCCAGAAGTTGCTGAGCACCAAATCTGGGCTGTAGTGGGGCTGAGTCACCTGGGTGATTTGATATTTCACCAAAAAACTCTGCAGGAGACGTGATGCATGAGTGGATGTACTGTTGTGATGAAGCTGCCAGTCACCAGTTGGCCACAGCTGTGTTCTTCTGAATCATCCTAATAGTTTCCACAGAGGAACGTTGAAGCTTAACGTAAAATCTGATGCAGATCGTTGCTCTGCTCACTCAGTCACTTTGAATGTGACGACCACACAGTGCACACACTCACTCAACAGTGTCTACCAGCCCCACTGACCAGTGCAGTGAAGTCGTCATTGTTCACGCGTGCGCATTCCAGTCCACGCTCCTTGGCTGCCAGGTTACACTGATGTCACACAAACTGTTCTCGTCGTATCACCAGTGGCTGGACTTTTTCCAGACAGACCTCATAGTATGTACATTCTCCAATTATCACCAAATATTTGAATTGTGAGGTAACTCAGACAAGAGAGTGTGTAAGAGAGAAGAAAATGAACAAATGGTTTTCGTGGTGGAAGTAGCTCCTTCTTTTCTCTCCTGCACATTGCGGAGGAAATTCTGAAACAACTCCTGACTTTCAGCTAGAATCTTCAGATAAAATGAGAAGGTCTCACAAGCTTCCGAAAACAATGCCTTAAGAATAGAATGTATTGTTTATTTTACATTGCATGCAATGTAAACAACTCCTTGGAGCGAAGGAGTGGGAAGAGTGAGTGGCTCGGCTACACGTTACCGACAGCTGGCCGTGGAAGCTCTGTGATGCATCATGGGGACAGATCACACTATTCTTCCTGAATGACTAGGCTGGAAGTGTTCCGTTAAAAATATTTTTTAAACTCCCCAAAAATCTCTCAGGAGGAATCATGCTAGAGACAAATAAACACTTTTTGGCTCAGCCAGCTTCCCCCACAGCCTGAGGGCAGGCCATTAATTGCTCAGTGGAGTGAGTACCCAGGGAAGTGCCTGCAGCACAAGCACCGAATTAGCACAGGGGACTGAAGGCCAGAGGAGGGACCACAGTGGGGGAGTTTCAGAGGCCAGTGCCTAGACCCCTCTTCCCTGTCCATGCTCCTGCCAGTGGGAGACTTTGAGTGGCACCCAGCAGATGGAGACAGCTCGCCTTATTGCCAGCAGAGCGGATGCTGGAGGGCCCGGCTTGGGGCCCCAGCCAGTCCGGCTCCCCCCGCCCCACTCCTGGTCTGGCCCTCTGGGGGGTCTGAGGCAAAGTCAGAGACCTCAGGGCCAAATCAGTTACCGAGAGTAGTACATCATGGACATTACCAATATTTTATTTTTTAGATTTTAGATTGTAATTATTTTTAGAGAGAGGGGAAGGGAGGAAGAGAGGGAGAGAAACATCCGTGTGTGGTTGCCTCTTGCACATCTCCAGCTGGGAGCCTGGGCTGCAAACCCAGGCATGTGCCCTGACTGGGAATCGAACCAGTGACTGTTCGGTTCACAGGCCAGTGCTCAATCCACTGAGCCACACCAGCCATGGCTGGATATAACCAATATGTTCATCTTTCTGCATCTGCTGGGTTTTAAAAAAGTGTGATATTTGTCACAATCTGTAAGATTTCAAAATTGGTGAAGTCTGGGCATTTTTGGTGAGTTAAGGATTTCTTGACATATTGGAGTAGATAGATATAGTAATCCGGAATCAGCACACTAATCCAGTGGCTTTCAAAGTTGTTTTGACCTTGATTTATCGTAAAAAAATATACTCTATATTGTGACTTAATTCACATATGTATACATGTGTGCGTGTAGCAAAACTTTTCTGAGATTGAGGCCCATTTGTGGGTTGTGAAATGTACTTAGCAGTTTGCAAGTAGCATTAAAAGAAAAACACACCCCTGCATCCCACACTGTAGTGATAAATATTAGTTTTTAAAGTTTTGGTTTCAGTCGCGTGCATATGACATGTTTTTGTCTATGACACATGTCTTTGTGCATTCATGTGATATCGATGTGTATGGTATTTTATGCACACATGCGCATCCATGACATATTATAACGCACGTGTTTGCGACATACTTGTTTATCTACACATGTGCACGTGACATGTATGGTTACGTGCGTGTGTACATGATACACATTTCCGGATGCGTGTGTGCATGTGATACACAGCATGCGTATGGGCATGAAGTACACATGCAAACCAGTTCGCGATGAGATACGTACGCACTCCCTCACGGAACTAAGTATCTGATCCTTTTCTTCCCTGATGAATCGTTTGGCTTCTAGTCCCAGGAAGGTGCGGAACCCACAACCAAATCCCACTTGGCAGCGTGGGCGCCTCTGACCGAGACCCCGCCCACCAGGTAGCCCCGCCCTCCGTCCCGCCCTTAGCCTCGGCCCCGCCCCCAGCCGCAGACCTCTGGTAACCGCGGCACGTTCCCACGCTCCAACGCAGAGTTCCTGGTCGGCACGCGCACGTCAGCGGGCCGCCGGGAGGAGCGCCGCGGGGTCAGTGGCAGGCACGCGCACGCTGGCGGGGAGCCCGGAGGAGCGCCGCAGCGTCGATGGCGGGCGCGCGCACGGCGGCCCGGCGTCTGAAGGAGCGCCGCGCCGTCGATGGCGGGCGCGCGCACGGCGGCGGCGGCCAGCGGCCATCTTTTTTCCCCGGCAGCTGTTCCCGGCGCTAGTGTGGGTCCGCTTGGCTGTGGCGCCCTCGGCCTCCGCGGGATCTGTGGGGAGGCGTGGATGAGGGGGGAGGTGAGGAGGAGCCGCCCCCCACTGTTGCCGCGCCCCCACCTGAGGGCAGGCCCGGGCGGGCAGAGTCCCCCGGGCGGGCTCGGGGTCGCTCCGCGGCTCACCCTCGTCCTCCCCGCCGGGACCGTCCCCCGGGCCCTGCCCGCCCGCCCGCCCGCCCGCTGCTCTCAGGGTCCGGGGCTCCTCCCAGATGGGATAAGCTGTAAAGATGTTCAGCTTTGAAGGCGATTTCAAAACGAGGCCCAAGGTGTCCCTCGGAGGCGCGAGCCGGAAGGTAAGCGCGGCTCTGGGCCTCGGGAGCGGGAGACAGGCGGGAGCGACCGGGCCGGCGGCGCCGGGTCCACGCCCGGGGCCCGAGCAGGTGCGCGGGGCGGGGGTTGCGGCGCCCCGGACCCTGGGGGGAGGCAGGAGGCGCGCAGCCCTCTCGGTGTACGTAGCGAGGGGCACAGCGTTTCTTCTTGGAAACGGGCCGCGCTACTTTGTTACGCCCGAGCCGGCGCAGCGCTTCCTGGAGGGCGCTCCCCGAGGGTCCCTGTTGCGGGAAGTAAACAGGACGCGTGCGCCCGCGTCCGCAGCCCCCGAAATCCGGGCGGCACCGCCGAGCGGCCGCGCCTTCGAGGCCGAAACTGGGAACATGATTCTTTCCCGGCCTCTGCTGACGGGTTTCTTCCCTCCTGCGATTCTTAGATTTGTTCAGGAGAGGGCTGGACGAGTCGTAGTAAGTCCGCACAGACACAGCCGGCCGGCGGCGGGTCTCTGCCCCGGAACCGGGACGCTCGCCCGCGAGGGGCCTGGCGACCCGGCGCGCCCCTGACAGGTGTGCTCCGGGCGTCCCGCTGGCGGCCGAGCCGGTGCTGGCGCCCGGGAACATCTCCCTCCGAGGAAGGAGCTCTTTGATCAGCATCTCAAAGGGCGGTTGCGCGTCTGTCTTTGTCGCTGTGCGAACGGTTGTCCTTTTCTCCCGCTTTTCACTGAGGTGCACACCCTGCATCACTCGGGGTCACACAGGCTTTACCCCCACCCCCGTGCTGGGGGGCCGGAGGAGAGGAGGGGAGGGGGCGAGGAAGGGGTCTTACCGGGAGGGCACCCAGAACTCTGGAGCAAGGCTGGCGGCACGGTTGTCCCTTCTGGAGCGAGCAGGGGCTGGCATCTCGTACCTCCTGGAGGTCAGTGCCTACCTGCAGGCTCCGCCCAGGTGAGGCCGTCTCTCCGCGGGACCCGCAGAGCGGCCGGTCTCCGGAGCAGGTGGCTGTAGCACAGCGCCGCGGCCGGGCGCGGGGGGAGGGGGGACTGCACTGAAGGATCTTACCTGTGAACACACCCCTGCGACCCTGCACTCGTCCGGGTTCCCGGGCTCCGCCCCTCCCGCCCCCTCCCGGCCACTCTCCCAGCCAGAGATCCCCACCCTCCCTGCATGCAGGTCGGTCTTCCCCGCGGAACGTCGTGTGAAGGGAGCAGCAGACCCTTTCTCCTGTTTTTGGATCTGGCGTCCCGGCGCACTCGGAGTACGTCTGGGAGGTGGAATCCACCCACCTGGGTTCGCTGCCCTGTGGGAACGCACCGCCGTGGGCCCGCTCTTCCTCGTGGGTGTTTGTGTGTCCCTCTGCCAGGGACACACTCAGAGGCTGGGTCACAAGATACTCAGATTCACCCCGAGGGTGTGCTAGCTCCGCCTTCCCTGCGGGGCTCCCTGCAGGGCCTGAGGGTGTCTGTGCCTCCACTTCCTCGCCAGCACTTAGTGGCGTCAGTGCTTTTACTTCCGGCAGCTACGGGGGGGGGGGGGGGGCTTCCTTGTAGTTTGAATTCTGCTGCCTGATAACAACTGTGACGTTGAACACCTGCACACACGCTTACCGTCCTGAATTCTCTGTTCTTTCCCTTAACTTTGTTTTTGTAAGTTTTTTTTTTAGAGAGGGAAAGGAGGGAGAAAGGGAGAGAAACATCATTCGGCTGCCTCTCATACACACTCTACTGCCCTCAACCCAGGCATGTACTCTGGCTGGGAATCGAACTGGCGACCTTTCGGTTTGCACACCAGCGCTCAGTCCACTGAGCCACACCAGCCAGGGCCCTTATTTAAAAGACACAGTAATGATCTCTCCTCCATGTCTTAAATTATTTGAAATCTTCCCTTTTGTGACCTTAGTGGAAAAATGAATAGTTGCTACCTTTTGCATAAATCTTTTTTCTCCAAAGTAAGCGCATATTTTTAGTGTTTATTTCTGAAGACTCTGTGTAGGATCTGAAACATTGTAAGGAAACATCCGTGCCCTCATTACAGTCTTGTTGGGAACGTGAGACTTAAACCGTTAAAGGTTAGACTGCAATAGAGGGTGACTGTGACATCTTGCTTTCTTGTGGGAGTGATCTAGGAAAGGGTGGTCCTGCCTCAGGCTTGGTCTCGGAGGACGGGTGGCCCTGGGGCAGGTGAGGGACAGGCAGGGCACCCGGCGGGTGGGAGGGTGCACAGAGCTAGTGCTCACTGGGTGCCACTGACCCTGGGTCACACCGGCTTCCACTCCGAGGCGTCTCTGAAATCCGGACACGTCGTGGTGGCGTTTATTGGCATGTCTTTTTTTCCTTCTTTGGCAGTGCCCAGGAGAGTGTCTCGGGGAGTCATTTGATTAGAGTGAAGGAATCCACTGAAACCAACTTAGTGGCAGAACAGAAGTGTGTGGGCAGGAGAGGCAGGAGCTCACAGCGCACAGCAAGGCATCTGCACCTAGGCAGCTCCCCGCTCCCAGGGGCCTGTCTGCTGCGGTCTTGGCCCTCTGCAAGCTGACTTTCTTTGTTCACCTGCAGTTGGTCCTGGCCGAGTGTGATCTCCTAGTTCAGGTGTCCTGCAGAGACAGTTGGGTCTCGATTTTAATTTTTAAGACAGAGGGGAAGGGAGGGAGAAGGAGAGGGGAAAAACATCACTGTGTAGTTGCCTCTCACGTGCCCCGTACTGGGGACCTGGTCCGCAACCCAGGCATGTGTCCTCACTGGGAATCGAACCAGTGACCCTTTGGTTTGCAGCCTGGTGCTCAATCCACTGGCCAGGGCTCAATTTTAATTCGTAAAAGAGGGAATCTGATTGAGCCCAGGAGGTTTTCACCCAATGAGTTCAGTGTGGGCAGGAGCGGAGCCGGAGCCTGTGCTGCAGACAGAGCCCTGTAGGCGTGCAGGGTCCGGGTTCGGGTGGACGTGGGGTAGACGTGTGGGTTCGGGACCTCACAGTAGGTAGAGGCTTGGCATGAAGCCGCCTGGTGAGAAGCACAGTTTCTGACCGGGGGGAACTTGCGGGACATTGCAACACTCAGTAAGTGGGGGGAGTGCTTAGGAAGGGCGCTGGGGGGTGAGGGCAGGGTGCCCACAAAGCGGAGGGCGGCAGGGGTGCGGTGTGGAGAGACTAACCGCTAGGAGGGCCTGGTGGCTTTAGAGGGGGTGGGTGGCAGGGCAGTAGGGGCTGGAAGTCCGTGCAGCACGCGGGTCGAGATCAGGGAGTCACTGCAAGGGACCCGAAGGGGATTGTTGTGCTTGGGGTCTAGGAGGGTTTTTGGGTTTTTTGGATGGGAGAAACTTGAGCAAGTTCAGAGGAGGGAGGGTTGCAGGCTCCTGGGGGCCTGGTGGAGGCAGAATTAATGAAAGTGGCGGTAGAATTAATATTTCTTTAATGTTTATCTGTTGCCCTTTTTTTTAGGCTTTTTAGAGCTTTTTTTAGGTTGACAGAAAATTAAGAGACGGTGCAGAGTTCCCTTTTCCTCCCTCTCCTCCGCCGGACGTTGCTCCTGTTACCGGCATCTGGCAGGAGTGGGTTCACTTGCCACGGTGCACGGACCGGTGCGGGTCCCGTGAGGTCCCCTCTTTGCGTTGTGCTTTCTGTGGGTTTCGATGAGTGCGCGACGACGTGTGTCCACTGTTCCCGTGCCGTGCACGATCCTTGGTTGCCGTTTGCTTCCTTACGAGCACACCCTCCCCTTTCCCGCTCCGGCCCAGCGCACAGGGAGGTGTGTTCCTGGAGTGTTTGGGATCGTGCGGGCCTGTTGGGCCCTGTCAGTGCGGGAGGGTGGGGCGACTAACCTCACACGCGCGCGGACCTGATCACTCTGCTTACCTTGGTAAGTGGAGGAAATTGCCAATGAAAATACCCAAATGGATGAAACAGTAGGAACCTCATAACTGTTTTTTTAAATCAAGGTATCGGTAAACAGGCCAAAGTTCTTTTTAAAAAATGGTTAGCAGTCAATTTGAGCATTTGATTTTTTTGGGAAATTGTCATGTTATATGCATTTTCTTTGACATATATTCATTTCTTACCATAATTTTTTTATTTGAATGGGTAATTAAATTAAACTACACATTACTTTCTTTTTTAACAACTTCATTTTGTTATCACTAAGTATTTGCATGAAGAAAGTATTTTTTCCCGTTTAAAACCACATCTGTTAAAAAGCATTTGTGAAGTCTGGTCGTACCTAACGTTCAGAGGAGATAAGGTGAGGGCCCGCAGCTCCGAGATCAGATGGAGGAGCCTGCCGCCCTTCACTGCGGCTCACCCGTGGACGGCCGGGGCTGGAGCCGCAGCCGCGGGGGTGGAGGGTGGGGGAGCGGCGGTCTAGTCACCCAGGAACATGTGGTGAGCCCGCTCGTTGGGGTGGCCTCCAACTGCTGCCAGGAGCCCCTGGCCTCCCTGGGCCTGTGGGACGGGAAGGGGAAGGTGTTTCCAGGCACAAGTGTGATGAACTGGACCCACGTGCTCGTTCGTGCACGTCGGTCTTCGTGTGCCCTGTGCCGGCCCCTCGGTGCTCCTCCCCTGCCACTGAGTCACGGGCTCGCTCCTGGTCACGCCGAGCTGTGTGTAGAGCCCATGCGTGCGTGCGGCTCCGCGAGTTCTTTACTCTGAAGGGGTGAGGACGTGTTCTGTGCGCAGAGACAGTCGTCCAAGCGGGAGGAGAGTCAGGTCCCCCACCTTTCCCCGCCATGCTTGTGCCCCAGCCCTGGTGCCTCCAGCCACCGTCCCCAGGTGCTTTTCTGCATATGTGAGGGGGGCCCAAACATGAAGTGTTCTCATAAAGCGTGTATTTATTCTGACACGTGTAAACTTCAGTCACCTTGGAAGTCCTCCGTGGATGCAGTGCGCCTATTAAGACTTTTTCCACTGCTCAAAACAGTTTTCAAACCGTCCATTTTGATGCCTTTTGGTGCTTCTGCCTTTTTCTGTTTCTCTCCTCTTCCACATCAGCAAAACATTTCCGTTGGAGGACTTTTTTTCACCTGGGAAACAAACAAAAAAAAGTCAGCTCAGTGAATAGGGAACGTGGGGCCTGGCGGTCAGGCCTTTTTGGTCAGCAGCTGCTGGAACGCAGTGCGGTGTGGGCAGGTGTGCTCAGCGCTCTCCTCACGCACCTTCAGGGACTGGGCAAGCACGTGGAAAGGGTCTCCCGGAAAACTCACTGCAGCCGGGTGCAGCCTCGCACAGCACCAGCTGGTCCACTGGTCCAGGTGGGGCCCTAGGTCATGTGCTCAGCGGGGGAGGCCTGTCCTGTAAGGGGCCCGCCCTCCGGGAGGTAAGTCTGGGGTCCCCCCCCCCCGAGACGCACCGAGGTGTGTGTGTTCCTCTTGTTCAGACACGCAGTGGAGCGCACCGAACGGGCCCCGGTGAGACCCTCGGGAGGCAGCTCCAGGTGCGCACCCCCACGCCTGCCGCGTCCTCGTGAGGAGCTGCTGGCGCTGAGCCGCACGGCCCACAGCTGGTGCGGCCGCCACGTCGTCGGTGGCCGTTGAGATGGTTTCTGTTTCTGCTGATGCAGACAACTTGCAGCGTGTGTGCCTGGCCTGTGCCTGGCATGCGTGGAGGTTCGGTCTAGAAGCTCCAGGTCAGAGCTGGGTGCTCTCTGAGTTCCAGCGGGGATTTCCGGATCGCCCTGTGAGGGGCTGTTGGCGCAGGCCGGTAGCGGCCCTCCCAGCCCGTCCCGAGTCGTCGGGGTTGCGAGGAGGCGGCTTCCAAAGCCCCTTTCACTGCGCTCGGTGCCGAGGCCTTTTTCCCCAGGCCAGTGAGGATGGAGTTCTGTGTTTAAAAGATGTTTTTGTTTATTTCTCTATGTACTGTAGGCCTTTGCCTGTTGTTGAGTCTCTTAAAAGTATTATTGAGTGCTTTTACATACAGTTTTGCAGTGTTACAAATATTTACTACTACTTTGTTACTTGTTTAAACTTTGGTTATGATATTCTTTTATGTAAAAAGTTTTAATTTTTATGCAGCCAATTTTGGCATTCTTAATTAGGGGTCAAAATAACCTGATGGCAAAAAAATAACATAGATCTAACGTGTGTTATCCTTCTTAGAATGTCGTCTTCCTCGATATTTATTTTTGAATACATTTTATTGATCATGCTATTACAGTTGTCCCAGTTTCCCCCTTTGCTGCCTCCTACCCAGTACCGCCCTCCTACCAGCATTCCCCCTTCCCCTTAGTTCCTGTCCATGGGTCGTGCATGTGAGTTCTTCAGCTTCTCCATTTCCTGTACTGCTCTTAACCTCCCCGTCTATTTTCTGCCTACCATTTATACTTTTTTAAGAAAGATTTTTATTTTTTAGACAGAAGGAGAAACAGAGAGAGAAACATCAGTGCACCCCCTACTGGGGACCTGGCCCATAACCCAGGCATGTGCCCTGACTGGGAATCGAACCAGTGACATTTTGGTTCACAGTCCGGCACTCAATTCACTGAGCCACACTAGCCAGGCCCTATTTATACTTCTTAATTCCTGTGCCTCTTCCCCATTTTTCTCCCTCCGCACTGATAACCCTCCATGTGATCTCCATTTCTGGGATTCTGTTCCTGTTCTGCTTGTTTGCTAAGTTTCTTATTTGCATAGAATTATTGATGTGTAGTGCCACTTTACTGTTCATAGTTTTGATCTTTTTCTTAGATGAATCCCTTTAACATTTCATATCATAAGGGTGTGGTGAAGATGAACTCCTTTAACTTGACCTTGTCTGGGAAGCACTTTATCTGCCCTTCCATTCTAAATGAAAGCTTTGCTGGATAGAGCAACCTTGGATGTAGGTCCTTGACTTTCACGACTTGGGATACTTCTCTCCAGCCCCTTCTGGCCTGTATGGTCTCTTGTGAGAAACCAGCTGACAGACAGTCTTATATGGACATTCTTTTGCAGGTGACTTTTGTCTCGCTGCTTTTAAGACCCTCTCTTTATCTTTAGTCCTTGGCATTTTAATTATGACGTGTCTTGGTGTGTTCCTTTTTGGGTCCAATCTCTTTGGGACTCTTCAGTGCTTCCTGGACTTGTAGTTCTGTTTCCTTCACCAAAATAAGGACATTTTCTTTCATTATTTTTTCAGATAAGTTTTGAATTTCTTGCTCTTCGTCTTCTCCTTCTGGCGCCCCTGTGATTCGGATGTTGGTATGGTTCAGATGTTTGGAGATGTCCCAGAGGGTCCTCAGAGTATCCTTGTTTTTTAAATTATTTTTTTCTTCCTGCTGTTCTGACTGAATGCGTTTTCCTTCCTTGTGTTCTGAATCGCTGACTTGATTCATCCCCTCCACTGCTGGTTCCCTGTGGCTTTGTCTTTATTTCGCTTAATGTGACCCTCGTTTGTGCCTGGGTGTTTCCTATCCTGTGGCCGTCCTCAGTGAGACCCTGGAGCATCCTGATGGCCAGTGCTTTGCACTCTGAGACGGATAGGTTGGTCGTCTCCCTTTCGTTTAGTTGTCTCTGGGGTTTGGATCTGTTCTTTCACTGGGGCCATGTCTCCATGTCTCCATGTCTCCTCGTTCTGGCAGCCTCCGTGTGTGTGTTTCTGCCTGTTCGGTGGGGCTGCTTTGACTCCCTGTCTCCGTGCACCTGTGAAGGTGTGTGGGGCGGAGCCTTAGGTGATTGCCAGGGTGAGGCAATCCGTGTCACCGCCCTGTGGCTCTGTGTGGCGGGAGGGCTCGCAGGGGACAATGCTGCTGCCTGGCCCTCGGAGTTCTGCCCAGGGGAAGCTGTCTCCCCACTGCACTTTCTCCCCGTGTGCCCCTGGTGCCCTTCCAGCTCCTGCTCTGGTGCTGGTCCCAGAGCCGGTGGGTCTGTGTGAGTTTCGAGTCACTGTGGGACCTTTAAGAGGACACGGTTTTTTCTGCTGCCCCAACCCACACTGGTCTTTGCAGCCAGAACTTACGGAGACTTACCTTCTGGGTGCTAGGACCCTGGGCTGTGTGGTCTGACCCGGGGCCAGGATCCCTCCCCTCCGAGGTGTCCCTTCCCGTCTTTATCTGCCACACAGGGATGTGGGACCGCCCATCCACGCCTCTCTGCACCGCTCCGCGCCTCTGGAGGGGAGAGATGGCTTCTGGATGAGTGCGGCTTCCCTAAATCCTTGGTTGTCGGACTTCCACACAGCTCGGTTTTCTGACAGTTCTGGGGGATACTTGGTTCATAGGGTAGCTATGTTTTTTGCTGTAGTTGTGCATGGAAGCGAGGCCTGTTCACCTACGCCTCCATCTTGACCGGAAGTCGAGATTTAGTTTATTCTCGTGCTGTCTCCACGTGTTTGTTAGTGCTGTGTGTGTAAATAAACGTTAGGTTGACCGGGAGTCTGTTTCGATGTGACGTCTAGGGAAGCAACGTTAGTTGTCTAGCCCACTCAGCCATTCAGCACTGTGTATTGCTCTGTAGCCGTCTCCCCGGAGACCCCTGATCCCTTCGTTGGTCGAGGTCAGTGTGTGTCCCAAAGTCCTGTGTGTGATGACCTGGGCGATGTGTGGAGGAACCTCTCCAGTGCCTAGGAGCGTGTGCTTCGGTGTCGGGGGGGGACGTACCCTGGATGTCAGGTCTGGCACGTCCCCGAGCTGCCTGTTCGTGGCGAGGCTGGCCCGGGGAGCTTTCTGGCGGGGCATGCGCTCGGGCTTGTGTCAGCTCCCAGGGCCGCCGGCCCGCCGTGCACGCACAGCGTGGGCCCTCTGTGGGCCTGGCCTGTCTCCCTGGGGTGTATCCCTGTGCGCAGGCCCTCCCGAGTGCCGCTCTGGGTCTGTCCGTCTCTCTGTCGGCCACTGTCCAGAGTTGACCGTGCTCGCTCATGGGAGCCGCGTGTGGGTGTTGGTGATTCTGAACTAGGGTCGCGCTTCTGCCTTGGTTTCTTCCCACTGGACTGCTGGCTGGTGTGGGTCGGGGTAAAGAAGCACGGTGTCGTTTTTGAAGGCTGCCTTGTACATTCAGGCACAAAGGGCAGTCACGGTCACCGTCACTTGTCTGCGTGTCCAACGAGGACCACGGCGACGGCCCACTGGGACGGGCTTGCAGTCCTGGACTCGTGACGAGTTGTGCAGGGAACGGTAGCCGGCACGGAGCAGGTTTTGAAATCCGGGTTAGAAGGGCTGTCTGAGCGAGCGAAGGGAGTCCACTGTGGACAGAGCCCCGGTGAGAAGCCGTCGCCCAGGCTTCAGGCGGCACTGACAAGGCACACCCACCCAGACCCTGCTGCACTGTCGGGGACGGCAGGAAGGGCGTCTCCACAGCCGGAAAGCACGCCCACGCGGTGGTGGCGACTGCCGGCGCCGAGCGTGGGACGTGTGAGGGCTGCGGAGGGAGCTGAGGGCCCAGGGCGTGGCGGGCGAGGTCCCGGTGTGGCTCAGGGCCCGGCTGGGGAGGGCAGCCTGGGGCTCACGCAGGCCTTCGCTGTGGGTCAGCCGGCCCGGCAGCCGAGTGAACCAGCCGTGAGAGCGTGTTCCAACTCTTGGGCTGGCGGAGATCTTTCAAAGTCCGCGAGTGGCTGCACGACACTCAGTGATGCAGGCACACGTCACGTCATAGGAGAAGCAGACATGGTTCGGATCGCCGCAGAGGTTCCATGAGGGGGTTCGATCCGGTGTGCCCCTGCACCAGAACTTGACCTTCTGGACCCACAGGCAGGCCGTAAACTGCACAAGTGCAGGACTGGTGAGGAGGGGTCAGCGCCCAATCCGGTGTCAGTGCTTCATCACCCCCGTTGAAGACGGTGGCTTCATCCTGCGGTTCTGTGACACGGGTGCCCCTCTCCCCCATGCGGGAAGCGGAGGGCGTCCCCTTGGCTGTGACTGCAGGAGGGTCATCAGGTCTCCGTGGGCTAAACCTCTCGCCTGGAGCCGCCGGACCCACGCCTTGATCATGGGAGAGAGTCGTGAAGAACGCGAAAATGTTTTGCGCACTGCGTTCACAAAGTTAGGAGAGAGGCGTGTGTGAGTGTGGTGAGTGGGTTGAGGCCCTTCCGCCGCCCCCCGCAGAGACCAGGGTGCGAACATCACCGAGTGAGAGGGCGCGTTGGGGAAGTCGGGCCCCGCGGGCCTTCTGGCACACAGGGGGGTTGGACCAAACGCATAGGTCGTGTTTTTATTAGCAGTTCACTTTCAGAATCCAATTCCCATCTTTTATTTAGTTCCTTCTACATACCGCATAACTTTTCTCAAAATTTAGTCTTACTAATCCTGAAAAAAATTTTGGTGAATACATTTTAAAATTTGGCAGCAATAGAGAAATGGACTCTTCACGGAAGTTTCTGTCGGATGGCTGTAGACGCCCCGGGCAGCCCTTAGAGCTGATGCACGAGGAGGACCGGCTGCTCAGGGCGCCTGGTGCCCCGGGGCTGCCCTGTCCTCACCGGCAGGGCGTCGGCCGCGCTCTGGCCTCCCTCCCTCTCCCGTGGCGCTTGGAGTCGCTTCGTACACAAGAAATCCGGTTTTACTCTCAAAAATAACTGCGGAAGTATTGACTTCCATCAGGCCGGGGCCTCTCGTGCCTCAGAGTTCTCGTGAAGTCGGACAGACTGACCGGATGATCCGTGGGATCTTGTTGGGGTCCGAGCATTCCATAACGTCTGTGTCTCTTTGTGTTTAGGAGGAAAAGGCTTCTCTTCTGCATCGAACTCAGGAAGAAAGAAGAAAGAGAGAGGTAAACACAGTGTGGGGACAGTGTGCACACGAGGGCTGTGTCGTCGTCCCCCCCCCCGCAGTCAGCCTGGGTCTCGCTGTTTCCTGTGGGTGCGGGTGCGAGTGCGGTGCACGCTGTGCGTGTGCATGAACACGGGCATATTGGGCTTCGGGAGCGTCTCTGGGTTTGTTGTCTCCTGCAGCAAGCCGTGCAGTCTGAAACCAGTGCAGAGAGGGGGCGGAATGGGTGGTCTCCGGAGCAGGGGGCGCTCCCAGAGACGCAGGGCTGTGTCACCTGTCGGACGGAGGGCCTGTCTTACTGTCACAGCAGAGTGTGGCCTCTGACCTCTTCATTTGCCGGCTCTGTTTAATCTTTATGGAAATCTCGGCCTCTGCATCTTCAAAACGAGGAACCCGTGGAAGGTTATTTACAGGGGCGTGGAAGTGTGCCTCTCAGCACACGGTAGGCTCTCAGATGTGGTGCCTGCAGGGTGTTAATGATGGTGAAGAACCCGGACTTTTGCTTGGTCACTAAGGACAGTCTCAGGTCAATAAAAAATGAAATTTCCTGCTTTGAAACAAGAATGACTCTTAAAATAGATGTTTGTGTTGTCTGTATTCTTTTACTATTTAAAAACTTTTTAAAAAGTCTCCCCATGCTGGTGGGACTGCAACATGGTGTAGCCATCTTGGAAAACAGTCTGGTGGTCCCCCGGGTGCTGCTCTCACCCCTGTGCTCACCCACGAGGAATGACGGCCGCTCGTCCGTGCAAACACCTGGTCACGCACGGCTGCGGGGGCTGGAGTAGGAACAGTGCACATGCCCATCAGCTGACCCCCAGGGGGCGGCCCAGCGCGGGGTGCCCGTGCAACGGGTATGGATGGGCCGGGAGAAGGGCTGAAGCACTGACAGGTGGCGCCACGAGGGCGAGCCTTTGAAACGCCGCGCCCGGTGGAAACCAGCTGTCAGCCACCTGCTCTGCGACTCCGCTCTCTGCAGTGGGCAGAGTAGGCCGCTGCCTGTGGGCAGCGCATTCCAGGGGCTGCCAGGGTGGGGCGGGGGGTGGGGCGAGGTGACTGCTGATGGGGAGCGGGCGAGGTGAGGGTTTCGAACTCAGGCAGTGGCGGTGTGTGTGAGAGACTGTCGGTGGTGCGCTCGAAAGGGGGGTTTCCTGGTGTGTGGATTACACAGCTGTGACTTCTTTTTATCATTTCTTTAAGTCTGTGCTAACTGCATGTCATTTCACTGGTTCTCACCGATTGTTCTCTCTCTATTCAGGAAGAAAGGCGAAGATTGAAAAATGCAATAATTATCCAGTCATTTATTCGAGGCTATCGAGACAGAAAACAGCAAGTAAGTCTGTATGAACTGAGAAAGAGTTAGAAAGACACGTGAGAGCCGATTTTAAGTAATGACCTGGGATTCTTAGAAGTGGAATTCAATTTTTTTTGTTTTTTTATAAAGATTTTATTTATTTTTAGAGACAGGGGAGGGGAGGGAGAAAGAGAGGGAGGGAAACATCAAAGTGTGGTTGCTTCTCACATGCCACCAACCAGGGACCTGGCCCACCACCCAGCCACGTGCCCTGACTAGGAATCGAACCAGCAGCCCTTTGGTTCCCAGGCCAATGCTCAATCCACTGAGCCATGCCAGTCAAGGTTATTTTATGTGTTTTTTTGTATATCCATTTAATGAAAGTTTATGTTGATAATAGTATTTCCCCCAATAACTGATTTTGTTAGTTTAGATTTACAGAAAGACTTGCAGGTAGGTGTGATGTTGTTTTTAAGTAGTGAGATACAGGCAGGCCAAACTGCAGCTGGAGAGCTGAGCAGGGGGCAGTGTTGGCAGCCAATCCCAGTGGGGGTTGGGGGGCTGCTGTGCCTTCCGGGGCTTGGCTTGTATTTGACCTGCGGCCCGTGGCACCTGAGGTCGAGGTGTCCCTGCGGTCAGCGTGCGCCACCCCCATGACAGTGTCCCGAGGCGCTCAGCCCGAGGCAGGCACCGCCCCTGCGCTGACCCGTGGTTGCTGTGTCTGCAGTACTCCCTCCAAAGGAGCGCATTTGACCGCTGCGCCGACTCGTCGCAGTCCAGCGGCACTTTCTCCATCGCCAGCGGCCCCAGTCTGACCCTTCTGGTGAGGCAGCTTCTGTTTTTTTACAAGCAGAGCGAAGACTCCAAACGTCTGGTGAGTGTTAACTGCACTTTCACTTATCCGCATTTACACGATCTTCCGCTTCTAAAACACGCTGGGTAACCCCCGCAGAACCCCGCGGTTACGCTGGGTAACCCATCTTCGTGATCTCCTCAGCCAGTGGCAGTGGGACATCTCTGTGCCAGTGGGTGGGACCTTCATAAAAATTGGTGCAAATTTCCAGTAGGTTTGTTCATTTTTTATTGTGGGAAATTTCAAATACAAGACACAGCAGAGTACAGCGGAGCGATCCGCTGTGGGCCCAAGACCGCCACGGACAGCTGGTTTCACGCCGAACCTTCCTCACCTGTGCCTTGGAGACCTGCACATGCTTCAGTATAAGTCCCCGAATTATAGGGTCTCCTCCTTTCTTTTTTTTTTTTTTTTTTCAAATCCTCACCTGAGGACATGCTCATTGATTTTAGAGGGAGGGAAAGGAGGAAGAGAGAGCAAGAGAAACGTCGATCGGTTGCCTCTCATATGTGCCCCAACCAGGGACTGAACCCACATTCCAGGCAGGTGCCCTGACTGGAATGCAACCCCAAACTTCTGGTTCACCAGACAGTGCCCAGCCAGCTGGGCCACACCAGCCAGGGCAGGGTCTCTTTCTTAAAACGCCCAGAATGTACTTGGATTACTTGAATGTCACAGGCGTCCAGTGCCGTCAGCGGGGGGCACACACGGAAGTGCAGGCGAGTAGTGGGTGCCGAGGACGAAGGAGTACCAGGTCGCCGTTGGGGTTCGTTCCCAGGTCCCGGCGCCGCTTCCTAAGTGAGCAAGGCTGGGCTGCAGGGAGAGCGTCTGCACACGGGGCCCGTCCGGAGAGGCTGCCCGGGCCTCCCCGAGGGTGGGCTCCTCCTGCTTCCACCTGCTTCCTTGCCGGGCAGTCCCTCCCAGTTTGCTGTGCTCCGACCTCAGCGGCGTGAGAGGGGCGGTGTCTCCCGGGGCCTCTCTCTGCGGAGCAGGGCGGCCGCCCTGTCTGGGCCCCAGCAGGGCCCCGCGGGCACTGCCCTCGGCCTCCCCTGGGCACAGCCCGACGGCAGAGCCTGCAGCGGGTCCGAGGCAGGTCCTGCCGTCCGGGGTCTCTCACTGGATGGAACTGGTGCCGGCGAGCCTGGCTGACAGGACAGAGGTGGGCCCAAGTGTTCAGTGAGCAGACGGAAGTGCCAGCTCAGTCAGCACACGTGAGCCGCCTCCTGCCCAGTCTTCGGGTCCCCACGCTCCACCCGGGGGGAGTGACCGGCATGGGGGGGTGATGCCGCTCCTGGAAGTCTTTCCCGGGCGCCCTGTGCGGGCTGAGCCTGTGCTGCCCCAGCCCCTCTCGCGCCTCCCGAGTCTGCCTCAGTGGTGTTGCACGTGCCCTCTGCTGGGACAGCGTGCCGCGGTCAGGTTCCTCCTGTGCGCAGTCCCTTTTACAAACTGTTCCGGGGTTGACAATGGCCTCGCTTCTGCGTGGTTTGCGAGGACTCTCGCGCTGAAGTCTCCCTCCACCAGTACTGTCGAACGCTTCTCAGTGCGGTCTGCCATGACCGAAGAGGCCAGGCCGCCTGGCTCTGTCTCCCCGGTGGTTCCCAGGGTTGGGCCGCCGCCCCGGCATTCCGCACGGTCGGCCGGTTGCTCCCCAGGCCTTCCTCCTGCGAAGGCCTCTGGCCCTGCGTCCCTGCCAGGCGCTCCTTCCCCTGTCCTGTCTCGGTGCTCCCTTGGCTGGCTCCCTCGTCCTGTTGGCCCACGCCCTCCGTCGACCTCCCAGGAGAGGGGGAGGGAGAGGGGGAGCTTTAAAGCTGCCCACCCGAGTGTAGTCCGTGGCAGAGAGTTGAGCCAGAGGTGCCCTGTGGTGACGCGGCTCCTCTGGCCTGTGCGGGTGCGTCTGTCGGGCCGGGACCAGGGTGTCTGCGGCCGGTCCAGGAAGGGCGCACGGGGTGTCGGCCTGCTCTGGGTTCCCTTTGTGTTGGGACAGCCCGAAGCCTGCACCCGGTTAGTGAGCTCGTGACCTCACTCTGGAGTCCCTGGCGTCGCCCTGCAGACGGTCACAGTGTCAAGGTGCGGTGTGTCCTGTGTTTTCCGTGTGTCGGTGGACAGCACACGCTGTGGAGCGCAGCACGGGGCAGGCAGGGCGTCTCCGCGTCCCTCTGGCCCCTGGGGCTTGGGGCAGGTGGCTGGGAGCCCTCGGGCTGAACGTGCGCGTGTGCAGGCTGGTGTCGTGGGTGGGGGGGGCACAGTCACTCCACCCAGCTCAGGGCACGCTCCGACCCGGAGGCAGACGCTTTCGCTACAGTGGGTGGGCTGGGACACGTGCGATGTCACGCAGGTGTGATCTCGGAGAGAAGCCCCTGAGAGGTGGCGAGGGGAAGGTGGTGTGGCACGTCCGTGACACGCTGCGCTCAGGAGGCCGTCCTCACGCTGCCCGGTCCTGGACGAGTTTCATGAACAGAGCGGGGACTTCTTGCACAGTCAGAGTGGAGTGGAGGAGGTTCCCGGTGAGGGGCCGGGCTTTGAAAATCACGTGTTGCAGCTGCATCCTCGTACACAGGCCTCCTGGGTGCAGGTTCCGTGGGACTCTGGCCGGTGTTCACGGAGCTCGCCCACCAGCGACCCTGTGCCGGGAACGGCGCTTCTGGCCGCTGGCCCCACAGCTGGCCCTTCCCCAGCTGTGCCGGGCACTGACAGAACCGGGAGATGTGCAAAGTGTGCGCCCTGGTGAGAGTGTGCCGGTGAAGGCTGCGGGAGGGTCCCCCCGCTGGCTGGGTGCACAGTGGCACCTCACGTGTTGACGCCTGGCCTTCTGCTGGGGGCAGTGGGGCCAGGAGCGCCTCTCCTGCCAGGATTTCCAGGGGTCGGGGCGGTGGAGGCCCCCCAGGAAGGGCACTAGAGGCGCGGGAGGGGGAGCCCGGCGCCCTGTGTGGCGTGAGGCTGGCGTCGCGTTCCTCCCAGAGCCGGCTGTGGGCCGCCGGCGTGGCAGAGGGACGGCTTTGCCCCGGGCCTGCCCGACTTCTGAGGGCCGGGGTTTGGCGGTAGACCCCGTCGCTGGGCCCGAGGCCGAGAGCTGCCGTAAGGAGGACACCTGGCAACGGGGGGGGGGTGCCACACGTAAACCCGCCCTGGAAGACGCGCCTCTCGCCAGGCCCGACCGGCTCTGGCCGCCTGCCTGTCCACCCCGCGGGGGCGTGGGAGGCGTCACCGGATGTGGTGAGCTGCTGGCCGTGGGGGCCGAGGGCTGTAACGTGCGTGTTTTGCTGTTTCAGATCTGGGTGTGTCAGAACCTCATTAAGCACAGCGCTCTGTTTGTCCAGCAGCTGGACGGATCGGACAGACTCACGTGCTTGTTCCAGATCAAGAGGCTGCTGAGCCTCTGTTGCAGGTGAGTCCCCTCGCAGGCGGCAGCGTGCGTGAGCACGGCGGCCACTCCGAACGTCTGGGCGCACAGAGCGCCGTCGGCTCGTGTCCGAGACAGCGGGGTGTCGTCTGTCTGTGCTGCTGCGGGGCATTCTGTGCGTCACCGTTTCCCCTCCTGGTGAGCCTGGCCCGTGGGAGTGAGAGTGGAGACGCGGGCGCCATCAGGTGGGGTGTGCCGGCGCGACCACTGGGCCGCGTGAGAGGCTTCCTTGGGCCGCATCACGTGGGCCTGCGGCCGGGCTCCGCTGCGCCCGCCGGGGACTCGAAGTCAGCCGCTTCCAGGGCCTCCCCGGGGTCAGTCTGGGGGGTGGCTCGTCCGTCCGAGTGACGTGAGCTCTCGGCGCCTGCACAAGCGAGCGGCTGATGGCCCCGCTGTCGCTTTGAACCGTTGCCCTGTCTGAGCTGCAGCACAGTTTTCAGGTGAATCCGAGCCTTCGTGGCCCTTCCAGCCGCCTTCCTGGAGGCGGCGTGCAGTGGAGTTCCCTCGGGACTGCCGTCGGGCTCGGCCTCGTTAACCGCCTCTCCCGGCCCATGGGGCTGGTCTGGGAAGCAGAGGCCCCGATGGAGGGAGAGAACCCAGAGGGTCTCGAATCCCGAGAGTTTTCCCCCAACCTCTGTGTGTCGGGGAAAACGTGGCTGAGAAACACGCTGTATACGCTGCACACTGACTCTCAGCCCCTGCGCCACCGGCATGTCTGAACCCTGCCACACCTGGCTGCTGGTCCCGGACACGGGCCTCTCTCCCCGTCGACTGCCGGGTTACAGAGTGGCAGCGGCCAGCACAGCAGCAGCCGCCTGGTGTGGATGAGTCCCAGTCACACCTGCTTTTCGTCAGATCGGCAAAGACCTGCTCTTCGGTGTGCTGCCGAGCGTGAGTGGTGAGTCTGTGTGAGCCGCGAGCTGACAGAGGCAGGAACTCGCCGCCCTGGAGCAGGTGCCAGCAGACTGCTCCATACACGTCCAGACAGGGGTGTCTTCGTCCGGGGCCACCTCCGCTCTCGGGTGCCTTCCCCCCCACGGCCCCGTGAGGGCGCGGCGCCTCCTCACCCGGGCCCAGGCTGTCGCTCCCGGGCACCTGATGTGCTTTGGAAAGATAATCACTTCGTAGGTGGTTTTCATAGGTGATGTTCATTATGTAATTTCTCCTTCCTCCCACCTTTTTGTGTTGGGAAACCTCTGGCACCACAAAAGCTGGAGGAACACCTTTACGTTCTCCACCTGGAGTCAGGTTCACATCCGGCCCCGTCCGCTCTTCCGCTGCCTTTGCGCACGGGGGCCGTGTTTTCTGAAGCGTCCGGAAGGGCGTTGCAGACATCGCGACCCAAGAGCAATGACACACGGCCCCACGAGGCTTGTCCTTTGTGGCCACTGCTGCTCGTTCATGCAGCATGTGGCCCCATGGCCGGCGCATGGGGACCACGGTGGTGGGCCGGGCGGTGGCACTCACCAGAAGGAAGACCTCGGTTGGACGTGGGGTGCATCTCGGAGAGGGCCTGCCCGTGAGCGCGCTCACCGCGGGGTTCCTTCCACGTGAAGTAGCAGGAGGCGGGACTAGTCTTCCGTGGCAGAGGGCTAGAGGGAGGGGTGGGGGCTGGAGGGAGGGTTGACTCGAGGGGCCGGGCTGTTGCTGTGCCGTCTGTCGGGACGCGCCGTCGCGCCTGCGTCGGTGTGCGTGCGTGGTTGTGTGGGACCTCTGTGTGTGGAAAGTTGGTTTTAAGAAAAGGGGTGGTCTGTCTTTAAGACGTAATCGTGACGGCTAGCCCTCCCCTTCCGCCTACAGTTTTCACGTAGTTCTCTTCAGTGAAAATGACGGGGACGTGGGCCAGGAAGCTGTGTCAGCTGTCAGCAGAGGGACAGGGCAGGGATGGGATGTCCTGAAGGCGTCTTGAAGGGGGGAGCAGGGGCCCTTTGGAGAGGAGAGGCCGCGTCTGAGCTGGGCCAGGCGCGGTCCCCGGGCCTCAGCTGCTTGCAGCCGCACTGCGGTCCTCACGCTTCCCCGCCCTGCTGCCTCGGCGGTCTTGTGCGTCCCCTCGTGGTGTGCGCACAGAAGTCTGCTGTGCGCTCGTCTGTCTGGGTCGGGCCCGTGTTCAGGGATCTCGCAGTACGAGGACGAAGTGGCTCGGACACTCGCCGTAGTGGGTGCTGGTGACTCGAGGGAACTTGGGGTGGTGTGTGCCATCCAGTAAGTGTGCGACACGTCTTCTCGTCTCCGCAGGTTGCTGCAGAGCTGTAACGACGACAGTTTGAATGTTGCACTTCCCATGAGGATGCTCGAGGTGTTTTCGTCCGAGAACACGTACTTGCCCGTTCTGCAAGACGCCAGCTCTGTGGTGTCGGTCATCGAACAGATTTTGCACTACATGGTTCAGAATGGTGAGTGGGGGCGGGCCGGGGCCGGCCTGTGGGGTGAGCGTGGCCCTCGTGCAGGCGTGGCTTCACACTCTCTCTGAGCATCACGTGTGACTCGGCACAGACGCACGGTGCACAGCTGGGGGAGCACCTGCTGGGGTCACACATCTGACATCTGTCCTCACTCCCACCCAGCCTGACCTGTGAAACGTGTTCAGGCTCTTCACTCACGTGCTTCTCTGGCTTGTAAATGAAGCGAGGGCGCCTGCTGCCAGCAGTTGTCCCGGGCGCGCCGGGCGCGCTCTGTGTCTGCAGGGCAGTGGCCCGGAGGCGCCCCGCCAGGACCTGTCCCGGGGAAGGCAGCGTGGAGTCGTCCCCGCCTGTGTTCGCGGAGGACGGGGACACACCGGGCTGGCCGGAAGGTCCCTGTGGTTCTTCCCGCAAATAAAGACACGTCTCTCGTGTTCACCAGTGACTTGATTGATTGGGATACTCTGAGAATGCTGGCTGTCTCCTGCGTGGTAGAGCGCTGGTAGTTCTCAGTGAACGTCCCGACTTGATTGCTGTCAACCTCGCCTGGCCTTGCTGACCGTGGAGGAGCGCCGTCCAGTGAGGAGCCTCCAGCACGAAACTCCGCAGACCACCTCCGACACGCTCAGTCAGTCACAGCACCTTCTCCACACACCACGAACGTCTCTTCTAGTGTTTGAGTTGCATTTTTACCTTTCTTGCAATGATAAAGCATGATATGCTGGAAAAGTTTAGTATTTTCTTCCACCTTCAGTATTAAAATAACTACACAAAATTCCAATTTTGATAAGGTTTTTTTTAACGCACGCTGACAGGACAGCTGTCAGCCTAACAGAATTGTTTGAAGTCAGAGACAACCAAGCGCAACTAGAGCCGTCGTACGGAGCCAGCCACACAGACTTCTCGGCCGCCCAGCACTCCGTCCACTGGACTTCCCTTCCTCGCCCAGCGTCGGAGCTTCTGCGCAGGGGCCTCCTCGCGAGGGGCCGCGCTGCGCAGCCGCGGTCGCCTGGGTCTGAGACACCTGCAAGGACACGCCAGTGGCTCTGTTTGGAGAAGGACGGGGCAAACCACGCGACTCTAAAGCGTTCATGATGAATTAAGATAAAACGCTCAGGACGCTGACCCCCAGTGTTCTCGCAGGGAGGAAGTCAGAGCCCTCGGGGCTTGCGGGGTGTCAGTCACGCTAGAAACCAGGGTCGTCGGGCACAGAGGGAACCGCAGGTGCTTCCGGGAGAAGCAGGAGTGGGGGTGCCTTTGTTTTCTCAGAGGGACGGGCTGGTCTGGGGGCGTCTAGCCAAGCGAACCCTCAGGGCTCGTTCGGCTTCGGTGAAAGAAGCGCTGCTCAGCCTGATGAAAGACTAGGGACTCAATTAAAGATAAATTGAAATTTGTGGGATTCGGTCTTTTAAAAACAAATTAGTGATCACAGAACTGGCCTAGTGTGTTAATTGATGTACCGAGTGTATTGATTTAAGGCTAACTGTTCGATTAGAATTTTTACTTTCCTCGTTTTCTGGAAGTAGAAAGGTAACTGGAATACGCATCAGTTTGAAACATGCCTCGGAGTTGGAAGTGCTTCCGGAGCTGCTGCTGCTCCTGGCCCGCTCTGGGCGGCCGCCGTGTGTGAGCTGGTTTTGGCGAGGGCTCCCGACGGCCTCCGTCTGCGGGAGTGCCGCACTCGGTCTGCTCTGTTCCTGCTGCGAGCGGGCCTTGCGGGCTGCGGCCTCCGGGGGCACGCCGTCACACCTGCCGCAGGGCCCGGTGCCCTGGTCACGCTCCACTTGGTCTGCTTCACGTGTGCCTCTTCACGTGACTGTGCGTGTTTTCTTAATGCACATTTAGAAAACTCACTTTGTACTTAGTCTTTTCAGTTTGACGGCAAAGGGGCTTGCAGGCTCCCCTGTTGCGTCCCACTGCTCGTCTCTGCGTGTGGGTCAGAGGTGGGCGGCCAGCAGTGGGCCTCGTGGCGGAGGGTGCACGTAGTGGTGGGGACGCCAGTGCACAGCCGGTCCTCAGCAGCAAAGCAGGCAGGGGGTGGGGGCTCGCGGCACCAGCGGTGTGTCTGGACAGTCTCAGGGGCTCTCGGCTGCCCTGGAGCGTCTTCTCACCACTTTGCTAGAAAGGGGCGTCTGTGCCTCAGAGACCAGACGATCTGGGTGGTTGGCGTCACCGGGGTCTGCCCCTGCACACACACAACGCACCGGAGGCTTAGGGTGGTCGCGGAAGGCATTGCTCCTGCGGAAACGGACGTTGCCCTGGAAACAGCTGGGCTCCTCAGTGCCCGTGTGGTGGTCTGCGGAGAGAGACGCTCCTCTGAAGGAGGTAACGGGTCCTGGAGACAAGGCTGCTGCCCCGCCGGTCCCATCAGGGGACAGAGGAGCCTGGTGGCCGCAGGATTCCAGCAGCCACCTCTGGGTGCAGGAGGCCCAAGTGAGCAAAAACCACCAAACAGTTGCTTGGGGGATGCTTCAGAGACGAATTTTTGCAGCCCCCCGTGGGCCTCATTTGGACCCTGACGCAAGCTCCCCAGCTCAGTGACAAAGCCTGTGACGCGAGACGGTGCGAGGCTGGAACGCTGACTGGGTGTGTGTGACGTTAAGGAATTACTGTTAATGTATTTTAGCCACGATAATGGGGTTTTTAAGAAAAAGTTCTGGAGACCCCCAGTCAGGGTGGAGGCACAGGTAAACAAATACACCTCGCCACCCTGCACAACCACAGGAAAAAAAATTACAGCTGGACTTCAAATCAAGTAGTGCCCAGAACCACCAGAAAATCAAGCTCTGTGGAGGTCGGACAGCCAAGGATTTAAAGAGGCCACGTTCATCCAGATGGGGGGGGCGGGGCGGAGACAGGCAGAGTAGCTCAGAGACGCGACGTGACACCAGGAGGCGGCGGAACGGGTGGCCCCATGTTCGCGGGTGGCCCCATGTTCGCGGGTGGTGGCTATAGACCAGGGGGCATACCCTGGTCAGGAGCAAAGGATCCCAGGTCAGACTTCACAGTCCTGGGTTCCAGACCCAGGAAGACAAATCCCATAACTTCTGGCTATAAAAACCAGTGGGGGTTGGGGTGGTGGAAGAAACTGCCAGATTGTTAGGAGGCTCCACGGAAAGGGCCCACCTAGACTTAGGACTCGTGCGGACCCACCCCCTCTGGACTCAGCACCAGCGCAGCAGCTGGAGGGACGCCAGTCACATACGGGGCGAAAGTGAAGTGACTAGAAATGGCAAGTGCCAGGCACCCCTCCAGAAGCCAGGCAAGAGCACTGTCCCCTCTCGGAGCCCTCCCACCACACAGAGCCACAGAGGGGTGAAGTAGGTTGCCCCTCCCTGGTGATCACCTGAGGCTCCGCCCCACACAATTTACAGGTCCGCTCTTCTGTAACGATAGACCTCCCTACTAAGACGGGAAGTCAGAGCAGCCCCCCCCCAACACATAGAAACACACACAGGGAGGCTGTCAAATTGACAGGAGGCAGAGAAACATGACCCAAACGAAGGAACAGATCAAAATTCCAGAGAAGCAACTAAACGAAACAGGCAACCAACCTATCAGATGCAGAGTTCAAAGCGCTGGTACGCAGGCTGCTCCAGGATCTCACTGGGCACGGCGACACCACGGGAGGCCTGGGCACAATCGAGGGTCACGTGAAGTGAGATGAAGACAAAGCCACAGGGAACCAGCAGTGGAGGGGATGAATCAAGTCAGCGATTCGGAACACGAGGAAGGAAAAAGTACTCAAAAAAACAAGGATAGTATGAGGACCCTCTGGGACATCTCCAAACATCCGAACCATACCAACATCCGAATCACAGGGGCGCCAGAAGGAGAGGAAGAGCAAGAAATTCAAAACTTATTTGAAAGAATAATGAGAGGAAACTTCCCTAATTTGGTGAAGAAAACAGACTTATGAGTCCAGGAAACACAGAGTCCCAAACAAGCTGGACCCAAACAGGATCACCCCAAGACACATCATAATGAAAATGCCAAAGATGAAAGATAAAGAGAATCTTAAAGCAGTGAGAGGAAAGGAGACAGTTACCCACAAAGGAGTTTCCATTAAGACTTATTAGATGATTTCTCAAAAGAGACCTCGCAGGCAAGAAGGGGCTGGAAAGAAGTATTCCAAGTCATGAAAGTCAAGGACCTACATCTGAGATGACTCTATCCAGCAAAGCTTTCATTTAGAATGGAAGGGCAGATAAAGTGCTCCCCAGATAAGGTCAAGTTAAAGGAGTTCATCATCACCAAGTTCTTATTATATGAAATGTTAAAGGGACTTGTTTAGGGAAAAGATCAAAACTATGAACGTTAAAATGGCAATCTATACATAACTATCAACAGTTGAATCTAAAAAACTTTACATGTAACTAGAACAGGAACAGAATCATAGATAAGGAGATCACGTGGAGGGTTATCAGCAGGGGAAGGGGACAATGGGGAAGAAGGTGCAGAGAATAAGAAGCACAAATGGCAAGTAGAAAACAGACGGGGAGGTTAAGAACAGTACAGGAAATGGAGAAGCCAGAGAACTCACATGCACGACCCATGGGCATGAACTAAGGGGAAGGGAATGCTAGTGGGAGGGCGGTACTGGGTCGGAGGGGGCAAAGGGGGGAAATTGGGACAACTGTAATAACATCAATAAAATATATTTAAAAAAAATAAAGTTGTCTTTGACAGTGCACTGAGATAGTGAAGTCTGGGACTCCTCCCCCGTGGGTGGGGGGAGCCGTATGGCTGTGGCTCATGATGGTTGCGGGCACGTGGGGTTTACCGACCTTTTCAGGCTGCTTTGTATTTGTTTGTGACGTTTTTTAATAAAAACTTGAAGAATTCACTTAAACTGGGGCAGATAAGAGTTGTATAAAAAGCATTTTAAAACGGACGTGTTTTGTGCCTTGTAAGAAAAGGCGCTGACTTACGTGTGTTTCCTTTTCTCCAGGGTATTACCGATCTCTCTACTTGTTAATCAACAGCAGGCTTCCATCGAGTATTGAGTATTCCGATTTATCTCGAGTTCCTATTGCAAAAGTGTTGCTAGAGAATGTTCTGAAACCACTGCACTTTACTTACAACTCCTGCCCAGAAGGTGCAAGGTGAGAGGGGGTAATTGCTTTGTTTGTGATTTCACGAGGTCTGTATGTATCTCACAATGGCTTTGATGCAGGGTGCTATCTTAAATGATAGGCGTGAACGTCGAATTTTTAATTTACTAATGTGACTCGGTTTAAAGAAAAATGTACTTTCTCCGTCTGGCCTGCACGCTACCGCAGATGACAATTCTGAAGACCTGGCTGTTTTCCTGCTTCCCAGCGGCAGCTGGCAGGGACACGGGGACGGGGCTGTGTCCTCTCACAGCGACCTGCAGCCCGCTCTGCTCGGGGCTGGTGGCTGAGCGCCCTCCCCGCGGGAGGCTGGTGCTGGGGAGTCACTGTGGCCGTGGGCCGTGTGTGTGTGTGGGGGGGAGTCACTGTGGCCGTGGGCCGTGTGTGTGTGTGGGGGGGAGTCACTGTGGCCGTGGGCTGTGTGTGTGTGTGGGGGGGTCACTGTGGCCCTGGGCCGTGTGGGGGGGGGGAGTCACTGTGGCCCTGGGCCGTGTGTGTGGGGGGGAGTCACTGTGGCCCTGGGCTGTGTGTGTGTGGGGGGGTCACTGTGGCCCTGGGCCGTGTGTGTGTGTGTGGTCACTGTGGCCGTGGGGGGGGGGGTCACTGTGGTCGTGGGCCGTGTGAAGAGCACGCGTGTCCCCTTCCAGGCGGCAGGTGTTCACGGCCTTCACCGAGGAGCTCCTGGCGGCGCCCTTCACGGAGCAGGTTTTCCACTTCGTGCTGCCCGCGCTGGCCGACGCCCAGGCCACCTTCCCCTTCGAGCCCTTCCTGGAGGCGCTGCTGGCGGCGGAACATGGGCGGTCCGGGCCCCGCGGGGGCGCGCCCTGGCTCCTCTACGTGGTCCTGACTGTTGGGGAAAGCTACCTGGGTACGAGCACCAGACAGGTCCTCCCGAGCCCTGAGTGGGTCATGGCGCAGGTCTGTCAGGACAGGCCACGCCCAGTGGGGGCAAGGTCACAGGGTCGCCATCCCCGGGGTTTCCTGGGAGGGTGCCGAGGCCGCAGGGCTGTGCTGGACGGGCCCCCGTGGAGAGTGCTGACCTGCACTGGGTCGGGGTAGACACCCGTCCTCAGGTCACACGGGCTCCGGACTTCAGCGCTGAGTTGGGGCAGCAGGTGCGCGTACGAGGATGTCTCCCTGTGTGCGTCCAAGGCCAGCTGCTCTGGGGTCACGGTCGGTGCCGGTCAGCCACGCCCGTCCGCGTGCAGGACGGGGCAGCGGCTCTCCAGTCGGTCGGATCGCCCGCGGCGAACTGCTGCCACCCACTGTCTCCCGCAGGGACGCTCTCGGAGGAGGGCCTGCTGGTGTACCTGCGCGTGCTGCAGGCCTTCCTGTCCCAGCTGCCCGTGTCGCCCGCCCGGCCCAGCTGCCCGGACTCCGCCAGCGACTCCGAGGACGACAGCGCCGAGGCCGACCAGCAGAGGGGCGCGCCGGTAAGCTCCGGGCCGCCGCGGAGCTGCACCAGCCGCACCCTTGGGCTCCCAGTGGTCTCTGGCTCCGGGTCCGTAAGAGACGCGGGGGGAGGGCGTGTCGGCCGTGAAGCCTTCCTGAGGGTCCGTGGCGGTGCGGGGGCTCTCAGCCCGTTGCGTTCCTGGTGTCCGTGTGAAGAACAGGCCGTGGCAGAGGGGACACAGATGGGCGCGGACTGTGACGCCAGGCGGCAGAGCTGGGCCCCCTGTTGTGCTCGCACCGGTGGTGTTTTGCGGGGTGGGGGGTGTTGTCAGCGTCCGCGGGAACTGTACTCTGGAGAGCGCCCCGCAGAGCAGCTCCAGCTGCCGTCCCGGCGGGTCCTGCCTCACACGGTGCATCTCGTCGGTCCGGGGGTCTGGGGGTCCGCAGAGCCCACTTTGCCTGCCTCAGTCTCTAGTGCAGTGTTCCGTTGGGCGGGGGCGTGTAGGTTACGTGAGCGTGTCGTCCCAGTTTTCAAACAGCGCGGTTTTGTGTGCGTGCTTGTATCTATCTGCGTGCACGTGCACACATCCACACGTGAAAACACGTGTGTCTTTGATTAAAGCCCCAAATCAGTCAACTCTGTAGAGCGCTGGCTCAGGTTTTATTCAGTGAATCAGATCTTCTAGAGAATTAAGATATAAAATAACAGATTTATGTATTTCATTTCATTGTTTTTAAGTGTTCTTTAATAGTCTACTCTGCTTCAGCCCACTCTGCTTAAATCACTCAGACAGTTTGCAGTGGAAATCCTTCCGTGGTGAGGTGTTCGCACAGACAGATGTTTAGTGCGGCACACTCTAAAAGTGGGGGACGAGCGTCCCTCAAAGTGGGCACGCTGTCCGTTCGGTAGCACCCCTGGGTGCACGCTGTCCCCACGCTGCTGTGCTGGACCCCACTGCCGCACACCCCAGACCTCAGGTTTCTGTGCGGGATGCCGCGCTATGGCCTGGGGAGGTTGGGGTGGTGCCTGCCCTGCGTTTTGACTGGAAGAAAAACGAGACCCTCTGTGGGCGGGGCAGAGAGGGGGCACCCACGGAGCACCGCTAACCTGCCGTCCCTCCCCGGTGTGTTCCAGGCGGACGGACGGCTGTCGCTGCCGCACATCACGGAGGAGTGTCTGAGGAAGCTGGACACGAAGCAGCAGACGAACACGCTGCTCAGCCTGGTGTGGCGGGACTCGGCCAGCGAGGAGGCCTTCACGCTGATGGCCTGCATCTGCCACACGCTCCTGGTGCAGCAGCGCATGATGGTGCCCCGAGTCAGGCACGTGCCCGGGCGCGGCCCCCGTCCCCTGTCCCCTGTCCCCCCGTCCCCGTTCTGCTCTCAGTCTGTGTCGGGGCGGCCGCTGGTTTCCAGGGGGGCGGGACACGGGGCGCCTCTGCCTTAGCGGTCCATGGGAAACGAGAGCCAGGGAGGGTCCTTCCCCGGGCCTGCCAGCCCTGCGGGCGCCCTTCCCTGGCCGGCGAGCTCTGCAGTGCCCTGGGCCGCGCCCGGGCAGCCTCTGCCTCGTCTCGGGAGCCGGCGGTGATGGAGCAGAGAGCAGTGCACTGCCCTCGGCTCATTCCCGCCGCTCCTTCCCCAGAGCACCTGGGCCGCTTACCCCGGCTGTCCCCAACTGTGCTTTTCAGACACTCTGAAACTAGGTTTTAACAGCAACAGAATAGCAAGTGGAAGTGGCTAGTTTGTGCTCGAGTGCCTGGCGTCACCTTCAGCTTTTTTCCCTCTGTTTTAAGTAATAGTTTAGAGCAGTTTCGTAGGAGTCTGGCAGAAAAACCGGTGATGGAGCACAGCACAGAACGACTGCAGGTGTGCCGGGAACGGAGGGCCGGGGAGGGCTGCCGGACGGCCCTGGCGGTGGCAGGCCCTGCACTGTGCCGGGTGGCTGAGGCCGCTTCTGAGCACTGCTCGCCCACAGCAGGACGAGGGCCGCTGCTTTGTCCTGGACGGTGCCCTCTGATGAGAGCTGTGGGGGGCGGGGCGTCGTTGGCAGAAGCTGCCTTGTCACTGGGAAGGCGGCCCTCACGAGGTGCCGTCCGAGCCACCGGTGTTGACCACCATGGAGGAGGTCAGGTGCTGAGGCCGAGATCCTCCTGGGCGGGGAGCTCTCGGGCCACTCATTGCGTGAGAGCGGGCTGGAGACCCGAGGGCACCTGGTCCCTGCTGTGGGCTGCCAGGCACTGCTCCCGCACGGCTTCCCCCACGGCCGCTGTGCAGGCCTGGTGCCTGCTCCCTGCAGGACGTGTCCCGGGGGCCTCGCCCTGGGGCGGTGAACACGTCGGGGTTTAGGGGTCCAGAGTGTGCTTTCAGAGCTCACGACAGAGCAGATGGGCCTCCTCCAGTCCTTAACGGGTTCCCATTGCTTCCAGGTCTTTTGAAAAGGTGGCTGGAACAGAGTTAGTCTGTCCAGTCCAGCCCCTCGCCCTGCAGTCCAGCCGGGCCCCGCCCAGCCCCTCAGGTCCCCAGTGGGGTGGGGCTTTGCAGTGCGGTCTCTGCCCCAGGTGCCTGTTTCAGCAAAGGAAGGACGAGCTCGGAGGACGGTGACCACTCCCCAGTAGGGAGCGGGGAGGAGTGAGAACGCATATTGGTTACTGATCCCCTTTACGCTGAAAGGCTTGTCTGTCTGTCTGTCTGTCTGCAGAGATGCCCCCAGGCCACCGGCAGCTCGACACTCCCTCCTGTACACCAGGCACCTCCACAGACCTGGTGCGGTGACTCTGCCTTGACTCGGGGCTTCTCAGCTCCCTGCTGGGAGCCTCGTGAGCCAGTTAGACCTCCCTTCCTGCTCACTTTCCCAGTGCCTTCCTGCCCGCGGGCGCTCAGGAGGTCTCTCCCAGCAGGGGCTCCGCCCCCCGTCTGGAGCTCCGCCCCCAGCCCAGAGGCCTTTGGGCCTGTCCTCAGACCCTGCCCCTGCCCCGGTCAGGCCGGCCTCCTCCCCCAGCTGGGGTCCTGCTGGCCGTCTCTCAGGAAGTCACCAGCAAACCAGGGCTGCTGCCCTCCAGTGAGGTTAGAGTGCGCATCTTGTTCCTCGGTGCCACCCGCCACGTCCCGCGTGCCCAGCGGTCTGTGTGGTGGTGGCAGGGCCCACCTTGTCGTCCCCCCCCCCCCGCCTTCGGGCGCCAGGACATAGGTGCTGCACGGTGCGTGTCGTGGTTCGCCAGGCTGCAGTGTCAGAGTGTCGCAGTGTCACTCTGGTGGTGTCCCCGTCTCACTGGAACATCGCCCAGGCGGGCCCCTGGCGCTTGGGGGACATTGATGTGCCTCAGCTCCCCGGCCCACGGAGCAGCTTCCTGGCCGGCACCAGGCGTCTCTCTCACGTGACGTGCGGCCATGGGGCTCTGGGGCCTCCTCAGTCCCCGGTGCCACCTCCCACCTCCCTCCTTCCTCCTGCTTTAGTCTCCGCCAAGACACAACCTCCTCCTCGTGCCGTCCCTTCTTGGCCGAGCCGTCTGTAGGTCCGTGCTGTGGCCACTGCCTTTCGGAAGCCTTCCCGAGTGTGTGGGCCAAGGCTTCTCCGCACGGCCCGTGCAGCGCCGCTGGGCGAGGGGTGCTCCCTTGCGGAGTGCAGCTCTGAAGGGGTGGTGCTCGCACTTAGGGGCAGGTGGGCCTGCACTTCCAGGCTCCGCCCTCCTGTCCTAGCGTCTGAGAACTCGGAAGCAGAACTTGAAAGGCAGTGTTTCAGGGACCAGAGCGGTTGGCGTTATCATGCGCCTGCAGTCTCCAGCTTTATCACCATGCACTGGGCTCTTCTCCCAGAAGTGGGCAGGACAAGGCAGCCTGCTCGGGTGCGCCCTCTGCTGACCCCGGGGAGGCAGATGGCTGTGCACCTCCGCCCGCCCTCGCGCCCTCACCCTGCAAGTCCCATCTTCAGTCGTTGGGATGGAAGGGTCATGCAGGTGACTTCCGTGGGGAGAAGTACAGCATGCTGCAGAATTATTTCTAAGTGTTCGTGGTTTGTAAACAAGTTTCATAGTATTTCAGAAAAACATCGAGGAGTCACCTAACTACAGAGAGAAATACTTGTTTTTTTGTCTGGTTTTGTTTGCTTTTATCACCAGTGATGTTTCTGCTACAATCAGTAGGGTTAATGGGCTACTGACCCGTGTTAAAATTGGCATTCTCTTGCCCTGGTCGGTGTGGCTCAGTGGGTTGGAGCATCGACCGGTAAACTGAAAGGTGGTGGGTTCGACCCCCGACCCGCGCTCACGCCTGGGTGGTCGTCTGATCCCCAGTGAGGGTGTGTCTGGGAGACGACCGGTCCACCCCCGTCCTCTCGCTCTCGGAAGAGCAATGAGAACACGTGCTCGAGTGAGGGTGAAAGTTCTCCAGCGTTCCCACACGCAGCGGTGTCACCACACGCAGCCGCGTCACCGCGGAGTCTGTTCCCTGTTCCGGGGTGAGCGCGGGGGAGGAGCTGGCGCAGTCGCCGGGTGCGAGTCCGTCCCGCTCAGCACCGCCCCTGGTGGTGGGCTTTCCAACCTCTCAGAGCCTTGTGAGCGTGGGTGAGGGGTGGTTTCCGAGGAAACGCAGGGGTCCCGGGAAAGGCCGACGTGAGGGCCCACCAGCGCTCAGAACCTGCGGGGGAAGGCGGCCGCGGGGAAGCCTCCGCAGGCCGGGGCTGCCTCCCGCCGGCTGACCCCGCGGCCTGACCTCGGAGCCCGAGCGGAGGCCCGTCCCCAGGAGGGCGCGGGCCAGGGGTGGGCAGCTGGCTGCAGAGGCCGGGCCCGGGCCCCGGGCCCCGGGCGCTCGTTGCACCCAGCTGTGTGTCTGAAGCCCCGCTGCTGGTCCGGGTCCGGGTGGCGAGGGAGAAGTGTCTGTTGGCAGCGAGTGGCCTCCAGCTGAGATGTGTCTCAGGGTTTTCATGGTCACGAAGGAGTTCAGAATTTGCTTTTCCCCTCAGGTGGTGCTGTGAGTGCTGCTTTCGCCGGCAGAGCGGCTGTGGCGGCAGGGGCCCCCGGTAGCTGGCGGGTGCCCAAGACACCTTCTGCGTGGGGTGGCTGGCTTCTCCACTGCCTCTGTCCTGTCCCTCGGTGTCCCTGCGGGCAGCGGCCTGGTCCTCGCTGTGCAGGCCAGGGGGGCAGCTTCCCAGACGTCCCGGCAACTTGTGTGCAAGTGTGAGGCCTTGCTCGGTAGTCTGCTGAGTGACTCACTTGGGGACTGTCGTTGCTTCCAAGCACAGCTCGGGGGGAGGGGGAGCGGTGTGTGCCCCCTGCAGCGGCCTCTCGAGGGCTGTGAGGCGGCGTCGGCTGTCCCTGGGAGGAGGCGTGCCGGGGCCCTGCGGGGCGCTGTCGCAGGGGCGCAGAGGAGGTGCCCCTGTGGCGCCGCGTGGTTGCTCAGACTCTCGAGGCGCTGAGTTCAGTGTTCACATGGAACGCAGTTTTCTTTTTAAGGTTTTTTTTTAAGATTTTATTTATTTTTGTTTTTAGAGAGGGAAGGGAGGGAGAAAGAGAGAAGCGTCAATGTGTGGTTGCTGGGGGCCATGGCCTGCAACCCAGGCATGTGCCCTGACTGGGAATCGAACCTGCGATGCTTTGGTTCGCAGCCTACACTCAATCCACTGAGCTACGCCAGCCAGGGCTGATAATACTTTTAAGAGAACTTCTCAACTGAAGAGAAAGGAGGCAAGAAATGTTACCTTTCAGAATTCTCTTTCATTGAAAGTTTGTATTTTTCGTTCATTTTTTTTGTGCTCTTTTTTCTGTGTAGCTGTTTGTCACCCTCCTAGTATGTACAACCTGGGAAAGGCAGGAAAACCGACACTGGAGCCCACTCCCGTGTCGTGTGGGCAGGGTCTCTCCCCACGGGGTCTCGGGTGGGGGTTTGCCCGCCGCTCGCCACAGGGTGCCAGAGTTCTCCAGGGCTTGTTTCCTTCATCTCCTGCAACTTACTGTGTCATTCGTTACTTTTTAAAATTATGCTAGTGACTTCAAGAAGTCTGGTTTTCTTCATCCTGGTTTTGAGACTTGCCCGGCTGGTGCCCCTGTAGGCTGCGTGGTGGTGTTGCCGCTTTGTCCCGGGGTGTGCGTGGGGTGGACACACACACCCCCCACGCAGGGCCGC
The DNA here is from genome assembly GCF_019186645.2 of Phyllostomus hastatus. Classification (NCBI taxonomy): domain Eukaryota; kingdom Metazoa; phylum Chordata; class Mammalia; order Chiroptera; family Phyllostomidae; genus Phyllostomus; species Phyllostomus hastatus. Next base: position 3,014,448 of record NW_025333796.1, read on the forward strand.
CCCTCACGTGTCGGAGCCAGGGAGGCCTTAGAAGTGAAGGGGTTCCGCCGCCTCTTTCCCTGGGAAGTGCTGCGGCCTGGCCTTCGAAGGGCAGGGAAGCCGGGGGACCTCGCAGGCTCTCCCCAGCCTGAGGCTTCGTGGCCGTCGTCGGGGAACTGAAAGCAGGAGAGGTCAGCCCCCCTCGGACCCCGCCTCCCTCCCACCCTGGCCCTGGCCCTGGCCCTGGCCCTGGCCCTGGCCCTGGCCCTGGCCCTGGCCCTGGCCCTGGCCCACGTGCCTCACCGACTCCCACCCCTCTGACGGTGGCACCAGGGCTGCAGAGCGCAGGGCTGGCCGAACGGGCGCCCCGCAGCTCCTCGGCCCCGTGGAAGAGGTGCTGTCCAGAGGTGTGCTCCGCCTCAGGACGTCGTCCGCAGCGTGTTTTCTGGGCTCTAGTTGATGTCAAAACCGTTTTTATGTGCGTGTTTCCAGCTTCGTGACTTAAAACCAGGTGCTAAATGGTACGGGTGTTGAAAGTGTGTGTGTCAGTAATGGCAGCGTTAGCGACGCCTCCTCTCACAGTGCGTGTGTAATGAGTGTTCTGCAGCACGTGCTCGGGAGGGAGCGGGCTCTGCTCCTTCTCCCGGGAGCTCTCTGGCCGCGGCGCGAGGCCCGCGGAGCTCGGGAGGGCGTGGCGTCCCGTGCACCTGCGGTGGCGGTGTGTGTCGGCGGCGCGGGGCAGGGCTCTCCCAGGCGGTGCTGTGTCCTCGGCCTGTGCTCTGCTGAAGCGACGTATGGACGAGTGTTCGCTGACTCTTCTCTCCCCTTCCTTTCCAGGCTTCTCTACAGCTTAGCCTTTAATGCCAGGTTTCTGAGGCACCTCTGGGTTCTCATATCGTCAATGACAACGCGGATGATCACAGGGTATGTGGTGCACGCGGGCTTACACGTTGCGCTTAAGGACGTGGGACATGGCGGCCTCCTCAAAAACCCTGTAAGGTGTTCTTCAGCACTGTTCCTCTCTGGTGACCACTGCCCGTTAGAAGTGGCGGTTACACAGTCCCAGGGTCACGGGAGGGAAGCGTCACTGCCCGTTGTACAGGTGTCTGTGCGCAGTGTGACGAGTGTGGCTTTATCTGAGGGTAAGCTTGTTTTTAAAATTCTAGCCATTTTTGGAAATGACAGACTTGAACATTTCTTTGCTCCACATGACTTTAGATAAAGAAAATTGTGCTTTTCATAAAGAATGTAGAATGGAAGCAAATTTAGCACATCACACAAACAGTAAAAGGTAACGGATATTGTAGAAGTAGGTTTTTTAAAACCTCGTGTTGAGATAGTTGGACCTTTCTCGTGTGAGTCGCTGTGAGACGTACAGGCGAGAGCCCTTACCGCGCTGGCTCTAGTCCAGTGCTGAGCAGAGCACTGAGTCCCCGGGGTGACCGCCCTCAGCCCGTTCCCATGGCGTGCGCCCCTCTGCCGAGTCTGAACGGACCCCCGCACACTGTCGCGGGGAGGGAGGCGGCGTGTGACTCGGCTCCCCGGGGACTGTGCCCGAGAACGCCGCTGTGCGTGCGGCTCGCGCAGCACCACTGTGCCCTGGCGGGGCCGCTGGCGGGGAGCCCGCCTGGCCGGGACTGGGAGTTTTAGGGCAAGACTTTGGAAAGAAGACTTTCTTTTTGTTTCTGGCTGTTTTCTTTTGGGGAGACAAGAAGTTGGAAAGAGGCAGTTTTGGTGGGTGAGGGTGGGGTCTGCCGTGTGAGTGGGTGTGCGGCGTGTGGGGCGGTGCGGGGAGTCCAGGCGCCTCGCCGCTCCCGGCGTGGAGTGCTGAGGGGGGCAGCCCCGGGTCTGCGCCTGGGCCTCGGTGACTGCCAGCCCGCAGTGACGGGGGCGCTGTGTCCAGGTCAGCTGCGCAGGCCGCTGTCACCGACGGGGCCTGCAGTTCGTGTGGCCTGGCTCTGGGGTCCGGGGCTGGCCGGAGGAGCCGCGGCCGATCTCCGCGCCGTCTTCCACTTCTCGTGGCACCGTGGGGCTCGATGGCGCTGTGGCGGCTGTCCCATCGGCATGCTGTGTTGAAAAACCTCACCAGGACTCGTGAAGGTTGTGCAGCCATTTTAATATTGAAGCTGGAAGAAAACACGCAGCATTTTTACTTCAAGAAAGGCAAACATGCAGGAAAAGATGTGTGCAGTCGTACAGAGAAGGCGCCGTGGCTGAGCGGACACGTCCCGAGAGGCCTGCGAAGGTTCTCGGTGCGGGGGGATTTTGTCCAGCTAGTCCTCACCCAGGGGCTGTCCTGCACTCGGGCAGGGGTGCAGCGGCACCTCGGCCTCTCCCCGCAGTAAGTCAGCAGTGGGAGGGAGCTGACGCACTCACAGTGTCCACATCGGTGGCGTCATCGGTGCAGACGAGAAGCGTGTCTCTTATCTTTCAGAGCATGTTTACCTAAACGGACATTTGGGCCGGCCCTCGGTTCTCACAGAGCGAGGAGCGGAGGTTCCAGTGATGCGGCTGCCGTCGAGGAGCTGCCCACAGCCCCGGGGCAGGGACCCAGGGGAGGCCTGGGGGGTCTTCCTTTCCTGCCCCTTGTTGCCAGGGGAGGGGCAGCTTCAGGCTGTGTTGTGCTCTCGGTGCCCACCTGGACTTTCCCAGGGGACAGCCTGTCTGAGGCGGGCGCAGGCTGGGGACCCTCAGGACAGGCATTGGCCATGGAGGCCAGCCGTCTGTGTGTTCGTGACGCCGCCTCGTGCTGAGGGAGCGGAGTCACCGAGTGGGAGACTCTGTTTTTAAAAACTCACTGTTTTTAAAAAGCCAGTGGAGGATGAGTTTCATTTTCCATGTGTAACTTATTAAAATAAAGTTCTTCAAGAAACTCAGAGTGCATCAACCCTGATACACGTGGCATGCCTTCACTGACTGTTGGGCTAAAGGGCCTAGTCTTTCTGAGTGGCGCTGAGCAAGTGTGCGTGGCCCGGCCCTCCGAGCTGTGCCGGGTGGGAGGACAGCCAGAGGCGGGGTCTGAGGGCACAGGCTCTCTTCCGCCTGGGCCTGCGCCCGAGGCCCCGGGGGTTTCCCGGGGACTGCGATGTGGGGGCAGGTGGGGGCACACGGGGCCAGCTGGTCTCTGCTTCCCGCCAGGCGCCCGCGGGAGGGGCCTCTGCTGGAGTGGCGAGCGGCACGGTCCCCCGGCCCCGAGGCTGTACCAGTCCCAGCGGGGCTGGCTGCCCGGTGTGGCCCCCGTGTCCCTCTGCACTGTGTCCCTCCGCACCGGGCGGAGCGGGAAGCACTCCTGAAGCTCTTCTGAAGCAGGAGCCCGTTCAGTAGCTCAGCGGGAGCTTCCACAGCGGAAGGGAGGCTCTTTCTGGGGGCAGGGGAGGGGGGCCAGGATTGAGGGCGCAACCTGCAGCCTTGTGCGGAGGGCCAGCCGAGGCCGGGTGGGGGGCGGGCAGCCCGAGGTCGCGCTGGTGCTCCTCACCGGCCAGCTCTCTGGTGGCCCGCCAGTGTCTTCCCGCTGCAGTCCGTCCTCGTAGGCTCTCTCCTGGCTCCAGAAGGCCGTGGGGGTCCGTGTCTGTGGCAGAGGGCGCGGTCAGTGGGACGTGAGAGGCCTCACTCTGTCCCGGCCGCCTGAGGACGCAGGCACACCGCTGGCCCTTCTTCCCGGGCGCAGCTTCTGTCATTGGAACGGGCACAACTCCCTTCTGGGCTCCCCGACAGGGAGTTAGAGAGGACAGGTGGGCGGAAGAAGCGTCCGTCTTTCTAGGGAGCCAGTCGGAGCGTTGTGTGCGCGCTGGCAGGTGCGTGGGTGGCCCGCGGCGGGGGCGAGGGGGGCGCGGTGCAGGCGGCGTTGGGAGTGCGGTGGTGGGGGTGGGGGCGGGGCGTTCTGATTGCGAGGCGTGCTGACTGCCGTGACAGCTGACGCAGGCCTGTCGCTTGTTTACATTCAGGAATTGTTTTCTCGTCCTCACCGACGGACGTGCCTGCTGATTTTAGAGAGAGGGGAGGGGGAGGGGGGTACTCGTCGCCTGGCCGCCCCTCGCCTGCGCCCCGACTGCAGGCCCGACCTGAAGCCCAGGCCCGCGCCCTCGCGGAAACGGGAGCCGGGACCGTCCGGTGTGCGGAACGGCGCTCCAGCCCCCTGAGCCACGACGTGGTTCGGGAGACGGTTTTTTATGTTAACTCAACCTGCACCGTGTTCCCTGGAGTGTTACTTGTTCATCAACATCAGTTACGTTTGCAGTCCTGCATGTAGTGGCAAAGCAAGTAAAGGACGCAAGCCATTGTTTTTATTGATACCAACAAAACCTCGGACGTTGAGATCCTGCCTTCCATCTGTTAGCAGCACGTGACCCCGGGTGGCCCAGTGGGCTCGGGACAGGACCCTGCGGGTGAAGGGTCCACTGCTGGGCAGCGAGGCAGCCCCCTGCCCCTGTTCTGCACACACACAGCCTCTTCCTGTCCCCGTGGCTCTGCCCATGAGATGGGACAGTTGTCCTGTGTCCTTCTCAGCATCCTCCCCACGGCCCTGTTCTGGACCGGTCTCTCTGGTTGGCGAGACCACCCAGCACAGGGCTCGGTGCTGTGGCCACGTGTGGGAGGCGGGGTGTCTTGGACGGGGCGGTGGCCAGAGCCTTTCTTCTCCCTGGGACGGCGCTCACCCTGGTCCCTGTCCTCGGCCCTGCTCACGGGGGTGCTGCCCCCTGAGAGGTGTACCGTGGAGACCCGGACGCTCCCGGGCTCAGGCCGAGCCCCACCAAGCCCCCAAGGGTACCCGGCCGTCCACCGGGCTGCGCCTCCTGACCTGTGGGCCACCCGGGGCGGCCGGCTGGTCGTGTCCTGGGTCCTGGTCACATGTCATCTAACGTGTGCCTGCCTGTGGTTTGTGGAGATGTGTGCGAGGTGCCCACAGGACTGGCTGGACGTGCCGCGGGGGGCTGTGAGGCCTGGTGGTCTGGGAAGGGCTCACAGGTGACCCGCGTCGGCTCCGAGTTCAGTAACACAAGGCACCACATTTAACCACGAGAGGAAGGGGCTGCAGTCGAGGTGGGGGAAGCGAGTGTAGCCCACACCAGCTCTTTCTGGGTGCGGAGCCCCCAAGGCGCTCTCGGGACCGCTCAGCTCCGACTGCCCTACTCTGGGCGGCCCGTGGCGCCTGGCACAGGCAGGGACAGCCACCAAGCCGGGATGGGAGCTGGGCTCCGAGAGGCAAGGCTCAGGGCGAGGGGGAGGCCCGACCCCTGAGCTCCTGTCCAGCTCAGTGGACCCTGTGAGGATGCCCCCAATGCTGAGCAGCTGGCAGACTTCCCGGGGCCAGAGCGCTTGGCCTCTGTGGGACGTGTCCGATGGGAAGGGGGGCTTTGGCCACGGAAGCAAAGTGGGCGTCCATGAGGGGGGCGTGACGGACACCGCCGTCCTCTGGGGGCGTCCTCGGGCGGGCTGGCTCTGGGGTGTCCGTGCACTGCTTGCTGCCTGCGGCCGGTGGGAGGACCGCACCTTGCCTCGGAGCGGACGCTGTGCTCATGGATGTGCTCGTCTCCCCGGGCCTGCCCGCCTGACTCCCTGTCCCCTGTCCCCGCGCCCAGGTCCGCAGTGCCGTTGCTCCAGGTGATCTCGAGGGGCTCGCCCATGTCCCTCGAGGACTCCAGCCGCATCGTCCCGCTCTTCTACCTGTTCAGCTCCCTGTTCAGCCACTCGCTGATTTCCATCCACGACAACGAGTTCTTTGGCGACCCCATCGAAGGTGAGGCTTTCGCGGGCCCTCCGTCGCCAGCCCTCGGCCCCTCCCTCCAGCGGAGGGGAGACTTCCGTCCTCTTCGGCCCCCTGGGTGCAGGGAGCGGCCCGTGAAGACCGGGGTGGGGCGGGCTGTTTTCCAGGCGCCGGCCAGAGGCCATCCTCCCTGATGCCCTTCACCCTGGAGGAGCTGGTGGTGCTGTCGCGGTGCCTGCGGGACGCCTGCCTGGGCATCATCAAGCTGGCCTACCCGGAGACACGGCCCGAGGTGCGGGAGGAGTATGCCACCGCCTTCCAGAGCGTCGGGGTGCGCACGAGCGCCGAGGTGCAGCAGTGCGTCCAGGCCGAGCGGAAGCGCTGGGTCCAGCTGTTCAAGGTCAGGGGCCGCGGGCTCTTCCCCGCAGACCCGCAAGCAAAGATGGTTGTTTTATGTTGGCCGTTGTTTTCTTCCTTCCTTTCTTTCTGTTTTCACTTTAGATGTCATTTCGGGATTTGGGTCTTTTTTCCTTTTTTGAGAAAATCCGATTTGTTGCGGTGAGATTGTAATAAGACGACGTAGGTTTCCAGTATGTGTTTCTGTGACGCGTGGTCTGCATGCTGCATGTGGGTCCGGCGCCCAAAGCCAGGTCCTCCCCCGTCCCCGAGTTCATCCCCTTCACCCTCTGCAACCCGGACGTCTGCCCTCCGTGAAACCCGTTTGCGCACGGCTGAACGCATCTGCTGGGAGCCCCCGCCAGTGCTCCCAGCAGCACGGGGAGGTGCACATGAGGTTCTTGATGTTCGTGTTTCCATCTTTCCCTGCGAGACCGCTACAGACTGTGTTTCTGTCGTCTTACAAGGAGTTAACACAGGAGGAGTGGGGCCATCAGTTTCCTGACACCGGGATATGAATTATCTCAGAAGAGCCCCGTCTGCCACCACGCAGGCAAGGCAGTGGGGAGTTGCCGGGGCTGCGGTGTCGGCAGGAAACCGCCTCCACGGAGGGAGACCGGCTGTCGGGGCAGAAAGAGGAAGGGAGAGGGCGCTTGGCTGCCCGTGGAGCCTCTGCGGCAGAGGCACCCAGTCAGCTAAAACCGCTCGTTAGAGGGCGAGAGCAGAGAAGTGCACTCTCCAAGTGGAGCGAGAGATTTACCGTCCAGGGAAGGCGGGCGACCTCTCGCGCACTAATGTTCCGTGCGAGTCATCAGCTGTCCCTCCAGGCCTTTTATCACCGCTGTTGTCACGCTATCTATTTAATTGAAAGAAGTTAATTGAATGAAAATGATCAACTAAGCTTGTATTAATATTGCTAATGGAACCTTCTTCTTGGCCATGTTTGGAGGAAGATGTCAGGCTAGACTTTAGGAAAGGCCCATTAGCGCTTGCACTTAACCTGATGGGCCAATTAAGGACTGCTTACTCATCCGAGGGGCGCGGCGGGCTCCGCGCGGCCCCTTCCGCTGGCCTCACAGCGCGTCCCCCTGCGGCCAGGCACCGGAGGCCGAGGGGCTGACGGACGGACGACGTGGCGATGGCACCACGCGGAACACAGTCCTGACGCACTGTTGAGTTTGCGACTGGTGCCCGCGGCTGTGGGGGTCTGCAGTTGGCGTGGTCACCCGCCTGCAGGCGCCCGAGTGAGGGCGTTCGTCACATGTCTGCCCTCCACGCACCCTCTCTTAGAGAGCGGCCGTTTTCTGACTTCTCCGAGTTAAAAGGACACTGACAACCCGTTTGAAACCCGGACTTGGGTAAACTTCCCTGGGTGTGCGGATTACGGTGGCATACGTGTTTCTTTCTAAGTATTTAATTAAACTCTGGGGCCTTTGTTAATAAAGCTTTCCATTATGTAGATAACAGGCACTGTGTGCAGTATCAGATAATTTCATCGTTTTATAGCACCTATTGAGAATTTAATAATTTTCGTTTGACAGGCTTATCTTTTGGACCTGGAAATCTCTGGATTTAATAATGCTATAGATTTCTCCCCTGGCCTTACTTTATTTTGCTTAAGCATTAACTGGAAATTTTGTAAATGGGTTTCTTTCTTATCCCTCAAAATGACTCATTTTCACGTTATAGGGATTGGGGGTTTTGAGAGTTAGGGTGAGAGTTCACTTTTTTTGTAAAGGATTGATTTGGGTTTGAAATCAGTTGTTAGGAAGACCTTCTGGGTTTAGAGCAGAGTTGTTTGAAGACAGTTACTTTGCACAACATCTCTGCCTCCTGTTGGTTGAGCCGAGGCCTGACCATGGCTGCAAGGGACAGCCTCTGTGAGCAGAGGAGGCCCGGCTGCCCCCAGGGTCCCTGCGCAGAGGGGATGCTCTGTGCCATGAAGTGGGGAGAGTGTCCCCCACAGGCACTGTGTCCAGACAGCATTCTGAGAGCTTGGGTGTGCTGGTCGCTTTAAGGCCATGGTGCTGGGGGGCAGGTGCTGTGACTCCTGTGACATAGGTGGGGTCATGTGGTCGTGGTTGGGAAGAACCAGAGTAAACTGTTAGCATTTTTTTAAAGTGTGTTTTATTGATTATGCCACTGCAGTTGTCCCAAGTTTCCTCCTTTGCCCATCTCCCCCTTAGTTCCTGTCCATGGGTCGTGCCTGTGGGTTCTTTGGCTTCTCTATTTCCTACACTGTTCTTAACCCCCCCCCCATCTGTTTTCTACCTGCCATTTGTGCTGCTTACTCCCTGTACCTTTTCCCTGACTGTCCCCTCCCCCCCACACTGATAACCCTCCGTGTGACCTCCATTTCTGTGATTCTGTTCCTGTGCTAGCTGCTTGCTTTGTTTGTTTGTGTGTTTTTAGGTTCAGTTGTTGATAGTTGTGAGTTTGTTGTCATCTTACAGTTCACAGTTCCGATCTTCCAGAAGCCACATTCGTCTGGATGAATGTGGCTTCTTTAAACTTAACCTTGGTTGTCGGACTTCCACACAGTTGGGTTATCTGGCAGTTCTGGGTGTTTTTTGTTGTGAGGTTAGTTGTGATCCTTCTCATGGTTGTGCAAGGAGGTGACGTGTGTCTGCCTGTGCCCCTTCCTGACCGGAAGCCCGTGAGCCTTTCCTCTGTCGAGCAGTGCCAGCGTGGAGTAGGAGACTGCAGGGTGGGTCTGCCTCCCGCCGACCTGGCAGGGTCTAGGGCCCCGGCTCCCTGGGCTGCCAGCCACTCTCGCTTGCAGCCCTGCACTGGTCCTCTCGAGCCAGGCTCTGGGAGAGGCTGCGGGCTGGTCCCGGAGCAGAATTTCAGGTGGAGAGAGGCCTCTCTCCGCCAGTGTGGGGACCGGGGTCTTCTCCCAAGGCCAGCGTCCACGCTGCTGAAACAGGGTCTGCGTTCGTCGGCTTCCTAGGCTCCTGTCGGGTGTGATCTGCAGCTCCGATTGCTCCAGCCCGTGTGTGCCCCTGGGCACGCGTGTGTGCGCACCTGCGCAGCGCCTCCAGAGGGGGGCCGGGGGGGGGGCGGGGCTCAGGCCCCGCCTCCCACACCGGTCTGGACAGAGGGCCCAGTCTGGACAGAGGGCCCGGTCTGGACAGAGGGCCCGGTCTGGACAGAGCGCCCGGTGCAGTGGGTTGCCGCCGTCTTGGGGGCTGGTTTGTGCTTTTCAGGTTCAAAAAGACTTCTTTGAAAACGAGGAACCGAGGCGATAGCAGACCCGAACGGCACCCCGTCACGCCACCCCCCCTCAGCTGGCTGCTCACCCAGGGGTGCCGAGTGCCGGCCTTTGTTCTGGCGAGCAGGCCCCTCCCGCCCGTCTCCTAAGGGCTGTTTCTGCTGGGTCCGGTTTTGCTTTAACCCTCGCCCGCGGGTGTGGTTACCGATTCCAGGGTGGGAGGGACGTGGATGTGAGAGAAGCATCCGTCCTGTCCCCCGCCCCCCGCCCCCCGCGCCCCCACTGAGGGGGCAGACCGGCAGCCTTCGTCGCCCAGGACGCCGCTCCGACCTGCTGAGCCCCGGGCCGGGCTCGTGTGCCGTGTGCTCACCGCCGCGTGAGGTGGAAACACGGCGTCCTTCAGGACGCGCCGGTGTGAGCCAGCAGAAATGGGGGGGGGGGTTGTAGAGACCTTGAGCCTGCTACGGCTGCGGCCCTCCCCCTGAGCATCAGGACTCCCGGGGCAGGGGTCGCCCCGTCCCTAGCCAGACCCCACGCTGTTCAGCCCGAAGGCCGGCTGCACCCCGCGTGGGGGCCGCGACGGAGGCCATGCCGCCTGCCTGGTCCCCGGGGTCACCGTGCACTGGAGGAGGCACACCCGGCCCCTGCAGCTAGGGGAGCGAGCTCCTAGGCAGGGACACGCACGGGCCGCGTCCCCCTGGGCTCGAGCCCGGGGACCGCGTTCTGTCAGCCGCAGCTCTGTTCTCAGGGCTGGGCTGTTCTGGTGTTTCTCCTCTTCATTTTTTCCTTCTGTTTGCCATCAGTGTGTGGTTGCCTCTCGCACGCCCCCACGGGGGACCTGGCCTGAAACCCAGGCCTGTGCCCCGACTGGGGGTCAAACTGGTGACCCTTTGGTCAGTCCACTGGGCCCCACCAGCCAGGGCGCTCCTCTTTCATGTTTATGTGTTCTCCATTATGAAGTCAAGTTCCTAAAGGCTTCTTAGTTGGTGTATATTTGTCACTGAACATGTATCACAGCTAAGTCCCCGTAAGTCACATGCTGCACCCTACGCTTCGTATCGAACCTTCTCAGGAATCGCCTAAGGTGGTCCATCTTCCTGACCAGGTTTCACACGTCTGACTGCAGGTGAAAGGAAAGCATCACACGTTGTCGTGGAACTCAGACTCCAGTTGCCTTTCAGAGTGTGAACTACGTGTGCTTTTTCGTTGTGTTAATGTAGCTAAACATCAGTGAGCTTCACTTAGAAGTAGGCCCTCCCGTCAGGAGCCTGAAGTCACACACGTGCACACACGTGCAGCAGGGGCTGCGACGCATGTTGTGCTGGGTCGGGGGGCAGCCCTGCGGGGTGGCGCCTGTTCTGCAGCACCTGCAGCTCGGGCGTGGCCAGGTGTGGGCTCAGGAGCGGTTGTCCAGACGACCTTTTCCACACTGGGCTGGGGGACGCCTATGGACAGGTGTCCCCTCCCTGCCTTTCCCGCAGTCGGTAACGGGTGGACAAGGGCTGTGCGCATTTCTCAGGGGCGGCCCCCCCGTGGGTTCAGAGCGCTGATTCCCTGGGGCGTGGTCTCCGCTGAGACGCTGCGTGCAGCGCTGGGCACGGCCTGCTGCCCCGACGCGTGCTCGCCAGCCCGTGATGCTGGGCGCCCCACACACTGGTTCCCGGGCCTCTCTGCGCACTCGGGTCCCCGGGAAACTGCCGTTGACTGGCATCACGGCAAATGAATGAGACAGAAACCGGTGGTGGTGGCCCTGTGTGGGCGTTTCCGTCTCAGGGCCTCTTCGTGGCTGGAACTGTCCGAGTCTCCAGTTCGGGTGGAGACCTCTTTCGGGGTCCTCCCTAGGCCAGAACACGTGGTCAAGCTCACTGAGGGAGAAGGCTTCTGGTCTCAGCGCGGGCTCTCCCGGTCCGGTCAGCACCGGCACTCTGCTTCCTCTCCCCTCTGGCGGTCTCCGGCCGGCGCCTGCGGCCGGAGGGGTCCTCTCGCAGACGGCCCTTTTCGTCTCGGGGTCTCCGCCGCGGCTGAGCGTGCGGTGCCGGAAACGGGTGCAGAGGGGAGGGATGTGTTCAGAGGCGTCTTGACATCATGGAAGGGACCCAGCTAACGTTCATGGTTTCTTAAAACTCGTACTTTCCTGTAAAACTCAGAGGAAAAGATCATTTGAATGAAGATGGCAGTGTTCTCAGTTGAAGTTAAGGTAAGGGTTCTGGCGGTTTGAGAAAGCGTTTTGGACTGGGTGCAGAGCTGGCCTTGCCGGGTGGTGCGGGCCAGGGGTGTCACCCAGCTGAAGTCGAGTATCAGGTAGCTGATGCTCTTCCATGCATAGACGTGTCCTGTGCAGTGCTCTGGGTACACTTACACTGTTAACAAAAGCTTCATTTGGGATGTGCTTATTATATTTGGAATAAAGCAGCATCCGGGACATACGGTGGAAAGTTATTTGGCATCTCTGAAGTCCAGGCTTGCTGCTAGGCGTGCTGTGTCTCCGGCAAACCTCGGCACGGCCCACCATTGCCTCAGGTTCCTGTCGGCTTACGTCGTTTGGGGTGCTTTTCTGCAGCGGCCTCTCCCTCGGCCGCCCCTCCTGGACACGGGCCCCCAGGCCCGGGTCACTCTGCGTCACCCCTCTTCTCCCCCTGCTTCTCTCTCCTCTCTCTCTCTCTTTTGGAAGAGGACCGTGCTCGCAGCAGGGTCTCCGGGCGGGGAGTTCCTGGTGGCCAGGACGTCGGCACGTGCGTGTCGTGAAAGGGCCTCTGCGGCTCTGTGGTCTGGACGCTGCGTTGCCCGGCTGGAGGGAGTCGCTGAGTGGTCGAGGCTGTGCCGTCTCGCGTGTCCAGCGGGCGCGCCCGACCTGCAGAGGTTTGGGGAGGGAAGCAGTGATGTCACTTCTCTTGTCGGAGTGAGCTGTGTTTCTCTCCCCCAGTGCCCTGGATGTAGTGGTTTTCAGAAAACAAGACATGCTGTTCTACTTTGGGGAAAAGGTTTATAAAAAAGGTTTATAAAACTGTATTGGAGATCTTTCATTGTAGCTCAGATGAGCCAGGTACATTTCCAAGTCTGCTTCCAGATGCCAGGACTGCCCTCTGTGTGGTGTTTGGGAAACAGCCTAGGCGTGTGTGTCTGTGCTGGCTTCACTCTCCCTGTCGGCAGGTGGCTGGCTGCTCTGTACCAAAAACCCATTCTGCAGTCCCAGAAGGAGACCCTTCCCTGTCAACCACCTGAGTCGGGGGTGGGCTGCCAGGCCAGGGCATAAACACCGAGGTGCACGCGCGCTCATGGGGGCCGCTGGACTGCGCCTGGTGGCGGTCCCGGGCCCGTGGGTGTGACGTGGCCCTGCGCTCCCCGCAGGTCATCACCACCCTGGTGAAGATGCTGAAGTCCAGGGACACGAGGAGGAGCTTCTGTCCCCCGAACCACTGGCTGTCGGAGCAGGAAGACATCCGAGCAGATAAGGTGTTACTGCAGACCCGCGGGTGCCCTTCTCTAGACCTGTGTTTTCCGCTTTTGTCTTGCTGGGGGGAAGAATAAATCCTTCGTAATTGTTTATTGCTTATTACAGAACTGAATGGTAACAGTGAACTTGTAAGTTTTAACTCTTAGGTCCCATGGTACAGTGCCATGCATCTTGAGTCTATTGATTTTATTTTATTATTTTTTTAAGATTTTATTTATTTTTAGAGAGAGGGGAAGTGAGGGAGAGAGGGAGAGAAACATCAGTGTGTGGTTGCCTCTTCCATACCCCCTAGTGGGGGCCTGGCCCGCAAACCCAGGTGTGTGCCCTGACTGGGAATTGAACCGGTGGCCCTTTGGTTTGCAGGCTAGGGCTCAGTCCACTGAGCCACACCATCCAGGGCCTGAGTTTATTATTCATTTTAACTTGCTTTTTTAACCACAAATTATATTGAACCCTGATGATTCTTTGTTGGGTTTGAAGAAGACTTTGCTTTTGTTGGTGTCATCAGTATAGATTTGGCACTTAAAAGAAATGAAGCTTATCCTCGATTCTCTAAAGGGACAGGCAAGTTTGAATATTACTAATGTTTAGAGCTAAAGCATAGGCTCAGCAGTACGTGTTTAAGAATTAACCGACAGCAACGAAGGGCGTGAGACATTTTCATTTTGTCAGGAAAAGGCACGACTCGACAGGTTCTTCTCACATTCTTGGGGATGGGGTGGGGGGCGGGGGGCGGGAGACGTGGGGGCTGCCGAGGAGGCCATGCGGGGAGCAGCGTTTGCTGCGGTTTCGGACGTGTTCCCGCGTCGAGACGCCCCCACAGGCCCCGAGTCGGAGAGCTTGGCAGAGCCCGGGCCGGGGCCTCTGAACAGCATCTCCCGCCGGGAAGAGTGGTCGTCGCACGGTGGCTGGGCCTGGGCCTGGGGAGGCTGGACAAGATGGGTAGTGGGAGAGAGCCAGGGGCTGCCGAGGGGCAGCAGCCAGACGAGAGTGAACAGGTGCAGTGGGCCAGGCCTCAGGTGACACTTAGGGGCCGGGTTCATGAACCTCAAAAGAGCAGGTGCTTCCCGGGCTGCCGAGGGCCACGCCCACCGTTTCGGACACGGTTCGGAAGGAGCGGTCAGGTGTTCAGCCCGCCCTCCCTGTGCGAGCTCGCCCTCAGGCTGGCCGAGTAGTGGGCGACGGGAGGCCCTCCGAGGTGTAGACTTCTCCCTGCCGATGGCAGCGGGGTCGGTCTCTGAGCTGCGGCCTTCCTCGCCCGCGGGCCCTGGGGCGGTGACAGGCCGGGCCGGCTCTCCAGTGCCGTCTGCACCTCGGGCTGCAGGGCTGGGGGAGGCCCGGGCAGTGGCTGTCCGGGGCCAGGACACAGGTCCCACTGCGCTCCGGCCGCCCCGGGGCGCCCAGGGGCATCGGTAGCCCGCGTGCCAGCACACCCTGTCCCCCTCACCGCTGACCTGCAGCCACACTTGCCCGGCGCACGGGCCGGCTCCTCCTCGGGGTGGGTGAGTGCTCGGGTGACTGCAGGTGTGCGGGAGACGGAGCAGGTGGCGACACCACGAGGGGGCCGCACCGCGACCCCGGGGGCGGCAGAGCGAGAGGGTGGGAGTCGGGGGACCGTGTGCATGCATTGGGACACCGCACACTGCAGACAAACCAGCTGTTCGGAAAATCACCAGAAAAGGAAGGGTGTCGAGTGTTCTCAGTAAGAGAGTGTGAGCTTTTTAAGCAGTACGTTTGCTTTGTAAAGCACTCGTCCTAAGGATGGTCACTGTGTCCCACATCACACATCAGCACATGGGACAGCAGAGGCTTCCTGGGGCGCCTTAGGGAGGTCAGTCACACGGGCAGAGGGCCCGGCTACCCGCAGAGAAGCGTAACTGTCCTCAGCCCTCGGGGACAGCGGAGTGTGGGCAGTTCACGGGCAGCACTGAGCAGGGTTGCTGGTCCTGCAGGTCCCCCAGCTGTACGTGCCGGCCGCCAGACACGCGTGGAGGTTCCGGCGGATGGGGCGGATCGGCCCCCTGCAGTCCACCCTGGACGGTGAGCACACCCGGGCCACTGGGGCCCCTCCCAGGGGCGTGTCCCGGGAGTTTGCAGGGAGTGCACCGGGTGCGGTGGGTTTGGGCTGGTCCCTGGGGCTTGTCCGTGGGGTCTGGGAAGGCGGGCGCACCTGACGGGGGTCTGTGTTGCAGTGGGCATGGAGTCGCCGCCGCTGTCTGTGTCCGAGGAGCGGCAGCTGGCCGTCCTGACCGAGCTGCCTTTTGTGGTGCCATTCGAGGAGCGGGTGAAGGTGGGCCCGGCCTTCTCCGTGGGGCGGGGGGCACGGGGTGGGGGTCACAGGGTGGGGCAGAGGCACCCCTCCGGCGTCGCCCGCCCAAGCCACCCGAGTTAGGCTGCAGTCATCAGCTGTGATTTGTGCGGGTGCGGTCCAGCCAGGTGGCTGCAGGTGTGACCTAGAAACACTGTCCCTCCAGGTGTAACTACTTCAAAGGCCTGCTGTGCTGTCATTTTCTCATAGTGGGAGCCATGCGGTGCTTTTTGCCTAGTAAGCTTTGCTTCACTTTTGAAAGTACAATTTTTTTTAAATATGTCTTTATACATTTTGTTAAAGATATTCATACTTTATTTGTAAAGCTACTTTATAAAAAGAAGAGACGGACGGGTATCTTTATTTGTTGCCCAGTGATTTTTGATTAGCACACAGAACTTGTAATTTAAAGTGTCCTGTGTGTTCTCACCGACGGAGCAGATTTCCGGGGACCACGAGGCTCTGCTCCGAGGTCACAGGTCACAGTGGGAGAGGGCATCTTCCCAGGAGGCGCCAGGGCGTGCGCTCCTCCAGGAGCTGCCCCGGCCTCCCCCGGAGACCGCCCAGCGCCCTGGGGCTGGCGCAGTCCCCGAGCGCCCTCTGCTGGAGGCCCCGCGTCACAGACACAGGGCGTGCACTGCGTCCCTGTGGAGGCGCTTGTCCTGACTGTGCGCGCACAGCTGAGGTAGCTGCCTCCGTTCTTCCCTCCAGCACCTGGGCTGTATAAAGAGCTTACAGAAGAAAATGTGGGGAAATTACTGTAGGTTGGAGTTTTTTTTAATTGGTTGTAAAATGGGGGAAAGGAGCAGTGCTACAAATGTATAAGTGTTACGCACTTACAGATAACGTATGAATCAGCGTTTGATCCCTTAGCCCTTAAAGCTGATTTTACAGCTCAGGAAGGTGTAAAAGTTAAGGTTTATTTGGCAGTTTTTTCTTTGGTTGCTTGTGTTTGTAACAGAAAGTCTGTTGTGTTAAATAACCTCACCGCCCCTGTTCTTCAGATCTTCCAAAGACTGATCTATGCAGATAAGCAGGAAGTTCAAGGAGATGGTCCGTTTCTCGATGGGATCAATGTCACGATCAGGAGAAACTATATTTATGAAGATGCCTATGACAAGCTCTCCCCAGAAAACGGTACGTGTCACTCCGTGTGCGTGTGTGCGTGGGGCAGGGCCTGGGGGGGTGTAGGGAAAGCTGGTGGTTAAACAGTGAGTGGCTGTCACCTGTTCTGGGGTGACTTGTTAAAACAGTGCAGTGAGTCAGGTTTGGGGTGTCTGTGTCATCAAATGAGGTTCCTGAAACTGACACATTACCGCAGCCCACACTTTTCAAATACTGAATTTTTTGAGGCAAGAACCCCACCGCACCCCGCCGCACCCCCAGGGTCTGGTGTGAAGTGGACCTGGCGGCCTGTGACTCTGGCCGCGTGGCCGGGCAGCCGCCTCCCTGCTGCGGGCCACGGAGGCCCGTGTGCCCACACGGGTGCTGCGGGTCGTCGCCACCTTGAGACCTTGAGGGCACTAAAACGAACACTGCCCCCCAGGCGCCCCAGGCGCCCCTTGTCCACGGGCAGTGCGTCTGGACGGCAGTGCGTCTGGACGGCGGTGCGCTAGGTGGAAAGGGACTCGCGCCGTAGCAGTTGTCGAGATGGCGCTTCCCGGGTGTGGGTGGGCGGAGCCCCGGGAAGCACGGCGGCTTTCCTTCACCGGGCGCCGAGCAGACAGGGGCGCCCGCATGCCGGCCCCAGCGCTCCAGCTCACTGCTGCCCTTTCCACGGTGACAGCACGGCCAGGGCCTCGTCTGCGTGGGGGCTATGGGGAGGGGCCCCCTTCTCCCCTGACTGTCGTGGGGTTGGGGTGGTGCCCCAGTGAGCCCCTGGTGTCCGTCTTTGTCGCGGGTGGCCGTCGCTGACCTGCCCGAGTCCCCCCCCAAGAGCCTCACTGGTCAGCATGTTCTGAGCATCACTGCTTTCACAGGGCGAGGTCTCTCCCGCTGTTTTCCTGCGGGAGCTTGGGGGTCGGGTGAGGCTGAAGCAGCGGTCCCCTCGGGCGTCCCCCCCCACCGGACCTCGCCGTGCGTGCAGACAGCCTCGGTGTCTCCTCAGAGCTGAGGAGGAGCGGGGTCCGGGGGCTGGGCTGCTCCCGAAGGCGCCCGGGGGCTGCTGTGTGGCGCTGTCTCCGGAGGGGCCCCGCCGCAGCTCCAGCCCGCGGGCAGGGGTGGCTTGGTGGCTGGCCACGGAGGCTCAGGGACGGAGACCGCCCAGAGGATGGCACTGTGGGGTGGGTGTCAGTCCCTCTGCGGACTCCGGCTTGGGGGCGAGCTGCAGCCGGGTGGCTGGGCTTTCCGCACCCTCCCCACCCGGGGGCGTGTGGGCTCCACTGCAGCTCGCGTGGCACACTTGGCACGGCTCTGGCCCCTACCGGTGGCACAGTGGGGGGGGGGGGGCACTCAGCTCTGCTGTGCACAGCGACAGAGACCACCATCCGTGCGCAGACTGTGAGGGAGGCGCTCTGTGGGCTGCTCACGCTGGGTTCTCTGGCTCGGGAAGAGCCGACCCCGAGGCAAAGCCCCTGGGGGACACTGGTGGGAAAAGGGAAGGACGGGGCTCCCACGGGGTCACCCTCGCCCCCGACCGAGCCTGGCCACCGGGACCCGCGTAGGCCCACCTGGCCCGTGCCTGGCGCCGGGGTGGGAGGCTGCTGTGACCGTGCGGCTGTTGCGCCCAGGTCTGTCCCTCTCCCGCGGCCCCGTCCACGCGAGACCCGTGCGGGGTGCCTCCCCGTCGCCAGGGCACGGTCGGTGACCCGGGAACGCCCCCCTTTCCAGCCAAGGAGCAGTCCGGAACAGCGGTGTGGGCTCTGGGGCCCCAAGTCTCCGCAGCACTCGCCTCCTTCGGGGGTCTTTGTGATGCTCGCTTCGCCGGCATCATCGTTCACTTGCTCCCTCGCCTTCGTGGTGGTAGGGTGCTGAGATCCGGGGCCGTCCCGCGTCCTTCATCCCACTCGCCGCCGTGCGGGCGACTGCTCCCTCCTGCCTCCCTGCCCCGGCCCATCTTCACGCGTGGGTGTGGCAGGCTCCGGGGCGCCCGCCCCCGCCCCTCTGCTCACGGTGCTGCCTCCCTCTCTCGCCCCCCGCCCCAGAGCCGGACCTGAAGAAGCGTATCCGCGTCCACCTGCTCAACGCGCACGGCCTGGACGAGGCCGGCATCGACGGCGGCGGCATCTTCCGGGAGTTCCTGAACGAGCTGCTGAAGTCGGGCTTCAACCCCAACCAGGGCTTCTTCAAGACCACCAACGAGGGGCTGCTGTACCCCAACCCCGCCGCACGGATGCTCGTGGGGGACTCCTTCGCCAGGCACTACTACTTCCTGGGCCGGATGCTGGGAAAGGTGACGGCGGCACGCAGAGGTGGCCCGGCCACGGCGGGCGGCGGGCTGTGTGTCTGCGGGCCCCCCCCCCACTTCACTGGGAGCCCTCGTTTGGAATCTAGGGCCTGGTTCTGGGGAGCCCCGGGGAGCACCCCCTGCTTCCTGGCCCTGGCGCTTCGCGTCCACAGCAGTCAGGCCCAGGGAGGCGCCGGGGGGTGCACAGGGCGCGGGCACCCGCTGGGAGTCGGGGCTGCGAGCGGCTCCTGCGAGGATCTCCGCGACGCCGCGAGGCGGAAGGCCGTGGGGCGCAGCGGGGCGTGCACACCCGTGCTGGGTGCGGTTCCGTGGGGGTGGGCTGGTGAGGCTGCTACTGGGGCACTTCTGTTGAGGCCACCGCAGCACACCTGCCGGCCGACCACCCGTGCACGCACGTCCTGCCCGTCGCTGTAGACGCCGGGGTTGCGTGTCCTGGTGCAGACTGCCCACTGCTGTCACACGCTACCTCCCCTGCACTCAGAGCAGGACCAAGGACGCCCCCGGGAGCCAGCCCCTTGTCACTGAGCGGTGGGTCCTCGCCGTGTCGGCCCGTCCAGGCTGCTGTGGCAAAGCTCCCAGAGCTGGGGCTCACATGCCACAGGCACCCTGTCGCACAGCTCCAGAGGGTGCCCCGCATGTCACCTGGTGGCTCCCGGGTGGGAGGTGCTCTGGGGCCTCGCCCACGGGGCACCGATCCGTGCCCGTGTTCGTGTGGAGGGGCTTCCCGGGGACCGGCCAGGCCTGAGCGCCTCGGCTGCCTGTGGCTGCTCCCCCCACCTGTGGCAGCGTTGAGCAGCGAGGCCCACCTGTGCTGCCCGGCCTGGCCCTTGGGCCTTTGTGTTCGTGGCGAGAGGCCAGGGTTGTGTGCCTCAGGTCGTGGCTGCGGTGGCAGCCTAGAGTAATGTGACCGAGACGGTGGTACTGTGGGGACAGTTGGGGGTCTCGTCCTTGGTGGTGGCAGCCTGGACTGTGGTTGTGTGGTGTGGCCAGGCCAAGGGAAGACTGGGCAGTGACCGCTGGGCGGAGCCCCTAGGCCTCGTTTCTTGGCGTTTTTCTCGTAACTGTTTGTGGAGACAGACTCCGGGCCACGCAGCTCACCCGTGGCAGGGGCTCGTGCCTGCGCGGAGGAGCCACGTGCATGCGGGGGACGTTCCCACCACCCAGGTCTGGCAGCTGGCTCCTGCGCTCCCAGGCCAGCGCCCGCCTCTCCCTGTCCCCTCGGAAGCTCAGCTCGGCCGCTGTGCCCTGCAGCGCGGGATGGGGAGCCGCCCAGGGATTTGGAACCAGCACCTGCCCAGCAGATCCCGCTCTTTGTGGCTTTCCAGAACAACAGCTGTCTTGAGATACAGTTCACGTTCGTAAAATCCAGCCTTGGAAGGGGACAACGCAGTGGTTTTCAGTAGAGGCCCTGAGCTGCGCCACCACCCCACTTCGATCCCAGATGGCCCCTCGCCCACCCCGGGGTCTGGTGTGAGGGGGTCAGCGGCATGTGGATGCAGCTGACCGCCACTCTGACCGTGCACACTACAGTGTGGCGGGGGTCAGCTCTTCCGTCTCTGTGGCGGCAGCGTCTCGCTGGTGGTCCCTCCCACCTGCTAGCTGCTGTGGAGGGTGCTGCTAAGAACTTGGGGACAGTCACAGGCAAGCACCTGTGGGGACGTGGGTGTCCAGGCGCATACAGGCCTCCGGGAGCAGGTGCGGGCCCTTCGTTCGATGCCTGGGCTGGGGTCTGCGGCCCCAGCCTCCACACCAGTGGGGGCCCCGGCGTGGGCGTCCGGCGGGCCATACTCTCCCTTCAACCCTCTGGAGACAGCGCATCTCTCCCTCTCGGTCCCTCGGGACGCCCCTTCCCTGACGCACGGTGCGGGGCCCTCGGGGACTGGACGCGCTGCAGCTCTTCCTACAGGGCAGACCCGAGATCTCGCTCAACCAAGAATAACAGAAACAGCCTCGGCCGGTGCGGCTCAGTGGGTTGAATGCCCGCCTGCGAGCCAAAGGGTTGCCAGTTCGAGTCCCAGTCAGGGCACGTGCCTGGGCTGAAAAAACAGAGAATGGTGACAGGAGCCGGGGCGGCCTGCAGCGCCCACACAGTGCGGTGGCGGGCGGCAGGGAGAGGCGCTCTGGTGGCCCGAGTTCGGTGTTTCAAAGTCAGGTATTCCTTCCCGCCCTGAACGTGCAGGCTGTCCTGTCTCGACGTCTACAGAGACGGGAGAGCCGGTGGCCCTGGCCCTCTGAGGTCGGGCGAGCTGCTGGTCACACGGGCTGGCGCGGAGCGGCACCCCCTGTTGGGTGGGGCGGGGCCCAAGGCACCGTCTCCAGGTGCTGTAGACTCGGGGGCCGGGGGTGCCTCTCACCCCCTGGTTCTGTGTGTCTCTTCACCCAGGGTCTGGGCAGGGGAGCTTGGGGTCCGGTTTTTGAAAGTTCTGTCTCCGTGCAGCTGTTGGAAAGAACGGTGCTCAGACAAACCTGTAAGGAGACCGAAGTCACCCGAGGGTGGTGGCTAACCCGTGGCGGGGCCCACGTTCTGTGGACTGGCTGACCACAGACGGCTGTGCTGGGTCCGGCAGGTCGGACCGCTGGGGCCGAGGGAGTGTGAGGCGCAGCGCAGGCGGCTGGGCCTGCGCACTGGAGCCCGAGGGGGCGAGACTGTGTGCTGATGGATGGCGGTGTTTATCGGGTCGTAATGTATTTAAATCCCCCTAATGCATATGTTAGTGATTGTTTGCTGTGACAGAGTGCCGCCGGGCCCCGGGAGCAGTCCTGCCCAGGGAGAGTTCCCCGCGCACTGGGCGCTCCCCAATTAGGAGTTCCATTAGCAGATGGCTCCCGCGGCCGGCGTGGCACTTACCGCCTGTAAATCAGGCCGCGCTGGGGTAAGTAAACAGCTCAAGGATGTGGTAATGTCATCTCCAGCGTTCTTATTCAGACAGAAGCACCTAGGCCCATTTGAGCCAATTAAGTGCAGAATATTTATTGAAGGAAATCTTTTATCATATTTGAATTCTACTTGAAAATGGCTCCTTTTTTCCCTTGCTTTAGAATATTGATTTAATTGGAACAGGATACCTATAAATCAGATTGATAAAATCTCGGTCGTATATTTCAAATTTTAATTAGATTGTGAAATGCCCGTGTAGTATATAATTTTGTATTTTAGTGTGCCCTTAATGTATTCTGGAGCGCAGTTAGCAGTTTGTCCTGAGATTTTTGAGAGTTGGGAACAGTTATTTCTCCGTGTCCTTAGAGTCCTCTTGTTAAATGCTCACCGGGTTTGCCGAAGCTTTGAAACTGCAGAGTGAGGTGAGTGGGAGTGATGTGAGTGACCTTGGTCCTCAGGTGGCAGAGCCGCCGCTCCTCGGGTCTGGTTCTGACCCGTGGGGGTTTGGGGGCTGAGTGTCCTCGCCGCCTGCCCTCTGGCCAAGGACTGCCACCGCGGGCACGTCCTGCCCTGAGGCTTCTCAGACCTGACGCCCGGCAAACAGCAGCCCGTCCTGCGCCGGAAGGGCCCTCCTGGTGACTGGGACCGTCTCGCTGGGACACCGGCAGGTCTCTCGCACGTGCTCTCCTAGCCGGACCACGGCGGTTCCTCCTAACCTTGCTCTCGCCGACCGACAGCGTGTTTCGTAGCAGAAAAGTCAACCGACAGCGTGTTTCGTAGCAGAAAAGTCAAGGTCGTCATTTACAAATGTTACTGTTTTTGCAGCTCACTGCTGAGAACAGCTTCCTTGTAACCATGATTTATGTTCTTTCCTGTTAAAACAAAGCCATCGCAGGTCTGGAGATTGTACTTTCTCGTCAGCCAAAATCATAGTTTTCTATGCAAGTTTTTTTATTTCTTTAAAACTAAACACAAAACAGCCCTGGCCGGTGTGGCTCAGTGGACTGAGCACTGGCCTGCAAACTCGAAGGTCGCCGGTTTGATTCCCAGTCAGGGCGCAGGCCTGGGTTGTGGGCCAGGTCCCCAGTGGGGGGCGTGTGAGAGGCAACCAGTTGATGTTCCTTTCCCTCCCTTTCTCCCTCCTTTCTCCTCTCTCTAAAAATAAATAAATAAAGTCTTCAGAAGAATAAAAACACGAAATGAGAGTGGTTTCGATCGTCCAGGGAAAACGACAGGTGTGCCGCAGAGCTCAGTTGACCCAGTACCTGGGCACAGCCTGACAGCGATGGCCACTCCAGGACTGTCACCAGATCTCCGTCTGTCCCCGGGTACAGGTCGTCTTTGCTCCTGGGAGATCAGTCTTTTTTTTTTTTTAGAGCGAGGGGAAGGGAAGGAGGAGAGAGAGAGACATTGATTGGCTGCTGCTTCCTGTGTGCGCCCCAACTGGGGACCGACGGAGCCTGCAGCCCGGGCGCGGGCCCTGACTGGGAGGCGAACCCATGGCGGTGCAGTTTTCGGGACGCCCCCCAGTCCCCTGAGCCACCGGGCCAGGTCATGGCTGCCGTGCTTTTGAGCATGTGCAGACACGAGTGCTCAGGCCAGGGTCACACGGAGGCCACCCCCCTCTGGGAACCGTGCTGTACTGTTGCCCTGAGACTTAGCGCAGGCCCTCGCTGGCCCTCCTCAAAGTCTGCTGCGCGGCCTCGCCTGGCCGGCAACCACCTGAAAATAAGATGCGGCTCGTCCCAGTCACCTTAAACATCTAACGCTCATTAGAAGTAGCGAGTGCAGCTTCCCACAGAGCAGGAGACACTGGGGTGGACTTTGTTTGGGAGGCGGCAGGGCAGGCCACTGGGCCCCAGCTTCTGCGTGAGCGAGCCAGGTGCTCTCCGGGTCGCCTGTGGGAGCCCCAGTGCCTCTGAGAATGCAGGTTGCCTGTGGCAGCAGGGACTGAGGCGGGAGACCAGCTAAGGAGTCCCAGGCGTTTGTCCCGGGAGGTCCTGGTGGGGAGGAGGGCTCGGGTGTCTAGGGGACTGGGCTTTGCTCTGGGAACAAGGAGGATGGGGTGCCGCTGGCTGAGGGCGCGCTTGGGGAGGGCTGACGATCTGCCTGGTGCTCCGTCAGAGCTCCTGTCAGACGTTCCTGCAGGGGGTGGGGGGTGCTTGAGGCTGGGCCCCAGGTGAGGGCCAGGTCAGGGCTGAGCCCCGAGCTCTCTTATCCCCCCGAGGGCCTGCCCTGGGCGGTGTCATCCAGGGAGCATGTGCGGGGCAAAGCTGGGGTTGGGAGTGCACCGGGAACTCTGCAGCAGTGAGTCCGGAGAGGCAGAGAGAAAGGTGGGGAGAGGCCCAGGGAAGAGCCTCACGGGAGAGGGGGAGGGGGCGGTGAGGAGGGTCAGGAACTGCTGTCAGGTCAGACAGACGGGACCGAGAAGGGGCCTCGGGGCCGGGCAGCGTCCGTGCTGCATAGAGACCGGAGCTGCCAGAACAAGTCTCTGGTGCGTCTCAGGCCGTCCTGCTCCCTGTGCCCCCGGGGGTGTCCCAGCACCAGGAGGACGTGGGCGCTGACTCGGAGCCGACCGCGGCTCTCCCAGCAGCACGGCAGACCACCGGGCCCATGTCCGTCGGGTCCAGAGTGGGCAGGGCCAGTTCGTGGTGGGCGTCAGGGTTGCTGGCCTGGGAGGGCAGTGACCGGGATGCAGTACCTTTTCTTTAAATTTGAGAGACAGAGAGAGGAGCATTACTGGTTTGTGGTCTCTCTCGTTCACGCGCCGTCAGCTGAGTCTTCTGTGTGCCCTGACCCTGGGCCGCACCTGCAGTGTTGGTGCCTCAGGACGACACTCTGAGGCACTGCGCTGCCCGGCCAGGGCCATGCGAGCGGCGTTCTGATCCCTGGCTGAGTGCCCCCCTCTGTGGACTCACTCCGGAGGGGGCCTGGGCTGTGTGGGCGGGGCTGAAGGAGTGAACCGTGGGGGTGGGGGGCCACGGCTGTGCGACGAGTGCAGACGGACCGTGGTCTTCATGACTCGAGGTGTCCCAGAAGGGAGTGCACGTGGCCTTGAGCGTGAGTCCCGGGCACGGGATGCCAGGCTGCGGCGAGGTGGTCCCCGGCCCAGAGCGGGCGCCACGTGTGGGCTGGGGGCGGGCGCAGAGGCCGGGTGGGCCTCGCACTCCGGTTCGCCTCTGAGACGCGGGCGTTGGCAGGGCCCGGAGTCCACTGCCTTCTCGCTCCGTCGGGGGCCTTTGGAAAAGACATCGCTAATACAGTTTTCAGATGAAGTTATAAATGTTCACTTCGCAGCCACCTGAAGATTGATAAAGATGCATTTGAAAAGCATTATTTTTTTTATTGATTCTTAATGCAGTAAATTACCAGCGCTGCTGGGCAGCGCGGAGCGCGGCCCGGCGCGGCCGCACCTGCCCTCCCGGCGCAGCCGCAGCCTGCGGTAATTGCGCTCGGCTGCACTCACTTATATTAAAAGGCTCCTGTGGTAATTAATCCTTTTTATTTCAGATCATTTTGGCACAATTTCCACCTATAAACACTCATAAAACACAGACAGTTGAAAAATCCCTTACAGGTTTCTTCCATATACCTACGGCCACTCTCCGTGACAGGCGGTTATTGATGTGGCTCGGGAACCAGCTGGTCAGCTGGCCAAGATGAAAAATGCTAAGTGGATTATTTTGCATAAAAAATAGGCAGTTTTTGAAGTTGTATAATTAACCTGTGTTTAGAAAATACCTTGATTTATGCTGACATTTGTATCTCGGTTGCATACATTATGGAAATTTAATTTATAATGCATTTAGCTGATGCAACCGCGGTTTTTAGTGCTGTCATTTATTAGTGCTCGCACATAAATGCTGCGGAGGGTGAAAGCTGCCTTCCGTAAAAGATTGCACCTTTGCGTTTGCACTCTGAGTCACAGTGGGGTTCTGTTGGAAGTTCAGGGAGCTCGGGCCGGCGTAGCCGGTTTCACTGGCTGGCTGTCACCAGTGCAGACCTGGCGGGCACAGGGGCTGTCCTGCCTGCGGGCCCGTCTGGTCGCCCCCGCGAGTCCCCCGCGGCCCCGGCGTCGTTCACCCCGGGGCGGCAGGGCTCCAGGGCGCTGCGGGGCTGGCATCCCGGCCACTGCGACCCCCGTAGCCTCGGCGTTACCCCGTCGCTCGGGAAGAGGGTCTTGTCTGCCGGCCTTTCTGAAGTAATCGGGTCGACATTAGTCCTCAGATCAGAAGTGAGGGCGAGCGGTTTCTGTGTCCCTGAGGCATCGGCTGGTGGGGACGTGGCAGCGTCCGCAGTGGACAGGAGATCTGGGCTCCGTGGCCACGCAGCCTCCCTGGAGCGAGATGCCACTGCTCCCTGGGTGTCGCCCTCAGGGACCAGCCCATTGGCGCTGCCTGTGGGCCTGCTGCTGGGCAGACAGACGCGCGGGCCGGCCTGCGTGTGAGCACCCTCGGGGGTGCGGGCGGCGGGTGCACTCTCGAGCGTGTGACTCCCCCACTGCCCTGCCTCCCACCACGGTGGCCGCTGGGGTCGGCGGAGCGCCTCTGCTGGGCCTGGGAGGGGCAGAGCCCAGCGCTTGCTCCTGACTCTCCACACCCGCCTTGCTGAGCCCTCGGGCGCACGGCACCCTTCCCTGGCTGAGGGGTCCTCTCGGCACGCGCCGGTGCGGTCCCGGTGCAGTGCTGTGGCCTCGGGAGGTGTGCCTGTCACCACACGCCTTCCCCGGCAGGCCTTCCCCAGGCCGTTCCGAGGTGGGGCCCTCCCAGCCTTCACCACCCCACCCACTGCCCTTCTGAGGTCACCCCGTCTTGGCCAAGGGTCACAGGCTGTCCCCCAGACAGAGGGCCCGTGGCCACCGAGCGCGGGACCAGGCCTGCAGCTGCCACGGACCCAGTGGGGCAGGGCTGCACCACTGCTCCTCTCACCCGGGGGGTGGGAGCGTCCCCACCCGGAGGGCCCACGCAGGGACTGCGAGGCAGCCGGCAGCGGCCAGGCAGCAGGTGCCAAGTGTGTCCTGGACACGGTGCCCCTCACTGGGCAGGTGCTCGGGAGGGGAGCTGCTGTCTTCGGCAGCAGGCTTTTGACCACAAAGCTTTGCGGTGGCCCCAGCTGGTCCTCCCCGAGGAGGGGAGACGGGTGTGCCTGCTGCTCGGGCGCAGCGCAGCCCCCCACCTGGGCTCCTGGGGTGTTCGCGGTATGGGAAAACTTGCAGCCCCTGCCCCCACCTGGGCTGGAGGTGGCCCAGGGATCCCACGTGGAACGCCACCTCGCACCCTGGTTGTCAGGGTGACGCAGCCCCAGCCCCGTGAGACCCGCCGCCCCGGCCGGGACGCGCAAGACCAGGCGCAGTGACAACCCTGTGTCCCCAGTGGGGCGGGCCGGGCGCCGCCCGCCCACGCGGCGGTCGTGGTGACACGGCCACTGCGTCCTAGAGAGCAGGCCCGCAGCCCAGCACTTCCCTGTCCGCAGAGCCTCTCCCGGGGGTCCCCCAGTGGGGTGGGGGAGGCAGGCCCACAGAAGGGCTCTCGGGGACCTGCACAGGGCATGCGCACGGGAGCCACACTCGGGGAGCTGAGTGCTGGCAACATGACTGGGAACTGAACCGGCAACCCAGGCCTGTGCCCTGGCTGGGTACCAAACCCATGACCTTTCGCTCAGCGGGACCCACTGGGCCCCGCAATGGTCACGCAATGGTTTGGCTCTTAAAAATCCCCATTGGGCCCTGGCTGGTGTGGCTCAGTGGACTGAATGCTGGTCTGCAAACAGAAGGGTCTCTGGTTCGATTCCCAGTCAGAGCACTTGCCTGGGTTGCAGGCTGGGTCCCCAGTGGGGGCCACGCGAGAGGCAACCACACACTGATGTTTGTCTTCCTCTCCATCTCCCTCTCTTCCCCTCTCTAGAAATAACTAAACAAAGTCTTTTTAAAAATTTCCACTGGTGCTAACATTCTGTGACTTGAGCCCCTAAAGCGCCGTGGTAGTCTGGTGCAGGGTCTCTGACGCCCGAATGCGTGCCCCGACCGCCGCAGCCGAGGCCGGGCAGGGGGCAGACCCGGCGGCACCCCGGCCTCGGGCGCGCAGGAAGCCTGTCCCGTCCCCTGTGGGGTGCACGCGCCTTCATCTCCCGGAGGTCAGAGGTCGGGGGACGGCCCGGGGAGCGCTGACCGCCACCCGTGTCCCACTGCAGGCCCTCTACGAGAACATGCTGGTGGAGCTGCCCTTCGCCGGCTTCTTCCTGTCCAAGCTGCTGGGCACCAGCGCCGACGTGGACATCCACCACCTGGCGTCCCTGGACCCGGAGGTGTACCGCAACCTGCTGTTCCTCAAGAGCTACGGGGGCGACGTGGAGGAGCTGGGGCTGAACTTCACCGTGGTGAACAACGACCTCGGGGAGGCCCAGGTGCGGGGCGGGGGGGGGCTCCCGCTGGGGGGGTCCTCGCCACCGCGGGGGTCCTGGCGCCTCGTTCCACCAGGCTGTGGAGGGACTGCTGGGGGGGGGCGTCTCCCCCACGCTCACGCCGCTTGGCCCCCTTCTCTGCCTGGCGGTTGGGTTTCGCTGCAAACACGCGGCTGTCTTCCGACGGCGCTCGTGTCTCCGAGTGTCCTCTCCCTGGTCTCTGACCCAGCTTTCCCAGGCCGGCGGCTCTGCCCGCTGTAGCGTCACCGCAGGTCGGGTGGGTTTGGAGTTCGCTGGGCTCACCGCGGAGAAGCGCCGCCCCCTGGGGCCCCCCAGCCCTGTCTGGGCGAAGCATGCGCCCGGTGAGCTGGGCCAGCGCCGTGTAGGTTGCTGTCCTGTCCCTCTCCCGCAGCCACCAGACCCAGCCTTCGTCTCCTTGACTCTCGGGACGTCCACCCCCTCGCGGTGCTGGGCCGGGAGGGGCCCAGCAGCGCGCACGCACACCTCCGGGGGCGGGGGGCAGGCAGGCCCCTGCGGGGTGAGACACGGTTGGGGGGAGGGCACCGCCGGGGCGTGGGGGGGCGCGGTTCCTAGGGCTTGCAGGAGAGCAGGCGGCACGAGCAGGCTTCAGGTCGTGGCCTGTGGGGCCCCGCTGGCCGGGGGCTTTAGGGAGGCTGACCGTGTGCTCGGGCTGGCCGGCCGGTCCGGGGAGCTGCGGCCTCCACCGGGGCCTTTCCGACCTGGCGGGAAGCAAGCAGCGAGGGAGCCGTGGGCTGCAGCCCCAGCAGCCTGGGCTCTGACCCCCGGGGGCCGGGGCGGGGCCCGGAGCTCGCCGCGCTGTCAGGACAGCAGGGGCCCTGCCTCTCGGGGGCTGAGTGCTGCTTCGCTGCACACGTGGGCTGTGGGGTTGTCACCCCTTCTCGGGCGTCCGCACGCGTCACCTTCCGCTGCTGTCGGAGGGGTGGGGCAGATGCCGCGCGAGTCCTCCTGCCACCGCAGCCTCAGTCCTGCAGCCGTGCCGGCCCCAGAATGCCTTCCGCCCCCCGAGTCAGGGGGCCTTCGGTTCGGAGCTCAGCCCTCCGTGGTTCCTGATGTTGTAAATGGAAGGGCCGTGGTGACGCTGCTGTGGTGACCGCAGGGCAGTCAGGGCCTGTGGGGAGGGCTGGGCACACCCGGTGCGCCGCTCGCTGCTCCGCTCGCTGCTCAGGCGCTCCGTTGCAGAGCAGCTCCGCCCAGCTTCCGGAAGGTGATCCTTCCGGGCTCTCGCTCACCCCGTGGTCCTGCTCTGAGGGCTTTAAGATCCTTGTTTTTGTTTTAACACTCACAGGTCGTGGAGCTGAAGTCCGGTGGAAAGGACATCCCCGTCACCAGCGCGAACCGCATCGCGTACATCCACCTGGTGGCCGACTACAGGCTGAACCGGCAGATCCGCCAGCACTGCCTGGCCTTCCGCCAGGGCCTGGCCAACGTGGTCAACCTCGAGTGGCTGCGCATGTTCGACCAGCAGGAGATCCAGGTCTGCGGCCCGCTGCGCCCGGGGACGCCGTTGTGCCGTGACCGCTCCCTCGCCCCTGCCTGCGGTTCCACAAGCTGTTCTTCCTTTCAGGTGCTGATTTCCGGGGCCCAGGTGCCCATCAGTCTGGAGGACCTGAAATCCTTCACCAACTACTCAGGTGCGTTGCCACTGCGTGCCCCTTCTTCCCGGACGCGTCGCCGGTGCCCATTGTTAGGTAGGCGACGTGTTTCCAGCCCTGTGGTTCCACGGCTGTGGTGAGCCTGCAGCTGAAGGGCCGCGGGTTCCACCCCTGGTGCAGATGCATCCGGGCGAAAGCCAGTTGGGGTGCCTCTCTCTCACATCAGTGTTTCTCTCTCCCCTCCTCCCCCCCTTTCTCTGAGAGCAACAGAAACACGTCCTTGAGTGAGGACTGAAAAAATGGCACAGTTTTAAAAACTGTAGTGAGGCCACAGCCGCAGTCCTTCCTGGTCCTGGTCCTGTCTGATGTCCGTCCCTCCGCGCCCCCCCACGAGTCCCGACTCCTCTCCGTGCCTGTGTGCGTTTGCGCGCAGACGCAGCTCCTGTGCGTCCCGTGGGGTCTCCCTCTGCCTGGGGGCGGCGGGCTGCTTCCAGGCGTTCCCTTTTAGAAGCAGCGCCAGCCCCCAAAAGCCCACTAACAAAAGGAAAACTGAAAGGAAAAACAAAGCAGCCTAAAAATTGGGCCTCATTGAAATCTTTATTTTTTGATTAAATTAAACTTAAATGTGTCCGCTCTTCAAGAAAATGAAAGCCCAGAACTGCACACGTGGCCGGTGAGCACATGGAGAGACACTGGGCAACGCCGGCCGTCGCAGGAGCGGCAGGTGAAAGCCGCAGTGCGAGTGTCGCGGCCGGTGCGCCCCCCGGGCGTCTGTGACTCTTTAAATGACCCCCATGGTGGGTGTGGGAGCAATGGAAAGAGAAGGAGAAGCAGGCCCTGCAGCAGCCCCCGGCGACTCGGTCTGCCGCCCTCGCCCGCTCTGCGGTCCCAGTCTTACCTGGCGTCTCCGCGCAACTTGGGCTGGGGCTTCTGTTTGGTGAGCGTCGGGGGCTTAAAGTGTTTCCCCGCTGAGGTTCTCGAAGCAGGTGTATGTGATTTAACTTCCCACTGTAATAAACAGCCTTATTTATATTTCTGCCTATGAGTAAAGTCTTTTATTTTTAGAGAGAGGGGAAGGGAGGGAGAAAGGGAGAGAAACATCAGTGTGTGGTTGCCTCTTGCATGCCCACCACTAGGGACCTGGCCCAGAGCCCAGGCCTGTGCCCTGACTGGGAATCAAACCGGTGACCCTTTGGTTCGCAGGCTGGTGCTCAGTCCACTGAGCCACACCAGCCGGGGCTAACGTCTTTTTTACTTATTTTAAATGAGAGAAGCCCAGAAGTTAAATTACTTGCTAAAGGATCTGAAGATTTTTGGGGTGAAATTAGAATGAATATGGCTCACAGGAAAGAGTACAGACCTTTGAGTGTAGGTGAGGGTGCATTTACCCTTCGTTCTCTTTGCTCGTCTGTGGAAACCTATGCAGAGTCTTAAACTTGTGCCGTGACAGTCATTTCGGTCGTGAACCATTGCGTCTGTCTTCGTTATGTGCATGGACATTGCAGAGCATGTCATGTGTCGGAGAATTTAAAGTACAGCCTTCTCCAGGCCAGGTGACTCAGCGGCATGTGCCCTGTGACCCATATCTGAATGTGAAAACGAACTTGAACAAGGTAGAAGTGAAGTTGATAAGTGGTCCTGAGATTACAAGTCAGTTTTGCTTGTTTAAAATTTTGTTTTTCTGTCCTGGCTGGCATGGGTCAGGGAATTAAGCACTGGCCTGCAAACTGAGAGGCCACCGGTTCGATTCCCAGTCAGGGCACATGCCTGGGTTGCAGGCCAGGTCCCCAGTAGGGGGCATGTGAGAGGCAACCACACATGGATGATTCTCTCCCTCTCTTTCTCTCTCCCTTCCCCTCTCTCTAAACATAAACACATATTTTTTTAAATTTTGTTTCTCTATTGTGTGAATAGTATACATCGTGCATAATTTACTTTCTAAGTCCAAGGATATTTAAAATCTATTCAAGTTTTAGGAAATGGTAATCATTCATTATTAATGAAATAACAAGCAATTTTTTTCCTTCATTTTTTTTCATTGTACCTGTTTTTAATCCTCCCCTGAGGGCGTGTTTGTTGGTTTTTGTGGGGCAGTAGGGAGAGCAGCCTTGGTGGGAGAGAGAGATGTCGATCACATGCCAGGCCAGGCCTGTTCCCTGATGGGAATCGAACCGGCGACCCTTCGGTTCTCAGGCCAGCTCTCAATCCACCGAGCCACACCAGCCAGGGCAAATGCATATTTCTTTTAATATTTAAGTCAGAAATGTGCATCCTGTGCAAGACGTCCAGCTGTGGCTGAGTGAGGGGAGGGCTCCTCTCCTCAAAAATCAGTATTAGCCTGATGTCAAAGGCAGAAAAAAGTAACACCGAAGAGGAAGTTGTAGGTTACTATTCCTCATGAACACAGAGGCAAAACTGAAAATACTAAAGTGATGTCAGCAAAAATTGTTAAATCGAGGAGTGCTTCCCGAGGCAATATCAGGTTCATGGCCACGTGCAAACGCGCTGGTGCGGAGCTCAGCGCTGGAGACGGAGAGCACAGAGCCCCCGTGACTGTCGCAGCAGCTGCAGAGGAGAGGGGCGCTCTGGAGCTGCCCGCGCCCGCGCAGGGTGACGCTCCTCGGCCGGCCAGGGCAGGGGTCTTCCTGGAGCGGACGCAGGACTCCCAGAGGAGTTCACAGCCGGCGGCGCACCGGCTGGCAGAGGCCCCTGTGCTCTCCGCTGAGGCGAAGGTGCCTGCTCTCCTCGTCCTGCCCAGCACTGCACGGGGTCCGGCAGGGACAGTGAGGTGTCGCAGGCGGGTGGGTGGTGGGTAGGGGCATCCCGCTCGGAAGAGAGGAAGCGGAGGAAGTAAAGGTTCGCACAGACGACGTGACCGCAGAGAGGGGAAGCCCGCTGGGACTGACGAGCGGTCTCGGCAGACCGCACCGCCGGTCGGTGTGCGGGAGCCGGCTCCATCTCCGCGTGCCAGTGGAGAGCGGAGGTCGCGGAACACCTCTGTGCACAGCCGCATCGGGGAGAAGGAAGTGCAGGGTCGGCGCAGGGGGCGCAGGGCTTGCGCGAGGCGCACGGAAAACGCAGGTGGGAGGGGTGGCGGTCTGCTGGTCGTCGGCGGGGTTCTGCCCAAGTCAACGTGCAGGCTGAAGGCAGCCCTCACCCCGGGATCCGCGGGCCGACTGGAAGCCAGCGGGCCGGTTTCAAATGGCGTCTGGAGACGCGGAGGACCTGAGGGAGCCGCAGCAGTCCCGTGGGGCAGAGCCGCAGCGGCCAGGCTCTGCCCGGGACGCCGTGCGCGGACACGGCGGGCGCGCGCGCGCAGGGAGTGCAGAAGCGAGCCCTTGTGTCACGCTCACCGCCTTTCCGACCGGGCGCTGCTGCTGGGACGAGGCCCAGAGGGGAGTGTGAGCGTGGACCTTCTGGCACGGGGCCGAAGGCCTGTGGCCGTGACTCGAGGGAGGAAACCTTCGTGGCGCTTGGCCCGGAAGCGGGATCCGGAGAAGAGGCCCTGATGGAACATCGGCCCTCCTCCACATGAGAGACCGGGGCTTCCAGAGATGCCGGCGAGGAAATGGCCGGACGAGCTGCAGACCGGGAGAGGAGGCACCCGAAGTGACCCCCACACACGCGGGAAGTGCCCGGTCGGTGAGGACGGCAGGAACGAGCCCCGGACTGTGCCCTGGGGACCTGAAGCAGCCGCTGTGGCGGGTGGTCCGGTGGCTCCCCGAGGTCTGGGCGCAGCACTGCCTGGCGAGCCTGGCACAGGGAGCAGAGCAGGGGCCCGCCCGGGCGCCCGCGGAGGCTCACAGCCGCACCGCGTGCAGGAGGCGGGGCCGACCGGCCTAGACGCCCCTTGGGGGGGGGGAGCCGGTGAGTGGGCGTGGCCTGCACGGCTCGGGGAAGGGAGGCTCACACAGGAGTCACAGCGAGGAGAGCCTGGCGCCGCTCTGCCGAGGGACACGGGCTGTAGGACTCGGCCCGAGCGACCTGCAGCGGGCCTTCCTCCTGGGCGCTGACGTGGGCGGAGGGGGCCGGCGTGGGGAGGGGCTGCTGGTCGGGAGCCGCGGTGAGGGCCCTGCTGGGCAAGCGTGGCCGACGCCTCTGAGCAGTGGCCTCAGTGGCGGGTCGTGCGTTCCTTTACCGCAGTTTTTAAACATCGGGAACCAGCCCCCCTCCCGCCCTCTGTGCTGTGGGGTGCTGTTTCCCAGCCTGCCCTCCACGAGGACTCCGACTTGGTTCCGGGCCGGGCCAGTGTGGGCGTCTCCTGGCCCGTGAACAGGGCTCCGTGCGGGCGGGGCGTCTGCTCGGACGGACCGCAGGCGCCAGTGGCCTGCGGGCGGCCGTGGGTCTGCTGAGGGAATGGAGATATCCCGAAACTGCGTCGACGTGGTGCTTGCAAGCTCCGTAAATTTGCTAAAATCGTGTATTCCTATAAGTACATATGTGAGTGTGTGTGTGCACGTACCTGCCCTTTCTGTAATTAATTCGTGCTGCTCTAAACTTGAACTCGGGTGTTTATGCAAAGGCAAATAATCTGAGGTCACACTGCCCCCGCTGTCAAGTCGTAAGTGTGGAGAAATGAGATCAGCCCGGCCTGTCCTTTGCCAAGAAGTTGTCCTGGGCTGTTTGCATTCCCCGTCTGCACAGAGAGCTCTGCCTCTAGTGATCCTAGCTCTTCCAGTAAATAGTTCTAAAATATTATCATATTCATTTTGGTGCCAATTAATGCACTTAAGATATTTTATTGATGTTATTTCTGTAGTATATTAACAATGAGAGAACAATATAAGGCAATTATTTCAGTTTTAGGAAGCACTTAAGCAGATTAAAAGCTGTAAGGAGCAGATGTTACACTCTAGAATAGTGGTCTAATCACCATGCTCCGGGCCTGGCTGTCGGACCGGCGAGGGAGGGGACGCTGAGCCGGGAGGACGGGATACGCCGCTGTTCCGAACGGAGTCCCCAGTCTGCCCCTGCCCCCACCCCCACCCCCACCCTGTCAGGCGCGGGGCCCCTCCCCCAGCTCCCGCTGCTCAGGCGCCGCTCCTCCGGTCGCCCTGCGCCCCCAGCGTGCACCTGAGGCCCAGAGCCCGGCAGCCTCTCGTGCTGCGGGCTGTCTCCTGACTGCAGGTGCCCGTCCTGGCCCCGGCAGAGGCTCTGTCCCCTTGGAGCTGCCGCGCCACCCCCAGGGACATGAGGGGGAGCTGGGAGGGGTGGCCGCGCTGCACGCGCTCGGCCCGCGAGAGAGCCAGCCTCTGCACGGGGCACGTGTGACGGGGACGTGCTTGTCTTGTCAGGGGGCTACTCTGCCGACCACCCCGTGATCCGGGTCTTCTGGCGCGTCGTGGAGGGGTTCACGGATGAGGAGAAGCGGAAGCTGCTCAAGTTCGTCACCAGCTGCTCCCGGCCCCCACTCTTGGGGTTTAAGGTACGGCCCCTGCGGGTTTGCTCTGAAAGTCCCAGGCAGGGAGGCAGCGGGACAGCCCATGGGCTCCAAGGCAGCAGGGTGCGGCGTGTCCAGGGTGGTGACGTGAGCATGCCGCGGTTCGGTGGCGCCAGGGTCATTGATTTGCACTGTGTCTGCATCACTCCAGCCTCAGTGTCGCGGCCTGCAGCCTGGGGCTGGTCCATCCGCTGCCGTCCCCGCACTCCTGGCGGCCACCCGTGGCCGTGCTGCCCGGGAGCACACCCAGCGGGCCACGCACCACTGGGACACGGGCTGGAAGTGGGTGTTCGGGGAGGAGGGCCATGAGCAGAAGTGCGTGTTTCCTGGTGGCTCACCG
This sequence comes from Phyllostomus hastatus, assembly GCF_019186645.2. Classification (NCBI taxonomy): domain Eukaryota; kingdom Metazoa; phylum Chordata; class Mammalia; order Chiroptera; family Phyllostomidae; genus Phyllostomus; species Phyllostomus hastatus. Next base: position 3,049,597 of record NW_025333796.1, read on the forward strand.
GCGTGCCTTGTTGCCTGGCCGCAGGGCACCTTCCAGACCTGTAGAGGAGCTGCCGGGACTGGGCAGAGAACGCCGCAGCCTGCCCCGGCCCCATCGCTCTGTCCGTCTGTCCCTTTTCGGGGCCTCTCGTGGGGGTCAGTGGAGGCGCCGGTGCTCCTGCTGGTTCCCTAAAACGCAAACACCACCTTAACCACCGCCGAATCATCGCAGAGGGGCATGCAGCAAGGCTGGCCCCCGCACCGTGGTCCTGGCCCCGCAGCCTCGGCAGCCCAGAGAACTGCCAGGGGTCACGCTCGGCGGGAGGCGGGGAGGCAGAGACACACCTGATGTCCTAGCGTCCGCCAGAGCCCACGTCCCCGCCCGGCTCCCGCTCCCGGCTGCACGCCGTGTCACTGGCATCTCCACGGGGCACGGGCCGGTCAGCCAGACTGACCCTCGGCGTGAGGGAGCGCAGCCGCTCCCGGGAATGCACCCGACTCGGAAGGCACCGTGGCTCTCCGCGGGGCGCCAGAGCCGCACTCCTCACACGGCCACACACCGGGGACCGTCCGCACGTCCGTCCCGGGCACTAGGCATCCCCGTGTCCACCCAGGGGTCCACCCAGGAGTTCAGAGGAACTCGGCGCCTCACACAGCACCGCGCACACGGTGAAGACATCGTGCCGCGGGGAGGAGAGGGACACGGGCAGCACGTGTGACCGCTCCGGGTCCAGACTCAAGCAGGGCAGTGGTTGCCTGGGGCCGAGGGGAGCGGGCCCCTGGGGGCGATGGCGCCATCCCAGACCCCGGCGGCCTGTGGGCGGCGGTGCAGCTCTGCGGCGCGGTGTCCGGCGCGCGGACCCGTGCGTGCGGCGCATGCGCACAGGCGGGCCGTGCAGGGCGGGCCGCCTCCCCTCTGACGTCAGCACTGTAGGCCGGCGCTGGGGGCGGCGCTCTCGGGGCCCTGGGGCGCTCTTAGTTCGGGCTGTTTCCAGTGACCACCGGTGTTTTCTGCAGGGCGCCCCCGGGTGCTCCGTGGGTGAGGGCAGGTCCCCATGCACCAGGGTTGCGGGTTCGATCCTGGTCAGGGCACAAAGACTCAACCAGTGATGATGCATCAGTGAGTGGAGCAACAAATCTCTCTCTCAAATCAGTAAATAAAAATTAAGATCTGTTAGATGTGGAGTCGAGTTGTCATGAGTTGGACTTCACGTGTGGAAAACCCGCCTCAATCTGCATGCTGTCCGGTGGGCAGGGTGCCGGCGGAGGGCGGGCGAGCCGCGAGCGGAGGAGAGCCTGGCTCCCGCCGCAGCCCCGGGACAGCAGGCGGCGCGCGCATTGGCCGGAAACGCCGCAGTGCGAGGTTGTAGGAGCGGAAGAACATCTGCCGGAGCGAATCCGAGTTCAGTGCGTTTGGTGGGCGTGATTGCTCCCGACAGAGCCGTCGGTGGGCCTCAGGAAGTCGTGACGCCGCCATCGGGCCGCACCACGAAGGGCGGGTCTTTCCCACCCCAAGCTAAGACAGATTCCCGCCGTGCCCGCTCTGTCCCGCCTGAGATGGCGCTCTGCCTCCGGGTGCGGGCAGAAGTGCATTTCTTGTACTCTCGGACTCCAAGTAGGGGGTCCATTAGCCTTAGGAAGAAACACTAAAATGTGGCATTTGACTGCAAATTACATTTCACGCCTTCATTCCCCGGTCACATGGCCGTCACCATGCTCACCGACCCTGCTGTCGCGGAGCCGGTTCTGGGTGCTTTTGTTTTACTTTATTTAAAGCAGCTGAGGAAAGCAGTGCTCCCTCTGTGCCCAGAGCAGTAGATGATGATGATGATAAAGATAACAGATGCGCTCTCTGTTTCTCTCCGGACTCCTGTCTGACGCTTTTGTGAGACTCTTGGGGTGGCCTGTGAACTGGAGGTAGATGGCGCGCCCTGGGGTCCAGCCCGCGGTCTCTGCGTCCCGCATTGCGTGGCCGTCCGCGCGGCCAGCTTCCCCCAGTCAGAGCACACGCTGAACCCGACACATGCGGGAGCCCGTGCGCCTGGCAGGTGGGGCAGCAGCTGTCCCGTTGCGTGCTGGCGGGTGGGGCGGGGTCTGCGCTCCCGGGCGTTTCCGTCAGAGCACGACGTGGCTCCTGGTGTGCTCCCCAGCTGCACCGCCCTGGCTATCAGGCCGCCGTGTGTCTGGGCACTCAGTCACGTGGGTGTGCACCCCTTCCGGTGCCGCTGCAGCCGCGGCGCCGTGCGCCCAGCTGTCTGGAAGCGGACTGATGGCCGTGCTGGCGGGCGCTGTCTTCCAGGAGCTGTACCCGGCCTTCTGCATCCACCACGGCGGCTCCGACCTGGAGCGGCTGCCCACGGCCAGCACCTGCATGAACCTGCTGAAGCTCCCCGAGTTCCACGACGAGTCTCTGCTGCGCAGCAAGCTGCTGTACGCCATCGAGTGCGCGGCCGGCTTCGAGCTGAGCTGAGCCGGCCCAGGTGGGCCCACCCGCGCCCAGAAGCTGCGCGCCTCCGTCGTGAGTAGCTCCTCCCTGGCCGAAGCGCTCAGGCTGCACCCCCACGGCTCCCCTGCCCCTCTCTGTCACCCCCTCCAGTTTGTAAATGACTTAGGTCATGGTCCCTTGCTTAGGTTGACGTTGCTTTTCAGATAACTTACAATAACAAACGTTAGGTGCCACGCGGCTGATTTAGGAACACTGCCGAGAGGAGCACAGTTGTGAGACTAGTGGCGACTCAGCAGAATTAACCAAAGATGCAGCTTTGGCTTTGCTGGTGGGTTCCAGGCCCTCCTCAGCCAGGGGGCCCTGGGCGCGGCTGCTGGGGCAGGCGGGCTCTGGTCTGCGGGGCACAGGGTCTGGGAGGTGGGGGCTGACTCTCAGGGGCCGCGGCTTCCCGTGTGGCCGAACTGTTTACAAGCCTGACTGTTCAAACTGAAGGCATTTTTCCTGCTGCCTTTTCCCAAAGCGGCGAGGTTTGGAGGAGAGAGGCGTGGTGGTGTTTTACTTGTGCTCTTTAAGCCATCGCTCCCAGAGGGGGCCGGCACGCTCGTGTGGGGTGTTCCGTTGACCTGCATCCTGGCGGTCCGGGTGTCGCGGCGCGGGGGTGTGCGCGGCGGGCACTTCATTCCTTCCCACCTGCCTGCACTCTGTGCCTGGGGAGCTTTCAGGAGAGGGGTCTCTGTCCAGCCCCCACGGCACAGCACACGTGCGACCTCCGGTGAACGGCGACGTGGGAGAAGAGACACTGAGATCCATCCAGTCACTTGAACCAAAGTGGCGGCTGCACCTTCGCCCTGCGGCCTGCCCCCCTCGCCCCTGGGCCGCACGTTCTCTCCCCGGACGTCGGTGACTCGCCACCCTCCCGCCCCCTTCGCCCCCTCAACGGTGCTGCTTCGAAGGAAGACGGGACAGTCCCCAGGCGTGCATCCAGGGGAGGAGCGCTGTAATTCCCGCGAGATGGGCACTTTATCAGGACCTGACTGGGTGGTGGGCTACCCGGGTCTGTGGAAACGGGGCGGGGCCCTTGCCGACGCTGGGCGGGGCCTCGGCGCGGCTCCTCCCCCCGGCGGCGCGTCCCCGCGCGGGGGCGCCGGGTTGCCCCCCTGCGTTGACCAGATGAGCAATACACGTTTAGATGCGGGGACTGAGCGACACTTCTGAGACAATGACCGTTATCGAAACAAATGTGTAATTTCTTAATCTAAATAATAAATTAAGTGTTAAATGCTATTTGTAGTCTTGATACACAGAAATAAAATAATTAGGGTTTGTCCTTGGTTTTATTTTTATTTGAGGTTGTTTTTCGTTGGATGTTCTGTATCTTCTTTACTTACTAGTTAGTTTGTGAATTTTATCATCAGTATTTTGGAAATACCGGGGACGGAAATGGGCAGTTACACTTAATTTGGGGTTTTTTTTCCCCCTTGGGTATTCTGAGCTTATTTATTTATCTCTACATTTTCCTGGGTAGGTTTTACATTAAATGTTTTTCCCCCAAGGTTGCGTTGGGGTCACGCCCCAATCCCTGCACTTGGTTTGTTCTGCCCTGGGGAAACCACAGCCACCAGGTGTTGAGCAGGACTGCCACGTTGGTGGAAGTCCAGTGTGCCCCCCCGGCAGGCGGAGCGAGGCCCGCCCCGGTCCCCTGCCCGTGTGCCGGGAGGGGCCGGGCTGCGGCGGGGAGCCAGGGCCCCGGGACTCCCCTCTCCTGGGGCTGGCCTCCCGCTGTGGAGGAAGGGTGTGCCCCGGGGGCGGGGCTCCTCTCTGCACCCTCTGTGCTGTCCTTCTCTCCGCTGTCCTGTGCTCAGTCCTAACGCAGAGTTACGGGGGGGCACGCCGGGTGTCTCTCCCAGGCTCCCGTCCGCACAGAGGCTCAGCTGGGTGTCCTGGGTCTACCTCACCGGCACTGTCGCCACCGCAGGGGCCGGTGCAGTGGCCCTGGCTCACACGCCGGGCACTGGGCCACAGGCAGGTGGGGGACCCAGAAGGCAGCGGGGGGCGACCTCTGGGGGGCAGCTCGGAGAGCCCGGCGTGTGGGAGAGGCGGAGGGAGGCACGTGGTGACCCAGACACTCGGGGCCTGGGATAGGGCCTCAGGGAAGCTGACCGCAGCCCACGGCTGGTTTCTTACAGCCAAGACTCCCCCCCCTCCACACACACACACAAATAAACAACAAATGTAAATGGTCAGCTGTTTGAACCAGTCTGCTCCAGGCCGGAGGGCGCTGGGGCAGCGTGCAGTCCGAGTTTGAGGTGGCAGCCGGCAGCGGGCAGCAGGCTCCGGACAGCGGGCCCCGGGCCCGTCTCAGGGCAAGGCTGCCTCTGCTCCCCGAGCGGGCGTGCGGCGGGGCTGCTGGCCCCTGGAGGCCTTTCCCCGGCACGGCAGCGGGGGCCACGGGCGACCCGTCCCGGAGGCTGCGGGACCAGGGGGAAAGTCCGGAGACAGCTGAGGGGCCAAGCAGGCTGCAGGTGTGGCTCTGGGCATCTCTGCTTCCAGAAGGTTCTGAGGGCGGGGGGGGCGCTGTCCAGCCCAAGCATCCGAGTTTTCGCTCCTGGGTCTGTGAGGTGGGGCCCCGGCTGTGTGGTGTCCTGTCCAGACGGCCACAGGGTGACTGGCGCTGTGTGGTCGACGTGCTGTCCTTCCCTCCCCCCGGGCCGGGCAGGGGATTGTCCCCTTCAGCACTGCTCTCTGCTCCCCTGGCCCCTCACTCACGGGGCACTGGGGTAGCTGCTCCCAGGCGACACTCCTCCCCCACAGGAGACGGCAGGCCCGCGGGAAGGCTGTGCCCCCTCGAGTGGCCCAGGGCGCAGCTGTCCCTGCACTGACGTTCGGGGGGGGAGGGCGGTGGAGGTACAGAGGGGACGGGCTGAGAAGTGTGGACTCTCCATGTACTTCACATTCACCGTTCACGTCCCTGTGAGTCAGACAGGGCAAGTGTCATATTCTTCTGAGAGGTCACAGAGGAGGAGGGGCCCGGCCGAGTGGGTGGGCGGCATCTGTGACCCCGTAGACGCATGGGCTGGTGCGCCCACCCCTGAGCACCTCCCCTGCTCCCCCAACTGCATTACCGCACTCACAGCTTGCTCCCCGACCCCATTGCCTGGGGGCCCCAGCTCGCCCTGGGGCTCAGTGACCCCCCCAAAGGGCTCCAGACTCGCTCGAGGCTGCAGCAGAGGGAGCTGGTCAGCTTGGCAGGGGGGCCCTGTGCACAGCGTTTTGCTGGGGTCGGTGGTCAAGGGGCGCCGTGCCCAGGGCTAAGCTGGCCTGCACACACTGCCGCTGGCGCAGGGCCCAGTCCCGGACCTGACCCTGAGTCGGCCCCCTCCCGCCCCGGGATCACAGGTGAGGCCTGGCCCCAGCCTCGGGCATGAGGGTAATTATCAGCAGGATAGTCCAGGAGCTGTCAGGCTTTCCCGTCCCCAGGGCTCTGGGCGGAGGCTGCCAAACCCGGGTTAGGCTCCTGGGGGAGGAGGATTCCCGGCTTGCGGGGTGGGGGCCCAACCAGTGGGGCAGGGGTAGGGGTGGCAGTGCAGCGGGAGCCCCCAGGGAGGGGCAGGAGGCCTGCTCTGCGGGGAGACGGGGAAGTGGTTCTTTGCCGTGGAAGCACCCTCCCTCCACCCGCCCGTGTGGTTGGCCTCCGAGTCCAGGAGGGACTCTGATCGGCTCCCACCGAGGTACCTTTCCTGCCAGCCCCGTGGGGTGGCCGCTCCTGTCCTCTGTGAGGACGGGCACCTGCGAGGGTATGTGGTAGCTAAGCTGCGGGGGCCTGGGCGCGAGGGACGGCTCCTGGTGGTGGAGCACAGGGCACGTACAGGGCCCCCTCGCTGCTGTGTGGCCGGAGGTCAGGTCACACCCGGCGAAAATGCTGCCGAAGCCGCCTCTGGGTCGTGCCCCAGGCGCGTGGGGCCCCTGGAGCCCGGCCTGGAGGGGCAAGTGGGCAGCTGCGGCCTGGGTGGTGGGACCAGGCTGGCCCTCCCCTGGCTCTGCGGCTTCACGGGGACGGGAGGAGGTGGCAACGGTGGGGGTTTGGGGACCCTGCAGGGGGCTTTCTGCCCGAGAGTTCGAGGGCCCCGAGGGGGGTAGGTGGTGGGGGGCGGCTGCACCCCCAGTCCTAGCTGGGAGCCCCCGGGTTTACTAGGATGGACGGGACTCGGCGACAAAGCTGGGGGGCAATATGCTGGGCTCCGTTCCCGGGGAGGGGGGAGGGGTACCATCGCCCCGGCTCCTCTGCGGATCACGGGGGCCTTGCGGGCGGCGGTGGGCGGGGGGACCTGCGGGCCGAGGCGGGCCTGGGGCCTGCGTACTGTCAGTCCCTGCGGTCCCCAGTGTGGCCAGCAGAGGGCGATGCGGCTGCAGAGCACGCGCGCGTGCACACAAAGGTGCGGGCGCATGCACACGGCACACGCAGACCTGCTGCCTGCGCAGGCGGACAGGCCCTCCATGGGGTCCGCATTAAGTCCCCCTGGTGTCAGAAGGGGGGCACCGGGAGGGGCTTTCTGCGCAGACACCGGACCGCCTACCTAACCGGGGCCACGGCCGCAGGTGGAGGCTGGACCCGGTTCAGTCTCCGGTCCCCAACCAGCCTGGGGGCGTGGAGGAACTCCAGTCTCGGGGAGACCCCGCCAGGGCCCCGCGTGGGGAGGAACAGTGTGGGGCGCGAAGGCCGGGGCGGCCCCGCCCAGACATCCAAGTGCGGCCTGTAACGGGGGCCAACAGGCACGGTCGCCGGGGCCTCTGGAAGGGCGGGCGGATCTGCCGGACCCGGGAGAGAGTCCTCCCCACAACCTTGAGCCTCGGCCCCACCACAGGCTGCCCAGTCCGGTGAGGTCCACGAAGGGGGCCGGCAGGGCCCCGCGCACCCAGCACGGGGGACTGGGCGCAGGGTCCCCAGGCTGCTGAAGGTCCCGGCTGCCTGTCCGCTGCGGCCTCACTGTCCCCACCCAGAGCCCTCGCGTGCTTCTGTGCCGCCAGCCACGGATGGAGCGGCCGAGAGACCACGGAGTGTGACCTCTCCTGCTCTGGGGACCACACTCGCCATCCTCGGGGTGCTGCTCCCTCCAGGGGACTGGGGAGAACCCAGGCCTCCAGCCCGGGACCCCTCCCCACCCTGTGCCTCTGTCCCCAAGCCCTGGGCCCCGTCAGGACCTGCACCCTCTGGGTGCCGGTCACAGGCTCCAGGCTGACGCCATCCCGGCCCCCTGCCGGCTCGCCGCGCCCCTGGACTTACTCTGTTGTCACCACCACACTCTCCGGGTGACCTCGGTTTTCAAACCATCTTTTCAGCCCTGTGGGCCTCAGTTTCCCCGGTTATTAAAGGAGCCTTTGCTCCTACCCATGGGTCCAAGGTGCTTCCCAAACCAGTCCTCTGGGAGGGGCCTGGGTGCAGGGCCACCTGGCTGAGCCACACCGGACTCCCGCTAGGCCTGGACACCAGGTGGGCACGGAGCAAGCACCGAGTGAGTGTCGCACACGGCGTTTGGGAAATTCTTCCACTGCCAGGCGGTTTGTTTGCTGCTCCTCGCAGATTCCTGCTTCGCCAGGCGTCCTCACTGGACGGGGTGCCTGACGTCCGGGCACTTCTGCCGATGGGGCTTCTGGAGCCCCGAGAGGGCAGGCGACCTACCATCCAAGGCGAAGCTGGGACTGGGTCTCTGGCGCCGCTGGGACCTCGAGGGCCATTTTGCCCCGTGGGTCACTGACTCTGGGTCCTCCGGGTGCCCCCACGCGGCACGCCCTGCTCCAGGGTGCGTGCACCTGACCCACACGTTTCCCGGCTCATGCGTCCATTCAGGACGAGTCCACGAGGGCATCTGGCTGGCCGGGCTCCAGGTGCCGGGCTCCTGTGGTGAGCTGAACAGACGTGGGGGGGCGGGCGGGGGGACCCAAGCCCAGGGAGGGAACAGAAGGGCAGCCTGGTATCCTCTCCTGGGTCCTGAAGCGTCCGGTGAAGGTGGAGCTGGAGTCTGAGACCTGGGTGGCAGCCGGTGCTGCCCAGGGGGGCGGAAGGCCCGAGCTGTGAAGGGCAGCGGAGTTGTGGGGGGCACAGGTGGGCACAGGCGGCTGAGAGGGCTGGGCAGCCACGGGGGGGGGTCCAGGGCCAGCTCCGCATGGGCAGCCGCTCGCTGGCTCAGTGGGTGGGGGAGGCAGGAGGCGAGGACCCAGGGGTCAGCCGGCCGCCTGAGGGCGTCCAGGTCGGCGCTGACCTGTGCGCAGGCCAAGATGAGGAGAGCTGAGTGCTGGGCCAGGCCTCCCGGGCCTGGGAGCTCCTTGGTGACCACACTCAGCAGAGCCACTGCCTCAGGCCGTGGGCGGCGGCCGGGTCTCCCAGAAACACCCAAGCCGGGCGGGGCTGTGCCACCTCCCGTGCGTGCGTGCCTGCGGACGGAGGACGGGAGGACGTTCGTCACGGGGCCACTCCTGGGGGGCAGCCTGTCGAGGACGGTGCCGCTCAGCTCACCTGCTCTGAGTCTGGTTCTCAGACGCACCCACCTCATGCTCCCCCAGGGCCCAGCGGGGCCCCAGGCGCTGCGCCCATGATGTCCCAATCTGCTGTCCCTCCAGACCTCGGTTCTGACCAGGGGTGGCCCCTGGGAGACATTCCTGGTCGTCACACGGGAGGGGCTGTGGCTCTTGGCCTTGGTAAGTGGAAGCTGGGGGTGCTATGAGCCCCCCACAAAGCACAGACAGAGGCCCCCAGGGCCTGCCCTGGGCCAGAAGGATGGGTGACCAAGTGAGGGACAGGTGACTGTCTCCCCAGGGTCACTGGCTCCCTGGCCTCACCCCTCTCCCTCCCCGTCTGGAGGTGTTTTCCTCCGTGCCAGCGGCAGCACCCGGCGTCCGGGAACCGGCAGCCCGGGCCTTGCAGGGTTACAAAACACACCAAATCCTTCTGGTAACCTAAGACACAGCTTCAATTATTTACACCTCTAGAAAACCACTGGGTCCTGTTACGTCACCTGCTGTCTCCACAACAAGTCTGTGGCCCGGGCGGCCAGGCCCCACATCTCTGCGCGGGACCCCGGGGGCCTGTGAGGCTGGGCTCCCTCCAAGGGCCTGGCTGTGGGTGGGGGCGTGTGCATGGCCTGCTGCACCGGCCACCGTGGGCGTCACGGCCGCCCAGGCCCAGGGAGCCCGGCGCCCTGCGGGGGGGCGTTCCGGCTGACTGCTCCCCATTGGCCCCAGCGTGCCCACACCGTCTATCCGGGATTCTCTCCTCACTGGTGCACTCTCGTTCACCCACACAGCTCGGCTACCCAGGGTCCCGGCCTGCGGCCCGAGGCCAGTCCAGTGGCCAGCACGAGTGGACAGGGCGGCTGGGGTGGCAGCCAGGACAACTGCCCACCGCAGGCCTGGCAGGGCCACCTGCCAGCTGGAGGCCCTCCTGGCGGGGGCCAGGAGACGGGCCTGACTTGGAGGACGGCGGTAGCTGTCCCCACTGTCCCCGCATACTCGGGGCAGCTGCTCGGCGTCCTGGCCTGTGTGCCGAGCACCGGGTCTGGGACATGCTCCGCAGAGCCGCTCCTTGTCGGGGGGGGGGAAGTGTCACCCCCGGGAGCAGACCCCACAGTCAGAGGTGGCTTTCTACGGGGTCCCTGGGGACAAGGTTGTGCCCTTGGGGGCTTTCTAGGGGTGCCGGGGCTGGTGTCTCAAGTCCAGCAGCTCCAGGCTGCACGCAGAGACCCTCAGGCCCTGAGCGGAAGGAGGTCAAGGTGAGGGGTGGCCACCAGGACAGGGCGAAGCTGCGGACACCAGGAGGAGGGGCCCTTCCACCGAGAAGAGGGGCTGTGAGCCCACCTTTGGCTGCTGGAGAGAGGGTGCCCCCACCTGAGCCCACAGCCCTGTCCCAGGCCCAAGGCGGGAGGGCTTCCTGGAAGAGGAGGAGGAGACTGGAGGTCGAGTGAGACAACCCGCCTGCTTGAGCCACCGCGTCGCCATCACCCTCCCTGGAGGACCCGGCCCACGGCCACCCACCCCAGGCCTCACCCCACCCCAACATGGTTGGAGTTCAAGAAACGCTTGTTGAATGAACCAGGGGCCTGTTCCGGCCGGGGGCGGGGCTGGAGGCTGCCGCGGCGAGGGTGGGGCCCGGGTGATCCTTAGTCACCAGCCCCTGACAGGGATTCACCTGCAGGACTCGGGGATGAGTGATGAGCAGTCGGAATTCCCAAGACCCCTCGGGTCCTGACGTCACCAGCAGGTGTGTCGTTTTCCCGCACGAATTCACATTCCTGTCTTGTCACACTGACTGCCCGTGGGAGAGACTGAGTCGGTGCTCTGGGACAGTCGGGGGCTCTTCTGCTTTAAAGAGACAAGATGAGCCCTAGCTGGAGTGGCTCAGCAGACGGAGCGCCAGCCTGTGAATTGAAAGGCTGCCAGTTCGATCCCCAGTCAGGGCACAAGCCTGGGTGGCAGGCCAGGTCCCCAGTAGGGGGCGCATGAGAGGCAACCACACAGTGATGTTTCTCTCCCTCTCCATCTCCCTCACTTCCCCTCTCTCTAAAAACAAATAAATAAAATCTAACAAAAACAAGTAATAATATACTTTTAAAAAGACAAAATGATAACTGCATGGTTCACTAGGATTAAAACAGCTTTGGCCACAAGTTGGTTGATTTTGTTTCCTAAAATATTTCAAAGCCCTGGCTGGTGTGGCTCAGTGGATTGAGCGTGGGCCTGCGAACCTAAGAGTCACCAGTTCGATTCCCAGTCGGGGCACATGCCTGGGTTGTGGGCCAGGTCCCCAGTAGGGGGCGCATGAGAGGCAGCCACACAGTGGTCCCCCCTCGCTCTAAAACTAAATAAATAAAATCTTTACAAAAAAATACTTGCAACGTTTCTCAGACTCTGCACTTCATGACTATAGAGACCTTGTTTCAGAAGGAATGTTCAGTTCAGCAGCGTTTACCCGGCTCCTCAGCCCAGGCAGCCCCCTCACATGACTGGGCTCCACGCACGTACGATGATGCCCGCCGGCCACCAGCCCGGTCAGCGCCCCGCACAGACCCCAGTGGAGGCCCACGGCGTCCCCGCGGGAACGCGGGTCAGGTCCGGAGGGCGTGCAGGCGAGTGCTGGTTCCTCGCGCAGGGCTGACTCACTGGCGGTGGCAGACAGTCCGTCACCCACTCGCAGCTGCCAGCAAGGTGTCCACGCCCCGGGCAGCTCTCTGGCTGCCCCAGTCCCCCCACAGCGTCCCTCCCCTCCCCCCTTCCTTCCCAGCTTCTTTCTGTCGGACACCCGGGTGTCCCCGGCCGGGAAGGTCTTCATCCCAGAAGTGACGTGCTGACTCTGGCCTGTTTCTCAACTGATCTTCTCTCGGGACTGGGCACGACAGGGGTTTCCCAAGACCTGCTCGGCTCATCCTGTCCAGGCATTTCTCTGGGTGATCGGGGAGCTCTGGCCACACCCCACCCCACCCCAAGGACAAGCCTCTCCCCTGAATGGGTCCCTCTGTCTCAGCAAAGACAGCTTGTTCTCGCTAACATGTAAATGACTGACAGCCTTCAGGGGCACTTGGGAGACATTTCTCCAGAGATGGGGTAAGCCGGCCGCCCCTCCCGCCCTGGCCAGGAGGGCCTGTGGGGCTCAGCTCAGGTGAGTCAGAGGCAGGCCCAGCAGCTCCCGTTTGTGGAAGTGGGGGCAGGGGCCAGCCGCTGGCAGTGAGTCAGGGCTGGAGGGCTGACAGGTTTGCCTGCGTGCAGCCTGCAGCGTAGGCACAGGGGCGTGTGGCTCAGCAGAGTCAGGAAGCCGGGGTGGCCGTGTGTCCCCGCTGTGGCCCCTTCCGCGGGCTCTGAGCAGGAAACCCCAGTAGGGCAGGTTGGCCTGAGGCTAACAGGCTTCCAGTGAGAAGATGCAGACGTGTTCTTGGAAAAGCAGCACGGGCTGACCTGGCACGGCCAGTTCCCCCGCTTGGCCTCAGCCTCAGCCAGAGGTCGTCTGTGGGGGAGGAGGTCAGGGTGGCTGCAGGCTGACCCGGCCCCAGAGCCCTTCTGGAGGAGGGGGCAGGGCAGGTGACAGGCAGGGGCCTTCGGGACCTTGGCTCACAGCAGGGAGGGGACCTCCGTGCTGCCAGGGGCCGGGGCTCTAACTGCAAAGCTGATGGAGTCTGGGAGGGAGGCCACTGACCAGCAGGGCAGGGGAGGGAAGGGGACAGGAACCAGACAGGGTCAGAGGAGGACACGGGCAGAGGGTCAGCAGGGGTCCCCAAGGGGCCCAGCCCTGAGGAGGACAGGCCCCCTGACACCTGCTCAGATAAGGATGAGCCCCGAGGACCCGGGGCTCAGTGGATGTGGGCTCCCCGAGACGCAGCTGCGGAGCAGGGGCTTCGCAGAGCCTCCTCGGGAGAACACCTCAGGCCGTGTCCCCGAAGCTCCTGTGACTCCCAGGGGTCAGCCCCCCCCCCACGCCGCTGCATGCGCTCACCCCCGTCCTGCAGAAATTCAAGCTCTCCGGCCCATGGCCGCCCACTGTGACCCCCGGGGCCCTGTGTGGGCAGTCGGCCCCGAGCAGCTTCTGTAAAGGGCCATGAAACACAAAGCAGGCAGGAAGGACGTGCGACCAGACGCGGTGCGGGTCCCAAAGGCCCTGCCGGGCAGTCAGCGCCGGCCATTCCCGAGTCCCACGTGGAGGCAGGTGTTCCCGTTACACCGTGAGGTTAGCAAAGGACGGCCTGAACTCGAAGGGGCGGGAGACACCCACTCGCAGTGGGGTCGGAGTGAAGCCGAGATGGGCGTCTGAAGACAGACATTTAGCAGCTGTGGGGGGGCGCGTGGGGAGCCCCGAAACCGCGGGGCAGACCCGAGCGGTAACAGGTGATCGCCCACCCGCAGGCGCAGCAGCGTGCGCCTGTGACCCACTAGCTGCGCGCCGGGCGGCTGCAACGCGCAGGCGCAGGAACTGGAGGCCCTTCCGTCTGCCGGGGAGCCGGGCCCGGCGGCTCCGTGGGCAGGGGACGGTCTGAGGTTCTGGCGGCCGAGCCCCCGGCTGGGCGCACAGGGCCTGCTCCTGCCGAGGCTGAGGGGAGAGGGGGCCGGGCCCCTCTGCTCGGCCACCGCCGCCCGGTGCCTTCTCGCCGGCTCCCCGGCGTGCGTCTCTGGGTCCGAATTTCCCCTCACCAGGACACCCCCCCCTCGCTGTAGGGCTAGTTAGGGCCACCCCCGGAGACCTAAGGACTCTGGCGAGACCCCTTCGCAGGTCTCCGAGTTCGGTCCTAGCCCGAGGTCCGGGGATGGGGGGTTCCAACACGTGACCGCGCGGGGGTAGGGGGGCAGAGGCCAGCCGCTCACACAGTTCGGGAGGGGCGTTTGAGACTCGGCCTTGGGAGAGGGGTGGGGGGGTGATCTCCGAGTCCGGGGAAGGGGGACCCGGGAGAGCAAGCCTTGCAATGTGCCCTGGGGCTCGGCCCGAGGAGCGTGGGAGGGCCCAGGTGGGCTCCGCGAGAGGCGGAAACCAAACAAACTCCAGTGGAACAGTCAACAGAGCCGGCACTTCCGTTTGCCCAGGGCGGCCCTGGCAACGGCGACGACGCGCGGCCGGCACCAGGAAGTGGTCAGGCTGTGCGTGCGGAGCCGGGCCGGCTGCTCCGAGGAGCGCACGTGGGCGCCGCGGTGCTGGCTGCACATCCCGTGTGGTTTTCCCCACGCTCCGCTGTGGGTCTCTGTTTCCTGGTGTTTCCTTCGATATTTCTTTTTTTCCCTTCGCGTTGGGGTGACACTGGTTAACGAAAGTTACCCAGGCTCCAGGCGCACAGTTCCACAGCACACCAGTGTGAGCGCTGCACTGCGTGTGCACCACCCCGTCAGCCTTCCGCCCGTCACCCGTTATGCCCCCGCGCCCCTCCCCCCCCCACACGCTCGGTTTCTCTCTCTAGGTTTTAGGGTCTGTTTCTGTGGCCCTGACTGGTGTGGCTCAATGGCTGGGGCCTTGCCCTGCAAACTCAAAGGTTGCTGGCTCAAGTCCCAACTGGGGCACGTGCTTGGGTTGCAGGCAAGGTCCCTGGTTGAGGCTGTGGGAGAGGCAACAACACGTGGACGTTTCTCTCCCTCTCTTGCCCTCTCTCTGAAAATAAATAAATAAAATCTTGTTTTAAAAATGCTCCTACAACATAACAAAAAATGGAGAACCTTCCGAGTGTAACCTTTTTTGCGGCGGGTCAGTGCCCCACCAGGCGGCTGCACCCACGCTCACCCCACCAGCTCTCTGCCAGGAGCGTGCGAGCCCCGCCCATCCAGCTGCTGTCTCAGCAGGTGTGCAACGGGTGTGACTTCGCCCCTTGTGCAAATGCGTCTGACGAATAACTTCCTCTTGGTGGAACTGCTGGGCCCAAGGTCACCTCTTTTTGTCTCTGAGTGCTGATTAGCTACGACATCTCACACTGACACGTGCCTCTGGTTCAAGTGCGTGTGGGTGCTGCCGTGTCTGGTAAAATTCAGAGTAGTTTAAAAGGAACGAAAAGGAAAAGAAACAAGTATCCCCCCCCCCTCAAGAGCTGTCCCCAGGAGGCTGGTGTGCAGACATGGAAAGCAGAGGAATGGTTCCGGGGTGGGGGTGGAGGGAGGGCGGGCAGATTGTTCCGGAATGGGGCTCTGTGACGGCTGAACGGCTCCGGGAATCTGCTAAGAACCACGTCGAGGTGCATGTCGAGGGGGTGAACCTTACAGGTTGTGAATTTGCTCTCGATGGTCCAGGGGTGTCCAACTTCGTGGCATCTCTGGGCCACCCTAGAAGAAGAAGAGTTGTCCTGGGCCGCACATTCAATACATTGTGACACATACTCGCCAAAAAAAAATCTCGTTTTAAGTAAATGTATGGTTTTGTGTAAAAACCGTATGGGCCACATGCACAGCCATCCTGGGTCTCGTGCGGTCCACAGGCCGCGGGTTGGACACCCCGAAACAGGTCTGCAACCTCTCCCCGCCCTCAGAAAGCCCATGCAGCCCCAGCCCCCAGTCTCTCAGGACCAGGTCTCCTCAGGACTCGTGAGCCGTGCTGTGCATTTGGCGAAAATATCCTGTACCCACTGGCATGTCTCTGAGCAAGAATGCAGCCCTGGCTGGTGTGGCTCAGTGGATTGAGCACCAGCCTGTGAACCAAAGGGTCACTGGTTCGATTCCCAGTCAGGGCACATGCCTGGGTTTCAGGTCAGGTCCCCAGTAGGGGGCGTGCAAGAGGCAACCACGCATTGATGTTTCTCTCCTTCTCTTTTTCCCTTCCCCTTTGTCTAAAATAAGTAAATAAAAAAAGTCTTTTTAAAAAAAGGGAGAAGGGAAGAGAGGGAGAGAAACATCGATGTGAGAGAGAGACATCGACTGGTTGCCTCCATACGCACCCCAACTGGTGACTGAACAGGCAACCCAGGTACGTGCCCTGACCAGGGATCGAACATGCAAACTTTTTGGCGCACAGGACAGCACTCCAACCAACCTGAGCCGCACGGCCAGGGCAATTCCCCATTCCCAAAAACCAGTAAAATAATCCAGACACCACCAACAGTAATAAAAATAACTTAGGCCAAGTGACCTAGCCAAGTGGTATTTTTTTGCCCATCAGGTTGCCAGAGATTTCAGGTAAATGCGCGTTGGGTCTTGCTGAGACCGGGAGGAAGTGGGGTTTTCAGGCCTTGTTTGGTGAGATGGTAAACTAGATATGTATTCAAATGCAAAGGTGTTTCTGTTTTCCCTCCCGGCCATTCTGTTTCAGGAAGTTATCCTTAGGGGAGAGTAAAAGGTAGTTTTTCCACATCCACTGAGTTTGTGTCCAGGTCTCGCTGAACCCACTGGGGCGTTGAGGCCCCCCCCCCCGCAGGCAGAGGCCTGATTGGAGCCCTGGGGCGGGGGTGGGGGGGTACGAGAGGCCGGGGAGCCCCTGGAATTATGCGCCAGGCCAGCGAGAAGATCTGAAGTAAAAGAGCCCTGGCCAGGTAGCTCAGTGGGTTGGAGCGTCATCCTCCTACGCCACGGTTGAGGGTCCGGTCCCTGGCTGGGACACAGAAGAATCGACGAGTGAACGCATGACAAAGCGGAACAAGAAATCAATGTTTCTCTCTCTCCCTCTCCTCCTTTCCTCTCTCTTCCTCCTCTCTCGCTAAAATCAGTCAATAAAAATTTTTTTTCTAAATAAAATGAAGGGCCCTTGGGCCAGCTCACTGGCTCTCTCCCCTTCCTCCAGGATGCCTGGAGCTGCCACTGCCTGCCTCTCCCAACGGGCAGTGTTTCGGGGGTGAAGGAGCTTGGGGTGCAGCCTGGGGCCGGGCCGGGCCGGGCTGGCAGGGGGCGGAGGGGCGTTCATCCTGGGGTGTGCTGGAGAGGACAGGCTCCAGGCAGAAGCTGGCCGTCCTTCCGAATCGTGTAGCTTTTGTATCGTAAGTTGTTTCCATTGGTGAACTAACCCTACTGGGAGAAGAGAGTTAAAAACGAACAGGGGAAGTGCGGGGAGAACTCAGGTGTTCCAGTTTCACCGTGATTGATAGGCTTAAGTGACAGGCTGGAGTGAATGCGGGCGGGAAGCCGTCCTTCCAAAATGGTGCAACTCTGGAATAAATAAGTACTCCTTTCCTTTATCGCCAAACCTTTGCCTCTGGAAGTTTGCCCAGCCAGGGCCGGCGGGCACCGGGAATCCCAAGTGCTGCTGGGTAACACTCCCTCCGAGGAGACTCCCAGGAACCAGACCGGCTGGCGGCAGGGAGGGATTCAGAATGGCCTGATGGGTCTATCCCCGAGAGAGGCACTCACCGAACCCCACGGGGCAGCGCTGCTCCGCGCTCCTGCGGGTGCAAGTCCTTCGCGCTGTGCGTTGCCCACAACTACAGAGTCACCAAACACCTGAGGCAAACACCTGACGGGCGAGCCTCGGGGCCCCTGCAGCCCCCCCCCCCACTTCAGCACCTTTTACAGCATTTTCCGGGGGCTGTGAGCTCGCAGACCTGAGGAGGCCGATGGGCAACGCGTCGGGAGGGCGCATCTGGAAACCACGGAAATGTCCGTCAACAGAAAACTGGCGTGTCCCTGCAGCGGCTGTCCCCGCCCATCCCCCACGGCTCCTCCGGCGGGGGGGGGAGGGGGGCGGGGGCTGGGCTCGCCCGCTCGGCATCCTGGGACCCTGCGAGCTTGCGATGGGTGTGTGCCTGTCCCTCCCTGACCCTGTGCTCATAATCTCAGCTACAAGCAGCTGCAAAAAGCACGGTTCTCCCCGACAGGCTGGGAGACCTGAATTGGCCGGAGGCTTGTCCGTGCCCTGACTGGGCATCGAACCCAAGACCTGGGCGCACGGGGTCGAGGCTCCAGCCCACTGAGCGACCCAACCAAGAGAGGTTGTTTTCAGTCCCGTCCCACAGCACTTGCCCCTGGCGCCCGGCCTCCTCCTGGGTTTGCATCGCTGTCATTTCTGGGATTCCAAGGCTCGTCCCCCGGGAATCCCCAGGCTGGAGTTGGGGACCCACGGGACAGGCAGCACACAGCTCGTAATCCTGAATCGCATGGAGGTCGGCGGGGGGCCTGTTCCCGAGTCTTCAGGCTACGTCATAAAGAAAACACCCTCCAAACGTGCGCCCCACGACTCACAGCCTTGTCCCCCCGCCCGAGCACGGCTGCGGGAGGGCTGGGTGCAGACCTCGCTCTGATCGGCCGAGAAGCCGGGGCTTATCATTCTAGGGAGCGAAGGGAAGGTGGTGCTGGGGACAGATTCCGTCTGGAAACACCTCTCTCCCACTCAACTGGGCTGAGGCCTCCCTCCGGGGGCGCTGGGTTCAGAGGCCGCTGTCAGGGCAGAGGCGCGGCCACCAGCCACCCAGAGCACAGAGGAGGCCCTGTCTCTGGGCTGGCAGCCCGGGGCGTGCAGGCCGCCGGTGCGTCTGCCCGCTGGCTCGGCCGGTATTTCGGTGTCCGCCTTCCAGCCGGATCTTGCTCCTGTGACTCAGCCTGACCCGCCTGACCCGCCGGCCCCATCGGCCCTGACGACACTGCCCGGGAGCGGAGGGGGCTGGCGGCCGGGGAAGATGGGGCCGGCGCAGCGGCTGGAGGGAGTCCCCGAGAAATAGGCAGGGAGAGGGAGGTGGCCAGAGCCCGTGGCCCCAAGGCGGCTGGGTGCCGGGGCCTGGGAGGGCCCGGCCTCCTGCCCACCAGGTAACAGCGGCCGTGGCGCTGGCCTGACCCAGGGAGAAAGACAGCCATTGTTCCGTCTCCCTTACCGGGCAGGAGCCGCGGGGCCCCGGGGGCAGACTGGCAATGAGAACATGGCATGATGTCATTTCTCATGAATGCAGGACATGATGGCCGTGATTTTCCAACTTCGAGACTATTTTTACTCTGAAGAGAGAAAAACCGCCCCAGCGGACACGGGGCCCTTTGCTATTTTCAGGGCCGAAGCGTGCGTGGCGGCGCTGTCCTGGACGGGACTTCTTCCCGCCCGACCGGCGTCGGCTCCTCCCCCAGCCAGGGTCCCGCAGCGCTCAGTGACGCTGCCCCGCCGGGTCCCCTCGAAGGCCCGCACCAGCTGGACGGTGTTTCCGGTGAGGACGCCGCAGACACATGCGGCCCCTGCCCTGTGCCGAGTCCAGAAATCCCAAGGCCGTGCCAGTGGGTGACACTGACACGCAGAGGTGCACAAGCACATGTGACCGGCCCCACCTGGGGGATGGGCCCCCTCTGGCGGGCTTTGGGGACCAACAGTCGGAGTCCCTGGGGCTCCTGAGACCCCAGGCAAGGACGCTGGGTCTCTGAGCCTCTTAAACAATTGGAAGCCAAGGTCCGCCTGCTTCCTCCCTCCACCCCGCCCCCCGCAGAGGGCGCCTGCTCCTTCCGGGAGGTGACCCAGCAGAGGGGCGCAGGCAGGGTGGGCGTGCTGGCTGGCCCCCAGGCCTCTGAAGCGGAGGGTGAACTGGCCACCGAGGACACTGAGGAAGCAGACTAGCCCCGGAAGTAGTGGTCTGGGTGCTCCAGTCTGCGGCCGAGGGCCCCCCACCAGGGGCACTGGTGCAGGCCAGGGTTGCTGGAGCCCCCGCCCCACATCCCCCGCAAGGGCAGCCTGGGACCTTGCCGTGCCACGGCCCCAAGGGACCAGGGCCTTCAGCTCCCTCTCAGCAGGCGGCCCTTGCACGCTGGAAGTTTCCCTGCATCCCCCCCACTCCTGCCTGCTGCCCCGAACTGCTCTCCCCTGGGTTGCTCCCCAGGGCCCACCTGGCTGTCGGTGTTTCTGACACTCGGGCCTTCCCTGGTCTTGGACCCTGCACACCAATCACCAGCCTCTCCCAGGTGCCCCAGGTGAGCAGAGCCACTGTCCGAAAGTACGGTCACCTGCTCATCCACCTGTGCAGTGCACGCGTGTCCGCTGAGCACCTACTGCGTGTCCTGCTGCGGAGCAGATGGGTCTGGAGGAGCCGCAGCCCTGTGGAGTTCAGGGGCAGGAGGCAGAAGGACAGGCCGACTGCGTCACTGTCCCCGGAGGGTTCATTTGCAAAGGGACCGAAGGCCTGGTGTGCACAGACACCGCCAGGCGGGGCAGCAGGCCGCCGACCTGCAGCCTGAGGGGACGCGGGGCACCCAGGGAGCCGGGCTCCACCGAGGCACTTCCCCGCGGGCACTCTGGGACTCACTAACCAGGGACTTCGCTCAGCAAAGGAGGGCTCATGAAATGCTTATCAGGATGAACTGTAATAAGGGAACTTGGCCCCGGCTGGTGTGGCTCCGTGGATTGAGCGCCAGCCTGCGAACCAAAGGGTCGCCGGTTCAATTCCCAGTCAGTTGCGGGCCAGGTCCCCAGTAGGGGGCGCACAAGAGGCAACCACACAGTGATGTTTCTCTCCCTCTCTTTCTCCCTCCCTTCCCCTCTCTCTAAAAATAAAGAAATTAAAAAAAAAAAAAGAAAGAAAGAAACGTGGAAGGGTATTCTCATCGTGGAAATGGTCAGTGCATCGTTTGGTGCTAGGAAGGCTGAGGCACTGGGCCGCCCCGCAGGGGTCAAAGGGAAGCGAAGGGAACCGCTGGCGTCCAGCTGCTCTCCCGGGTCTGGAGGTGGTTTGTGTGTTTTCCTGCCGCGTCTCCTGGGCGGCCCGGTGACTGACAGGCTGAGGCCTTGTGGGCGGGGGCGCAGGGACCTGTCCGTGAGGGACTCCCTCCCACTGTCCCTGTGGGGGGTCACTGTGTCTCTTCTCGGGTCTCGGGCCCAGCAGTGGCCCTTCCTTCCTTAGGTACAGGCCGACCTCTCTCGCGCTGTATTTTAAAATTAATTCTGAAATAGTGTCATTTCGTAACATAGTTGAAAACGCTGCTCAGATCCAAGTCTCATTTTCACCCCTGCCCACCCCCCATCTGTATCCCCTCCCCCAGGCCCCGTCGTCTGGGGCGGAATGCAGGAGGTGCTGCAGCAAACCCAAATAGTGCCATTCGCGCCCCGCCCCCTGTTTCACGCAAAAGGCCGCAGGGTGTGCACACAGCCCCCCACGCCTCACGCCCCACGCCCCACGCCGCGGCCTTCCCACTTAGCGCCGTGCTTTCGGGTTGGCCATGAAAAGCGGTTTCTGAGGCTGCAGGAGTAGGTGGGGCGGGAACACAGGGCGAGCTTCTCTCCCGTGGGTCGGCCTTACCGGGAATTCCGGGGCGCGTTCCACCAGACGCGTTCCTCCGGGCCATCAGCTGTGAAGGCAGGAGATCTGAAACGCGGACTTACACTTACAGGTGTGGGGTTCTGCCAGCTCTTGCGCTCCCTTTGAGGGTGTGACGGCCGTGTCCCTCGGAGGCTGGGCGGGCAGGGTTTCCGCTGGCGACGCGGACCTTCTCTGCGGATGGGAACGCGCTGTTTCCCACAGCGCATGCGCTTTCACCCCTTTGCTCCGGGAATCTCAAAGCGCCAGTGGTTCCCAGTGCCCAGGTCAGACGCAGCAGCCCTCACCGTCGCTAGTTTACGCAGGGAAAGGGGGGCACGGGCGTGACGTTGGGGCGCCTTACTGGGCGGTCAGGGGTCACAGGGCGCAAAGGGGTGTTCCTGCCCAGGGCAGCATGTGGTCGCCACGTCCAAGCGGCGTCCTTGCCCCCCGTGACCCCTGAGCGTTGCCTCGCTCCCTGAGGGACCGGCTGTCGCAGGGGCCTGGTGCGGTGACACCTGCGACCACAGAGTTGCTCTCTGTTCCCGTTTTTTGCCAAGAAGATTAGGGACCTTCTCTGCGGCGTGACCTTTACTGGCATTAACCAAGTCTCCTGCCCCAAATGTCCCCACGGGTGCCCCAAATGCGCGCGTGCACCAGGCCCCTCCGAGGTCAGGACGACAGGGGACGGAGTATCACACCCAAACTCTATCTCCTTTTTCCTCCCGTCTGCTTGGAGAGAGGATCCCTCTTTTTCCGAGTTAGTTCCTCTCTCTTTGCTCTCGGCCCCAAACCTCCAGCCCGGCCACTGCCCCCCCCCCGCCCCCCCGCCCCCCCCCCGCAGCACCTCAGTCCCTTTTCTGTCTGCCGGCTCTTTGTTGAGAACTGCGCCGAGCGTCTCCGGGTCACAAGCCAAAACAGCAAAGTGAAACCAGCTCAGCCCAAGCCTTCGCTTTCCCTTCATTCCTTCCCGTCCCCACCTCCAACGTTGCTGACTTTGCACAGGCCAGGTGTCTTTCTTCTCCAGCAAACAGGTTTATTGGGGAGCAACAAAGAATTGCAGTTCTGGACCTGCGGTCTGATGGCGAACCACACCCAAGCCCCGAGGACAAAGGGTATGTTTATTTGGACTGCTTTCTTTAATTGATTTTAGAGAGGGACAGAAACAGAAACAGAAACATCAGTTTGTTGTCACACTTATTTATGCATTCGCCGGTTGACTCAGGTATGTGCCTGGACCGGGGATCCGGGATCGAACCTGCCACCTTAGCCTATGGAGAGGCCGCTCTAACCAATGGGGATACCGGCCGGGGCAGAGCTGTTGTAAACAAGGAGCCCATTGGCGGCAACTGGGAGTTGGAGGTGTCGCGCCTTTTCATTGGCTGAGCTGCACCGGCCTCTCATTTGGTCGAGTGGTTGCTGGGTACGAGAAGATCCTTCGTTTTCTCGCTGGTGTAGCAGAGGCAGAAAAACTGCTCCCTGCTGGGGACGCAGGGGAGTCGCTCCCGGTTGGGGTCCTTGCTGGGGGACAGGAGGGGGCGTGCTCTGCCTGCAGGCCCTGCCAGCTCCAACTTATTTATTTTTACAATATTTTATTTATTTATTTTTACAGAGAGGGAGAGGGAGGGAGGAAGAGAGGAAGAGAAACATTGATCGCTTGCCTCTTGCGCACCCCCAACTGGGGACCTGACCCACAACCCAGGCCTGTGCCCTGATGCGGAATCGAACCCGGGATCTTTTACTTTGCAGGACCATGCCCAACCCACTGAGCCACGCCTGTCAGGGCCCAGCTCTCATTTAAACGGGGGGGGGGGGGGAGGTTTCTGGTCAGGGCCCTTCACTTGTTAACTCTCTTCTCCCACCCACCCCACCCACCTGCCTCTTCCCCTTTGTTACCCTACGTCCGTAAGGCAGCCCCTCCTGGCTACACACCTCAGCACTGTGGAATGGGGTTTCACTTTTTCATTTCCTTTACCCCAGCGACTCCGACGGTGCACGGATCTTCAGCCTTGTCCTTTACCCCTGAAAGGAGTCACCCTTTCCTTTCCTCTGGTCGTCCAATAAAATAATTTGTGTCTCGTAAATAAAGTGCCAGCGATAAGTGCAGCTCCCTCCCCTTCACCGCGCCCTGCCCCTAAGGTCCCCACGTGGTCCCTGGTCCCGGGGTTGTTCCCTTCTCAGCTGCCCCAGCCTGGATCCAAAACTGAAACCCCATCCCGCCATTCACTCCTAGACAAGGCTGGGCCTCAAATGTTGATAGGCGTGCCGGAAGACTGGAGACGTCAGGAAAGGAATGAGAAAGTATGGGAAGGGCACTTGCTGATGTCAGCTCTCTGCTCCTGCGGTGCCTGGACTTCTGGCCCTCCTGCCCACTCAGGCCTCTGCTCCTCCACCCCAGGCCTTGGCTCCTGACCACCTCCTTTGGGAGGAATTGAAATAACGTTGGCAGAGATTCTCTTCCCCAGAGCAAAGTCCGTTACCTTATTACACAGCCTCCATCTCTCCCCTCTAGGCCTTGTAGACAGCCTCAACTTTGGCGAATCAGAAAATATTTTTTCTTCTGAAATAAGAATTAGGTTGCGCCCTGGCTGGTGTAGCTCAGTGGATTGAGCTCGGGCTGCGAACCACAGTGTCGCAGGTTCGATTCCCAGCTAGGGCACATGCCTGGGTTGCAGGCCACGGCCCCCAGCAACCGCACATTGATGTTTCTCTCTCTCTCTTTCTCCCTCCCTTTCCTCTCTAAAAATAAATAAATAAAATCTTAAAAAAAAAAAAAAGAATTAGGTTGCCACTCCTAGAACGTGGAAAAAGTTTACGTTTTAAAAATAGATACCTTTATCTTTTTCCTTTTTTGTTGTCCTGGCCACCTTTGGAAATGTTTTGTCCGTCTGGAATTCTCTGCATCCACACAGGGCCTCCTCGACTGTTCACCCATTATTTTCCAAAACACATGTAAGATTGGCCTCCTGTGGAATGCCTTCCTCCACCCAGGCCCCCTCCAGTACTGGAACCTCAGTCAGTCCTCCTCCCTCGACCCTGAGGTCCCTCTGGGGGAAGGAGTCCCATTGGGACCCCTGCAGGGTGATGGTGCAGGACAGGTGTTCAATACATGTGGGGGGTTTTTTTTAAAGGTTTTATTTACTTATTTTTTAGAGAGGAGAAACATCAATGTGTGGTTGCCTCTCACACGCCCCCTGCTGGGGACCTAGCCAGCAACCCAGGCATGTGCCCTAGTCTGGGAATCGAACCCGCAACCCTTTGATTCACAGACCAGCACTCAAGCACTGAGCCACACCAGCCAGGGCTCAATACATCTTCAATAAATAGATAAATGGAGGTATGCCTGTCATGCTTTGACCTCTGATCCTTCACACCACACCGCTACAAAGTTCTGAAGGGGCTGCGTGCCATTCATGGTTTCCACTTTATAAAAATGATTTCCCTGGTTTTGAAAAGAATATATACATAACAGGAATGTCTTTTATATGTAATGCAGAGGTTCAAACAATCCATGAAACCAGAGAGAAGAAAGTAAGCAGCACAGGGAATCCGTCTCGACGAGGCAAGTGCCACTCCAGCAACGTACCGACCGGGCCCCAGGTGTCCCTGAGGATGAGGCGGAGGGGCAGGACAAGCTTCTTGGATTTAAGGACTGTTTTGCGCAGATTATTTTGGAGGAACTGCAGATGCTGGAGTCACGCTGGTAGCGGAAGTTGCCCCTCGTCGGGGAAATTTACATCCCTAAGGGAAATCTCCCTGGTAGGGGTCCCCCTCTGTGCCGGGAGACGGGGAGGATTCTGAGTCTCAGGAATCTCTTATCAGGGCGAAGGCAGCCCCTGCATTATTTATGTTAGAAACACCCAAACCTGCCAAAATTTTTATGAGTTTATTTGACCCAAAGGGATGACAACGGCCAGGAAGCAAAATAATATCAGGGGATTGAGAAAATGTTCCGGAGAACGGCCTTTCAGTTTTTGTTTTACAGGTGACCTTGGACGGAGGAGGGGCAGCGTGAGGGGTCGGGTAAAAAATAAAAACGGATAGACCCAGAGTTCTTTCCCAGGTCGCATTGGGAGAGTTAAGGATCAACGGTTAACACAGTAACGAGATCACAGTAACAGCGAAGACCTCTGCGGTCCCTGCTCTGGCGGAGTTGGTGCCCTGAGGGGCCCTGGAAAAAAAGGAAGTTGCCCTGGCATTCCACAGGTGAGTTGTCACAGGTGTGGAAAGGACAATAGAGAGGCTCTGTTCGGGCGAAGGCGGAGGGCCTTTGTGAGGGGAGGTACGGGCCTACGGCTGGCCGGCCCGGCTAGCTTCCCTCGGCTGGGAGGTTTCCATTTCAGACGGTCCCACGGGGTTCCTGCCCGCCTCCCAGTGTGTGAGGCCGCTGCGCAGGCCGGCCCTGAGCTGGTCAGGTGTAGTGCCTGGCTCCCTTGTCGTCCACTTGTGCTTTGCTTGTCCTGGTAAGAGAGCTCCCCGCAACCAGCGTGTTTCTTTTGTCTGCGCTGGGAGTTCCCTGTGTTTCCTGGGCGCCTCTGGTGCAGGAGGTGTTCACGCTAATAAACCGGTGCTTGTTCTCCTTCATGGGGAGGGCGACGGGAAGAACTCTGCCCTCCATAGGGTGTGTGTGTGTGTGTGTGTTTCCATATACTTACACACACACATGCATACAGTTTTACAAAGATAGGGTCCCATGATACCCACTATCTCCATAATGTGGCTTGGCTCTATTCAATGTAATAAAAAGAGAAGAAAAGAAACTACATACATCATCACATTCCTGACCTGCGTGACATTTCCTGGTAAGGAGGAGCTGGTTATCAGCAGAACGGTGATCCAGAACCTCTTATCTTGTCCTTTCTTTCTTAGTTCCTGCTGTTAAAAAACAAAACTGCATGGAATACATTTGAAAAAGATCTGATTGGCTTTATTTTAAGCAATTCACGAATCAGGCTGAATCCCATCCAGCAAGCTGAAGGGTGTTTGGAGGGGCCACCCAAAATGGAAAATTTTGATCAAGATTTAATCTGTCGAAGAGTGGAGCCATGAAGGAAAAGAAAAGAGAGGAAAGGGTTATTTTCAGACCAGGGCATCATCTCTTGGGGCAAAGAGTAGAGCAAGGGTTCTATCACGCAGCTGGTCCTCATGAGGGATTACTTCCTCGGGCGTTGGCCAGAAAGTTCTGAGGCAGGAGATAGTCAGGAAGGAAGCTCCAGAGGCCCCCCAGGGCTGAGGTAGAAAACATCTATACATGACAAAGACCCCCTAAGACGGGTTGTTCCTGTTTTCTGGGATAACTGTGAGTCATAGAATGCGCCTGCGTGCTACCCCTGATTCATTATAATATCATTATAATGAAATAACATTGTGGGACTTCCTTCTCCAGTAGCCAATCAAGAAAGTCATGGGAAACCACACATGCGCAGTAGCTTGGAAATCCAACTCCTTGTACCTGCGCAGGAAAAAGCCCACCAAAGACTAGCGAGGGAGCTTCAGCCCTGTAAGAACAGAATCCCCCCCCAGCCCACGTGCCCCTTCTCTGCTCAGAGTTGGCCCGCTCCCGTGTCCTGTGGAGTGTACTATTGCTTAATAAATCTTCCCTCTTTATGCTATAAACTTTGTGTGTTCGGTTCAATTCTTTGTCCTCGATCACTAAGAACCTGGTTACCTGTGCACACCTGTGACAGTTTCAGACTGCTTGATTAAGAGCACGTTCCTGGGAGAGGCTGACGCAGCACCTACTCAGGTCAGGTGTTATGTCTAGGTTTCGTAACAGGGGCGTTGGCACAAGTGAGGCTATTTTGGGCCTGGGGTTTTCTGTCTCACGCAGCATTTATTGTCTTGGGGCAAACTTCTAGAAACGTCATCCTCGGGTCAAAAGTGAATTTCACAGTCTGATAAAAACTGCCGGACGGCTGCCAAGAAAGGACCTTCGCCGGAGCTTCTTGGCCTCGTGGACGGGCGTGGCAGGGTGCGTGCACGTGCCTGCCCTGCTGGTTCTCTGCAGGCTTCACTGGAAAGAAGCGAGGCCTTGTATCAGTTTCCCGGGGGGGCACTGACACAGAAAAGCTCTTATATCCTGAGTCGGTGCCAGGCACCAAGCGAAGCACATCCAGTTACCCTTCCCTCGGGGGAAGGTTAGTCTCCCTGCTCTGTGCTCTTCCACTGCCTGTCCCACAGCTCTCCCCGGGGTCAGTGCCTGGTTTCCCCAGCGACCAGGGAACCTGGGAAAGTCCTTGGCCCAACCTCGGCCTCCCCACCTGTCTATCTTTGTCTCTCTAATCATGGTTCAAAATTTCTGTCCTTTCCAACTGACACACTCACCCTCTCTAGATGGACTTTGATGATCACTACAATTTTAACCGTTGTCGTTCCAGCCCTGGCTGGCATGGCTCAGAGGATTGTGTGCTGGCTTGGAAAACGAAAGGGTGCAGGTCTGACTCCCGGCCTGGGCAGATGCCTGGGTTGGGGGCGTGTGAGAGGCAACCACGTATCTCTCACACATTGATCTTTCTCTCCCTTTCTCCTTCCCTACGCCTGGCTTTGAAAAATAAATAAAATCTTTATTTTTTAAAAAATATTTTCATTTATTTTTAGAAAGAGGGGGAGAGAGGGAGAAAGAGAGGGAGAGAAACCTCCATTGGTTGCCTCTCACTTGTCTCCAGCTGAGGACCTGGCCCACAACCCAGGCACGTGCCCTGACTGGGAATTGAACCGGCCAAGTTTCAGTTTGCAGGCTGGCAGTCAAACCACTGAGCCACACCAGCCAGGGCAAATACAGAAAATCTTTTTTAAAAATTACTAAATCCTTGTGGTTCCGCGTGAAGTGACCGTCCTCTGAAGTAGGCTTTCCAGTAGCACCATCTGGGCTGATGCTAATTTTGGAATAAATCCCTAGTCTTATCTTGAAAGAGCTTGTCTGTGGTTTTGCAAGGAGTTCCTTAAATATCTCCATGTCGTGTTTTCAGGATATTTGCTCCTCTGCTCTCCCAGAATACCGCGTGCGTTCACTGGGCTGGGCCTCGGGTGTGCTGGTTGGTTTTTCCTGTGATACGGTTTACTGCACCCACAGATGTTTTAATAAATGTTTCACTTTTTGGAGGGAGGAAAAAGTTATTTGTGGCTAGCCTACCACTATGTAAAATTCACGTGTCCTGGCTGTCTGCATTTCAAGATTAGCTCACACTTGCTGCAGGGACTTATTGAAAATGCATAATGTCACCTGATAGTACTGTCAACACTGGAAGGGAAATGCAACTGTCAACCTGCCGGCAGATATGGTTACAGGAGACAGTGCCAAACGGTGCATGTATCTGAATGAAATTCCAGTCTCTGCTGAGATGATCTTCGGTTTTATCATGAGATGTCCATACCCACACCAGATACTGTTATTCCTTCCTTTCCACCAGGCATTTATCAAAGCTACTAAAAAAAGACAATTTATTCAGATAAAAAATTTGAAATTCTTTACCTAACTGGTCATCTGCTAAAAACTATAGAAGTCCTAAAACGAGGGTTCAGGAAACATGAGAAATGAATATATACAGTATAAAGCAATCTTTTTTAGGGGTGCAGGGCAGAGGAGGATAAAGAGGAAAAAATAGGACAGCTATAGTAGCATAATCAATAAAATATACTAAAAAAACCTTTAAAAATATAAAGTAATCTTTTTTCAAGTATACTTCCCAGCCTGTGGACACACAGCCTATCAGGTGTACAACGCACTAAGCAACCTTTTGTTCTGAAGTAGGTTGGGCAGCCCCATGGCTCCCTGAGCGTCCCTGCCGCGGGGAGGCTTATTGTCAGCCTTTGTGCTCAGGAGCGTGAAGTGCCCGGGGCTCGGAGGACAGAGGATCAGTTGCTGTCAGCTGAGCAGGTGGCGGCGAGTCGGCGCACTGCGACCCGCCGACCAGGGATCAGCGGGATCCCTGTGTGCAGCGGGAAGGGCACAGGCAGCCCTTCGCTTCCGCGGGGACGGGATTAGGCCGCGCGCAGCGCTCGGTGTCACGTGGGGGCTCGCAGCCGGGACGCGTCCCCTCTGCGCGCGGGACCACCGCGCTGACTTCCTGCGGCCTGGTGACGGCTTCCAGTCCGTCCCCACCACCCCAAGGTCAGGGCGACAGCTTCCAGTGCCACCCCACTTCCATGGGGTTAGGGGTCACGGCTTCCAGGGTGGCCCCCGGACCAGGGATCATTCTTTAGTCCCGCCTCCCCGCGCACGCCCCGCGCGGGTCTCCAATGGGGGGCCCATGCTGACTCGGGAGGCGCGGGGTCTGCGCAGGACACCGAGACTGCGGGCCCTACCCGGCGCGCCCAGGCCCCGGCTTCCCCGCAGTCTCGGGGGCGGGGCCTCGGCCGGAAGCTGAGCCGTGCTGGCGGCACGCCGTCCGGCTCCCGAGAAACTTCGGGAAGGCAGCAGCGGTCCGGGCGCTTGCGCGGCGTCAGGCCGGGCGGAAGTGGGTCCACCACGCCGCCGACGCCTGACGCACTTCCTGTTTGTTGTTGCAGAAAGGAGAAAGGAAAGCGCGAGGAGCCGCTGTCGTCCTCAGCGCCGCCGCGCCAGAGAGGAGGAGACCGGCAGACGCCCGCCGCCCCTTCCCGCCGCCGGCTCCGCGTCTTGGGTGAGGGCAGCGCTGGCGCCCGCGTGTGGGGGGCGGGCGTGGGGCCGGCGGGCCGGGGCTGTGGGGCCGGCGCTGGTGCGGGCCCGGGCCGGAGGGCCGGAGCGCGTTTCGGAGTGCAGCGGGTCGTCCTCCCGCCCGCCCGCCCGCCCCCCAGAGGTCCGGCCCGCGCCGGCGGTTGGGGCCGGCTCGTGCGGGCGGTGGGCCGCTGGTCCGGGCCGCGTCCCGGTCCCGCTGGCGCGTCCCCACAGGAGCGTCCCGGGCCTGCGGCGTGAGAGGCCGGCTCTCCTCCTTCTCCGGGCCCCGTGGACGCCCCCAGAGCAGGGACGAGGTGGGTGCGCCCCGCAGCGCGCCTTGCGGGGTCGGGGCGGCGGGCCGAGGGGCCGCTTCCAGAACCCTCCAGCGGCCCTCAGAAGTTTCTCTGGGAGGAAAACGCCGGACTTCCCCGCGGAAGCTCCGGGTCGCGTCGTTTCCCTCCGGGGTCCGCAGCCGCGGCGGCGGCGGCGGCTGAGGCTCCCGTCAGTTTTGCCCGAGCGCGGCAGGGGCGCCGCCGGAGGTGCGGGCGGCCCACGCCGGCTCGTCTCGGGGGAAGCCCTCGGAGCCGGCGGGGCTGCTGGGCCCGCCCGCCCGCCCGCGGGAGGCGCTGGCCGCCCCTGCCGGGTCCCACGCTCGCCTTTCAGCTGCGGGTTCGGAGCCGGCCGTGGGGGCCGGGATCTGTGGAGGCAGCTGGTTTGGTGGGAAAGTTAAATGGCCCGAGGCGTGTGTGTGGGGGGGCATCGGCTCTCACCACCTGAGTGTGTTTGCCGATTGTCCCTGACGTTTAATCTCCCTTGAGGGCGGCGGTGGCGAAGACCCAGAAAGGGTTTAGGGAATCTTGTGCCTTTTCCCTGCCCGCGTCCGCCGGGCCGCCTCGTCCCTCCCGCCCTGGCTCTTGGTTGGGGAGGGTCAGTGCAAGTTTCCTTGTTTCGCAGGCGAGACGGCTGCCCCCGCGGGGTGGGGCTCGGCGGGCTCGGGGGGAGGTGAGAGCGCGGCGCCGGCCCTCGGCCGCGCGGGGAGGCTGGGGCAGACGGCGAGGAGCTGCGGGGCCGGGCCGGGCGGAGGTGTGGGGGCGCCGCCGCAGGTGAGAGGAGGGACGGGGGTTGGCCGAGTGCGGGCTCGGCTGGCAGTGACGGGCTTCACCTTCCCGTCCGCCGGGGTTGGGAAGGGGCGGCCTGGGCAGGTGCCCCTGGCTGCAGTGGCTGCAGTGGCTGCAGGCCGGCCGGGGCAGGCTGGGCGACCCTGAGCTCGGAGTCAGGGCGAGGGGGTCCCAGCCGACCGCCCGCGGCTGGGCGGCGGCGGCAGCGGGGCTCCTGCCGGAGCAGACTCGTCCTGCTCACGGGCTGGGACCGGGGCCGGAGCAGGAGTGCTCTCTCGGTCTCTCTCGGTGAGAGCGCGGCCGTCCTGGGCAGCACGGCCGGACACGGGGGCCGCACACGCCGCGCTCCGCCGCCTGGGGGTCCGGGCCGGGCCGCGCACCGCCGGCCACCGCTTGAGGGCGAAGCCTGGCGAGTTACTTTGAGTTCAGGTTCGTCGGGAGGCCGGTCTTGGGACCGCGTCACCCTAGTGGGTCCCTGTCCCTTCTCGGGGGCGGAGACTGGCTGGCGGGTGGTCAGCGCGCTCCCCGCTTTCGGACCGTGGCTCTTCTTAGGTCCGCTGGGGGCGGTAAGGCCGTAGAGTCAGCCTTTGTCCGTGCGGGTTGGCACTTGAGCAAGACGACAGAAAACTTTGTTTCTTTTTGTCCTCTCGCATCTTTGTGTGAGGGATTCTGGAGGTGAGTGTGGTGGCGGGTGAAAAGCCCCGTTTGGTTTGCGCGTGTCGGGAGCGCCGCCTGGTGGTGCCGGCGGGGGCTGCAGGCTGCTGCGGGCGCCAGGAGGGTGGGCCCGGGGCCAGGCGGACAGATGCTGGGCTTCTCCTGGAGCGGGTTCGAGAGGACTTCCTCCACCTTGGGGGGGGGCGGGGGGGGCGAGAAGAGCGGCAGAGTGGGAGGTGGAGGCGGTGGAGGCGGTGCAGGCGGTGCAGGCGGTGGGAGACAGTTTCAGGGCCCGGTCGGGGAGCTGACTGGGTAAGTCAGGCCGCCGTACAAATGGTGGTGATTTTATTGTGTGTTGATGGTAAGGTGTTTTTCTAAACTTTACATTTTTAGGGGGATTTAAAAAAGTCACAGCTGACCTCTTTGGTTTCAGATGCTTACCTAAGAAGTAAATTAAAAACAAAACACCTTATTTTTGAGGTGGGGAGATTAATTTCTGGAAAGAAAGAAAAAGAAAGCTGCATTTCTGAGGTTTGCAGTGTATTCCAAAGCAGAGAAGACGCCCCCTTTACAGCCTTGGCCCTTGGAGCATCGCTGTCTTGTCTGGGCGTCCCATGGTCTTCCCTTAAAGTTGTTACCTTCTCCGAGTGAAGGGCCGCGGCGTGGCGTGAGGCGGAGAACCGCTGGTACGCCCAGGTACCCCGGCTGCCGCAGGGTCCCTTTCACCGCCCCCTCCCCCGCCCCAGCCCTTTCCTGCCTGGCAGCCACCTGTTAGTGCTGGACGGGTCTCTGTCTGTTCTGGCTCTTGTGTTTCAGGTCCCCATGTGCGTGGCAGCACACGGGGACCGTCAGCCTGACTAAATTTAGCACGGCGCTGGCGAGGTCCTTCGGTGCCACTCCCGATGGCCGAGTGGGGACTCGCTGCACCTGTGACCGCTGTGCCCGCTCACCTGGGGGCGGACACCTGGGCCACGTCCACACCTGGCCCGCCGGGCTCTCAGGCTCAGCGGCAAGTGCTGTGGTCTTTGGGAGGGTGATTTCCTTGGACAGAATGTGCCGTGGGGCCCTCTGAGGTTCTGGCCCCACCGTGCCCACAGAGGCCCTGAGGGTTTGCATGGTGTCGGTCGGTGGGCGGTGCCGGCAGGGTGAGCTCGGGCCTCTCCCGTGCCCTGTGTGCCTGTGGCCCCGTCCTGAGCCGGACTGGTCGGCTTGGGTCCTCCTTCCTGGCTGGTCTGCGTTCTGGCCTCCCTTCTGCGTTAGTAGTGGGGTCCGGAGTTCAGGAAAGGGGGAGAGACGTGCACACAAACGTGGCTTAGGTTCCCAGGGACCAGAGATCGAGCACTGGCCAGCGTGCCCCGTCTTATTTTGAGGGATGGAATCGGCCCTGGCTGGTGCGGCTCAGTGGATCGATGGCGGGCTGTGAACCAGAGGTCGCCAGCTTGATTCCCAGTTGGGCCACAGGCCTGGGTGGCAGGCCCGGTCTTCAGTGGGGGCGCACGAGAGGCAGTCACTCATTCAGATTCCTCTCCCTCTCTTTCTCCCCCCCTTAACAATAGTAATAATGATAATGATAATAAAGAAGTCAGGTAGGTGCCGGTGGTCTTCATCGGGGTCGCAGAGAGGGCGACGTACCTTGTGTGTTTCAGGAATGCTTTAGGGGGTGTTGTATAGGAACTGAATGTGCAGGTAGATGATGTGGGATACGGAATGATTGCTCAAGTCATTTTTAAAAACTCCTTTATTTAGAGAGAGGGGGAGGGAAGGAGGAAGACTGGAAGGAAACATGCGTGTGCGGGAGGCAGACCCGGCAGCTGCCTCGCGTGCTGCCCTGACTGGGATTGAACGTCCGCCGAGCCCCGCCGGCCGGGGCTGCTCGCGCGCTCCTCCGTGGGTCCTCCCTCCCTGTGAGTCCTCCCTCCTCCGTGGGTCCTCCCTCCTCCGTGGGTCCTCCCTCCCTGTGGGTTCCCCCTCCCCCGTGGTTCCTTCCTCCTCCTTGGGTCCTCCCTCCTCCGTGGGTCCTCCCTCCTCCGTGGGTCCTCCCGCCTCCGTGGGTCCTCCCTCCCTATGGGTTCCCCCTCCTCCGTGGGTCCTCCCTCCCTGTGGGTTCCCCCTCCCTGTGGGTTCTGGGCGGCCACTGGGTGACGGAAGGGCACCTGGGAAGCCGCTGCTGCAGCCGGGTCGCTGCCCCCGCCCCCGCGCGTCCCTGCAGCACTGGCACCAGGCAGCTCGACCCCACCTCGCGGGCGGCCACTGAGCAGGGGCTCATCTTGCTCACACCCACCTCTTCCGGCTTCAGTAGGAGGAGCGTCCAGTGTGCTGCTCCCAAGGTACAGGTGGGGAATGTGTCCGGCGGACTAATGACCTTCCGAATTACGTCACCTGAAGCAGCGTCTGAGGAGTAACTCTCTGGGAGGGTAGCAGCGAGAGGCTTCCGTGAAGCCGGAGCTTGTCCTCGGCCTCGTTTCCAGGGGAGTTTCGTGCATGGAAAGGGTTAGGGAGTGTTTTGTTTGCTGTGCAAGCAGAGTGAGGTTCTTCAGTTCCGGACCGAGAGCTGTGTGCGTGAGGCCTTGCAGGTGGGAAGCCGGTCACTTCCTCCGCCCAGGAGCGCCGTGTGGGGTGACCGAGGTCTGCGGCACAGGGGAGCAGCGGCACAGGGGAGCAGCGGCGTCTGCGCTCCCCGCGGCCCCCCCCGCCCCGGGGTCGGAGGGGTCGAGGGTCAGGTGGACTGGAGGAAGTTTCCTTCCGGACTCGGAGGGGGAGGGGGAGCGGGAGCGGGAGCGTGCAGCACTCCCCCCCGCAGGACGCCCGTGGGGGAGGAGTTGTGAGGCGGTCGGTGTGTCGTCAGGAGAGCGGGGCCCTTTTTGTCGGAGGTGGAGCAGGAGTGATGCAGACTTGACTTGTGCAGAGCGGCACCTGTAGGAGCTCTCCCTGGAGAGGAAACGTGGGGGTGCGAGCACCGACGGCCTCGTGCGCCTGTGCTCACCGGAGATGTGCCAGCCGGTGGGGCCTCGGGCACCAGGGCCTTCTGTTCCGGGGGTCGGGGCGATGGTCCCCTCCGGCTGCGGTGCCAGCACCCGGTGAGGGTGGGGGGGAGCGCCGGCCGGCCGGCCTGTGAGTCGCATCGTCTCTGGACTTGCCCGGCCAGTGCCTGCGTCTTGAAGGGCGTCCGCAGTGCGAGCTGGACGCACAGGCCTTGCGTCCCCTTCCCACCCCGCACTCCGGGTCTTCACGCCCCCGGCTCCTGGTTCCTGTGTGTGTGTCTGCATGTTTTCAGTTTTCACAACCTAGTTTTTTATTTGACATTTACATGTAGGTTGGAGGTGTACACGCGTGATATATTTATATGTTGTAATGTGACTATATTAGTTCAACTAACACTTCAGTCATGTTGCGCAGTTATGTTTTGTGTACTTTTTTAAAAAGATTTTTATTTTTAGACAGAAGGAAAGGGGGGGAGAAAGAGAGGGAAACATCAATGTGTGGTTGCCTCTTCCACGCCCCCTACTGGGGACCAAGCCCATGACCCAGGCCTGTGCCCTGACTGGGAATTGAACCTGCGACCCTTTGGTTCACAGGCTGGTGCTCAGTCCACTGAGCCACACCAGCCGGGGTGGATTGCAGGTGCCTGGCGAAAGCAGGTGTTGCTGACTCTCCGCCCACCAGGGCCCTCCCCGCACTCACTCCACAGGGACGTGGACATGTGGGCTCCTGCACAGGGGGATGCTTTCTGCTGTTAGCTGGGTGAACCATTGCCTGTTAGATCCGTTGGGAATAAGAAAAGCAAGATTTTATTTCCACCCTCTTCCTCCCGCCGCGTCCCTGACGGCTGCGTGTCTGAGCCACGTCGTGTCCCTCCCCTCTGAGGTGCTGCTGGCACGTGCTCGCAGGCCTGCGGCCGGCGGGGGCGGGGGGGGGCACCTCGGGTCAGCGCCCGGCCCCGCACCGAGCACCCCGCCCTCTCGCGCTGGCGTGGACGCCCTGCCCTGCCCTGCCCCCTCGCGGGAGGGTGTTGTTCCTCTGGCTCGTGGGGCGTTTCGTCTTTGATTTTCCTGGAATTTCAACACGCTGTGCCGGGTGCGCTTCTGCTGTCCCACCTGTTGGGTGGTGGGAGTGTCTGAGTCTGACCGTGACCCGGGGCAGCTGTGACTGCCCGCGGGCTGCGAGCACCCCTGCCCCCCTCTCCTCCCTGTGGTGGTCCCGTTGGGGACGATGGCGTCTCGTGGAGTGTCCCGTTCTCGGTCTCCTGTTCCTGTTTGAAAGCCCCGTGAAGCAGTCGCTGGTGTGAGGGAGGGACGAGGGCCTGCTGCCCCCCACCCCCCACCCCGACGCCCCGCTGGTGAGGAGCGCGGCGTCCGCTGCTCTGAGTGGCCGGTGGTGGGGTCTGTCCTGCGGCCGAGTCCTTCCTTGTGTTTTCAGAAGGACTGTTGACGCTGCTACAGTTGTCCCAGCCGTTCCCCGTGTGTCCCTCTCCGCCCAGCCCCCGCCCTGTCCCCACAGGCAGACCCCCCACTGTTGTTCGTGTCCACAGCCCATGTGTGTGCTCTTCCGTCACGTGGGTCGGTGCCTGTCGCCCGGGGTCTGTGGGAGCGTGGAAAACACGCAGCGCTGGACGGGGCAGTCGGGGCGCTGCCCCCTGCCCCCGGGGTCGTCAGATGAAACACGGCGCCGGCCACCACAGCGGTCGTCCGGTCTGGGCACGTCAGAGTCACACACTTCCGGGCGTGCTGCGGGGTGTCGGCGGTCTGTGTGCCGCGGGGTGAGGGAGGCTGGACGTCAGCGGTTTAGGCTGTCACAGGGCTTGCCAGAGCTTACCTTGCTCTCGTCGGAAAGGGTCTTCAGGCAGTGGTCTGGCCGGGCTCCGCCGAGGCTGCGGCCTGGCGAGGGGACCTCACCCGCCACCGTCCCTCCCCACGACGGCCCAGCCTTGCCGTGTGGCCCTGACCGCCGTTTCTGGTTGCAGGACACCCCTAGCAGCCTGTGGAGACATGGTGGACTACTACGAAGTTCTGGGTGTGCAGAGACATGCCTCGGCCGAGGACATTAAAAAGGCGTAAGTAGCCGGCGCGTGCAGGGAGGGGCCTGGTGCGCCGGTGGGCCCCGGGCCGGTCAGCTTGGTCTCCAGCCTCAGCCCGGCCCTGGGGGGGCGGTCCCAGGGCCCCTCGGTCCCTGGCTCTGGGGCAGCGGATTCTGTTTCTGCTGGAGGTTGCCCCCGGGGACGCGGGGCCGTGCTGGAGCCTCGACACGGGGCTTGGAGGCAGAGGCAGCCTGGCAGAGCGCCCTTGGGGGGGCCGCTTGGAACCCTGCTGCCCAGCCCAGGGAGCTGCGTCTCTTTAACTCGTTGGACGGTGGCAGCGCAGCGCAGCAGGCAGACGTCCCAGCGCTGTGGCCTAGCTGGAGGCACCAGCACGGGAGCCTGGGAGGGTGGGAAGCAGGTGTCGGGACCTGCTTTCGATGAGCCCACAAGGGAGTCTGCCGCCAGCCCTGGAGGGTCTGCAGCTGGGAAGGAAGGGCCGTTGAACCAGACAGTTGCCCCGGGAGACCAGACCCAGGGCAGGCTGCGTGCCGTGCCGGGCTCCCCTGAAGCTGCCGGAGACGGTGCCCGTGTCACACCTCGCTCGACCAAGAGGCCGCAGAGGACTGTCGCCAGCTGGCCGGGGGCCTCTTCGCTCTGTCACAGCGGGCGGCTGGGGAGAGCCCGGGGCGGTGGGAAGCCGTGTTCTGCCCTGGCACAGACACCCCGTGCGCACACAGGACGCCCTCGGGGGAGGCCTGCCCGCCCGGGGCCCAGTGCAGAGGGGTGGGGTTTCCTCACCGCTGCTGATAGGCTGGGTTCAGCCTCGTCTGAGGACATTTGTTTTGTTGCTTTTGGAGAGGAAGGGGGAGGGGAGCACCAGTTGACTGCCTCCCATACACACGTGAACTGGGGATCGGACCTGCCAGCCTTTGGTTCTGGGATGATGCTCCAGCCAGCCGAGCTACGCCATCCAGGGCTGGTCCCACCCACCCATCCACCCACTCATCCATCCATCATTAGAAGACGCTGTTTTTACAGAGGGGGGGGAGGGAGACGGGGAGAAACACTGGCGTGTGAGAGGAACACACACGGGTTGCCTCTCACACGCCCCCAGCGGGGGGCCTGGCCTGCAGCTGGTGCTCAGTCCGCGGCACGCAGTGTGTGGGGTCGCGCCCGCCAGGGCGGCCCCGTGGGTCTCCGACGGGCGGTGCGCCTTCCGGGAAGGACGAGCGCCGTGACCAGGGAGGCTCCTGTTTGTGGGGGAAGGCGTGTGGGCTGTCATGGGCCCTCCGCCTGGGGGCCTTCCCACCTCGCCGCTGCGGTGCTGGTGGGAGCCCAGGGCCGGGCGGACGCGTGGGCGAGCCTGAACGGGCGGGGGGACGCACACCCACGTTCTGCTCTCGCGGCCCCTCTCGGCAGGGCCTGGAGCCGGTGAGGGTGGGGTCTGCCCCTGCGGGGGTGTGGGTGAGGGCTACTGTGCCACCTCGGGCCCGGGCTGCAGCCGGCTGTCCATGAGGTCAGCCGAGGTCACACTCGGAACCACCGCAGCCCCCCTTCAGGGCCTTGCCAGGTGTCAGGAGGTCCCTGTGTCCAGACTTTGGGGGGCAGCCCCTCCCTGTGTACTGTCCCCCTCAGAAAAGGCTGCCTGTGCTTAGCTCACTGAGAGGGCATTTTTGCGTTGGAAAGCACACGATTGCTGTCACCGTGGAATGGAATGGAGTGAGCTCGGTCACAGACTGGAGACTCCACAGTGGGGTGGCTTTGCGAAGAGCTGGAGTACGTGGCCTTTGCCGGGGCGGGCGTGGGGGCCTCTTCCTGCCCAGCGAGCGGGGCAGCCCTCTGCGGGGCGCGTCCCCTGAGCGCATGCGCTGGGGCCTGGGACCCGCCTCCGGAGGCTGCTCTGCCTGCTGGCCCCGGGGCCTCAGAACTCGTTTGCGTGGTTGCGGGGCCCAGGGGGGCTGCTGGGACGAGCCCGTGCCGCCCACCCCAGCCTGCGGCTCAGAGGGCTGTTTGCTTGCGTGCTGTGTCCTGGAGCCCGCTGGGTGCTCGGACTCTGTCGTGATGGCTGCCCCCCCCGCTCCCCCCAGGTACCGGAAGCTGGCGCTGAAGTGGCACCCGGACAAAAACCCCGACAACAAGGAGGAGGCGGAGCGGAAGTTCAAGCAGGTGGCCGAGGCCTACGAGGTGCTGTCCGACGGTGAGTGGCCTGGTGGGCTCTGCCGCCTGCGGAGAAGGCTCTGGCCTCTGGCTTTCTTCCAGGAGGCCGGACCCTGTGGGCGTGCTGGAGCATCTCTCCCCCGTGTTCCGGGGGAGGCAGGGCCTCTCACCGCGCGGGCGCTGGGCACCGGGCACCTGCGGCCTCTGGTCTCAGGCTGGGGCTGGGCTGCTGCGCCCGGCTGACTGGGGACACACGGGACCTGGGGTCCTGCGTGTGCGGCACGTCCTGACAAGAGCAAAGGAAACACAGGGTGCTGAGCCCAGACTTGAACTTCACAGCAAGATAGCCTGTGAACGTCCATGCGCACAGTGTTGCCTTTCCCCTCATGAGGGGGCTGTGCTCTTCCTGGACTCGCAGGCAGCCTGTGGCCCGAGCCGGTGGCTGGGCGTCACCTCCAGAGAGCGCCTGTGGGTGACAGGACGCTGGGTCCCAGCACTGGCTGGGGTCGGGGCATGGGTGGCGCTGCCCCGCTCCCCCCGCCCCCGGAAGGTCGGGGACAGGACCCCGCACGGCAGGCCAGGCCGCTGTCTTACGGGGGCAGGGGCTGCGGCTGCTGGGCTCGGTCTCCTGCTTCCTGTGCCCGCGCCCCGCCCAGTGGTGAGGGCCGGAGACACCCCGGGGCGCGGTGGGGCGGCTTCGTGCGGCACGTGTGGGCTCTGAGCAGCGGGGTGAGACTTGGAGAAAGAGGGAGAGAAACTTCAAAGTGTGGTTGCCTCCCCTGCGCCCCCTACTGGGGCCCTGGCCCACAACCCAGGCCTGTGCCCTGACTGGGAATCAACCGGAGACCCTTGGGTCCTCCTCAGGCTGGTGCTCAGTCCACTGAGCCGCACCAGCGGGGTGCAGTGTTTAACGTTGATGGTCGCGCTTTAACTTCATAGCGCCGGAACGTGTGCTGGGTTTGTAAGGAGACGAGTGCTCAGATGCTCCCCCCTTCAGCTCGGAGCGCGGTCGGCCCGGCCCTCCGCTGACTGCTGACCCGGGGACCTGCGGGCCTGTCCTCCAGGTCCCGGGAGTCCCCTTCTCCCTGTGTCTTCCCTCCACCGCTGCGCCCCTCGGCGCGCTCTCCCACCCCTGCCCTCTGCCCGCGCCGGTCTCTGCCTCACGGCTCGGGAGTCCTTGGTCTGCAGGCCGGTGGGGAGAGGAGCTGGGTCTCGGCTGACTCTTCCTGTCACATTCGCAGCTAAGAAGCGGGACCTCTACGACAAGTACGGCAAAGAAGGACTGAATGGAGGCGGAGGTGCGTCAGCGTCGGGTTCCTCTGATGGCACCGTCGGGGTGGGGGGCGGGGGTGCGTGTGTGAGCTCTCGGGGGCGCGGCAGCGCAGGGTGGCCTGGGGCCGGCAGACGGGGGGCGCCCGGCCCGCAGCGCTCACGGCCGCTGTGCCTGTGCAGGCGGGAGCCACTTCGACAGCCCGTTCAGCGAGTTCGGCTTCACGTTCCGGAACCCGGAGGACGTGTTCCGGGATTTCTTCGGAGGAAGGGACCCGTTCTCGTTCGACTTCTTCGGTGAGTTCTCGGCCGGGCGGCGGCCCGCGGGGTCCCCGGGAGGCCGGGAAGGGAGGGCTGGCGGCGGGGCCCCGGCACGGCTGCCTCCCCCGGCACTGCCCCGCACGCGCTGCCCCTTCTCTCGAAGGTTCTCCTGAGTCCACACCTCGCACAGTGGGACGGTGGGACAGCGGGGGTTCTCACGTGTTCTCTCCACTGCCAGGGGGCCTCACGGTCTACCTCCTGCCGCCTCCAGCGCGCGGCGGTCGGGCTGCGGGTGCCGCACAGGCTCTGGCGGAAAGCGGCAGCGCTGCAGCCCCGGCGATGGGCACGGTCTCTCCGCGGCTCTGTGTGGTGTGCACCTGGCCCCGGGGCAGCGGGGTCCAGCGCAGTCTGCGGGAGGAGCCAGCTCCGGGCCGTGCAGCGTGGCGTCGGCGCGCTGGAGGGAGCCCCGGTGTCACTGCTGCCGCGTAGCGGGGTGCGGGCCAGTCCCATCTCCTCCGTGCCCGTGCGTGTCTCCGTCACAGGCGTCGTGGGCACGCCTGTGAGCCAGCTGCGGCACCTGGGGCGTCGGGGTGCTGGGTGGTGCCGCCGCCACTGCTGCTCTGCCTTTGGGATCACCGGCGGGCAGCGCCCCCCTGAGCCCGTCACGCTGGGGCCTGGGCGCAGGGGCCGGGCGGCAGCTGCACGCCCCGGGGGGCGCGGTGCCGAAGAGCAGCTCCGCCTGTAGAGGCCACGGGGACCATGGACCCGCTTGTCTCAGTGTGGGCGGGGCCACCCGCTGCTGTGTGGGGTGGGTGCAGGCCTTCTCAGCTGGGCGGTCTTCGCTCTTGCTTTGGGGGACGAGCTTCAGAGACACTTGTCTTGCTGTGCCAGGGCGTGGCCTGGCTGTGAGACGGGCCTGTGGCCTGTGGGGGGGCAGGTGTCTGTTGGTGTGCGTCTGCGAGCCTTGCCCCCGACAGGTGGCGCGCGGGGGGCTGAGCAGAGCCGCGCCCCTGCCGCGTGCGGGCTGGGTTCTTCCTGGAGGGCGGCTGTGCCCGCCGCCGTCGGAGCCTGCAGTGGGTGGGTGCTCGCTTGTCCGCCCGGGGCTTTCCCGGCACAGGGCGGTGTTGGGGACGTCCTGTTGTCCGGGGTGGCTGGCCTTCTGCCTTCCCGGGTGTGGGGCCGCAGGTGCCCGGGCCGCAGGTGGCGGGGAAGGAAGGATCCTCTGTGCCGAGCGCGTGTGATGGGGTTCGTGTCACGTGGCTCTTCAGGGGCGAGAGTGAAGGGCAGAGGCCCACCGTGGTGCGAGGGGCTGGGCTGTGCGTCTCTTGGGGAGCAGTCCGGACGGGCCGGGCTGAAACGGGTGTCCCCGAGCAGCCCCCCCGGAGCAGGAGCGTGCAGAGGGCCGGTTGGGCAGGGTGGAGGCGGGCTGACCCCGCTGCCGAGCGGACGAGGGCCTGCCGCCCGGAGGTGCTGCTCCCGTGGCCGTCGATGCAGGCACCGCCCTCCCCACGCGTGCCGTGGCGGTGACCCCTCTCCCGCCCGGCCTTGCAGGTGTCCTAGGAGGCTTCCATTTTCAGGCTGTCAGGATCTGCACGCAGGAGGAGGAGCGGCTCCCCGGCGACCGCACGGGCGGCGTGGCGCCGTGGCCGGCTGGCGGTACGTGCGCGGGGCAGCTGCTGTCTGTCCGTGGGTCACACGGCCTGGCACGAGACGCCTCGTTGCAACGCAGAACCTCGGCTGGGCCTCGAGGCTCCCCAGACGCAGCAGAGGGTGACGGGCGCTGGGCAGACAGTGGGCAGTTCTGGGCCCCGGCGCCTGGCGGCAGGACGTCCCTGGCGTGCAGGGGCACTGGGGCCGGGGCCCTGCCGGCCCGGAGCCTCCACCTGGGGGCGGGGGGGGGGAACTAGTTCTGAGCCCGGCTTCTGAGGCTGCCGGTGGCCCCGGGCGCGGGGCCACAGCCTGAACCAGGACCCCCTTGGCACGCACTCACAGCCGTGCACGCCGTGGGCCGGCCGGGCAGCCCCGAGCTGGACTCACCCGCTTGCTCACCTCGGCACACGGGGGACCCCGCCCTGTGTCCAGGGAGCACGTCCGTCCCTGCCCGTGTCCGGCACACGGCCCCGGACGCGGGACGGCCTGTGGAGGAGGGCACGGCCCCTGTCGTGTAGTGAGCCTGCCTTTGCCCCCAGGGTTCGAGGAGGCCGAGCCGCCTGGGGAGGAGCTGGACTGGCCGACGGAGGAGGACGTCCTGAGCGTGGGGAGCGTCCTGAGCGTGGGGAGCGGTGACGCGCTGGAGGTGGTCTCCAGCGAGGAGCTCGAGGGCTCCAGCGCAGGGGAGTCGGGCGAGGAGGCCTGGGGCCGGGGCTGGGGCTGGGGCCGGGCGGAGCTCCGGACGGGGGGCCTGCGGTCCACGTCCAGCGAGGAGGGCGAGGCCAGCCTGAGGGACAGCCGGGGGCTCAGTGGGGACAGCGAGGGGCTCAGCGAGGACATCGAGGAGCTGCTGAGCGAGGACAGTGGCCCGGAGCTCGAGGTGCTGCTGGCACACCTGTGACTGCACGGCCGCTCCGGGGGCTGCCGTGGCGAGCGTGTCGTGAATAAAGAGTTTCTGCTACTGCGTCCTGGTCGGAGCAGCCCTTGGTCAGATTTGGGGCTGGCGTGGCCACCGCAGAGGACACCGGGGTGGGAGGGCTCTTTCTGGGGCCGGAAGGACAGGCAGGGCTGGAGGCTGGAGGCCGGAGGCCAGGGCCTGAAGGGGGTGGCTGTGGGGAGCGTCCCGTCCGGGCCTCCCCAGCCTCTGGCGGCCTCAGAGCCTTCTCTCTGGCGTGCACGCGTCTCACACTGTGTCCCTTGGTGGGGCCTGTCCGTCCAGACTTCCTCTCCCTCCGTGTGCGACCGCAGCGGGTGACGCCCCCTGGTGCCTGCTGGCAGCACAGCTGGGCCACGGTGCGGCCCGGGGTGCGGTCTTTCCGACTGCTGGCTGTTAGCTCCGGAGCAGCGGGCGGAGTCGACAGAGGGCAGCGACCCGGGACGGCCCGGTGCCGCGGTGGGGGCCCCGGGGTGACGTGTGCCTGTGCGGTCCTGGCTGTGACGAGGCGCTGGCTCTCACGCTGTGCGCAGGAGGGCGGAAGGGCGAGGTGCTTGGGCCGAGGGGGACCTCGTGTGGCCCTGGTTCAGATCACCCCCGGCAAGGCCCGGGGTCCTTGGTTGGGGGGGAGCCGCCGCCCTGCAGGCACCCCCACCTGCTTCTCTCGTCGGGGGTGGGGGTTAGAGCTCTGGGTGAGCCGCGCTCGAGTTGCGTGGGGCTCTGCAGGTGCAGGTGCGGAGCCAGCCCCGGGGAGAGTCACGTCTCACCTGAGACAGGTGCTGGCGGAGGAGGGGGCTGTGCGGGGCAAGGGGGTGGGGGCAGTGG
Source organism: Phyllostomus hastatus (assembly GCF_019186645.2). NCBI lineage: Eukaryota > Metazoa > Chordata > Mammalia > Chiroptera > Phyllostomidae > Phyllostomus > Phyllostomus hastatus. The sequence goes on from NW_025333796.1 coordinate 3,093,164, forward strand.
TCATGCGGCTGGCTGGTTCCTGGGCTGTGGAACCCGCAGGGGGCGGCCGGCCCTCCCCCCACTGTTCTGTGCTCCCCAGTGGGAGCCAGCGTGCACCTCCGGCAGGCAGGTCCTCACCCTTGTGTGTGGTTTGCGGGTGGCCCTTGGGTCAGCGTGTCCGAGTTTTTCACGGGCCTTTCTCCTCTCGGTCTGGTGGGGTCGTGGCCGCTGCGGCTGTGGGCGCTGCCTCCCGCCGGGAGGGGGTGGGGGGCTGCTCAGCGGAAGGGACACCACGAGATGAGACGCAGCTGCCCCGTGGGCTCCTGTGGGATTGTCGCTGGGGCCCGGGTCATGGACCAGGCCACGGGGGGTGCCCCTGCGGGGACGGCACTGCAGCCCAGCCGGGACATGACCGGACGCGCTCGGTCGTTCCGGGGCAGCTGTGTGGGGGCCGGATGGCATGAGCCCGCCCCGTGGGGAGGGCCGTTGGTTCTGTTCAGGCTGCCGCTCCGAGGGCTGGCCTCCCCAACCCCCGGGACCCTGCCCCCTTGGCCCTCAGGCTGGTATGGCTCGGGGCGAGAGCTGGTGGGGGAGAGCCGCTGCCGCCTCTCCCCGCCGCCCCACACCCTGGCTGGGTGGGTGCGTGGGTGGGGGGGACACGGTGGCACGGTTGGGGGTGTGCACGGGTCCCTGCGGTCGGCGTGTGGACCTCCAGGTGCAGTGCTTACTCTTCCGAGCCTTAAAAGCCACGGCGCCCGCGTGTTCCAGGTGAGACCTGGGGACGCAGAGGAGAGTGGAAGGAGGGGGAGCAAGTGCCCTCGGTCCTGCCAACGCCGCGGTCAGGCCCTGCGGCCGCTCCACATGCGTCCCGCTGCCGTGTGCCTCTGAGGTGCGGACGCCGGGGTCACGCTGCGGCCCGCCCAGGGCCCGCACTCCGCCTGCCGGTCTCCTGCGTCGGGGCCCAGGGGTCGGATTGTCGGGGGTCCTCGCCTCAGCGCTGGGTGGGGCTCTCAGGGTGCAGTGAGTTCTTGCCTGTTTGGGCCAAGGTGGTTTTTTAAGTTTTCTTTCCAAAGTCGAGTTGCTGGGTGGAGGGTTTTTAAACAGTTGCGTTTGGTTTTGGGGTTGAAGATGTGAAGGCTCGTGTACGGCCGTACCCCCTTCAGAGAGCAGAACCCAGCACGGCCGGCGATGGGACGGGCGCTCCTGGTAAGGGTGTGTTTAGTCTCCTGGCGGCAGCTTCCAACAACATCGTTGTGACACTAAAGCCATGTGTTTCTAGTAGTTACCGTGACAGTGATAACCAGGTTTTCATATTTAGAAGTAACGTTTGTGACTTTAATATTCGAATGTCTATGTTGAAATTCCGTGGATACCTGAATTGCAGAAAGTCATGTGTGGGTTATTTAGTATCAGTAGAAAAATGAGCAAGATGTGCACATTTAAAACTTGGGTGTATTTAAGAAAGTACAATAAAAAAGCCATTGACCTTCCTCGCACCCTCCCGAACCAGCCCCTGCAGGCGCTCCTGCAGGAGGAGAGTTTACGGGGTGGGGGGGGGGCGCTCAGCACGAGAGCCCCGTCCTGGAACCCCCCCCCCCGGTCCTGGAGCCCCTCGAGTGGCGTGCAGGGCGCCCCGGGACCGGTCCTCAGAGCAGGGGCCAGCGGGGCACCAGAGCATGCAGCCGTGTGTGCAGCAGCTCCGTGCCCGTCCCCGTCCCTGGGCGGCCCCCGCGGTCTCCGGTGGGCGGCTTTCTGCCCCCGCCCAGGCACGTCTGCCTTGCTGTCCGTTGGATTCTCTCGCTCGTGAGCTTCCTCCGTTTTCCTGAGGGAAAGCGAGCGCTGATTGGTTTCCTAGAACCCCGGTGGGAACTGCTTCTCGACGGTGGGAACTGCTCCTCGACGAGCCGCCAGCTGCAGGGCCTGTGCGCTGGGGGGCGGTGGCCGACCGTCGCGGTGGCCGGTGCCGGGAAGCGCGGTGTCGGGCCTGCAGGGCCCGTTTGCTCAGCGTTCACCGGACCGGCGGGCGTTCCTGCGCCCGCGGCCCAGCGTGCCCGGTCTCCCTGTGGGCTGTGGCGGCGGCGAGTGGTCCGCTCCTGTCGTGGTTTCGCAGCCGTGCTGGGGACGGCTGGCCTGGGGACAGCTGGCCGTGCCCGCCCCAGGGCCCGTGGTCCGAGGCTGGGGGGCGGCCGTCCGCCTGTCCGGGTGCACAAGGCTCTGGGCGGACCCCGAGGTGGGGGCGGGCCCCCCGGGAGAAGGACTTGCTGCGCCGCCTCGCCAGCCCTCGGCGCCTCCCGAGACCCCGTCCCCGTGGCGGCCCCCGTGGAGCGGCGTCTCACCACTGTGTCTGTCCGCAGAAGACCCCTTCAACGACGACTTCTTCGGGAACCGCCGGGGCTCCCGCGTGAGCAGGACCCGCGGCGCAGGCTCCTTCTTCTCCGCCTTCAGCGGGTTCCCGTCTTTCGGAGGAGGGTTTGCTGCTTTCGACACAGGTACCAGACCCCCCGCCGTGGCGTCCGGCCGGAGTCGGGCGTGGGCCGCACCCACCGCACCAGGGCAGGCTGGGGCGCCCCCTCCTGGCAGGGCAGGCCCGTGCTCACCGACCTGCGTTCTGTTCCGACCCTCCCGGGCTCGTGACATGAAACCCCGTTTCTTTTTTCTTTCCTTTTTTTTTTTTTTTTTTCTTAAGATTTTACTTATTTTCACAGAGAGGGGGAGGAAGGGAGAAACGGGGGGGGGGGGGAGAAACACCAGTGTGTGGTTGCCTCTTGTGTACCCCCTACTGGGGGCCAGCCCGCAACCCAGGCATGTGCCCTGACTGGGGATCGAACCTGCGATCCCCTGGCTCACGGGCCGGTGCTCAGCCCGCCGAGCCACAGCAGCCGGGCGGACGACCCAGCCCCGCTCTCACTGTGCGTGGTGGAAGGGCTGGTCGGGTGGAGTTGTGTGTGGTGGCCGTCCGGCTTTCAGAGGCAGAAGCAAGAGGTGGCCTCCGCAGCTCAGGTCTCTTCTGTCACGTGTGGTAATATTTTGGGGATTCTGGATTAAATAGCATTATTCAAGTTTATTGGTTTTTTAAAGTTTTTTAACGGGGCGTTAGAAAGTCAGCGGCAGGTGTGTGTCCCGTTGGCCGTCACTGGGCCCCGACCGCCCTGGAGCCCGGTGGCGGGGACCCTGCCGGGCCGTGGGTGCTGGGTTCACGGGAGAGGGGACCGGCATCCTGTCCCCACCTGCTTTGCTGCTGGGGGTGCTCCTGCACTTCGGGGTTCGTGTCCCCACCGTGGCCACCGTGGAATCGAGGGCACGGCCAAGAACCACAGGTCCGTTTGCTCTGGAGTCACTGTGGCTTTTTAACAGTCCAGATTGCTGTCCCCCTGGCCCGTTGCAAGGGGAGGGCGAGCAGGGGGCGCTGCCGCCCTGGCTGAGTGGGGAGGGCGCTCTGCTCCTGGGAGACGCAGGCGCCGGGCCCTCCCGGCCCCTCCCGGCCCCGCCACGAGGCTGGGGACCCAGTGGACCCAGCAGATGGGGGAAGCCCTTGGGGGGTAGGTGTGGGAGGGGAGGGGACTGGGAGCAGGGGCCCCCCGCCGCCCCGCACTCCTGCGGCCAGTGTGGGGCTGGGGGGGGGGGTGGGCTCTGAGGACTGGGGGTTTCCGCACCAAACGCCTGGCAGGCGTGCGCCTCTAACCGCCCCCCGTCTCCCGCAGGGTTCGGGTCCTTGGGCCACGGGGGCCTCACCTCCTTCTCCTCCACGACGTTCGGTGGCGGGGGGATGGGCAGCTTCAAGTCCGTGTCCACGTCCACCAAGATGGTCAACGGCAGGAAGATCACGACGAAGAGGTAGGTCTCCTCCCGCTGCCGTGTCCGGCGAGCGGGTGTGACGGGCGGTGGCCGCCCTGGTTCCCGCCCCCAGCGCGTGGCCTGCGGGCTGAAGGGTCATGTGGCACCTGAGGACCTTTGTGTTTGAAACAGTGTTTCGTCTATTACTGCTCTTTGAGGGCAGGAGGGGAGACACACGTTGGTCGGTTGCCTCTCATGCGCCCCCACTGGGGACCTGGCCCCCAGCCCAGGCCTGTGCCCTGACGGAATCGAACCGGCGACCCCTTGGTTCACAGCCCGCGCTCAGTCCACTGGGCCACCCCAGCCGGGGTGGGAGTGTTGGTTAGTGTCACACGCCAGTGGTCTGCATTCAGAGCCGTGTTCCGCAGTCCGTCGGTCGGGGGCAGGTGTGGGCGGCTCTGTGGGACTGGTGGGAGGGCAGTGCTGTGGCCGTGCCCGCTCTGCCCCTGTGGTCAGCGCACGGCCTGTGCTCGCTGCGGGGCCCCGCGGCGGCGGCGGTGGCAGAGCGCAGAGTGTGTCTGCGAGCTCGAGGCTGCGAGCTGCGAGCGTGCTGCAGGTGGGTGTCGGCGGAGCTCTCCAGGGTCCGGCCTGCTGTCCCGTGTGTGTCTGTGGCAGCCGTGTTGCTTCAGGTGTGTGCGTGTTCACACCCGTGTCTACTTCAGCGTGTGTAAAAGTGCGTCTCACCCCCAGGATCGTCGAGAACGGTGAAGAGAGAGTGGAGGTCGAGGAGGACGGCCAGCTCAAGTCCCTGACGATAAATGGTAAGGAGCAGCGGCTACGCTTGGATAACAAGTAACTGGACGCACGCGTGTAGCAGACGTGTTAGCGGTAACGAGCACCGTTGAGGAGTAACAGGAGCGTTGTGTGAAGACCCCACGGACTCGACCCCCCGTGTCACTGACCTAACCTATTTATGCGCAGCTCGCCGGAGCCTCTTGTCACAGACTCTTGAGTTTCTTGTCGGGACCACGTGGTAGGACGTCTTGTCTTTGGAATTGTTGTCAACCTCTGTATGCACTTTGCTTTTCTGTGACACGTGGCCCCAGGCGGCCGGGACCCCGTGCACTAACACCAGCACAGGCTTCTTCGTGGCGTGGGAGCCCCGCGGCGGCGGCCCACTGGGAAGCTGCCGCCCCTGCCGGGACGGACCCTCCACGCGGGCGCTGCAGCGCTTTCTGTGTGTCGTAGTGAGAGGCCTGACCGCACCGGTGGTGACACGTTTCCGGTTCCACGTACATTGAGGACGTTTTTAGTTGTGCATGAATGCTGGCAACCTAGTGAGTTTGACCTTGTTTTAAATGTGTAAAGTTAAGTTCAGGTGTAAAAAGTAAAGCTGGTGAATTGGGTCTTTGTTACTTGCTTAAAACAAAAAAAATAAACGCGCTGTGTTTGGTGCATTCTTTCCCGGCGGGGCTCGCAGCCCCCGTGTCCGTGTGGTCTCTGCCCGGCCTCTGCCGTCCCCGCCCACCTGCCGGGCGTCCGCAGAGGGCGGGAGGACGCCCCGTCTCTGCTTGGCCGTGGGGGGCGCTCCGTGGCGCGGGGTACTGTGGCGAGAAGCCACGGAGGTGCCATCTCTGTCCCGGCCTCCCAGGCTCCGTCCGGCGCCGGCTCAGAGAGCGCACGGTCCCGTCACGGGGCGGTCGGCGCGGCGGAAGGCGAGGTGCTGCCTGTCTCCCTGTCGGTGCACTCGGTCCTGGTCCCCCGCGAGCGCCAGTGCAGCCCCTCGGGGACGGGGAGGGAGGGGGCCGTCCCGCTCGGCGTGGTTGTGCAGGGCAGCGGGGGGGAGCCGTCCAGGGGCGGGCGCAGGGTGGGCACTGGGGGCTTCCGTGGACCGAGGCCGGCTGCGAGGGCAAGCCCGGCGGGCGGAGCGCAAGTGCTGCTGGGAACCAGTAGGAGTGTCTCGGGGTCTCCCGGAAGCCGCGCGGGGGAGGTGTCGGGAGAGCTGAGGGCTCAGGGGCTGCTGCCCATGGGGGGGGGGGGAAGGGGGAGACACGCCCCCGTGCGGCCCGGCCCCGCCCCGACCGAGCGCCTGGGCCGTGGGGGAGTGCCGGGAGTGCTGGGCCCCACAGACTGAGAGTTAACGGCCGGAGAGCGTCCCTTTTCCTTCACGCTGTCAGGAGGGTGCAGCTTCCCCGCCGGGTGGGGGGCCAGAAGCAAGCGCCTGGACCTCAAGACCCCTCGGAGTCTTCCGTTTTCCGCGGGAGGGCAGGACGAGCCCCGGGCGGAAGGAAAGGCTGGGCGGCCCCAGGAACCCGGCTCGGGGAGAGGCCTGCCGGGCCACTCCAGGTGCTCTCCGTGAGCCCGCGGGGGCCCTGCGGCGGCTGGGCGAGACTCCCACCGTGCACAGCTCGTCGGGCTGGCGTCACCGGGAGAGAGTCGCCTGCTGCCTGCCGTGTTCGGCCATGGGTGGCGCGCATTGTTTTGCCCCAAGTTTCGAGGTAGAAGGGAGGAGGTGCGTTGTGCGTGGGCAGTACTAACTCCCTGTCCGCACGAATGTTCCTGTTCTGCTCACGCGTTGAGTGTGACGGGAAAACCAGAACGATGTCCGCATGCAGAGTAACACCCCCCTGGAGTGCGGTGCCCGGTGGGGCTCTGAGTTCAGAGGACAGGTTCTTGTGTCCCTGGACGTCTGGACCGCAGACGGCGGTGTGCACCGTGCACGGTGGTCGTTGGTGGGGGCGGTCGCCCCTTGGCTCCCGCTCCCCAGGAGCTGGTGGTGGTCTCTGCTGTGGCCACGCCCCCACCCCCCCGCCCCGGGCAGGGCTGGACCCTCTGGGGGAGCTGCGGGGGGTGCTGGGCGAGGAGGGCCAGCCTGCTCCTCCTGCACGCTTCCCGGTCCCCGGGCCGTCTCGGCTTGGAGAACCACCTCACGGCCTGGGGGCGGGGGTCCCCTGGGTTGTGTCTGTGTCCTCCATGCGGCGAGGGGGGTTCCAGCGGGACAGTGGGCCTGCGGGGCCCTCAAGGTCCGGGTGAGTCAGGTCCCGTGGGCTCCGGCCTCTCGCTCCTGTGGGCGCCCGCCGTCGGAGGAGCATGGGCACTCGCCGTCGGAGGCGCACGGGCCCCCTGCCAACGCACTCCCGCGTCCCAGCCGCGTCGTCACCGGGTGCCCGTCCAGTTTTAGCGCTTTCCCTTCTCTCTGCTAACGGCGCTCCTGCAGACCACCCAGGTGCGTCCACGCGGGCGTGGGTGCGGGTTTCAGAAGCCGACTCGGACTCCCGGAGCGACCTCGGTCTCGGCTGGCTTCTCGGTCGGGCGCACAGCAGGGCTGGATGGAGGAGGAGGGGCCTGGGGTCGGGGCGCCCGGGAGTAGAGGTGAGGGGGCGCCGTGTTCCCTCCGTCGTGTGAGAGTGTGGGCCGCCCGGGGGGGCCCTTTGCACCCCTGCCCTCCCGCCACTGCCGTGGGGCCCAGGCCCGGCTCCGCCCCCCGGGGTAGAGCGCAGTGGGGCCGTCCTCCTGGGGCGCGGGCGTGGGGACGGCCGGTCTGGCTGTCAGGTGGCCGGGCTCCGGGCCGGGCTCCTTGGGCTGCTCCTCGCTGGGCGGCAGAGGCCGTGGGGGCGCGGCCCTGGCCTGCAAGTCGGTGGCTGAGCAAAGGGACCGGTGACGGCACAGCTGGCCCCCCGGCTCCCAGGGCGCAGCTCCTCCGGACAGCGGCTTGCAGTGGCCAGGTGGACTCGAGGCCCCTCGGAGCCTGCACGCCGTCCCACGGCGCCCCCTGCCCCCCCTGCCCCGGGCGCCGGTCCCTGGGGACGCTGCTGTCACCCGGGCTCCTGTGCAGAACTGGGGACGAGCGCCCGGGGACGGGGCCCTCGGTGGCTGCAGGGCCGCAGGGTCGCCTGGGTCCCGAGCCCACCTGAGGGCCGGAGCCCTGTGGCTGAGGTACGTGGGCAGGCGGTCGTGCCCCGGATGCCGCCACGCCGAGTCACCGCCACCTCTGCTCCGCCTGGGGCCGGCCGCCGCCCAGAGCCGAGCTCAGACGCAAAGACCCTGCTGAGTCCGCGCAGGCGGGCAGTGTGGCTCTGCGCTCCCAGGGCGTCTCGGGCGGGCGGGCGGTGTGCAGACCGGCACCCACTGGCCAGGGCCGGGAGCGGGCAGCTCGCCTTCAGGGCTTCACCCCAGGGGCCGGCACGCTCCCCGCCGGGTCCCCGCAGGGCGGCGGGCTGCACCGGGACCTGGGGGAGGGGCGGTGTGAGTTCCCCCCCGGGGTCTGCCCACCCGGCCAGCGCAGCGACGGCCCGAGCACAGGTGCGGCCCCCGTGCCCCTCCCGGCCCCTCTGCTGGGCACCTGGACCACGGCCGCCGGGTGGTCGGTGTGCCGGTCCCGGTGTGGTGTCATCTCGTCGCACCGCGCAAGCGTCCGGGACACCTGGTTCTGGCTGGTCTGCCGTGGAGCGCAGTGCCCCTGGCAGCCCCGGCCCCGCAGACGGGCCGTGCTCCAGGCGGGAGGCCGGTTGCAGAGCGGCCGGGGGTCAGCCATGGGCCGTGGCCCTGGGACAGCCTGGCGTCCCGGCCTCCAGACCTGCGTGGTGGGACGCCCCCCCGGCCCCACCCCCGTGTGGGTTTCCCTCCCTGCGGGGTGGAGTGGGGGTGCGGCTGCCACAGGGCTGAGCCTGGGTGGGGGCACCCAGGTGTGGGGACCCGGGTGGTGCGGGCTCGAGCGTTTCTGAGCCAGGACACTCAACGGGGGGACCTTCCAGGGGCAGGCCCTGGAACGGGGACACCCAGAGTCTTCACCCTTCCCCAGAAAGGGCCATGGTGCTTGGGCCCCCCGGGGCGTCCTCAGCTCCCTTGCTGTGCAGTGCCTGGCTCCGAGGAGGAGGAGGAGGAAGGCAGCCCCAAACCCTTCCCGGCCCCTCCAGACACACGGTGCAGAATCGACTTTCATGGGGGGCACCCCTCAGGGCCCGGCTCCCAGCACCTCCTCGCGGGGCGTCCCCAGCCAACGGTTCCTGGCTGGTGGGTGTGGGGCAGGCGGGGCGGCCGGTGTGGGGGCCGCTGCGGTGGCCTCCCTGCGTCCGTCCGCACTCGGCTGGGGGTGCGGCTTTGTCCCCGCCCTAAGGGGCCTTGGGAGCCAGCGGAACGGAGCCCGTGTGTCCCCGAGAGCTTCCTGCGGCCCCCCCACGTGCCCAGGGCCTCGTCCCCCCCAGACCCTTGGGAGCTCGGCTGCGGGGGCCGTGAGGGCTGCCCTGTGCACACGCGTGTCCGCTCTGACAGGCCCGTGGGCCTGTGGCCGCACCTCTGCCCCCAGGCCGATCGAGTGCTGGGTGGACGGGCAGCGTTGCCCGAGGGCGAGGCTGGAGGTGGACCGCTGGGTCGGCGCGGGCGGCGACTTCGTCTCCGGGTCCCCAGGGCCCGGCCTCCTCGGGCTCCACCAGGCGGCACTCGGAGGTCGGCTGTGCCCTCGGGGTCGGGGGAGGGTCTTCCCACGCCGCCATCCCCTCCGGGCCGGGGCATTCCGGCTGCCGTGCAGGGACACCTGTGCTGGCCGGCCGGGACGAGCGCCTCGCGGGCCCGGCTCACGGCGGTCCCCGTCTGTCCCCGCAGGTGTGGCCGACGAAGCAGCGTTCCTGGAGGCGTGCCGGCTCCGGGGCCAGCAGGCGCTGCCCGCACAGCCCGCCGGCACCAGCGCCCGCCTGCCGAGGCCCCCCCGGCCAGCCCCGCTGCCCAAGCACCCGTCCCCTCCCCGGGTCGGCCAGGAGGAGGACGACCCCGCCGGCCGGCACCGGGCCAGCAGCAACTGGGACCCCTCCGTGCTCACAGGTGTGCAGGGGGGCGCCGGGGCGGGGCGCCCGCCCCCCGGGGACGCGCCCCCGGCCGCCCTCGGCCGGCGAGGACAGAAGCCGCTGCTGTGCTGCTGTGTCCTGACCTGAGGGGCGGGCGCGGGGGCCGGTCCGCTGGCCGGGCGGGGCGGGGGGCGCCTGCCGGGAGACCCCCCCTGATTAAACCAGGGTGCCAGCCTTCTGCGACGGTCTGAAGCGTGTTGTCTCCGCACGGACGAGGGGCGCGGCCTTGGCCTCAGACGCCCCCCTGGCGGGTTCTGCTCGGAGCCCCTGGGGTCTCCCGGGGCCCCGGGGCCAGGCGCCGGGCCTCTCCGGCAGGCCCTGGCTGCTGGCTGGCCTCAGCGCTGTGGGGTCTTGGGTTTTCTCTCTTCCCTTTTTTTCCCCCCCAAGAGATTTTATTTACCCATTTTTAGACGGGAGAGAGCTGGGGGGGGGGAAACAAATGAGCGGTTGCCTCTCGCACGCTCACTCCTGGGTGCCTGGTGTGCATCCCAGGCCTGTGCCCCGGCTGGGAATTGAACCGGCGACCCTTCGGTTCGCAGGCCAGTGTTCAGTCCCCTGAGCCGCACCAGCCGGGGTGGGCTGTGCTCCGTGTTCTGCCCTTCCTGCCTGCACCCGAGCTCGGTGGGAGGTGAGACCGGCCCGCCGGCCGGCCGGCCCACCCAGGGCCGTGTGCAGAGCCCGGTGTGAGGCTGCCGCTGCAGACGGTGCCTGTGGGGGGGGGCACTTGCCACCTCCTGGAGAACCCTGGGGCGGTGAGACGCGAGAGAAAAAGCCGGAAGTAACTCCTCTAGGAAATGACCTGTTTTTGCTGGTTCCCACCACCGGGTCCCCTTACTGAGTGGGCACAGTGTCACGAGTGCGGTGCGGACTCTCACACCGCGGGCCGCGCTGCCCCTGTCCTCGCACGTGCCGGGGGTCTCGGCCCGCCCCGCACCCCGGGACCCTGCAGCACCGTCCAGAGGGCCCCGTCCCAGCGCCCCGGGAGCCTCACTGTCCTGGTCAGTGCGCAGTCCCCAGGGGGTCAGAGACCAGGTTCCCCTTCAGCGCACTCGTGTGAGAGACGCCAGCCCAGCAGCTCTGCTGGGGACGACAGAGCCGCCGAAGGGAGAGTCAGGAAACCGAGGCCGTGAGGCCGGAACGGGAGGAGAAGACGGCTCGGCCGTGAGCCGTGAGCCGTCCCTGCCGGCGGGCGGGCGAGGAGGCCCGGCCCCCGGGGGGCCCTCCTGCGGGCGCAGGTGACTCCCCTAAAAGGAAGTGGGCGTCAGGTGCTTGGTGACCCAGGACGCCCGGCCTCCAGCTTCTGGGGCGTGACCGGCCCCGGGACTCGGGTGCGCCGGGCGCCCGGGAGAGCGCTGCCCGGATGCTGGGTGCACTGCTGCCGTGAGCGGCGCCCGGTGGTTCTCCACCCCCGTGTCTCAGCACCAGGGACCCCCGTGTCTCAGCACCGGGTGCGGCGGCGGGGCCCTGGGCAGTCTGGGTGTCGGGTTTGGCTCGCCGGGTCCGCGCGGGTGGCCGGGAGAGGGATGCAGGTGTCAGTTGCTGGCATTTGGTTCCTTAAGATGCTGCTGCCTTAAATTCTAACCCCGCAGAAGTCCTGCTGGCCTCCTTTTAAGACTGAACTCACTTCTAGAGAGAGGGGGAGGGAGGGGGAAGAGAGACACCTGCTGGCAGCCTCTGGTGTGAGCCCCCACCGGGGACCGAGCCCCCAGCCCGGGCCTGTGCCCCGACCGGGAATCAGACCGGCCATCTTCCGCTCTGGTCGGGGCGCCGCGGCCGGGCTGCCTGCTCTGTCTCTGGCGTCGGGGACAGGTCTGCGTGAGGTCGTGTGCCCGGCCCCCGCAGCCGACACGGAGAGCGCTGAGAAGGGCTGGGGCCGCGCGGGGGCGGGGGGGGAGTCATGGAGCGTCCCGCACGGAACGGGCTCGGGCGAGGGCTGCGGCATGGGGCCGGGGCTCGCCCTGCGCTGCGCTGCACGGCTGGGGGCAGGGGCTCGTCCCCCCGGGGAGCTAACCTGCTTGTCCGCCCGTCCGCGCTTCCGCCGAGAACTTGCGGCTGCTGCTTGCAGAGTCGCTTCTGCGAGGGGTGAGGAAGGCCCCTGCCCCAGGGCCGGCCCGCGGGCCGCTCAGGCGTGGGTGGGGCCCTGGGGGCTGCGGGCACGGTCCGAGGGACGGAGGCCTGGCGTCTTTGGGGAGGGGCGGGGGCGGCCTGTGTGTGTTTCTGCTAATTTAAACGTGGGACACTTCAAGGGAACACCACACTCCGCTCCCCGGCGCACCCCTGAACCCCTGCTGCCCCTCCCCCGGCGGATGCGGCGTCACCTCACCGATGGGCAGTGCGCCTGCTGGAGTCCTGACCGCCCCCGCGCAACCCTGTTCCTGACGGTTCCATGGCCCCCGACCCCGGGAAGGGCCCTCCCTCTCTGGGGCCCGTGGGAGCCGGGGTGGGCGAAGGGCAGGGCCGCGGGAGGGGGGAGGCGGCGGGTAGAGCTGGCAGCTGCGGGTTACGCCACAGGGGTGGCCGGACCGGCTTTGGGAGGGGCCGGTGGGGGCCGGAGGGGCTGCAGGCCCTTGCTTCCTCCCACTCAGGCTGCGAGCGGACTTCCCAGGCGTGGGGCCTGGGTGGCGCGGCCTCGGGCAGAGGGGACACCCTTCTGCCCGGTGGCAGTGGGGGCTCGGCCCTCGGAGCCCCCGGGAAGGGGAGTCGGCGCGGCCAGTTCCCCGGGGTGTTGGCGGGGGGATCGCGGGCGGGGCGTGACTGGCGTGGGGGAGACCCGAGGGCATCACCAGGCGTGGGACCTGTGCCACGTGGGGGTGTGGTGGGGACCCCTGGCATGGTGGCTCAGTGAGCTGAGTCCCTCACCGGGCGCGGGAGGGTCCGGACGGCAGGTGACGCCGTCAAGGATGCGCTCAGGGGACCCGTAAGCAGGCCTAGGGCCCCGGCGGCCCCGGCCTGGCTCCGTGTCTCAGTTCTGCTCCAATCAGCCCCTTTAAACGGAGCTTTTCTCACCGCAACCCAACCCCCGCCGGTGTCCTGGCCCAGGAGCCCCGCCCCCTTCTCACAGGCCAGGCCGACCCAGCGTGGCCGCGGCCAGAGCGCCGAGGGCGAGGGCGCCTTCCCTGTGTGTCCCGCGGCCTCCGGCGGCACAGGCCGACTCTGCCCGCTTGGGGCGGAGGTCGGGCGGGCCCAAGCCCGCAGAGCCGGGGATGCCCCGGGAACCGGGTGCGCCCCGCCCGGTGGGAGTGGGCGGGGTCGTGCGCAGCGGCAGGGCCGGCGCCCCGCGGACCCTTGCGCACAGGCAGCTTGAGGCGTGCAGCCCTCGCGGCAAACCGAAGGGGGGGACGTGCGCGGCGGCCCGGAGCGTGCGCGTCGTCGGCGCGGGGGCGGCCGGGACGCCGGGTGGGGCCCGCTGCGGTCCGCGCAGTGTCTCACCAGCCGTGTCTCCTCAGGACTCAAAGACGGCGGCAAGAGGAAGAAGCAGAAGCACAGGGATGAGTCCAAGAAGAAGAAGTCGACCAAGGGCCACCACTGAGCGCGGGGCCGCGCCGCCGCGCCGGGCGGCGAGTGCGCACGCTAGGTAGGGCAGCGCCGCGCGGCCCCGGACACGCCCCCTCCCGGCACCCGGCGCCCAGGGGCGGTGGCGGCCTCGCTCCCCGGCACCGAGATAGCGTCCCCCTCCCCCCTCCCCGGCGTGGCTGTGCCTCCCCCTGGTCCTCCCCCGGCGCCGCCCTGGCGCCACCCCCCGACGTAGCTGTAGCTTTAGCGGCGTGACGACGACCAGGCTCAGACAGGCTGCGGCGTCTGCCCGTCCGTTCCCGGCGGCGCTCCTGCCCCATGGCACACGGTTCTGGGGACGGGAAGATAGCGTGTGTAGGTGACTCACAGGCAACACACTTCGCAGCCGAGCCCGGACCGGCGGGCGCCTCTCGGGAGCCGGGGCTGCCAGCCCGGTCCTCCCGGCGCCGTCCCGGCCGACCCCAATGTCCCCGGTTCCCACTCCTCCCGCCTCTCTGCCCCGGACCCGTGAGGGCTCTGTTCAGCGCGCGGCGGGGTTCCACGGGGCTGCGTTCGGAGAGGCCCCTCTGTCTGTGAGGTGGGGCAGGGGGCCGAGCTGTCAGCGCGCACACCCGCACGCACACGCGTGTGCCACCGGCTCCTGCTCTGGCGACACCGCGGCCTCTGGCGGCTGCTTTGCATGAGCTGCTGCTTTGCCCTTCGCTGCCCCGGTGCAGCCCTAACCCTGCTGCTCCCGCGGGGCGTCCCTCCTGCCGACGCCCGAGCCCACCGCTCGCCCGCCTCTCCCTCTCCCTCGTGGAGGAGGGGGCGGCCGGACGTGTGGACGCGACGCGAACACGCCAGCGGCCGAGCCCACAGTGGTGTGGCCGGGAAGCTTCCGCGCGGCGCCCAGGCCGGCCGCCAGGGGCGCGTGACGTCTGGGCGGTGCGCCACGCTGGCGGCGCGGCCCCGGGGTCCGACGCTCGCTGCGGGGACAGGGGACAGCGGCCTGGCGCGCCGCCCGCGTGAATAAAGTGTGAGTGTCTCCGCGCGGCTCCCGTGCCATCATTTCGGACGCCCGGGGTTGCGCTGCTGCGGGTCTTGAAATAAAATGGGTTCTGCGTCGTTTCGGTCCCGAGAGGTCAGGTGACCTTCAGGCAGAAGGCCGGACTGCTAGCTGCAGGCTGCGTGGCGACGCATCCTGAAGGTGGCTGAACACGCGTGTGAACCCGCAGCCCCGGGGGCACGGCGGGGGCCCCTGCTCCCACCTCTGTGGGGAGGGGGCTCACTGCCTGGTCACCTCCGCGGGGACCTGGGGCGGGCAGGCGACATGCGGGCAGGACACTTCACGGCACATGCCCTCGCTCTCCCTGGCCACACGGGCGCTGTGTCGGGGCCCGGAGTGTCTCCGAGGAGCAGGGCCTCACTCGACCCCCAGGTGAGGAGCAGGCAGGACCACACCTGCCTGGCTTGCGGGTCGGGGGTGGTCTTTGCTGCGCAGTGGGGCCCCCCGGGCAGCTGGGAGCCGCGTGGGGGAACCGGGCCTGCCTCTCCAGCTGCTCCTCCTCCCCCCTGGGGACAGAGCTTGTGGGGCCGGTGGGGGCCGGCCACCCCTCTACACGCTGGGGGGACTTGGGGCCCCGGGGCTCACGGAGGACCCCCACTCAGGAACACTGGTCTGACGTGCTCACGCCTCACGGGAAACGGCGCCCACAGCCCCTGCGCTGCCAGCGTCCCCTTGAAACCGGGACCCTGGATGACAGAGCCAGGGACAGGCCCCTGTGTGGTCGGAGGTCACGCCCGCTTGTCTTCCCGGCCGGCGGCCGCCCGCCGCCCAGCTGCCCCCACGGGGCGGCCCTCCTCCCGGGGCCAGGGGCCATGTTTCTGCTCCCACCTCCGAGGGGCCGGGGGCCCGTCCCGTCGCCCAGCTGCCCGGGCAGAGCAGGGTGCGGGCGGGGGTCTCAGCCCCCCAGCTAGTCCCCGCCAGGGTGCCCGGTGTCAGCACCCTGGGGTGGGGGTGAGCGGACGGGACGGTGCCCTGCCCCCCACCGGGTGCCCCTGGGCTCCGGTGTGGGCCCCAGGGTGCGGTGGCTGGGAAGGCTCCTTGGCTTCCTGGCGTGGGTGCCGCCGCCGCACCGGGGACTCGTGGCAGGACCGGCTGCTGCCTCTGCCCGGCGGCCTGCAAGCGAGTGAGCGACCACATGCCCTCAGCTGCTGCTCAGACGCGTGCGAAGGCGAGGGTGTTGCCGGGACTCGACTGAAACCCCAGCTGCTTCCCGAGGCCTCAGGAAGCACCGCCACCCACCTCCTCTCCCGGGTGAGGGCGGTCGTCCCGGGTCCCGGGCAGCACGGCACCGGCAGCATCACGGTCCCTGGACGACGGGGCCATCGGGAGCCCACGCTGCAGCCACTCCCTCAGGCGGTCCTGCTGCGGAGACCCGGCACCCGGCCCCCACGCAGTGGGCTGGGCTGACTGAGGCCCCACCCCCCTCCCCGGGGTCACGAGTGTGCGTGTGTCCCCAGTGAGCAGACCGAGTCCAGCTCTTACAGCATCAACGTGACTGAGCCTCTGGCTGCCTGGTGACAGGCGGGGGCCCCAGATGGCCCCGCACCATGAGTCTTCCTGTCCCCAAGACGGCGAACTCGATGCCTGGCGTGGCAGCTGGCTGGCGGGCTTGGGGCCCTGGGGCTGGGCTTGCAGGGGCCCTGGGTCCGGGAGGCCCCGGTGGGGCCCCCAAGTCTGCTGCCTGAGCCTCCCAGGCGCTGCTTGTCGTGCAGGCCACACCTGCTGGGCCCCTCGGCCCGGGACGCTGTCCCTGCACCGCCCCTGCCCCAGCCGTGACCGCCCGGGCGCTGGGCCGAGAGGGCGGGGTCTGTGCCCGGGGGTGGGGGGCATGTGGGGCCGTGACCTGGCCCTCTGTTCCCCCAGCCCAGCCGTCCCCGTCTGTCCACGGTGCAGAGCACAGGGTGCGGACGTCCCCAAGCCTCAGAGGGAGAGGTGGGGACCCCCAGTTCGGGGCTGGCGGGGAGAGGCGCACCTCCCGCCCGCCTCCCCTGCTGCCTGCTGCCCTCAGTGCCGGGCGCCTCTGACGCCTGTCACCGCCCCCGCCCGCGTCTGCTCCTGCCGCTCCGGGTCCCGGTCAGTGTGTGCGAGCCTGTCACGCCTGCGCACCTGAGCCAGAGCACCGGGTGCCTGCGGCCGCTGGACCCCTGGGGCCGGGCCGCGTTGGAGTGAGCACGTCGCTGGCGCCCTGCCCCCAGTGTTCCCCACGGTGACGCGCCTGTGGTTTGCATCATCCTCTCCTGTCTCTGTTCCGGGGACACGGCGGGGACAGACAGACGGACAGCACTTCCTGCCGCACCTGGGCCTCCGTCGTCTGGACCCCGGCCCGTTGTCTGTGCCGTGAGCCCCAGCGCGAGGCGGATTCCTCAGCGCCCCGGACGCCAGCCCCACCTCCACCTGCGGGGCCTCGTCTCAGACGTCCGGCGGGAATTCTTCAGCGTGGAACTTTCAAACCCACAATCAAATATTTTCTGAAAAACTTCCCTATAGCTCTGTAGTGAGAGGGAACTTTTTAAAGATTTAATTTACTTTTAGACAGAGGGGAAGGGAGGGAGAAAGAGAGGGAGAGAAACATCCGTGTGTGGTTGCCTCTTGAGCGCCCACTAGTGGGGGGATCCAGCCCACAACCCAGACATGTGACCTGACTGGGAATCGAACCGGCGACCCTTTGGTTTGTAGGCTGGTGCTCAATCCACTGAGCCACACCAGCCAGGGCTGTTTAAAAAACAAACAAACAAACAAAACAAAACAACCCAAGGTCTTGACAGAGGAAACCAGCACGGAGAACTGACTTGGGCGGGTCTGCGTCACCAGGGTATTTTCACGGTGCAATCTCTCCTGTGGCCACAGGAGGGCGCCTCCACAAAAGAAACGAGGGCTGTGGTCCAGAGATCCGCCTCCACCCCAGCCCCCACACACGTGCACACGCATGAACATGCACACATGTGCACAGACATGCACACACACTGAACTAGTTTATGTTCACGTCAATCAGGCTAAAGCGAGCTGGGGGGCCGCTCAGAGCCCCTCCGTGGCCCCTTGGTGGAGTGTAGGCGCTTGGTCTCGGGGCGTTTGTCTTGCCCCCCCTCCCCCTGCTGGCTGCTGGGCTGGGCGCCTGGCGAACAGGGGTCCACAGGGACACGGTGCTCCCCAGGAAAACGAGGCTCCCCCAAACGCTCAGACTTTTTCTTTCTACGCTCACATCTTGACTCCAGTGACACCTGATGAACCGTGATTTGTGCTTTCCTGGACTAATACAGAAAAGTGAACTCTACTTTAACTATTTCCAGCACTTTCCAGCCGCGGCCACCCCATAACCGCTTCCTCTGAGCGGGACAGCTCCCAGGGGTCACCGACCAGCCTCGGGCTCCTTCAGGTTGGGGTCCGTTGTGACGCAGACTCAGTCTCTGCTGTGGTTGGAATTGAGAGGAGCCCCAAGTGACCGAGACCCAGGATGTTGAGTTGGAAAACCCGCTCAGTTCGGGGGCAGGGAGACCTGCCGGCCTTGGGGTCACTGGGTGCCCTGCTGTCTGGACTTAGGAACTCAGAAATAAGAGCATGGTTCTAGGAAGAAATTCACTTAAATCTACTTCCTCAAAAGTTTTATTTTTGTTTCACATTTGCTTGCGTTGGTTGTATTGGTTTCAGGTACATGATGTAGAGACTCAGCATGAAAAAAAAGATTTTATCTGTTTGTTTTTAGAGACGGGGGGTGGAGGGAGAAAGAGAGGGGAAAAAACATTGATCAGTTGCCTCTCCTGCGTCCCCAACCTGCAACCCAGGCCTGTGCCCTAACCGGGAATCAAACCAGCGAGTTCACCTGGCAGAGAGTGCCCAACCAGCCACGGCAGTCAGGGCCGATTGGACATCCTCACACCTCACACCATGGACACCCCACTGGTTCTAGCACCCAGGTGTCACTGTGGGCACTTACCATGTTGTCAACAAAGTGTCCCCTTTTACCACCCCCTCCCCGCCCTCCTGGCACCCATCCCTTTGGTCTTTGTTTTTATGAGTCTGTTTTTTTAAAATCCTCACCCTGGTTGAGAGAGAGAATGAATGAATGAATGAATGAATGAATGGTTGCCTCTCCTGTGCTCCCCGAGGGGGGGCGGTATCGAGCCGGAAACCCAGGATGCGCCCTGACGGAACGGAACCGGCGAATGGAACCCTCTCCCTCCCGGTGCAGGAGGCCGCGCCCCAGGCAGCCGAGCCCCGCACCAACGCCCCCGCCCCCCCGCGGCCCCCAGGCTGTCTCTTCTGTTTCTAGACCCACCAGTGAGCAGGAAGTGGTGCGGGCGGCCCTTCCCACCCCGATTCAGGACCCCGGAGAAGTGCTCTCGGCAGGCCCCCCCTCCCCGCAAACCCACCCGTAAGCCGGGACGGGCGCACTCGGGGCAGGCGGGCGCCTTCACTCTCGCCAAAAGCCCCTGGCGCTAAAACTCGGGGCTCAGCTGACTCGGAGGGCGCTTTGGGGGCGGCGTCACTGCCCCGCCTGCAGCCCCTTCCTGGTGGAGGGGGCTCACCCGACACCGCCGTGCACACCGGTCCTCCAGGGGGAGGGACACTGAGGGGCAGCCGCCACCCACGCAGTCGATGCCCCCGCCACCCTGAGCCCAGGTTCCCAGGCGCCGTCTCCGCTGACGGTTGAATTTGGCGGCCGGTTTGGTGGCTGTGAACTCAGAAGTCGTGGACAAACAAGAGCCCTTGCTCCCTTGCTCCTTTGACAGGAGGTGTTAGATTTTTTCCTTTCTTTAAAGATTTTATTTATTTATGTTTAGAGAGGGGAAGGGAGGGAGAAAGAGAGGGAGAGAAACATCCATGTGTGGTCGCCTCTCCCACGCCCCCTGCTGGGGACCTGGCCTGAAACCCAGGCATGTGCCCTGACGAGGAATCGAACCTGAGACCCTTTGGTTCGCAGGCCAGCGCTCAATCCACTGAGGACACGCCAGCTGGGGCAAGTCACGTTATTTTTATAAAAAATACTGCAAGCGAGAGAGAAGGTGTTTTCACGTTTAGAACCTGGCGCTTTGCAGCGACAGCCACTCGGGCAGGCAGCCTCGGCTGCTCCGGCAGCACCCGGCCTCCCCCCGGATTTTAGCGCACGTTTGTTGACGTGGAGTCATCGCCTGCGGCCCCCGCGTCTTCCCCGCGTCCCCATCCCCGCCCTGTCACAGTTCACAGAAAGCCCGCGCGGCCGTGGCCGCGAAGCCGCTCCCCCTCCCGCGCGCGGGCGCGGGGGACGCTCGGATTGGCCGCGCGGTTGCCAGGACTCGTTTGCTAGGCTGGCGCGGGCTGCGGCCCCGCGGGACGTGCCATGAATTATGGATGCGCGGTTTTCTCCCTGTCGCCGGATCTGTGATGCAGATGAGAGCCGCCTCCCCCCTTTCTTCTGGCTTCTTAAGGGAAAAAAAGAAAAGAAAGAAAACCAGAGTTTTAAATCAGAAGCCGGCCTTTGCGAAGCCCCAGTGGCCGGGGCAGAGGGCCAGAGGCCCGGCCGAGGGTGTTAATTCTCATGCAAACAGGCGGCCGGAGGTCAGAGCGCGGTTTGTCCTGGAGAAGCCTCCCGGGTTTTCGCTGGGCCCGGCGACCCTCCGGGCGCCCTTCTTCTGCGTGAGATCAGAGACCGCGTGGGCAGCGGGGCTGGACACGAGGCATCTTCCGAGTATCAGACCCCTTCCCCTGGGGCCTGCAGTGGGCGCAGCCGGCAGGTGGGGCGGAGGGTCAGAGGCCTGGGCTCCCCACCTGCCCCTTTCCGCAGGTGGGCCCCCCGCCCTGCCGGCAGCACCCGGGGACATATGTCCACCACCCTGGGGTCAGGACACGCGGGCCCTCCCTGGTGGGCCCCCAAGCAGGAGGACGCAGTAGGGTCACGGAGGGCCGAGTTCCGGAACACACCTCAGGCTGCCTTGTCAGTTCGTCTGTCCCGCCTCATCCTGAGGCACCTGCGAGCCCGACAGACACCCCCGCCCCCCGTCCCAGCTCTTCCTCGAAGCAGCGTGAGCGCCAGAGGGGGACAGGGACACCGGACACGGCACAGCGGCTCCGCGGCCACGAGGGCGCTGGCTCTGGGCCTCGGCCCCAGCACCGAGGAGCAGGGTTGCGGAGTGTGGCCGCAGCGGCGGCCCCGAGGGCCCTCTCACCCCCACGGAGAGACCAGAGCTGGGACCCGCACTGAAAGGGGGGAGCGGAACCTCGTGTCAGAGGTGCCAGGTCCTCACGGGTGTGGCGGGGGTTGAGAACTGCGCTTGTCACTCCACCTCCGAGGGTGGCTATTGGGCGGCGGCTGGGCCAGGCCGAGGCCCCCAGACACAGGACGCCGCGGGGAGGGGCTGCTCAGGGAATAATCAGCCGAGCGTCCCTGTGGATCGCGTGTCCGTTCGAAGTGTGGTCCTTTCTGTTCACTGAGAGGATGGCCCGGGGCTGCGTCGCCTTTTCTTCCCAGGGTCACAGCCGGGGCTCGGGATTTAAATGTCGGGGATGGAAGAGGCCAGGGGACTCCCGCTCACCTGCACGCCTGTCGGGTGACGTGCCAGCGGGGGCGTCCCCCGCTGAAGCAGGAAAACCCTAATAATGGAAGCGAACGGGGCAGGTGACTGCCGGGTCTCTCCTGAGTCTTTAGCCCCGGCCCGGCCCCGCGGAGAAGGCCTGGCCCCGCCCACACGGACGTCACCGGGGCTCTGCCGGGGACCAGGTGCCCCGCGTGAACGCTCCAAGTCCAGGCTGCTGTGACTAGAGCAGAGGTCGTCCTCGGGGTGGGGGGGGCAGCGACAGGGGAGGGCCCCGGGGATTTCTGGGCCCGAGCGTGAGTGTGGCGGAGCCGTGTGAGCTCCTCCTCCCTGGAGCGGCCTGGAGGCTCCGGTGGACCCCGTGTGCTGCAGGCGAGTGTCGGCCAGATGAGTGACCCCACAAAGACATCCAGGTGACAGGCTGACCGGCGGGGGGCAGGGGCTCTCGGGGGTCACTGTTGTGCCGTGACAGTGGCGCACACACAGCGGGAAGAGCCAGGACCTGTTTTAGGTGACGACAGCCTGTCCCGTTGTTCGGAGGGCGCAGGTTCAGTGGGGAGGGCAGCCGAGGGCTCCCCCAGTGTGTATGGGTTTGCTTTTGACCCTGAATGAAGTTGTTCCCCCCCGAGGCCCTGGAACCCCCTTCCCAGTCGCCATAGGTGCCCGGGGTGGGGGGCTGATGTCCATGGTCAACGCCAGAACTCTTGCGGCCACGGCGGACCAGCGGGCCTGGCTCTCAGCCTGGCAGTGGGGGCGGCGAGGGGTCGTGGCCGGGGCAGCATGGGTTCTGCAGACGCTGCGTCGGAGGCAGAGCCGGGTTAGAACCTGCGCGACGCGTCTAACGGAAGGGCCCCATGGCCACCCGTCCCCCAGCCACTGTCGTTGGAAGTGAAACCAGGTCTGCAGTCCAAGTTCTTTGTGGGCCGTGGAGGCGGCGCCTGGGGAAACACCCGGAATATTCTCCTCTTTCCTTCCTGCGGCAACTTCCGGGCCGTGACACTCAGAACATCTGGGCTTGTAGGGGGTGCCCGTGAGCTGTGTGGGCCAGGCTGGCGGCTGCACTGGTTGGAGGTGGTGTGTGCACGCACATGTGTGCAGCTGTACTCGTGTGTGTACATACATACAGGTCCACACAAGCACACGGGTAGATACATGTCCAAACATGTGAACAGTGTCTTCACACATGTACATGCATGCTGATGTAAGCACACCTGTGCACGCACACACGCACATGACCGCACACACAAGTGTTGATATGTTCATGCATGTGCACACACATGGCGTGTGCAGCATGTGCCTGTGTCCCTGAGAGATATTTTCTGCGAGAAGCTGCTGTTTCTGTGCACGAAATAACAACCTGATTAATGTGAACGCCGACCGGCCCTGCGTCAGAGCCGGTCAGAGGACGTGTCTCGGGGGAGGGCGCGCGCCCGTCCATGGGCTGGTGGAAGGGCCGCTCCTCCAGAACTTGGGGGGCTTTGTCTGCACCCAGCGACGGGGCGACTGGCTGCTACACGGACAATTCACACGACCTCCGGACGGACTCCCGCCGCCGACTGAAATGCCAGGGGCTTCCTCCCGCCGCTCCCACGTCATTTATTATGCAAAACAATGTTTTTGAAGCGTCAAGAACGCGGTGATTCCGTATACAAACGGTTAAAATCCCCGTGAGCACCGTGATTCCGGGCGTGTTGATGCGCTCACTCAGGACGAGGGACAGTGCGAGGCTCTGGGGTCACACCGGTGGCCCGTGGACGACCCGGCGGAAACGATGAACTAAATGCCAGAGGCGTCCCCGACGCATCTGGGGACGGGGTGTGCAAGGCGCCGGCGTCCCGCGGCGCCCCCCCCGCAGTGACGCGGGGGGGCTGTGTGTGACGGCGCGTGGCTTCTCTTCCCTCGGAGACGCCGCCGCCGCTGCGCGGGAACGCCCCTCGCCTGCGCCGGGAAGCGTGCCGGCCTCCGCGCCGCGCCTGCGGGAGCCTCCGTCCCGCCGGGTGGCGTCCGAGTCTGCTCGGGGCTGCGTTTCTGCCCCGTGTCGAGCGGAGCTCTGGCCTGGGTCCCGGCCCTCCTTTGTTCCACTCGGCCGGGGCGGAGGGTCCTCGCAGGGCCGGCTCCTCCGTGCCCCGGGGTCAGAACCGCGGCTCTCGGACGTGGTGGGCGGGGCCGGGCCGCGCAGCCTGGCCCCGGGGAGGCCCGGGCCCACCTGCGGCAGGGAGGCAGGTGGAGCTCGGGGCGGCGGGTCTGGGTCTGGGAGGAGCCCCCGGCCCCACGTGGGGAGACGGCCGCCAGGAGGGCGGGGCCCTGGAGACACGCCGGAAACGCCCGGGCTCCTGCGGGTGGAAAACGGGACCAGAGGTCGGGAGCTGTCCCCACTCCAGGCCCGCGGGCCGGCAAGCAAAGAGGACGGAGCGCGGAGGGGCGGACTCCCCGTGGAAAGTCGCTACGGGCGGAAGCCGAGGCTTCTTGGGGTGAGGGCTGGTCGGCTGGGGCCGGCGCTCGCCTGCTCCGCGAGCCCCGCGGCCGGGGTGAGGAGCGCCGGTTTCCCTCCGCCTGCCAACGGTGCTTTTCTTCTTTTTATTTATTGATTTTAAAGAAAGAGAGGAAGAGGGAGAGATATTGGTGTGTTGTTCCACTCAGTGATGCATTCATTGGTTGATTCTTTTTTTTAAAAGATTACTTATTTATTTTTAGACAGAAGGGAGGAGAGGGAGGAAGAGAGGGAGAGAAACATCCATGTGTGGTCGCCTCTCCGGCGCCCCCTGCTGGGGACCTGGCCCGCAACCCAGGCATGTTGCACGCTGCGAAGGCGAACTCCGCGGCCGCGGCGGGTGTGTCTGCGGCCCCGGAAGACGCGCTCAGGCCTGTGGACGGGACCCCATTTGGAAACAGGGTCCCTGCAGCCGTGAGGAGGTTGAGATGAGGTCGCACTGGACTGGGGGGGGGGTCTATGTCCGGTGACTGGGGTCCTTGTAGGAAGAGAGGCACCATGACGCAGGGAAACCTCAGGTGACAATGGATGTGGAGACGGGGTGACACCCGCACCAGAGGCTGGGTTGGGGGCAGGAAGGGCCCTCTGTGCGGCCACCCGCCTCTTCCCTGCTCCCCGACTTTCTGCGCCCCATGACACCCCCTTCGCTGGATCCTCACCTTTTAAGATTTAGATTTTATTTATTTTTAGGGAGGGAAGGGAGGGAGGGGGTGAGAGAGAGAGAAACGTCAATGTGTGGTTGCTGGGGGTTATGGCCTGCAACCCAGGAATGTACCCTGGCTGGGAATCGAACCTGGGACACTTTGGTTCCCAGCCCGAGCTCCATCCACTGAGCTACACCAGCCAGGGGAGCCTCACCTCTTTTGAGGATTTTTCTGTGGCTCAGTCCCCTGCTTTTTTTTTTTTTAACTTATTTTTAGAGAGAGGGGTGGGCGGGGTGAGAGAGAAACGGCAATGTGTGGATGCCTCTCATGCGCCCCCTACTGGCGACCTGACCTGCAGCCCAGGCCTGTTCCCTGACTGGGAATCAAACCGGTAACCCTTTGCTTTGCAGGCCAGTGCTCGATCCACTGAGCCACACCAGCTGCGGCGTTGCTGCCCACTTTTAAAACCGCTTTCCGGCGGCCTCCGCCTGAACGCTCTGGCGGCGGGACTGGCGCTTGCTCACCGGAATCCCCGAGGCCTCCGGTTTGAGGTGGTGCTCCCAGGAGGCACCGAGGAGACGGAGGATTGAAGGAAGAACCGCGTTTGCGGGGGAACCTCCCCCTCCCGGAGCGAGGGGGGCCGTCTCCCCGAGAGCCAGGCTGGGAGCAGCCCCGACCCTACTGCCGTTCCGGGGGCTCCGGGGGCACGTCGGCTGTCCCGCGCAGGGTGGTGGGAGGGCAGCCCACGCCGCCAGGCCCTGCTCCCCCAGCGGTTTCAGGAGACGGGAGGGGACGTGGAAAGGGCCCCGCAGAGGGTGTCGGGCTCCATGGCCCAGCCTCCCTTATGGGTGAGGGGACACGGGTCTTGGGGGTGGGGAGGGGCCGGCGGGAAGAGGGACGTGTGTCCCCCTGTCCCCGGGCCCCCCAGTCAGGCACAGTGCGGGGGTGGGATGGGCACTGCGTAGCCACGTCGGGGCGCAGCAGAGCGGGGCGGGGCGGCCGGGGAGCAATCCGGCTCAGCCTTATTAGCAACATCGCTCACCCTCTGTCACTTCCCAGCGCCTCGTCCTTGCTGATTTATTTGCTGAACCTCAGGCCTCATCACACCCACCAGCTCTGGCGGAGACGGAGCAGGTCAGTCTGGCTGGCGGCTCTGACCCAGGACGACGTCCCAGCCCTCAGACGCTTCTGCTGCTCTGGGTCGGCCTGACCTGGCCTGGCGGCCGGAGGGAGCCGCGGAGTCCTTCCCTGTGCCCGCCCGACCCTGCCCCCCCTCCCCTTACCCCTCCCCCCTCCCCGGTGGTGGGGCCTGCGCTTTGCGGGGAGAGACAGTCACCCCAGTTGTTTGGGGCATCGTCCCCCACCGCTGACTGCGGGAACGCCGGCCCCCAGGTGTGAGTTGGTGTGAAAAGCTGGGGAAGACGAGCAGCTGCTGAACAAGGGGCACACCTGGTCCGCGGCCCAGAAGCCGCTCGTGCAAACAGACGGGGCTGTCCGTCGAGTTTTCGGGAGTTTCAGGGGCTGGCTGGTGAACGCAGCCACTGGTAAAAGGTAAGCTGCAGCCCTGGCGGGGGGGTTCAGCTGTCTGCAGCGTTGTCCCGCAGACCTAAAGGTCGTGGGTTCGAGCCCCGGTCGGGGCGGGTACCGGGAGCCACTGATGGGCGTTTCAGATTGATGTTCCTCTCTCCCCCTAGGCGCTCAAAACGCCTGGCCTTCTCGTGGCGACCACACCCAGCCCTCGTTCTCGAGGGTCCCTCGCGTGACCTCAGCGCTCCCCACGACCGAGGAAGAACGGGGGCCGCCCCTGGACGCCGAGGCCCACGCCCAGGCCACGTGCGGACGCCCAGGGGAGCCCGCTGCGCCCCCTTCCCCAAAGAAAGAGCAGCCGGTGCGAAGCAGACGTTTAATCAGCACGAGGAAACGCGTTTCTGTGGCTCACGCCGCAGGGCCCCTCCCGGGGCCGACGCCACAGGTCGGCCTCTGCGCCCCGGGCTCTGGGGGTCGGCGTCGTGAGTCACTCGGGTTCCAGACGAAGAGGACAACTGAGGGGGGGGACTGCGGCTATAGTACAGCGGACACACAGGCGAACCGGCAAAGACACGACAGTGTTTTGGCACCTTCCTCCCCGTTCTGCGGGCCCCCGTCTGGCCTCTCCTGCTTGGGCGGCCCCTCTGCTCAGAGGGAGGGGCATGGTGACAGCGGGGGAGGGGGCGGAGCCTGAGTGAACCCCAGGCCCGCCCTCCTAGAGCGGTCCTTCCGAGCGTGAAGGAGTAACTGTTTCCAGGGTGTGTGTGTGTGGGGGGGCCTGTCTGACACTCACGTGTCCTGTGGCAAACGCTGACCACCTCTGGCTGCTCACGTCTGCGTGGGTCAGGCCGGGGGCTGACCCCGGAGGAGGAGGCCCCCCCACCCCCAGCCTGTGGCCATGCTCTCAGGGCGGGGAGGGGTGTGCCGTGGGCACATCCCCGCGCGCTGGTTCTGGGCGCGGGGAGCAGTGTTTCCTCTGGGCGCCAGCAGGGCCCGGCACGTCCCCGGGGCCCACAGTGCCCCCCACTCCTCCTTTTCCACCGCTGCCTGCCCCCCCCCCCCGCCCCGCGCCTCTGCCCATCGAGGGGGCGGGGCGGGGGCGGAGCTGCGGGCAGTGGGCCGGGAGGCTGTCAGCAGCCCGCACAGGAGGGGGGTGGGGAGGCACAGACGTTCGTCTCTTTATCTGCCCCAAAGCTGTGGAACGCCCGCCCTTCTGACTCCTGAAGAGGCCAGTGGTTCCTGGGGGATGACCCTTCCTAGAGACAAATGGCAGACGTGTCCCTACGCCTAGGGGCCTCCACGGGCCCCTCCGCTGGGCCATCCGCCCCAGGAGGGTATAGGTCACCGGCCGGCCCCTCGGCATTGACGCAGCGTGGTTCGCAGGCGAGAGTGCGAGTTCAGCGTTAGGGAAAACGAAGTTCTTTCCGGGACAGTGAGCGCAGACGGGCCGGTGCCCCGGACCTGGCTGTGCCCGCACGCCTCTCGGTTTCCTCGTTGGGCCGGACGAAAATGCACGTTGCCACTGCTAACTGTGGGGACTACGGGGTCTGGGACCCTGGCGGGAGGCAGGCTCAGCGACAAGACGGGAGGACAGTGCGTCCCGGGGAGGGCGCGGGCGGCGCGGCGCGGGGCTCACTGGGGCAGGGCCTTGAGGATGGCGTTCACCTCCTCGGCCACGGCGGTCAGCGCGAACTCGAACTGCTCCTGCGGGACAAGCGAGGGAGGCGGTGAGGGGCGGCTCGGGGGGCGACAGACAGGCGGGCCAGAGGGGCCCACTCCCCTGGGGCTCCCAGTGTGGCCGCGTCCCCCACTCCACAGACACAGGCAGAAGGACGCAGGCGAGGGAGGGCGGGGTGGGGGGGGCGAGCACTGACCTCCCAGCGACCCCGGTCCCTGCCCTGTGCCGGCCTGAGCTGGGATGCGGGAAGGTCTGAGGGGCACTTGGATGTTACTTGCATTATCTCTGCCATTTTTTGCAGGTGTGAGATAATTGCAGAATAAAGTGTATAATTTTAAAATAAAAAATCTTTTAGGAAACCATGTGGGTCTTAGCATTCAATGTCGTTCCCTACGGACCCCATAAGATGCCCTGACTGCCCGGCGGGCACAGGCCAGGCCCCTGCTGGGGGGCAGGGGCAGGGCCGCAGCCCTGAGCTCCCTGGCGGTGTTGCTGGGGGGTCCCCCCGCCCCCCATCGTGTGGAGGCAGGAGCAGGTCGTCCCCTCTCCCGCCCGGGCTGACCCCGTTGGAGCAGGACCGGCCTCATGCGGGACGCAGGTGTTTCAGGGGACGATCCTCCGGTCCCACGGCTCAGCCACGCCTCACAGGGCCCTTGCCGCTCTGTTCTTGGCAGGACGAGTGTCCCGCTCCCACACCACTCCCTTCCCGCTCCCACATGGAGTCCTGCGGTTTGTTTCCGCTCTGACGCTGGACTGAGAGAAGGGGGGCCAGAGAGCCGCCCCCACTTCAGGGGGAGCATGGGGCTGGCCCCAGCAGGCCCCCAGCAGCACCCAGAGGTGACCTGGCAGCTGGCTGCCAGGGGAGCACTTTTGTAGCCAAGTCCTCAAATCGGAGCCGCCACCTCGCGAGGACGCCCATTAAGGACGGGGTCTCTGTGTGGGCGGCAGCAGCCGCAGCAGCAGCAGCGCCCCCGAGGGGAGGGCCGGGCTGGCCGAGCTCGGGAAGACTCGGCACCTGAGGACTCGGGCGCCCGAGCGGAGCAGGCGTGTGGGAGCAGCTGGGGACACGTGTGTTCCCGCCATGGCCACCGTCCCCCCATTCCCAGTTCTGGTTCCGCCACGGCCACCGTTGGTCTCGTCTTACCCGGATGACGCCAGCTCGGCCTGTCCAGCGAGGGTGCCCATGAGCTACGGGGGCGCGCAGGGACCCCGGGGACACACATTCCGATGGCCCCCGTCCAGACAACCGCACAGCAGGGCTGTGGGTGCGGGAGCTGGGAATCCGGGGGATTGGGTGGAATCCAGAATGTTCTCCCGCAAGGGGGCTGGGGTTAGCAGTGACCACTTTCCATAGAAACCTGGGGTGCCCCCCGAATCTGGGGATGGGGAGCTCCGGCTGGGTGAGCTCCCCTGACGCCTCCATTTCGTCACCACACCGGGGTTGCGGGGTCCTCCCCGGGAAGGGGCCAGGCCGGGGGGGGGGGGGACAGAGTCCTGCTGCTCCCCCCCCCCCCCCCCACCCAGGTGAGTGCCCCAGGGGCCCTGGGGGTCTGACAGTACCTTTGTCTGGACCATGCCGGGCCTCTGGTCCCTCAGGTGTTCCAGGGTGGCGGCGATGTCGATCTCTTTAGCGCCTGCAACACACAATCGGGGCCGAGCTCGGACCCGGGGCCGCCCCTCCTGCGCCCGGGCCTCTTCCGGCTGAGAGGCCGGGGGCCGCAGCTGTGCCCCGGGGCCCCCCCCCGCAGAGACTCGGGCAGGGGCTGCGGGGCCGGGGACTCAGGAGCCCAGGCTGAGAGGCGGCTGCCCGGTGCCTGCGCCAACACTTACCGGCAGCCGGCCACCGCCCCCGGGACATAAACGTATGTGTAGGCATTTTAAAGACTATTTTAAATCGCAGTAAGTACCGTACGGGCTTTGATTTTGATTGCGTAGGGTTCCCCCCCCGCCCCAACTTAGAGAAATGAAAAATCAGACTAGTCGAATCGATGACTTTGGCTTTGAGCTGCAGCGTTCTCTGCCTTTGAGGCTGCGCGTCCCAAACGTCCCGGAAGCCCCGACCGGGGACGTCCGGCCAGGGCGCCTTCCCGGGGGCGTCTCGCGCGGCCCACTGGGCTTCGGGGAGGCAGCTCCGCCGGGGCGGCGAGCTCCAGCCTCGTCCGTCGAGAACCAGCACAGCCCTTTGCTCGTCCTTCTGCTGACCCTGCCGGGAGCCCGAGTTCGCCGCTCACCGGGCACGGAGGCCTGCCGGCCCGCCGTACGCGGGAGCGGGGGACGCGGCGGGAGCGCGCTCGGACCCCTCACCGAGCCCCAGACGCACTGTGCACGCAGCACGGCCCCTGTCACCATCGAGAGGAGGGGCGGCCGAGCTCTCCCCGGCCCGGGGTTGACAGCCTGTCCCCGGTCACGTGGAGCAGAGGGGCAAGTCCCCGAGGCCGTGGGGGGAGACCCCGGGGGAGGTCCACTCACCCCCTTAGACACAGACTCAGGAGAATGAGTCGCTACGGTCACATGCTCTTCAAGCCCCCAGTCCAAGGGCTTATTTCAGTGGAACTGAGCCGCTGCCGTGGACACAGAGGCAGGAAGGGACGGGGGTCCCGGGGAAATACATGCAGACCCAGCGCTGCCTCTGCCGGGGGGGCGGGGCCAGCGGGAGACCGGCCCCTGAGCTGAACCCAGCGGGCGTCCTGCCCGAGCCCCGACCTCCGGGTCCCCAGGTCCCGGTCCCTGCGTGGGGACGTCAGGGTGCAGGCGTCCCCCAAGTCTGCGAGAATGGCACTGGGCCTGTCGTGAGCTCCCGGGGAATGCCAGGGACCACGGGCCGCGGGGGCGGGGACACGGAGAGCCCGCCCACTGCACGCCAGGAAGGAGAGGAGGCCTCCCCTCGGGCGCCCCGCGGACCTCAGCCGAGACTCCGGCCTGCAGCAGCAGCAGGTGTGGCTGAGGCCCGGCTCCTCCTCAGGTGTTAGCAGTTCTGGGAGTGGACCAGGCCACAGGGAGTGTGATTTTGTTTGAAAGGGGAGTCTGTAAGTTTATTTTTAAATTTTTAAAAAAATCCTTACCCGAGGACATGTTTATTGATTTTAGAGAGAGAGGGAGAGAGAGGAAGGGAAAGAGAGAGAGAGGATTTGTTGTTTCACTTATTGACGGAAAAATATTGGTTGTTCCATCAATATTGGTTGATTTTAGTATGTGCCCTGACCAGGGATCAAACCCCCAACCTTGGGGACGATGCTCCAACCAACTGAGCCACCCTGCCAGGGCAGGAGTGTGTGAGTTTAAAACAGTCAGAAACAGCCCCAGCTGGTGTGGCTTAATGGATTGAGTGCCAGCCTGCGAACCAAAGGGTCACCAGTTCAATTCCCAGTCAGGGCACAGGCCTGGGTTGTGGGCCAGGTCCCCAGTAGGGGGCACATGAGAGGCAATCACACATGATGTTTCTCTCCCTCTCTTTTTCCCTCCCTTCCCCTCTCTCTAAAAGTAAAATGGATAAATAAAATCTAAAAAAACCACAAAAACCCATGGAATTAATTTCCGGCCAAGATGGAGGCGTAGGTAGAAACCCTTCACTTCCCTGCACAACCTAAAGAAGAATAACAACCAATCTAAAATCAATAAACAACCAGAAGTGCCAGACAATCAAACTGCATGGAACTCCAGCAACAAAGGAATGGAAGAAACAGTCGACCAGACCAACCAGACTGGTGCACCAAGACAAAGAAATACGGCCAAAATGAGAGAACAGAGCAAAACTCCAGAAAGGGAGCTAAGCGATGAGGAGATAGCCAACCTATTGGATGGAGAATTCAAAGTTCTGGTCATCAAAATGCTCACAGAACTGATTGAGCTTTGTTGCAAAATGAAAGAACAAATGAAAGATACCCAAAGTGAAATAAAGCAAAACATTCAGGGAACCAACAGAGACAGGAAGGAAACCAGGACTCAAATCAATGATTTGGGACAAAAGGAAGAAATAATCATCCAACTAGAACAGAATAAAGAAACAAGAATTCAAGAAAATGAGGAGAGGCTTAGAAACTTCCAGGACAACTTTAAATGTTCCAACAACTTAATCATAGGGATGCCAGAAGGAGAAGAGGAAGAATAAGGAATGGAAAACTTATTTGACTACATAATGAAGGAGAACTTCCCCAATCTGGAGAAGGAAATAGACTTCCAGGAAGTCCAGGAAGCTCAGAGAGTCCCAAAGAAGTTGGACCCAAGGAAGCACACACCAAAGCACATCGTAATTACATCACCCAAGATCAATGTTAAGGAGAGAATCGTAATACCAGCAAGAGAAAAGCAGACAGTAACCTACGAAGGAGTTCCCATAAGACCATCAGCTGATTTCTCACAAGAGACCTTACAGGCAAGAAGGGGCTGGAGAGAAGTATTCCAAGTCAGGAAAGGCAAGGACCTACATCCAAGATTGCTCTATCCAGCAAAGGTTTCATTTAGAATGGAAGGGCAGATAAAGTGCTTCTCATATAAGCTCAAATTAAAGGAGTTCATCATCACCAAGCTCTGAGTATATGAAATGTTAAAGGGACTTATCTAAGAAAAAGAAGACAGAAAATATGAACAATAACTCACAACTATCAAAAAATGAACCTAAAAAAAAAAGAAAAACAACGAAAACAACAAATTAAGCAAACAACCAGAACAGCAACAGAATCAGAGAAATGGAGACCACGCGGAGGGTTCTCAGTGGGGAGGGGGGCGGGCGGGGGGGGGGAAGGTACAGGGAAGCAGCAGCATGAAGTGCACAGGGAGAGACTCAGAAAGGTACAGGAAACAGAGAAGCCAAAGAACTCGTGTGTACAACCCGTGGACATGAACTAAGGGGGGGTGCTGGAGGGTGAGGGGGTGCAGGGATGAGGGGGGACAAAGGGTGATAAAGTGGAAAAACTGTGATAGTGTAATTAATAGAATATACTTAAAAAACCATGGAATTAATGACCATACGGCCCAGTCGTCCCCTCCGGCACGCACCCGAAAGAACGGGGGCCGAGCCGGACAGACGCCCTCGTGCAGCCGGGAGGCGGACAGGGCGGCGCCCACTGACAGGCGGACGGACCGACCAGACGCAAACCCGTCCATCCGCAGGGAGGGGTGTGATGCAGCCTCACAGAGGAAAAACCCGTCGCAGGCTGTGCCGTGGGCGAGCCTGGAGGACACTTGCTGAGGGAAACGAGCCGAACACGGAGGACAAAGGCTGTGCGACCCCACTCCTGGGAGGGCCCGGAGTCGTGGGGTCCCGGAGACCGTGTGGGCGGAGGAGATGGGCGTCCCGTACACAAGGGGACGCTGGCCGAGTGACAGAGGGGACGGAACAGGTCAGACGGCTGAGATGGGATGGGGACCTGGACACCCCCTCCCCCAAGCTCCCCGCCACGCCTCCGCGGCAACAGCACCCTCCGCATCCTCCTCCGGAGCTTAAAAGGCACCTCCAGGCACACCTGCGCACACCTCAGGCAGTCACAGGGAGTCACGGTGACGCACACCACGGAGGGAAACTCCAGCCCCTCCCGCCTGCCCACACCAGACACCGCCTCCCCCGCACACTGAGCTTTTGGTGCCTCCCGGGGGAACCTGGGGCGCTCTACCATCCGTTCCTAAAATAAAACAAACAAACAAAAACCCCGCGGCGAGAAAAACAAAGCAAAACCCCAGTAGAGACGCAGCGGAGACCCGTGAAAAGCCGGGCCTGGGAGAACGCCGAGGCTGCGGAAGGAGAGGGCCGAGCCTTTCCGGGGAAGGTGGGGGGAGGGTGGGCTCCCCGGACGCCGAGAAACACCAGTTCCGACGCGGGTGTCGGCCCCGCCCCCGCAGCGCAGCCCAGAAAAAGTCCGCCAGGGACCCTCCGGCCACAAGCCCGCGCGGCCGGCCCGTGGGCTGTACTAGCCGCCCGCTGGCTCAGAACCTGGACCGGAACCACCCCTGGGGCATTTCTCAAAGGCCCCTGGAGCGGCCCCAAGTCCCTAATCCCCGGAGGCCCTGTGAACCGGGCCTCGCCCTCCGCCGGGCCGCGCTCAGAAGGGGCCCGGACCGGGCTGGGCCACGAAGGCTTTGCAGAGGCCTCCTTTGGTCCGCGTGCAATTCACTCCTTTTCAGAAAAGGAAGCGGGAAGAAAGGGTCGGGCTCTGGGCCTTTGATCGCTGGATGAGCGCGGGGTCTGCGCCCGGCCTCCGGGTTCTCAGGCCAGACAAAGGCGCGGGGCCGCGGCGGCCGGGCGCGCCGGAGCCAGAACAAAACCCCGGCGGCAGCTCGCGGAGGCGGCCTGGGAAAGGGCCCCTCGCCGCGGAGGGGCCGCCCTGCCCTTTGATCTCTCCCGCGGCTGCGGCTGCCGGGGGTCAGGGGGTTTGACCCCGCGGGCGGGCAGAGGGGGCAGATCAGGAACAGAATGGGGGTGACGGGGCTCAGAGAGGCCCCGGGACGGCCCTCGCGGGCCGGTTCCGCGCGGCTGGGCTGGCGCAGCACGACGCCGGCCCACATTCCTGACGGAATCTGGCAGGGCCGGTCCCGGCCAGCGGACCTGAGCCGCCGCCGTGAGGACACGGCGCCGCCGGCGCGGGCCCTACGACCCCGGTTCCCTCCCCCCGCAGGGCGAACGCGGAGGTGGACCCGCAAACACCGAGACTGCGTGGGCCGCGCCCCGCCGTCTCCTCCCGCAGCTGCTCTAGCGGGAGGCAGAGGCCGCGCGCGGGGCGGGCGGAAGGCACGGGAAGAACCACAAGCTCCATCGGCGCTCCGAGCCCCCGTCTGCACGTTCCCGAGGGGAAGGCGGATTTGCGCGGGCGGGCAGGGGACCCAGGACCTTCGCAGGACCACATTCAGGGCCGCTCCTCGGTCCGGGACGGAACGTGCTAACGGCGGGGGCGGAGGGTGGGCGTCCGTGCTGTTCCTCTCTGCGCTCACGCTCACGGCCAGCACGCAGCCGTCGGGGGCTTGCAGTAACCTTTGAGGGAGGAAACCCCCTTCTGTGCTCCCCAGAGGCGGCTCGGGGCAGCTGGGTCACCCCGCGGGGCCGGGGGCAGCGCCCTCCGAGGAGCTCCCGGCCCAGGCACTGGGTGGCTCCTGCAGACTCTCCAGTCCTTGCATTTGAAACAGCAGCCTACGGTCTTGTCTTCACACATCTGTATCCTTGGGCTGACCATGGGCTCTATTTACTTTCTATTTTTTCGTTTTTATTTAAAAATTTTTTATTTCTTTATTTTGAGAGGGGAGAGGGAGGTACGAAGAGAGGAGAGAAATATTGATCAGTTGCCTCTCACCCCCCCCCCCCACTGGGGACCTGGCCCGTAACACAGACATGTGCCCTGACTGGGAATCGAACCGGTGATCCTTTGGTTCGCAGGATGCACTCAACCCACGGAGCCACCCCAGCCGGCGCCTGTTTATTGTTTTAACTGGAGAGAAAGGGAGTCCGGGACCGGCCAGTCTCAGGGTGGCTGGCCCGCGGGGGAGGGTGTGTGGAGGTCAGCGCTGTGGTCAGAGTCAGGGCCAAGGGCACCTGGGGCGTGGGCGGCACTGCGGGCGCCTGTGTGTGCTGAGGCTGGGCCCTTTGCTCACGGCGGAGAGGGGCCACGGTCGCCTCATCGCGGCCTCACTGTCCCAAGCTGCAGGGGACGCGGACGGTGTCACGAGAAGACGGTGTCTCCCGGGTGCGCTGGGAGATGCTGGGTCACGGGATCTGCAGGAGCACCCCCAGCCCGGGCGCCCCCCCCACCCCCAGTCTCTGTGCTCCCTGAGGCACAGGGGCACCCGAGAGGCGAGCCACTGGCCCCTCTCCCGCGGGATGCTGAGCGCCTGGTCCCTGGGGAGACGCGCACGGTGGGTCCAGGGGCCGAGCGAGGGGCACACGGCACACGGCCTCACTGACAGACGGACACGGGGGTGCAGAGCGGCATGGGAGAGAAGGTGGCTGAAGTGCGATGGCTTTGCCACCAGAGGTCTTAGGTGGGTGTGTCTAGGGTGTCCCTGCCAGCACGGCTGTGACAGGGAAGGTTCACCCCGAGACGTGGCCAGGAGGCTCGGAGCTGCCTGTCCTCAGTTCCGACGCTGTGTCGAGCGTCCACCCAGGGGCGAGCCCGGTGCTCACGCCAGCGCCGAATGCGGGACCAGGTGGGGAGCTGGGGTGTCACCGTGCTGGCTGCCAAGGGCTTCCACAGGGCTCCGAGGAAGGGCAACAGTGGCCGAGTCTCCCAAGGCCCCGGTGAGCGTGGCCCCAGGTTGCCGTAGCAACGCCACCCCCAGCGCGGCGCTCTCACCTTTGGCCATCTTGTTGAGAACCATGTCGATCAGGATGTAGGTGCCGCTCCTGCCCGCGCCGTCGCTGCCGACAGAAGGGGAGAGGTGAGGAGGCCGCCCACGCCGCTCGCCCCCCGCGGCCGCGCCCACCGCAGCTGCTGCCTCCTGAGTCTGGGGGGCTCGTGCCGGAGCGCGGCTGTGGGGGAGAGAGAAGGGGAGAGGGTGGGGGAGGGGGAGGAGAAAGGAGGACAAAGAGGAAGAGAGGAGGAAGAAGAGACAAGAAAGAGGAGGAGGAAGAGGAGGAGGAGAGGGAGGAAGAGGAAGTGGAGCGGGAGGAAGTGGAGGGGAGGAGGGACCGGCAGAGCCCCACCCCCACCCCCACCCCCAGCAGCGCAGATCAGCCCCTGTGCCTGCGTAGGCTTGTTTTTTGTCCTTTCTTCCCCTCTTTGACCAAACAGATGGTAAATTTTGTCACAAAAGAACAAAAGCAGGGATTCCAGGCCGTGCCGAGCGGACGCCATCCTCCGTGAGACGCGTCACTGTGCGGCGGAGGCGGGGCGGTGGGCGTCCACGTGGGACGGGGGCCCGTCGCCACGGCACAGGGGCGCACCCCGGCTCTCAGCAGGGGGCGCTCTCGCCCCTCTGCCCCGGGTCACCCCTCCCGTCCCTGCACGACGCGGTGCCCGGAATGCCTGGCACCTGGACCGGCGCTGCGGCCGCGTTCGGAGCTGGGCCCCGGCACCCGACGCGACAGAAGATGAGGGCTGTTTCTGGGGGACACGCAGCCCCAGCACCAGGCTTTTCTGTGCAGACGTGTGAGCCCATCCTGTCCCCACAGCCGCGGCCCCGGAGGAGCCCGCTGCCTGCGCAGGGCCGTTCCCCCCGGGAGCAGCTTCAGACATGGGGGGCGGTTTGCACCCACTCCCCCGACGTGGAGGAGGAAGCGCCAGCGCCCTGCCAGACCTGCGGGCCCCAGGGGCTGCTCTCGGCCTCGGGTTTGGGGGTGGCCGGTGACCCTGAGAAGCCACCGGTGAGCCTGGAGGTGGCTCTGTTACAGTCAAGACTCGCCGCGTCCGGCTTTCACGAGTTTTCCCAAACGGACGGACGGGTGGTAAGGAGCTGCACGGGGGTGGGTGGGGGCGGCTGGTCTGCTCCGCGCTCCCCGTGCCCGACCTGCGCCTGGGGCTGGGGACGTGCGGAGAGCGGGTCGCCCCCCAATCCTCCATGAGAGCAGGGACCCTGCCTGCCGCGGGGTGTGCTCACGGCTCCCACACACGCACTTCACACGGACACTTCGGGAGCGGCCACAGAACCTCCCGAGGAACCGCTGCCCGGCTCAGGCGCTCGGGGTAGAACCAGACCCGTTCCGACTCCGTGGAAACCAGACCGTCTCCGCTCTGTCCGTGTTCTCATGGACACGGAAACACGCTGACACAGACTGACAGACACACAGACACATATGCACAGACACAGATACAGGGCACACAGACGTGTGCACACGTGTACCATGGCACACACACACACTCTTCTGGACTGAACCCAGGGGCTCGGGGTCCGACCTTTCGGGGCGTGTCCCGGCCAGGAAGGAGCGTTCTGCGGGCGGTTCTAGCAGACGGAAGAGGCTCTTTGCCAAAACGGGGCGGGGTGGAGGGGGCGCGGCCCTGTCCGGGCTGGCGTGGGGCAGCCCAGGGGCCCCTCCCCCCGCAACCTCGGGTGCTGTCCCGTTTGGGTGTGCTGGGGGCCGAGGCAGCGCAGAGGATTGAAAACGCTGTCCCCAAGCGCCTGTGCGCCGTCCCCACGGGGGTTGAGGAGAGACGGGGCGGCAGGCGTGAGCGTTTGGGAGCAGCGCCAGGACCGGTGCAGCGGCTCGTCGGGGAGAAAAGGGGTCGCCAGCGGGGGGTGTGCGGGTGGAGGGTCAGGAGGGCACTGCCTCCTCCGGCTCAGCGGCCGGGGAACTCGGCGGGAGGGGTGTCCACCCTTCCGGCGTCTCCGGGCCACACAGTCAACCCACAGACACTAACGAAAACTGGTGAGCGAGACAAAGGTGCTAAGGAATGCACGATCTGGGGTTGGGCCGCATGCGGCCCGAGGGCCAGGGGTCCGACGCCCCTGGTGGCTTTGGCGTCCTCCCGGGCACCGGGTGGGGGCGGTCACCATTAAAGCCGCAAGAGAGTGCGGCCCGCGGCCCGAGTGGCCGGCCCTGTCCCGAGGTCGCGCACGCTTGCCAATCCGCGCGGAGCGTTGTACTTGCCTGCAGTGAACAATTATTGGACAAGAGCGGCCCTTGTAGCACTTGCTTACTTTTCTGAAACAGAAAGAGACACAGGAATCACTGCCGCGCTCCGCGCCCCCCGCCGCGCCCGCCCACGCCGCCCACGAGCTGAGGCCGGCGCCGCTGCCACGATCGGGCAGCGGCCTGTCGTGACGAAGACAAATCGAAAGTGATGGACACGCTCAGATTTCTTTCCCCTTTCAGTGTCAGGCTGTGAAACGGAGCGTCACAAACGGTTCTTACACTTCACAGTTCTCGTTTCCCTTTGCGAGTGTCAGCTCGAGGCCTTCGGTCCACGGGCCCCCGGCATGTCCCCCGGGCCCCCTCCTCCTGTTCCCACGGCCCATTCCTCCCTTCCTTGGCTGTGACATGAGTGTCCAGGTTCTGCACTGAATTTTTTGAGTTTTGCAGCATCTGCTCCAAATTTCTGACAATCTAGACGTCATACGGGAGTGCAGTACTGCCATCCCGTCTCCCAGCGGCATCTCACAGAGACCCTTTCTGGTGTGTGGGTTTGGGAAGGACAACTAACTCCCGGAGAGGTCACGACAAATCTCCTCGTCTTTGTACACCTGGGGACGTGGCAACCAGCTCCACGGTGCAGGGTTCACGTGGGAATTTATGAAAATGAACGATGAGCACAGATTGGGATTTTGGAACCACTCCGAACAGAGGCAGACTTGAAGTTCAAGTACGAAATCCAGCCTCTTCTGAGTGAGGGAAACAAGGAAGCCTGTTCAGGAAGCGCATGCAGGTTCCCAGGGGAACCGTTCTGCGGCAGGAACTCGAGGGCGGCTCTGGGCCCGGGAGGGAGTTGTGGGCGGGGGGGCCGTGTCTGAGGTGTGCCGTCTGAACTTGGCCGTGGAAGACGTGCGGCCAAAGGTGAAAAAGAGTGAAGGGCCAGGCCACTCTTGTCCCTTGTCCCCAAAGCAGGAAGATGTCATGTTTCTTTGCAAAGCCTTGCCCGCCCAGCACGGAACAGCCGAGACTTAAAATTCTGTCAGCGGCTGCTCAGGTGCGAACTGTGTGAGCCCAGAGGATGGGGTGGGGGTTGGGCAGGCGCCCCAGTGGGGTGTTTCCTGCTTCCTCTGGGGAGGAACACTGGGGGCTTCTCCGGCCGGGCCTGCAGCCCCTGAGCAGACAGGCCGCCCCCCACACAGCCACGCGCACAGCTGCTCCGGGCGGCTCGCCTCGGAGAACAGGCGGCACTGGAAGCTTGTGGGCCACCCGGGGCCCCTGCGGCCACATCTCCATCTCTGCTGCAGGCTGTCCTTGCCGTTGGCGCGCGACCGTGAAGTCACGTTCGGGGCGAACGGGGCCAACGGTGGGGAAGGTCAAGGGGACTCATCAAGTCAACGGCACACGTGAGCCGGACGCCTTGAAATTCTTGGCTCTTTGGGAGGAAAGCAGGTTGGAAAACAGAACCACCTGCTTCTCCTAACACCTCCTACTCTTGCCCCGGCTGGTGCGGCTCAGTGGATTGAGCACCGGCCTGGGAACCAAAGGGTCGCTGGTGCAATTCCCAGTCAGGTCCCCTGTGGGGGGTGCAGGAGAGCAACCACACACTGAGGTTTCTCTTTCTGTCTCCTGCTCTTCCCTTCTGTCTAAAAATAGGTAAATAAAATCTGTAAATGGGATGTGAAGGCACCGTAAGCATTAATATCTCTGACCAGATACCACACCTCTGGAGTGTACCCTGAGTGAGAGCCCCTGCGTGTCTGTGCACATGCATGTACATGTGTGTCTGTGCCGTGCTCGTGTGTGCGCAGAATCAAGGAGGCTCAGCGACCGGACTGAGGCTAGGGTGGCACTCTCTCTACGGGTCCCTCGTTGCATACAGACGACTTCACTGGAAATTGCTCGGTCGCGGGCTCTTTCCAGTGGGACCCAGCGCGGCCGCACGCCTGCCGCTTTCCGTGCGACAGCCCAGACGCGCTGCTGGGGCCCACACCTGGCTTTCCCACGCGCGCACCCTGGTCCTCGACCAGGTTTTGGTCCTTTTTCACGAAGGGGCCAAGCACAAAAACTAAACACGAAAAGGAGTGAACGCAACCAGATGCCCTTCCTTCAGCCGGTGGCTCCAGACGCCGGGAGTCCCTCGACGGCGGCCCGCACCTCTGGGGCCAGCACAGTGTGAACAGCCTCCCTCCCCGGCTGCCAGGGGGCTCGACGTGCTCCCCAGGCCTGCCTTCCCCTCTCCGTTTTGTGACGCGTTCGAGAAGTTTCTCCCCCCCCCCCCATGCCCTCCCTGGCTGCCTCGGCAGCTCCGGCCGGGTTCTGCTGACATTTTAGCATCCACGCCTGCCTGGCCCACACTGAACCTGCTCACAAACCAGCCAGGAGACGGCAGGGCACACCCGAGGTGCTGCAGTGTCAGTTTATTTACAGAGAACCGCGTGCCTGGTTTTGGGTGACACAAACCCCCCCAAACAGAGCAGTGTTCATCTGGTCGACCCGAGAGCGCGGCAGAGCATTTGCGGTGACGGGCTGCGCCCGCTGCCCCCTCCTGCGCTGTCAGGACAGATCGTCAGTGAGCAGAGACCGCGCACACTCAGGGCCATTACTCGGGTGTCCTGCCGCAGGAGGACCTCACTGAGAAGGAAGGGTTAGTGACACAGGCCAAGCCCCGGGTCCCCGAGTGACGAGGAGCAGCAGGCGTGGTCAGAGGTCGTTAGAGGCTCAGAAAGGGTCCCCACACTGTCCCCTGCAGTACAGTCACAGTTTCCAATGATCACTTTTGTGACTATGCAACTGGGCTCATATTACTAGCTGCAACGTCACAAAAATGACACTGGCCACCGCTAATTAGCTGGCAAAGTAAGGGTTTGTCCGTGTTTACAGAGAGCAGCGCCCGTGGCCGCCGGGGCACGGAGCAGGGAGGCGCTGAGAGGAGCTTCTGCAGCGGAGCCCTCCAGTGAGACGCCGACGCTGGTCCTCTCTGCGGGGGCGGGGGCGGGGGCGGGGGCGGGGGCGGCTTCTCTTCGGAGCGGAAACGGGCTCTGGGACGTTTCCTGACGGCGCTGGTGCCTGCAGCCGCGCTGGCAGGGCGAGCAGGGCAGCGGCGCTGCTGTTCGCAGGAGGGTGACCCTGTCGGTGTGGGAGGGTGACCGGGCTCTTCCGAAGCGGCCGCACCTTCCCGAGCGCTGGGATCGAGAGCTTTGCACTTGCCTGCACGGAAAACCACTCGGCACCCCCCGTGGG
This sequence comes from Phyllostomus hastatus, assembly GCF_019186645.2. Lineage (NCBI taxonomy): Eukaryota > Metazoa > Chordata > Mammalia > Chiroptera > Phyllostomidae > Phyllostomus > Phyllostomus hastatus. The sequence goes on from NW_025333796.1 coordinate 3,133,887, forward strand.
CCGGTGTGGCGCGTCCTGAGTAGACCTGCTGGGTGGGCACCATGAGGCTGTAAAACTGCTTGGAGCTTCGTGCTCCCCTTCGGGGAACAAAGTCCGCCTCGAGCCCCACCTCCTGAGACTGGAGGGAGCTGGGGAGTCCATCTTCGCTCCCGAGGAATCGCCAGGGCGGAGAACGAATGCCACAGGCAGATACAGGCTCGGAAACATGCCCGTGTGTGCGCCTGCGGGCGAGCTCAGAGGAGCACACGGCCCGGGTGCTGGGGCATCCTCTCGTCGGGGCAGCCCTGTCTCCCTGCCGTGACGGCCGCTGTCTGAAGACTCTCGGGTCCGGTTTTGGACAGCGTGTCTTCCGGCGCAAATCTGCATTGAGGAGCCGCACCGGGCAGGAACGCCGTGTCCCCGCTGTTTGCGGGCACGTTTGGGGCTCTCCTCCGTGTCCCGCCGCTTCGGGGGAGGAGGTGGGGGAGACACCCGTGGACGTGACTCCAGGCGCCGGCCTCTGCTTCGGCCCCGGCACCCGCTGTCGGGTGCAGAGAGCTGGTCCCCTCAGAGACGGGCTTCGCTTTTCAAAGTGGACTAAACAGCGAGAGAAACGGCGCCACTGGAACCCAGGACTCGGGTCTGCGGGGCCCAGATGTTCGGCTGCGCAGGCTCAGGGCAGGGGAGCCGCCAGACGCAGACCCCACGGGCCGCGCGGGGTGCGGGCCACGGCGTCTGACCCGTCCGTCGCTCCGTCCCGTCTCCGGTCGTGATCCGACCCCCTCACCCGGTGCGTGTCTGGACGGCGCGAGTGAGAGGCTCCGTGACCTGGAACTCGGCGCCGCGCCCTCTCTGCGGGCACTTCCTCGCCGACCGACCGCGGTGGAGCTGCCGATGCTCAGCAGCAAACCGTCCCCGACTCTGACTCCGAAGTACCAGGGCCTGCGCCCTCCACTTCGCTCTGCTTGGCGTGGTCACCGTCTTCCCGTGCGACAGAGTCTCGCGTTCGCTCCGACTGCTCAGTAAATGCGCTGCACGTGGCTGGGGCTCGAACAGAGGACAGGTGTTTGCAAACCGTCGGCTTCCACGTTGCACTGAACACACTCGCGGCCGCGTGCTGAGGACCCCCAGTGTAGACCCTGGGGCTACGCTTGTGAAAGCCCCTCGCCGCAGCCGCCAGGGAAGCTTCCGGACGAGAGACCCGGGCTTTATTCGTGGGGATCCTGTGCAAGAGAGACCTCGGGACCTGTCTTTGCTCGGGGAGGCTTGTGGAAGAGGACGAGTGTGAAGCCCGGCACAGGGAGTGCAGGGAACAGCGCTGCAGGGCTGAGCACGGGGCCGGGCGGGGGCCGGACCTGCGCCAACGGACGGTAACGCGCACGGCAGCTGCGACTGAGAGAACGGGGGCGGCCGCATACTCCACGGTGCGGGGCCGCCTACGCCCGCCCGCACTCATGCCACCGCCTCTCAGACCTGCAGGCCTCTCGGGTCGACGTGTGGGTGGTGCGGCCTCCCTCCTGCCCGTCCCCTCGCCCGCCTGAGATGAGCGGAGGCTCCGCAACAGGACACAGAGGGCCGCCCCCCCACGGACGTGCCCCCGGCCCCGGCGCCGGCCCCCCCGCGCCGCGGCAGCCTCAGCGCGCGCACTGCCCGCCCGCGAGCGTGCCCCTGGCCCTACCTGCGGAAATCCAGGAGGGACCTCGTGGAGGACGGCACGCCCTGGTCATACCAGCTCAGGAAGTGGAACTGGGTCACTGTGCGCGTCTCGTTGGTCTGCAGGTTCTTCAGGTAGAAGCTCCTCACCAGGAAGTCCTCGCACCAGATGTGCTCGGAGACCAGGTTGACCTGCGGCAGGGCGGGAGGGTGGGGACAGACCGGCGTCGGCGACGACGCGGAGGCCACGCGGCTGCCACCACGGACCGACGTCCGAGGGCGTCCAGGCCCCTCCCGCTGTCCGTGTGGGCCAGGGCCGGCACACACGGTGACTCGTGGGGATGTGTGGCGTCGTGTGGGGGCACAGCAGTTGAATAGTTAGCAAAGCCCGTTCCAGTCGACCCCCTCCTGTCCTGGTCCTTTGTGCTTCCGGGCCTGTCTCCCTTCGGGAGAATCAGCGGACAGAACCTCGCTTTGGGACCCAAGGAGTGGGCTTCCGCTCCGGCATCACTGGCGGGCACCCCCGGGCCCGGGGGGAGGAACTGGGGTGGGGCGCAGGCCCTTCCTGGGCTGAGAGCCTTTGTGGGACCAGGAGCCACAACGGGGGGTGGGGGGGTGTTAGGGTTAACCTTTACGCTGTGGGGTGAGGGCTCCGTGACTAACTTTAATGTAGAGCAGAGCCCCGAGGTGGCTCCTGCTTTAGCAGCCCCAGGTTGCTGGGTCCGTCCTCGACGTGGGTGGGAAACCCAGCAGGAGAAACACGCTGCCGGCAGGTTCCCTCCAACAGAGATGCCGCCGGGGCCGGGGCCGGGGCAGACCCTGGCCAGGCGGACCCGCCAGCAACGGGAGTGACGGCAGGTTCGTTCTTTCTAGACAGCGACCCCGAAAGGGCCTCCTCCCAGGGCCTGGCTGGGCGGACCCCTGCTGGGTCACCTTTTCGTCCTTTCTGTCTACATTTGGATTCATAAAACTTTAAAAACGAGAGCCGTGCCCTGGCTGGTGTGGCTCAGTGGATTGAGTGATGGCCTTCGAACCAAAGGGTCACTGGTTTGATTCCCAGTCAGGGCACAGGCCTGGGTTGTGGGCCAGGTCCCCAGTAGGGGGCGCGTGAGAGGCAAGCACACATGGATGTTTCTCTCCCTCTCTCCCTTCCTTCTTCTCTCTCTAAAAGTAAATACATAAAATCTTAAAAACAAAAACAAAAATGAGAACTGTGCTGTTTATGCCAGGGTCTGGGTCCCAGCGGGGCAGCTGCTTGGAGGCCTGGGTGTCCCTGACCACGGGCCCGGGGGACGCCTGGCTCACGGGCTGGCTTCTGCGGGGACCTGGCTGCAGTGCGGCGGCGTGGGGCGGGGGCGGCCGGTACCTCGTAGACGTGGTAGAGGTTGGAGCCCTCGTCGGGCCAGTAGTGGTAGCACTGCCGGACGCCGTTCTCCGAGAGGGGGGTCAGCATGACGATGACCACGCAGCCGCTCTCCCACACCATCTGCACGAGAGAACGGCCGTGGCCGTGCGTGACCGCCGGGTCGCCATGCACAGACCTGCCCGGGATTACCGCAGTCACAGGGCACGGAGTCATCTCCATTAACAACCGCCGCCCTTCGAGGCGCTGAGCGCCTGGCCCAGTTTTGCACGTTCCACGAAGTAGGAAAAGGATCCAGCGAAGCCTGCGCCTCTTCAGACCTCCTCGGGGCCCAGCTCGGGAAGCTCGGGGGGGCGGGGGAGAGGGCAGGGGCAGAGCATCGTCGGGGTGTGCCAGGTCTGTGGACTCGCCTGGGGGTCTGGGGGGTCGGGGCGCGGGACTCAGCCCCTGCCGCACCGGTGGGTGGGACAGCACGCCGCTGCCTGTCTGCCTCCCCTCCCTCCTCTCCAAATCAGTCAATGAAAAACCAAACCTCCGCAGCGCCCATTCAGCCGTCCGACACCCCAGCTCTGCTCTGGGCAGGGCACTTTCCACAAAGACACGCAGAGCAACTCGGGCCGGCGCCGCTTGTGTTTCAGGGTGGTCGTGACCCCGTGGGACGCAGGAAGCGATGTCTGTCTCGCCGCGGGAAACCCGCCAACTCTTCCCCAAATGCAGCAGCGGGGCCGTTCCCAGGGAAACACCTCCCCCTCCGGGTGAATACTCCCTGACGGCCACAGTGAAGCAACTCCGCGGCCCGCACACGGCGAAGCGGCCCAGGCACCGGAGCCCTCCAGCCCGGCTCTCAGGGCCGAGCGGAAATGGGGTCCCCCGGGCACCGGGACTTCATGGGCCCCCGAGTCACGGGGAAGGGCACCCACTAACCCCAACCCGCAGCCCCCGCAGGGGCCACGCTCCCCCGGAGACGTGCACAAGCCACTGCAGTCAGATGCACGCGGAAGGAGAGAGCTGCTTTCTAGGGCCCCTGCGGACACCCAGTCACGGTCGCGCCGTGTGGAGAGCCCACACGCCTGCAGTGCAGACCACCACCTCTTCCGCGTGCGTGGGACTGAGCCCCCCACCCCGAGCCCCCCACCCCGTTCAAACCACGATGTGGAAGTCAGACGCGGCACCGTGTTTTTCCTCTTTGAACACTGACTCGTGTTCCCGCGGGACAGAGCTCGTGGGCACCCTCGGGCACCTCCCGGCGCACTGTTGACATCGGAAGTTAACGGAGCCTGCTGGCGTGTTTACGAAAAGCCCACGAATAAACCGTGGCCCGACCCACACGTGTGTTCTCCTCTGTGCGAACCCGGCGGCAAGGCAAGGATTGGGAGCCCAGGTCCGGGGCCGGGGTCCGGGCTTTGCCGTCTGCCGGCTAATGGGCCTGGCGGCTGCAGCCACGAAATGGGCCTTTGGAAGGAGCAGGGCTCATCGAAGCCATTACGAAAATGAGGAGAAACACAGACTTTATGAGTGTAATAAAAACACAATGATCGAGGCCATAAACTAATCACCCAGCACTCCGCCGGGCCGCCCAAGTGTGACATTAGCAAGCCCCTCACTTAGGGACGCTTCCAGGCGGGCGGCACCCTCCCATTCCGGGAGGGGGGGCCTGGCTCCACGAAGATCTGGGGGAGATTAAATCCAAATGAAACTAATTGAGGCAAACAACCCCAAAGGCGCACCTGGGGACAATATTTCTTTCCAGGTCACCGTGTGTAAGCGCAGAGAGGGGAATTCGCTACATGAGACAAGCCGGCAGCCTGCCTGCTCCCCGGCACGGGCGTCTGGAGTCCGGAGTCAGGGCCCAGCCCTGGCCCACCCTGCCTTCCTCCCAGGGCCCCGCCGGCCGGCTGGCAGCCTCCGCCGGAACGTGGGAGTGCCCGATGCCGGTGAAGATCCCGGGGAGCCAAGGTGCCATTGAACCAGGCATAGGTTTCGGGGTTTCCGTCTGCATGGCCTGGTTTATGCAGGGGGGTGCCCGACACTAGGGGTGCCCGGCCCTATCGGTGCGACAAAGCTCGGAGAAGTCCCGCCCTTCTCTTCCAGGACGCGGATGACGACCCAGAGTCCCCTCCTGACCTCCGTGCGGCCCACTGACCTCCGTGCGGCCCACTGACCTAGGCGGCTCCCGACTCGGGGGAGCTGAAGACCAGAAGTGGCGCCGGCCGGCACGTCCTGTCTGGTCAGATATCGGAGGACACACGCCCAGGGTCGACTGCTGGACACGGGGCACGTGCGCCGAGGCCCCCTGTGTGTTGGGACGTGGCTAAAGTGTGGCCACAGGCGTCCTGCCCGAGACCCCCTCCACTGGGCCTGAAGTGGGCGACTTTCCCCAATAGGAAACAGGGCTTCTCGCTGGGTCGCAGCAAAGCCACCGTCCTGGCCGGGTTGTCCCTGCGTACCAGAAGGTTGTGGGTTCGATTCCGGGTCGGGGTGTATACGGGAGGCAACCAATCAGTGCTTCTCTCACATCGATATTTCTCTCTCCCCCTCTTCCTCTCTCTCTAATATCAGTACGCATGTCCTCGGGGGAGGGTTTTTAGAAGCCGCCAACACATCGCACGAGAGCCTTAGTGTGGGGTCCCGAGGGTGCGTGAGTGGGGCTGTTTTGAAGACTCGGAGCCGCCCCAGGTTGAGACCTTCCCCTCGGAGGCGCGGCACGGCCTCTGGTGACTCCCGGGCTCTGGGCCCGAGCAGTGTCCTCACTGTGCTGCTCAGCAGCCGGGACGCGGCGGCTGCAACCTGCTGCTCAAGCCCGCCAGCCCGCCGAGGGCGGGCCGCTCACGGGCGGGCGAGAGAGAAGGGCCCAGGACAGCCGCTCCGAGGGGGGCCTGCGTGCGGGTCTCGGTGGCCAGCGCTGGAGACGTGAGCACGAGGGGGTCCAGGCCGGCGCCCGCGTGACAGGGAGCGCACCCCCGGGCTGCTCTCCCGCCCGACGGAGGTGGTTCCCTGACCGCCGACGAGAAGAGACCATGTTGCTCTTTGTTGCAGGTTGACTTTTGTCCCCCTGAAAGGACAGGGGACGTCCTCCCTGCTGGCACCTGCCAGGGGTCTTTGCGGACGAGACCCAGCTGGACAGGGGACATGACGCTTGGTCAGGCGGACCCTTGGCTGGGGTGGCTGGCGTCCTCCTCAGAACAGGGAGGCTCACACAGATGTGGTCGAGGAGCAGGGACGGGCTGCCGAGTGCTGGGTGGGCCTCCTCCCCCTGCAACGCCCCGATCTCAGGCTCCGGCCGCCACAACTGGGAGACGGGACATTTCTGCCACATTTGAGCCTCGAAATGTCCGTGCTGCTGGGAATGCTGTCGCGAGTTTTGCAGATCCAAGCAGGCGGGAAGGAGCTGTGGGGTGTCCTCATCGCCTGAGCGCCAGGGATTTAGTGGACAAAGCCCCACTGAGGCCCTGGCTGGTGTGGCTGCGTGGATTGAGAATCAGCCTGCGAACCGAAAGGTTGCCAGTTCGATTCCCAGTCAGGGCACATGCCTGGATTTCGGGCCAGGTCCCCAGTAGGGGGTGCACCAGAGGCAACTACACACTGATGTTTCTCTCCCTGTCTTTTCCCCTCCCTTTCCCTCTCTCTAAAAGTAAATAAATAAAGTCTAAAAAACAAAACAAAACCCCGCTGAGACCTGAGACGGTGGCCTCTCTCACGGGGTGGTCCTGGTCTCCTCTCACGGAGCCCGGGGACGTCCTCAGCAGCCTGTGGAGGCTCTGGCTCTGCCTCTGTCCCACGGCCCCAGGCTCTAGCCAGACCCAGACTTCGGGGCTGGTCACCAGCTCAGTGGAGGGTGGGGGTCTTCGCCTTCTCTCCTGTGCGTGCCTCGAACGCACCTGCCTGGCAGGTCGCCGGGCCGGGTGCGGGTGCCCAGAGCAGGGGATGCTCAGACCTGAGCTCGGCCCACCAAACAGCCTCCGCCTCATAGCAACAGACTTGGGGACGTTCCCTCAGCAGTGATTTTCCTCAGGTGAGGGGGAGGAACACTTGCCGTTTCCCTGGAATCTTTGGAGAAGACAAGCCCCCCTGCGGGCGTGTGGAGCAGACTCGGTGCTTGGCGTGAGCTCCCTACAGCCCGGACCTTCCTACGTGAGCAGCTGGCCCGGGACGGGGCGCTGAGCTGCGGCCAGAGGAGCTCCATGCGGCCTGGACCGCCTCCGGGAGGTCGGCCACGGGGGAAACTCAGCATCCTGGGTGGGGGTGGGGCTTGTCCTCAGACCCGTCCTAAGGCCGAAGTTCAACGGGTCCGCCCCACGATGGAGTCTGTTGAGTCTGACCGTGGAACCCGGGCACAGTCGGTATTTTCCCAGTCACGTGAAGGCAGCCCCACGGGAGAGGCCAGGCTCGCAGGCGGGACCCGGGTCTCCCGCTCACCGGCTGGGCAAGTCCTGTGACCTCTCAGACGATCGTGCGCCTGGCCCGCACTCGGGGCGTGATGCCTACGTGCCGACACCCCGACGAGGCCCGGGGCCCGGGTGGGACGAGGAGCGCGATCCTCCTTCAGGTGGAGTTGGGGGAGGCCGGTGGGCCGGCGGGGACAGGGGATGTGAGAGCACAGGGGAAGACGCAGCGCGGAACGTGAGTGTCGGACTTGAGCCGATCATCTGCTCACGCTCGTGTGCCAGGTCAGGGAAGGGCCCTGCGTCCGTGGCCCCAGACCAGGCTCCCTGGGTCGGCTGCTACGCCAGTTCCCGGTGCCCCAGATGCCGCGGGTGCCCCATCCACTCATCCACCCAAGCCGCTGTGCCCGGTGACACCTCCCACCGAGGGAGGCTCTGCACGCCCCCCCCCCCCACCACGGAGCAGGAGCTTGTTGTGTTGCTGAATAACGACATCGTGTGAGGGCGTCACCCCGGCCACCCTCCACACTCCATCCCCACCCAGCCTGGCCGTGGGGCGGCCGCAGTGGGGGGACGGCGAGGGAGGCAGGGACCCGCTGGCCCCGACTCGCTCTGAGCGGCCCAAGTTGGCGCTGGCTCTCAAAGTCTGGGCCGCGGTCCGGCCTCTGAAACGGAGCCGAGAGAACCCTCCCGGGAGAGGGACTGTCATCTGAGCACTGTTTTCCCATCACGGGGCGCGGCAGTGGCCAGGAGACGCATGTTAATACCGTGTCCTGATTGGAGCATCAACTCCATCTCCACACCCAGGGCGGCCTCGGTGCCCGTCCCGGCCTCGTCCCGGCGAACGGCACTCGAGCGCCGAAGCGGAAACCTCTGCTTCTCGGCAGGAGGCAGCGAGGGCGGGTCGGACGAGCTCGGAGGCCGGCGAGCACCGAGGCGCGACTGTCTTTCCAAAGGCGGGCTGTGCAGCGGCTAGAAAAGTGTCCCTGAATCTCTTGACACGATTGTTCTTCTTCCTCGGGTTTTGAAAAAGCGATCGATCGTACAAATGTTAAAGGGCCCTGTAAATTCTGGAATCACTCAAGATTTGCTGAAACCCGCCAACAAGCTTGAACCAGCTGCATCGAACCCAAGGCGTTACTCGCGACCAAGGTCAGCTCTCACTCAAAGAAAAGCGAGTGAATGAGGAGGACTCACCTGCCAGAAGTCGGCCACGGTGGCGGGCAGGGGCCCCTGGGTGGCGATGTACGCGGGGTTCCGGGGGTCGTGGTCCATCTGCAGAGAGCAGGGTCAGAGGGGCGAGCTCAGGAACGGTGGAGGCGAGGAAGTTAAATATTGGCGGACGGGGAACCCCACCCCGCAGGCCCCATTCACTCGCCCGGGGGCAGGCGGCTCACCTACCCCCGCCCCGCCGCTGACCCACCGACGGAGCCCGCATCCTGTCCCCGGGCAGGGCCGCATGTCTGCGGGGCCTCCCTTCCACCTGACGCGCAGGTGACAGGCGCAGCATCAGCGGAAGCGAAGCCCAGAGGCCGAGGACCAGACGCTGGTCAGGGGCCCCCTGTGCAGGCCGGGCCAGCAGGCGGTGTCTCCACGGGGGTGCGTGACCCTGGAGCCGGGCAGCATGGGCAGGGCGGGCGGCCTCCACGCTGCCTTGGAGGCGGGGGGGCTGGAGGGCGGGGCAGCTGCTCGTGGGGGTCGGACACGGGGCAGGGGGTGCGGGGCTGTGCTATGTCCTCCCCTGGGCCTGAGAGCTGGCGGTCACGCTGGCGGGTGCCCCGGGGGCTCCAGCGTTTCCGGGTCCCTGAGTGAACTGGACCCAGTGGGCCTGACGGGCCAGCTGGGCGACGTCAGGTCCCCAGACCCTGAGCTGCAGCCCCGCAGGGGCCGGCACCCCTGCCCTCCACCCCGGACACTCCCGGAGCCCTGGGCAAGGCTGGACCCTGGTGGAGACTAGTGACCTGGTAGGGACGAGTGACCTGATTGAGGCTGGTTACCTGGTAGGGGCTAGTTACCTGGTTAAGGCTGGTTAGCTGGTTGAGACTAGTTATCCAGGTGAGAGTAGTGACCTGGTTGAGACTAGTTACCTGGTTGAGACTAGTTCCTGGGGTGAGAGTAGTTACCTGGTTTGAGGCTAGTTACCTGGGTGAGAGTAGCGACCTAGTTAAGGCTCGTTATTGGTTAAGACTCTTGACCCAGTCAAGAGTAGTTGCCCAGGTGAGACTGATTACCAGCACGCTATCGCTACCGGCAGCAGGGCAGGGACGCGCTGCGCCCTGGGCAGGGCCGGCGCCCCTCTCCCCGCCCCCCCATCCCCCCATCCCCCGCAGGGCTGGGCACTCACCACGGGGCTGGCGTTGATGTAGTCCGAGCCGCTGTGGCTGCTCTCCGCCTTCAGCAGGATCCTGCAGTGGTCGTCTGCAAGGAGCCCAGAGCCAGGGTCAGGTCCTCGTGCGCAGCCCGCGCCGTGAGGGGGCCGCGTTGTGCGGAGGGACAGCTGGCCGGGCGGCAGCCCGCAGCCCTGTGTGGTCCCAGGGGTCTGCCCCGCCCCCGCAGGGGCGCTGAGAGGCACCGCCCGCTCCCTTTCTCCTCCTCGTGTGCCCCCACCCTCCGTCAGCGTCGGCAGGTGGGTCGGGCCGTGCGGGGACCCGACACTCGGTCCCCCTCGGGACGGCCTGGGCAGGCTCCTCTTCCTCGGGTCGAGTGCAGACGCCACGGCCCGCGCCTGCTGCAGAGCCTCTGCCCTCAATCGCGCTCGGCGACCGGTAGTGAGTGAACAGCAGCGGGCGTGTGGACGGACCCTCAGGCCGCCGCCCCGCACAAGACCTTTTGTCGTCCGCGGAGGGCATTGCTGTCGCCCGCGGTCACGGGCATTTCACTCAGCAGACGAGGAGAGACGGGGAGCGGCAGACAGGGCGGGAACCGGGAGGGGTGGGCCGCGGGGCCTCGCCCACACGCCAGTGCGCCTTCGCCAGGCAGCGCAGTCCGCCCGACGCTGGAGCAGACCCGCCAGTGGGACCGAGGACCCGCGGCCGCCACGCGGGTCACCCCGGAGTTTGGTTCCGGAACCCCCGCCCCGCCCCCCCCCCCCCCGCTGCGCCTGCGCCCTCTCCGCCGTTTCACGCCCCGGGGCGCGGAGACGGATGCGAAGCCCGCGGACACAGCGGCTTCGGGCGCCTGCACAGATTTAATCTGGAGAGGGGGAGAGTCGGCCGTGGTCGGAAATCAAAATAAAATTTACGAGAAAGAAAAAAGGCCACCTCGGACGCCCTGCCGCGTCCTACACACGGCCGCCTCCGGAGGCGGGGTCTGGCGGACGCGTCCGGCCTGGGGCGGGACGGCCGCGCCGAGGCGGGCGCCCCCCCTCCGCAGCGCCCACGGTCCCGCCGAGCGGAGTTGCGGAGGGAACCAGCGGGCGGGTCCCGGAGCTTCCAGAGCGTCCGAGTTCCGCCACCTCCAGTCGTCGGCTGGGTTTTGTGACAAGATGCTGGTGTTAAGATCAGCCGTGAGGTTGTTTAGTTTTTAGTGTTGGGCTGCCTGGAGCCGGCTTCGGAAGCGGCTGGAGCCGTCCCGGGTGACTGACGCTGGTGGGGGGGGTGGGCTCCCGCGGGGCGGGGCGGGGCGGGGCCGGGGTGCGGGCCACGCGGCTGGGCAGGTCTCTGGCCGGCTCCGCGGGTCACGTCTGCTGCTCCTCGTTCCTGACGAGACCCGATGGGGGTCGGTGTCCGGGCCGAGGTCGCCCTTGTCCTTCGTGGCGCGGGATGGAGCGCGGCCTGGCCGGCTGGCGTGGCTCCCTCGGGGCCGACGGGGGAGCTGGCGTGGCGTGGGCCCCTCCGCCCTCCGTCCTGGGCTCGGCTGACTGGACACTGTCCCCTCGTGCCCCCGGGAGCACACACAGCCCCCCGGGGCCCGACTGCGGAGCAGGGACCCACAGCCCCCGGGGCGCGGGCGGTTCGGGCGTGGGCCTGCCGTCCCAGGGCCGGTCAGACCTCACTCAGCGCCGTGAGACGTGGCACTTCTGGCTCCGTGTCCGACTTATTTTCTTCGGATAAGATCCACGGCAGCTACTGTTTTTCTTTCTTTTTTTTTTTAATGCCTTTTTGTCGTTTTACTGTTGGGTCGTATCTAAGTAGTTAGTGCCCCATTCCGTGCAAGAGTGGCGCCTCCTGCCCTGTCTGCTGGTCACCTTGCTCAGAGCTCCGTGTCCCTCTGTCTCTCTGCTCCCGGCGGAAGAGCTCCTGCGGCATTTCCTGGGGTGCGGGCCTGGCGGGGCTGGACTCCCTTGGTTTCTGGGGGCTGTGAGGTTATTGGCCGACGTCACCCCAACAACGTTAACCGAGAAAGGCCCACGGCTGTGGCTGGGTACTCCGTGGGCTGGAGCGTTGTCCTGTGCACCGAAAGTTGCAGGTTCGATCCCTGGTCGGGGCTCATTCGGGAGGCCACCGCTCGGTGCTTCTTTCTCACATCGATGTCTCCGTCTCTCTCTCTCTGTCTCTCTCTTCCCCTTCCTTTCTCTCCGAAGCATGGTCTTGGGGGAGGATTTAAAAAACAGACAAAAAACAACCCAAAGATCTCCAGTTGTCGGCCTTACCAAGGAGGGAGGGCGAGCACCCCAAGAACAAACTGGACCAACCTGCCGAGAGCGTTCCCTGCCCCCCCATCCCCCCAGCCTCCGTGGGCCCCACTGCCGGCCGAGAGCAGCGCCGTGCATCCCTCCAGCGCTCTGCCTGCTCTGAAGGCGCGTCACCCGCCGCCTTCCTGGGACCGGTGCCCTGACGGAAGGGGACTGTTCCCCCATCTTAGGTCGGAGACGCGAAGGCACAGAAGGTCCCTGCGAACGACACGGCAGAGCCACACGGCCACCGGCTCAGAGCCCGGGTTTGAGCCCCCAGCCTCCGCCTGCTGGCCGGGGGGCGTCCCGGCCAGTTAGTCAGTGTCCCCAAGCGCCACGTCTGTCCTCCGAGGTGCAGGACAGTGACCGCTGACCCGCGGGGGCGCCATGGCAGATGGCACCCGGAGAGCCCCCTGCAGCGCCCGGCACGTATCGAGGGGTCTGGGGACCAGGTCGAGGCCGCAGACGAGCACCTGCCCGCGAGGTCAAAGCCGGCTGACCTGTCAGGACTCATTCGTGACGCGCGGTGCCGTGGGGACACGTAGGGTAACCTTCATAAACGCCGACAGAAGACAGAGTCAGTGCAAGATGATTCTAGAATCTTCTTCTTGATCACCGCCGGGGCAACGCACCCCGAAGACAGACAGGCGAGGGTCTCTGGAGGCCGCAGCTGCTCGGCCGCTCGTGTGACATTGCCGAGGACCGTCCCCCCACCCCCTGCCGCCCTCCCCGACGGTGGTGCACGAGGCTGCCTTTGCTGCAACAGCGCACCGCTCTGTCAGGGGCTGTTCCCCCACAGCCGGCGAGGTGGCCCCCACGGACGAGGCGGGGTGAGGGTCTGTGACCTCCACGGCGCGAGGGGACGAAGACCTGGCGTTGCTGGTGGCGTCGGGCGTCTGTGGAGGGGACGGCGGGGCGTTCGTTCACCCAGGTGGTCTGCCCACGCCGCTCCCGGGCTCTCCCACTGTCCCCGTCTCCTCTCGGGTTCACGGCGAACCGTCACGCTGGCTGGACGGCTCCCTCGGGGACGTGCGTCCGGTGACGGGCCAGCGCCATGTTCTGGAGGTCAGGGCTCCCGTCTTCTGTGGAGACTCACGCCTGGCACACGCTCGGCGACCGCCAGCTCCTTCTCGGGTTTCTCGGGTCCACTGGCGGTTTCCACGCCGAGCCCCGCGGCAGACGCCAGCCCGGCGCTCACCGTCCTCCGTCTCCCGGCTGAGAAGGTCGGTCTGAGGGCTCCAGCTGAACGCACGCAGAACCGTCTTTGTTGATTCGACCTTGTTGTGGTTGAGGCAAAGCAATGTGTTTTTATGTTATGTTTAGTTTTTTTTAATTCATTGATTTTAGAGAAGGAGAGAGCGGAGGGGAGGGGAGAAAGGGAGAGAAACTGACTTGTTCCGCTCACTGATGCACCGCTGGTTGGTTCTTGCTCGTGCCCTGACCGGGCATTGAACCCGCAACCCTGGCGTATCGGCCGGGGCCCGGTGTTTAGAGCCCGTGTCGGGGCTCTGTGTCTCTCTGTGACCGGGGACCCCGAAGACAGCGGCGTGGTCGCGACTGCCGTGCTGTCCGGGGAGGAGGCTGCTCGCGCTCCCTCCCTCAGTGACGAGCCAGCAGGTGCTTTTGCTGCAGCCTTTTGGAAACTCTTGGCTTGAACAATAAAGATCGTCAAGCACTGAAGAAAACAGAAGCGACAGGCCTCCGTTCAGCGTCTCCTTGGACCAGGACAGGCTGCACTTGGGCGACTGGGCAACTGAGGCCGGGACCCAGGATGCCCTGAGATGGTGGGAGCAGGGATGCCCGCTCCTCCGCCCCGTCCCGCTGTGTCCTCGTCCTCGGTGCAGGGGGGTCCGGGGGCCGCGGGGACGATCTCCACGCACCAGGCAGCTCAAGCAGCACGGGTGTGCGTGGCTGGTGCTGTGGCCCTGCATCTGAGGCACATGCTGCCCGGGTGCCGGGGTGCAGGGGGTGTGGGGGGCTGCTCCCTCCCGGGGGCTGGTCCTGGCTTCTCCGGCTCCACGGCCCCTCCTCCGCCTTCCTCGACCAGTCAGCCCCCACCCTGCGTCTCCCTCCGTCTCACCCATATCGCAGCGCGTCTCGGGTGTGTCACGAAGGCCCACGGAGGCGGTGTCCCAGTGGCGGGAGGACGCAGGTTTGGTGCCCAACGTCCTGGCCTGGTGTCCAGTGGAGGGGGACCCGGGGGCCGCGGTGACCCCGGGCCACGTGGGAGAAGGCCGTGCGCGGGGCGGGACGGGCTCAGTCCTGGCCTCCGCCTGGCTCTCATGCGGCCGGCTACAGGGAGCCCTCGCGAACCCCTGCGCCTGCGCCCGGGGAGAAAGCGTCTCTTCTTCTGGGCTCGGGCTCTGGTCAGAGGGGACGTCTGGGCACCTGGGGGCCTCGTCCCCGGTGGCCCCGGCCTGTGGGCCCCTGGGTGGCCCGGCAGGCGGAACCCGGTGCCCAGCACGGCCGCCGAGCACGTGGACAGGATCGCGGTGGCTGGCTGCGTTCCGGCTCCCACCCCGGGGTGGGGGGGTGGGGGTTGGCGAGGAGAGGCTTTGCCCTCACTGTTCACCACATGGGACTGACTCCCAGGCAGACACCCCGACCCACGACCCCCGAGACGGTTAGTTCGAGCTCCCTGAGGGTCTGTTTGCCCCAAACGGCCTCCTCTTGCCCCTCCCCCCGACCCGGGTCTCTTTGGGGACAGAGGGTGCTGGGGTCATTGGGTGTCTCGGTCAGTAGTCCTTAGCACACAGTAGGTGCTTAGTGAATAACTGTTAGTTGGTTGATTGGACTTTATTTTTCTTTTTGCTTTTCCTCGGGCAGCGATTCCGGCCGGATAGCCGGTGGGCAGTGGCACCGGCTGGAGTAGCTGCGAGGCTGGAGGTCGCCGCCGCAGCTGCCGCCACTCACCTGCGCCTGCCGCCTGCCCGCACCCCGCTCACCCCCTGGGGCCCTCACTGTGGGGGTCACAGGGGCAGCAGGGTGCCCCTGGGACCCTGGGACGGGGTGTGCCTGCCCCTCCCCCCCGCCCCCCCAACCCCCCGCCGGCACCCCGCGGGTACGCACAGGCCAGCACGGCCGGGCAGCGGTTCTTGGGCGCGTTCTCCTCCCTCTGGGCCACGAGCGAGCTGCTGGGCTCCGCCTGGTAGGCGCACAGCGCCTCCCACTCCTTCTGCAGCCGGTTCTTGTTCTTCAGGTGGTCCTCCATGTAGGCCTGCGCGGGCGGGGGAGGGGCACAGCGTCAGGCCGCGCAAGGGGGGGGGGCGCGTGGGGCCGCTCCTGCCCCCGGGTGCCAGGCGGTGGTGGGGTCCTGCCGCCACCTCCCGCGACGTGACTGGGGGGAGGGCCGTGCACGGGGGAGGCCAGACCGCACTGACCAACAGGGCCCGGACAGAGGCTGTGTCCGCCAGGGGAGGCTGGTGGGCCGGAAGGCTGCAGGGTCCAGGGTTTACGCGGTCGGGCGCGGGGGCAGCCGTGTCCGAGAGGGGCCCCCAGGGGCGAGGGGCGCAGGCTCTGGGCGTCAGGTGGGGTGTTGGGAGCTTGGGAGCGGGGTCTGGGCTTGGCAGCGCAGGAGAACGCCGCTCTGTGTCGGGGGAGGGGTGGGCGCGTCACAGACCACGTCCGCTGTCCCTCGGGGGGAGGGGGGATGGAAGGGTGGAGGAAGGAGGCTGAACCACATGCCCCTCCCCTCCCCCCGGGACAGCCCCGCTGTACATGGCGTCTGGCTGATGAGCCGCTCGCTCAGAGAACCGCCCCGTGGCCAACGGGTTCTGTGTCGCAGTAGCTGTCTGAAGTCCCCCCGCCGGAACCGAACACCACGCTGCCGGGAACCGTTTCGTGACGACTGATTCAGGGAGCCCCTCCGGGAGGAGTGGGGGTCAGGCCCTCCCGAGACCATCCAGGATGCGGCCGATGGCACCAAGGGGGTGCCTGGTGGGGCCAGGGGAGGGACCCCGCAGCCGAGGAGGGCGGGCCACCCTGTCACCCTGTGCAGGGAGACGACCTTGTTTCCTCGGGGGCGTGCGCAGTGATGGGGCGTGAAGGCAACCGGGTGCCCCAGCCCTGACCTCCACGTCCACGTCTCCCCAGGAGCAGGTGGGCGTTTGTGTGTCACGGATTTCCATCCTGGGGCCGGGAGCGTGGACCTGTCCCTGGGTGGAGGCCCACCGGGTGTGGTGCACCTAAGGCTCGGGGCCGCACCGACGTGTGTGGAACCCTCAACAGCTGCTGGGGCCAGCAGCACGGGAAGGCGAAGCCAGCCACACCGAGCCCTTCGACCCTCCTGCCCTGCCGAGGTCGTACTTCCCTGGGCTCTCAAGGACCCCCCTCCCCGACCCTCCCCCAGCCCTGCAGCCGGGGGTCAGCAGAGCGCGGGTCAGCGTGTGACACCCCGGCTTCGCCTCGGCCCGTGTGCGGCCTGCTCACGGCCCCTTCCTGGCTCCTCCACGCCGCAACCCGACCGGCATTTGCGGTGCAAAACGTCACCTACTGTGGGCACCGCCGGGGGAGCCCAGATGAGCCCTGGCCTTTGTCCCGACTGCAGGTTACTAGCCTCCGACTCCCCGTACCTGTAAGCCCTCCCCCCACCTCCCCCCCTTCCGGACCTGCCCTCCCCCTCTCCCGTCATCGCCGCCTGCCTGCTCACTCGGACCCTCCCGCGATGGGTCTGTGCGGACCTCCAGGTCGGTGCCCACGCGTCTCCTCCTCCCGAGTCCGACGGGGACCTGCCCTGGACCCCCGCCCCCCCCCTTAGCGTGCACTCTGGGCGCACGGAGACTGCTGTTGGATGGTGGCTCGTAACCTGGAAATACCCATCAGTAACTTGAACCACAGATTTAAAAAAAATCTTATGTTTGGGATGGGCATCCAAGCCAATGGGCCTACGAATCTTCTGAAACTGGGGGGATTGTCCAGGAACGCGGCCCGGGACTGTGGAGTGTCCCATCTTGGCCTTGATGTCGGTGGCTTCCTTCCTGGGGAGTGGCCCCTCGACGGCTCACGCCAAGGGGGAGGCGCCACATTCTTGCTCAGGTGGTGAATTCAGAGGTCAGCGATGTTCCGCCGGCTCCCGTCCCCAGCGTCCTGCTTCCCCGAGTCTGGCCTCCCTCAGAGTCAGGCCGGTGCGGTCGGCCCCAGACTCAGGACGAGCGAGCTCCTGGACACTTGCTCGGTGCCTCTCACGGGGACACACGACGTCAGGGTGTCACTGTGCAAGGAGACGGGCGTCCCAGACCCCGGCTTCCCAGCGGGCTGCGGGCTCCCGGGGCTCAGGGACCCGTCTGACACAGGCGTGTGTGGCTCCCCACAGCCCCGTCCTGGGCTCTGGGCTGGAGCTTTAAGTCTGGGGTCGCCAGGGGTCACCAGTGCTGGGAACAGCCTCGGCCAGTGCGGGAGTGTCCCGCCCCTCCACGGCCCCACCCCCGCACCCAGGACACGCAGACCCCGCAGCGTCGGTGCTGGGAGGGGGTCAGGCGTCCGGATGCACAGCGCTCAGATGAATCCACTTGGACGCCTCGGCGGGCCTGGAGGGGCACCGGGGGGCCTGCCTACCACCGCTCAGGGCTGCTCTCTGCACTCTCGGGTGTGGGGTGACGGGAGAGACCCTGCAAGGTGTCCTGTCTCGGGGGGTGTTGGGGGGGGCCAGGCACCTTTTCAGAGAGGCCGGCAGGGAAGCTTTATTCTCGCCGACTCTGGGTGAGTCCTCGTGGGAGGGCTCTGACCTTGAACTCTGATTCTTTCCAAGGGCCTAGAGTCAACACGCTCGCAGAAGACACGGCCCCCGCCCCCACTGTCCCTGGGGAAAGGCCCGCAGGGGGTGGAACGTGGGGGGGGTCTCCGAGTCAGGAGCCCACACGCTGTTACCCTCCGAGCCCGCGGCGTTCGCTGTCACGACATGCTCGGCGCACCTGCGTGTCTTTGACTTTTTGCCGTTGTTCGAGATGTTAGCCTGGTCCAACGACTTTGTCCTTCCAGCCCCCGCGTCCCACCTTCTCTTCCGGTCCACCCGGCCCGACCCTGTGGGTGGGAGAACCAGGGACCGCCTGGTGTTCGGAACACGGTCTCCGTGTGTCGGGCGCCTGCACTTGACAGCGTCGCCGCACCCAGGACCCTACCTGGACTTCTGGGGCAGGAGTGTCACTGCCCTTGTGCAGTGGACGCTGTGAGACGGACACTGTGCGATGAATGTTGTGCGATGGACGGTGTGAGACGGATGTTGTGGGATGGACATGCGCCCACCGTGTGCTGCTTCGGCCTAAGTGTTTCCTGTGCTGTTTCCTGGTCCGACTGTCAGCCCCTGAGGCCAGGAAAGCGGTTTCCAGGACAACAGAGCTTTTGGGGTGCTCTGGCTCATTCCGGGGTTTGCTGAGAACCACAGAGCACAGCGCGTGTTCAGGATAAGACTGCCGCCCTCCACGAAGCCCTCACGGTGCCCGAGCGCTTTCCCGGGCAGGAAGGAACTCTGACACCCAGAGAAGGAACAGGGACTTGACTCTGAAGGACTCACAGAGACACACACGGAGGCTCGGCCCCCACACGGCGACTTCTCTGCTTTGGGGCCAACCGTCCCTCTCTCTCGACCCTTCAGTCACTGAGTCACCAAGTGGGACTCACGCGTGTCCATGAGGCTGGTTGGCTGAGTTACTAACACAGCGCGTCCAGTCTCCGAGCTGTGAAGTTACACAACGGAGCAGATGGTGGTGGTGGCGGGTCTCAGCTTCTAAAAAATTTTTTAATTTTTATTAATCATCACCCCAAAAATATTTTAAATTGATTTAGAGAGAGAGAGAGAAGCATCAGTTGCCTCCCACTCATGCCCCACCGGGGGATCGAACCTGCAACCTTCTGGTGCAGGGGACGACGCTCCCAGCAGATGAGCCCCCAGCCAGGGTGCAGGCCTCAGCTTTTCCCAGACAAAGGGAGGGTCTTCTAAATTCTCCCCCACGTCCTGGGAGCCTGCAGTGCTGGGGACCTTCACCTTCAGCCAGGAAGTGTGGCACACTGCGGCCCCCCCAAGGCCAGCCGCCCCTGCAGCGCGGACGCAGAATTCAGGGGGCGAGGACAGGAGAGCCCCGGAGATGGCGGGGCCTTCGTCAGAAGCATAATGACAGGCAGGGCATTTGGACGAGGCGTCCGAGTCACATCCCGTCGGCGGGGACGCTGGTCTCCTCACGACTCTGTCCCCCCTGGTGCAGGGGAAGCTGGAGCTCGTCCCGTTGTCCTGCCGAGCCGGCACCCCGCACCGAGGACCGGGGCGGTTCCGGGACGTTGCCACGCCTCCCACTGGTTTCTTTGGTTTATTACTGTTTGGAGAGGGAGGTATTTCGGGCCAGCCTTGTGACGAGGCGTCGCTACCGCCGTGAAAGCAAGCTGGGGATTAACGCAGGTGATCTCTAGCGCGGACAGAGCTTCTGCCTCAGCCCCAAGGTCACATCGCCACCTGAGATTGGGTCACGGGCACCGCGTCCTGGTCATGACACCGAAGGTCAGCCTCCAGGGCCACTGAGGAACAGCCCCACTTGTTAATCCTGCACCTGGGCACCCTCCGGAGTGAGCGGGCGGTGCTGCAGCCCCATCTCTGCACGCTGGGGTGCTGGGCTCCGCACACGTGGGAGGGCCGTCCAGCCCGCGGTGCTGGGGTGCCCTTACAGGTCCCAGCTGCCAACGGTGCTCACAAATCCACGCGGAGTAGCCGGCCAGAGCCGGGGTGCACAGCACGATCTTAGCCCCATTAAAAGTCACCGAGGTCCTGGCCGGTTCTCAGCGGGTTGGAGCGCTGTTCTGATGTGCTAGGGTTTCCGGTTCCATCCCTGGTCAGGGCACATGCAAGAATCAGCCAATGATGGGTCAATAAGTGGAACAACAAAATGTTGTTTCTCTCTGTCTCTCTCTCAAATCAATCAATAAAAGTCATAGAAATTATGTACTAATGTAGCATCTCTTGCCCTTAGCAGCGGCGGGCTGAGATGGTGGGTTCATTGTTATTGAAGAGAAGAACAACCTCGACTCCCAACTAGTGCCAGCGCTCAGAGGGACGGCAGCCACGTCAACACCCGCCAAGCAGGACCCACTCAGTCTCGTCACGTGGGTCCCTGCGTGCGAAGCGCTCACACCGGTGCAAAGCAGGGTGTTCGCCGTCTCTGGGGACGCTGGCGCTTCGTGGGTCTTCTGGTGTGAAACAAGCGGAAACTCTGCCCGTACAGCTTCCTTTCACGACGGCGCTGCCCCAAACCCACCGCTGCCCGCGTGGAGAGGCAGGTTCACGAGCGTGGGGGTTTCCGAAGACCTGGCTGCCTCCTCCTCTGCCCCGAGCCCCTTCCGACGCCGCGTCCTTCCACTGCCTGGTGTGACCCGCACGCTTGCCCGTGAGGAGCGCGCCCGCTGGGCCCCCCCTTCCCGAGAGAACAGGGGGTTTGCGCTTTGATGTGGTGGAGTCAGATCAGTGCTGTCGAGAGAGCGAACCGTCCGCGGCTTCTGCTGTCAGCGGGGAGATGGTGATTTTTTTCCCTAAAAAGACAATGTCACCTGTCCTCGTGAATGCATGGAAGGGAAGCGCTCCAGTTAACTGTTCGAATCCCAACAGCAGGATGTCTGCATTCCAACACACGTTGCACCAGGTGGGAGGAGAAGCCAGGTGGGCTCAGCGGTCTCAGCTGAGCACCTACACCAGAGATGCTGGGACGGCACGTGGCCGGGTAAAGGTGTCCGGGGCGCCGGCGGGCTGGTGCAGCTGCAGCGTTATTTAGGAAGACCGCGCAGCCTGTGTGTTCAGATGTCCGAACTCCAAAGTGGTGGGTCCACACCCCGGGAAGGACAGACGTGCTCGAACGGTCAGAGGGCAGGTTTGCTGTCCCCACGCTTAGGCACGACTGTGCTTAGATTACGGCCTGAGGCTGACACAAGTGGCGACCAGGTGAGACTGAGCGCAGACCCCACACGCTCGTCCCCGAGCACCTGCCCCCGGCCCTCCCGTCACGGGACAGCGGGCTCCCTGGGGAGTGAGACGCACATCGCTCTGCTCTGCTCTGCAGACCGGGGGCTCAAAACACAGAGCAGATAGAAACTAAAAAAAAAAAAAAAGGCCGAAAGGCTCTGCAGACTCGGAAAGGCCAGCCCGGGTGTGCCCCTGCGACGTCACCAGGCGTGTACCTGGGAAAAGCAGGATGTTTAGAGAAGCCCGAGGAAGCACGGAGAGGACCCGGGAAACCGGGAAGAGTGGGGAAGGACCACGTGGTCTCGTCTTCCCACGGTCTGGACCTGGCCCCCAGGGACGCGTGCTCCTGAGGAGCTTCCCCGGGCGGGCAGGCACGCGTGCCCGTGCGTCCAGGGAGCGGCCGGCTCCCCTCCTCCTGGGGACGCGGTGGGGGGGTGGCGCAAACGGGGAGAGCGGTGGCGAAGGCGGCAGCGTGGCGGTGTGGTCGGCCGCACCAGCAGATCTGCGCCCGAGCCGCTCCCTCCAGACTCTCCCTCTGCTGCTGGTTTGCGGCTGAGCGACACCCGAGACCGAGTAGGAGGTTCGAGAGCCGGTGCGGCCTGAACCCTGTCCTCCCACTGTCTCGCCCTGAGTGACAGTCGTGCCCCCGTCCCTCACGCTGTCACCAGCAGAACCAGAGCCAGAAACCTCACACTGTGAAAGCCCGGAGAAGACTTTGCGTACGTCCGAATGGCAAGCCCTTCAGAGAAGGTCGCCAGCGCACGCCCAGTTTGCACAGAGAAGGCGAGTTCGCAGACGCCAGCGACAGGCGTGAGGCACAAGAAGGGGCCACGGAAACGATGCCACGCTGGTGCTGACGCTGCGAATGCGGAACCATCCGTTTTATGTGCGATCCTTTGTGTGACCGAGAAACGCAGCAAAGCAGAAGGGAGAGAACACCCAGACGCTCTGAAAACCCCGAGGTTTTAGGCTCCTGCTGGGCAGGGCTCTGCAGCGACTCCACGTCCGTCCCCTGTGGCGAGAGACGGGGTCGGTGTGTCCGTGGTTGCGCAGAGAAAGGCGACTCTTCACGCAGGTGGCTCGGGAGGTCGGGAAGCCAGCTTCACTGACTGGAAGCCTCTGTTCCTGTGCTTTTATTATGGTCTGGGTTTCGTGTCGGGAGAAGGGTCCTTGGCAGGGACCGGACGCCCCCCACGACTCCCTGGGGTCAGCGAACGGCCAGCCTGGCGTGGGGCAGTGGGGTGGACGGTCCGTGGGCGTGGAGGGCAGAGAGCCGCTCAGGCGGAGCCCCAGGGCCGGAGCTCACACGGCTGGTCAATCCGCTATGACTTCCCCCCGCCTTCACCCCATCGATTTACAGGACATGGGTGACACGGGCCCCCGGCGCAGCGGATGGAAAACGCTCAAGCCCCACACCTTCTGCCCCGGGAGCACGCTAATTAGTAACTCACGGGGCGAGGGGCTTCGTCCTCACCGCCTGCTCTCAGGACGCGGGAGGGAGACCGTGGGCACTCGCGGGGCGCGTGGGCGAGGGGACGGCAGTGGGAGGGGGGGAAAGGGCGCTCTGATGGCGGTGGCGACCGCCATGGCAGCACCCGCCGGCTCCTGGAGAAGCTCGAGGAGCTCTGAGTGAACAAGTTCTTGTCAGAATCCACAGATCTGATCGAACATCTTAAAAATTAAGGTTCTACGAACATGAGTGAAATATAAAGACGAACGCTTAGAAGCAATGGAAACGGTGGTGGGAACGCCACGTTTTCCCTCATTGAACAACTGTCAATATTCAAATTGAGGGCGAAGGCGGCTCCTGGGCGTGGCCGGCGGAGCCCGGGGCCCCTGTGATTGCGGGCGCGGGGAGAGCTGCGGGGTCTCGGGGGCCTGCTCCCGCGCTGGCTTTACGGAGCGTCTCGTGGGTGCCAGCGGCTGCGCTGGCTCTCCCGGCCGAGCTCTGCGTCTGAGGACCAGCCTCCTACAGGTGGGAACCGTGATTGGGACAGACGGCCTCACGGGGCCGTGTCAGCGAGAAGACCCGGTGGTGTCCAAGGGGCCGGGGACAGCTGACCCCTCAGCTCCTCCGGAAAGATGGGGAGGGGCTCCCAATGCAGAGGAGGGCGGGGCCTGCAGGGGATGGAGGCGGAGACAGCAGGGGGCGGGGCCAGCAGCGGAGCGGGGCGTGGGGGGGGGCTAGGGCTGGGCGGGAGTGGGGCCACAGCTCTTGGGGACAATGGACCTGCTTGTTGGGGGCTCTAAAGGTCTTTTTGAAAACCATTTACATTATTGGGCCCTGGCCTGGTGGTTCAGTGGGTTGGAGCATCGTCCCACTAAAAGGTTGTGGGTTCGATCCCCGGTTCAGGGTGCGTGCTGCAGGCAACGGATGTGTTCTCTCTCACATCGATGTTTCTCTCTCTCCCCCTTTCGCGCTCTCTAAAATCAGTAAACATACCCTCGGGTGAGGATTAAAAAATTACTCGATCGGGGGAACACTGGTTAATAGCACCTGTAAGTGGCAGGGGCAGCTTTCCGGCAGACACCCGCACATTCCACTATGCGCTCCCCTCCCGAGTCCAGCCGCCCGTCAGGGGGGCTGTTTAAGGGAGGCCTCGGGGAGTGTTAAGCCAGAGAGGCACGTGACGATCAAGACACTTTTAAAAGGTCACTGGCCCCAGGCGGATCGATGGCACCAGCTGGGCCCATCCCCACGCAGCCCAGCGGCCGAGGTCGGGGACAGAGCGAGCAGAGCCGCCAAGACGGGGTCCCAGGGCACGTGAGGGGGTTTTCGTCAATACGTCATCGGCTCAGCCCGTCATCCGGCTGAGCCTGCTCCCCTTGATACCCTTCCGTGTCTGCAGCCCTTTAGTTTGCAGGCGTCCTGCGGTCGCCCCAAGTCCCGCCCCTCGCCGGCACAGCGAGGAGCCATCTCCACCGCAGCCCAGGTCCCCGCCGAGGGCAGAGCCTGCGCGAACACCGGGAAAGCGCGCCGCGAGGCCTAGCGCGGACCAGCGGCGTACGTTACGCCGACAGAGCGCTCAGACATGTGGTCACGGTCATCTCGGCCACCGTGCGGAATCTCCCGGAAGGTGAGTTTGCCCAAAGTGCCGCGGAAGTTTAACAGCAACAGCTCGACCCTGAACAACGGAGGCCGCCTGGGATGCTGCGATGGACTTTTACGCAGGTAGGGCGGTTGGCAGTGCGGAGGCCGGCGAGCGAGCGTGTGTGAGCGTGTGCGGCGAGCTCACGCCCCTCCGGCGGGGGACCGGGACGTATCAGCCCTGCACCCTGCGGGGGCCTGGGCACGGGGTCACCACGAGGTCACGGCCGCGGCCGTGTCACGGGCACGCCAGGACACGAGCGTCTGTGAGAGGAGCCCAG
The DNA here is from genome assembly GCF_019186645.2 of Phyllostomus hastatus. NCBI lineage: Eukaryota > Metazoa > Chordata > Mammalia > Chiroptera > Phyllostomidae > Phyllostomus > Phyllostomus hastatus. The sequence continues at coordinate 3,158,180 of NW_025333796.1, forward strand.
TCTGCAGGAGACCCATGTGCTGAGGCACATTCAGACGGAAACCAACCGGGCATCAGGCTTGAGAAAACAAAAATTAAAAAAATTTTTTTTCAACCCTTGCCTGAGGATATGTTTTATTGATTTTTTTTTTTTGAGAGAGGAAGGGATAGAGAGAAACGTTGACTGGCTGCCTCCCATGCACACCCCAATGGGGGATTGAACCCCAAACCGAGTATGTCCCTGACCAGGAATTGAACCTGCAAGCCTTTTCATGCACGAGACGACACTTCGACCAACTAAGCACCATGGCCAGGGATTAAATTTTTATTGATTGATTTTTCACAGAGAGAGAGAGGGAAAGAGGAAGGGAGGGGGAGGGGTGAGAGTCACTGATTTATTGTTGCCCTTATTCATGCATCATTGGTTGGGTCTTGTATGTGCCCTGACTGGGGATTGAACCTGCCACCTTGGCATCATACATCCGGACGACCTCCAACCAATCAAGCTACTCGGCCAGGGCAGAAACCAAGAATTTTTAAGACACGAAAGGGGTATCTGCACTGTATTGTTACCACCCCCTTGGGTGCCATGTGGTGGGAGCTCAAAACCTGGGGAGGGCCTCCGGCAGAGCCCGGGACCCAGGCGTGGCCACCAGCAGCCCGGGGCTCTTGCCGGCGGTGGCCTGGCACACACACGCACCGTCCCTAGATGTGCCCGGCCCCCCAGGACAAGCTTCCGGAGCTTCTAGAAACCAGGATGTTGCCTCGCCCTGTTCACAGTGGCACGGAGCTCTGACCGGAGGCAGCCATAAACTCGGCACTGGGTCCTCGCCCTCAACTCCGTGGGAAAAGCCAGGACGAAGAAATGGACGAAGGCTGTGTTCCGAGGCACTCCCCAGACGCCCGTTTAGTCCCTGCGGTCTCCCCGCTGTCGGACGGAGAGCCCAGCGCGGCCCTGGTGGTCGGTAACTTTCTGTTGGGTCCTCCGTGTCGTCCACGAGGGTTAAGGTGGCCGTCAGGGCCACTGGGGACGCAGGTGACACATTGAGCCACGTCAGTGACGCCACGTGGAACCTTTTTGGACAGATGGATGCCAGGGCTTCATTTAGCGGTTTTCTTGAACAATACTCGTTAAAATCCTCACTCGAGGATATGTTTACTGGTGTTGAGAGGGAGAGAGAGAAACATCGATCGGTTGTCTCTCACACATGCCACAATCGGGGGTCAAACCTGCAGCCTGGGCGTGTGCCGGGCCAAGGCTACTGTCCCGTCTTACACAAGTGCCCAGAAGGGGCAGAAGGCAGATTTCTATGCTAATAAGCACATTTTGACTTCTTCTGGAATGTTCCTGTGCACTTACACTTTCTTCAGCCTCGGCTGTCAGACTCCGCCGCCTCCGCCGGGCCGTCTGGGAGTCCGCAGGCCCGTTCCCGGGACGCACGGGCAGCTCTGGGGCCTATAAAATATTCATCCCCTTTCGGGGACGTCTGTGCCCTGCTGGCGGACGCGGTGCGTGCGGACCGAGGCTCAGAAGATGGCCGTTGTAATGGCAGACGCGCTCGCCGAACCCCTCTCTGCACTACTACGCATTTCCTTCAGAGTTATTTTCATTAGGAAGATGAACAATTTCCGCATTAGCCTCTAATCCCCTTTCATTTAAAAGTCTGCTGATAAAATTCTTTGCTTGTCATTCAAAGAGCAGGGAATAATTATAGATTGGAGGCTTCCATCCCGGCTTCATTAACGGCAAATTGCGCGGACGTCGGCAGCACAAGTCAGCTTTGATCCATCTCAAAACGCAATTTCCATAGCTTCCCCGGGCTACGTACAATTAATTATACAGTTAATAAGGGAAATATGTTAATGAAAGGACCACCGGTCACCCCGACCACCTGCCTCCACCCAGCACATTCTGTCTGTTTCTCTTCCTTGTGTAACGGGGCCCGCAGACAATGAGGAGCCCACGGTTACCGACAAGGTGGCGATTTTCTTTCTTTTTAAAAAATATTTCATTTATTTATTTTTAGAGAGAAGGGAAAGGAAGGAGAGAGGGAAAGGGACATCAATAGGAACATCAATGTGTGGTTGCTTCTCGCACTCCCCCCCACCAGGGACCCGGCCTGCAGTCCAGGTATGCACCCTGACTGGGAATCGAACCGGCGACCCTGTGGTTCACAGACCGGCACTCAATTCATTGAGCCACACGTACCAGGGCAGGTGGCAGTTTTATTTTTATTTTTTTTAAAGATTTATTTATTTATTTTTAGAGAGGGAAGGGAGGGAGAAAGAGAGAGAGAGAGAGGGAAACATCAATGTGCGGTTGCTGGGGGCCGTGGCCTGCAACCCAGGCATGTGCCCTGGCTGGGAATCGAACCTGCAATACTTTGGTTTGCAGCTCGCACTCAATCCACTGAGCTACACCAGCCAGGGCTGGCAGTTTTAAATATAAGTCCGCGGCTACGTCAATTAGCGCAGGTCTGAAGGAAACTTCCTTGGGTTTTGTGACATTTCACCTGGTCTCTGCCTTTTCAAAGTGTAAGCTGGCCACCCCCGGCATTTAAACTCCTGAACTAGGTGCACCTCCACCAGGATGTCCACCAGAACATCGCGTGGGCGGTGTTTGGGTGCGGCCGGGGACCTAGTTGTCCTTGCAGACAAGAAACAGCGGGCAGCGCAGAGGAAGCCGCGTGAAGACGAGGAGGTGAATCCAGTCCCCCCGTGGACTGACCACCGCTCCCGCTGCCCTCGTCTCCCTCTGCGCCTGGCAGTGACGAACCCTCTCGCTCCACTCGCCTCCTCGAGTTCGCCCACGAACTTGCAGCCCAGAAGCCATCGCTGACCTCTACGAGGAAAGGGAATGTTTCCGAGACCCTGGTGTGGAAGAGACGCCGGAAGAGAGTGGCTGGCCAGAGCTCCGTTTCCATCGACTTTTTATAGATCATCTTTGCAAACATTTGTTGTGCAGCCGATTTTATTAATAATCTCAATTCATGCAGCGTCCCTCCTCGAGGGGGAGCAGGAATGTGATTCTGGCCTCGACCCCCTGAAGCCAGAGCTCCTCGCAAGTGGCCTCGATGCGCAGCCGCCTCGGGCGCCAGGGCGTGGACGGGACAGGCCGGGATGCAGGGGGAGAGTCGTGGGCGTGCAGCCCCGAGACACCAAGCCCCCGGTCTCTAAGACATTAACAAATTCCGGGGGGAATTAACAAAACCCCCCAAAGGAAGAGCAGCTGCCCCTCCTGACCCCGGCCTGGGGGGCCGGCGAGGTCTGCCCTGTGCCGTCCCCACCGGCCTCGGGTGACGCGGAAGGAGCCGGTTTCTTTAGGGTCTGCTTCCCAAGCAGGTTGAAAATGCCCGTTTCTCGCCGGTGTGTGTGTGCCAGCGATGCACGCGTGAACCGGCCACCCGGCCACCCCTCCCCCACAGACGGTCGTGCACGAGAGTCGACCGGTCAGTCCCCAGGCGCCATCACGGCGGCAGATCCTCTCACAATCCCCAACACCTTCGCCGGCCCGGCGATGTGACGGGAGCAGCCCAGGGAAGACGCTTTCCTCAGGGTGACGCGGACGCCAGCCCCGCGAACGCCAACGCGGGGGCTTTCCGGAGGCGGCGGGAGGCGGGCGGTTGCCCGGCAACGCAGGCAGCTTCTCGCTATTGTCAAGCGGGGATCTTTTCTTAGCCACAGCCTTTTGTGTGCCGGGCGGCGACGTGCTCATTATGATTTTCTGATGAAGTTTTTCGGGGGCAGGAAGAATTCCCGCGAGTGCGGTGAGGTTACCTAGGACGGCGGCGGAGACGGGCATTTTCCCCGGCGGATCCCGACGGGGAGCGCGGGCTGCCACACGCATTGGAAAATATTTGCAGAAATTCTAAAAGCGCTCGCTGGAACGAGAGCGGGCTGGTTTTTAATTTCCTGACACGGGCGGGCTGTGTGCCCGCCAGCAATAAGGCGAGAATGGGGGCGGGGAGACGCCGCCGACCCCGGAGAGGCTCCCGCGAGACTCAGAAACGCGCCTCCTCTCTGCCCGCGGGCTCGCCGGGAGGGGAGGGGCGCGGGGGTCGGGGCTCGTGTTCCCAGGCCTTCCCGGCGGCAGCAGAGCAGCGAAACTGCCAGCGGGGCCCTGGCCAGTGTGGCTCGGCGGGTCGGGCGTCGTCCCGCACAGCAGAGGTGGCCGGCTCGACTCCCGGCCGCGGCACAGGCCCGGGCGGCCGGCTGGGTCCCTGGCTGTGGCGCGTACGAGAGGCAACCGATCGGTGTTTCTCTCTCACACTATGTTTCTCTCCCTGTCTCCCTCCCTCCCTTCCCTTCCTTCTAAAATGAATACATAAAATGCTTTAATAAATGCCAGCGGAAAAAGGAAAACCTCGGATTCCAGGGCCAGCCACAGCCACCGAGAGCTGGCTGGAGAAGCTTCCTCCCTCAGCTGCGCTGAAATGCGGCTTTTGCAGAACGTCAGCCTCGCTTGGAGGCCCGACTTTGAAGGAGGGCGGAGAGAGCTGATCTGTCAAAACCACTTTCACCCTCGAGGGTAAAACGTCAGAGATGAAACGATCACGTGCTTTTCCTGGTTTCCTTCCCTCTTCCTCTGGTCGGTCACGTGGTGGACTGCCCGGGTGACTTGCCCCGTGTTCCTGAGGGCTGACAGGTGACAGGGGGTGGGGGGGCCTGGGGACGGTCGTGCCCTGGGCTCCTCTGTGCCAGCCCCACGCTGCAACGGGGCCTGGAGCCTGCCCTCCCCACCTGGAGGTTCTTCGCGGCCACTGGCTGGCTGTCAGCGTGTAGGGCCACTCAGCTGCCCACCTGTGGGCTGACCGGGGCTCATTTTGGACCTCCAGGCGTGCGGGTGGCTCCTGAAGCGAGGTAACCCCCCCCCCGGCCCCGCCGCAGGCGGAAAGGGAGGAGGGGCTGGACGCGGGAGGTCGCTGCCTGGCTTCCTTGGGCGGTCGGTCAGTCGGTCCGCAGCCACCCTGAGGGTCTCTGTTTACTGCGCAGCACCCAGAGGCGGCTCTTAGATGCGCTCCTCGAGGCCGCGGGGAGTGAACTGATGTCCCCAGAGACGCGCGGAACGCCGGGACGTGAAGACGCGCAAGTCCTCGAGGGCGGGGGGATGGGGCGGGGCCTTGGCCTTCGCTGGCCATTCAGGAGGCGGGAGCTGGGCACGGGGCCCCACACCCAT